>NC_045789.1:21904205-22651705 GCF_009873245.2 Balaenoptera musculus | reverse complement strand
CTAGATCTTAAGAGCTGTCTCACTTTTTGGACTATCTTACACGTGAATCTTGTATAAACTGATGGCTCAGGAAGAACTCACCTCATACAAAGGTGAGTCATAATCTGTAAGAACTGGCACAGGCTCTATGTTAAGTTACCATAAAAAACCAAGAAAGTAACAGGTGAAGAATATGCATAAGAAAAATATTGCCACAACACGGATGAACATTTCAACTGTACATAATGTCTTGAATTAATGAAGACGTGCTGGAGGCAATCCCACCTAGAAAACAAAAGTACGAAGTTGAGATACAAGAACTCAGGAGAGGTGGCAATGTGACAGAAGAGGATGAAACCTGATACAGCAGAGCTCAGTGAAATAGAAGGGCTGAAAAATGAGCCCAACAACAAGTGAAGCCCACAGTGGAATTATCACAGCAGGAAATGCAGGAAACATAGCGAGAGATCTGGAAGAGTGGGTGTTGGTAAAAGCAAGGCAAATTCATGTAAATAAAGAAGGGATAAAGGAGTAGAAAAACAGTGATACAGAAGGCAAAAGGGGATCCAACATCCACATAATTGGTGTCCCTGAAGGTGAGAATGGAAATAATTAAATTTTAAAATATCTATACAATTCAAGAAAACTTTCCATACATAAGATGTGAATTTATGGATTGAAAAAGAATATAGTAAGTGACTGAGGAAATATTGATATGGTAAGGTCAACACAAAGACATATCACAGAGAAAGGACTAATTTCCTTATAAATCACAAGAACACCTCCCAAAACTTCAATAGAAAATAAAGGATATGAGAAGACTGTTCAAATAAAAGGAAATACAGATATCTTTTACATGAAAAGATGTACTCAATCTCACACATCATAAGAAAATTGCAAGTTAAAATGAGATACCAACTTCATCTATCATATAGACAAGGTCCAAGATATCTGATAATATACCATGGTGGTGAGGGTGTAAGGCAAGCAGGAACTCTCAGGAACTTTTGACTCAAAAATTTCACTTCTAACCATTATCTAATAGAGATACTCACACAAGTGAGAAATGACATTTGTCCATGAGATTCATCGTAGCGTTGACGGTAATGCGAAAGGATGGAAATAGCTGTAATGACTATCAATAGGGAACTAGTTAAATCAATTATTCCAGAGTATGATAATGTACAGCAATGAAAAGAATGAAACACATTGATGTACGCTGATACAGAACAATGTAAGATTCTTTAGGTGAGTTGAGCAGGGTGCAGAAGTGTGAGTGATGAATGACACTGTTTATGATTAAAATATGGTATCTTATGATTGTTTTGCATACAGTATTCCTAATAGGATAACGCACTTGAAACTGTTAACAGTAGTTGCCATTAGGCAGAAGAGCTGGGTACAGAGGGAGAAGGGTGTTAGGGAGACTCATTTTCACTGTTAGTTTTGTTGTACCCTTTGCATAACCAAAGGCTCCACAGCTTAGAGAGCTTCTGACCCTAAGCTGTTTGAGTCCAAATGCTGGCTGGTCCACATACTAGATGTAACCTTGGGAAAGTTACTTCACCTCTGAGGATCTCAGATATGTATAATGGAGTTAACGATAGTACCTACTGCTATGGACTGAATGTTTGTGTCCTCCCAAAATATATATGTTGAATCCTAACTCCCAAGGTGATGATATTAGGAGGTAGGGCCTTTGGGAGTTGATGAGGTCATGAGGGCAGATCCCTGATGACTGAGAACAGTGTCTTGTCCAAGAGACCTCAGAGAGCTAGCTTGTCCTTCCCGCCATGGGAAGTTATAGTGAAAAGACAGCTGTCTATGAGGATGTGGGCCCTCACCACACATTGAATGTGCTGGCACCATGGTCTTGGACTTCCCAGCCTGTAGAATTGCAAGAAATAAATGTTTGTCGTTTATAAGCCACCCAGTCTAAGGTATTTTTGTTATAGCCTCTCAAATGGGCTAAGAAGACACTACCTCATCAGGTTGTTGAGGATTAAGTGAGTTTATTCAAGTGAAATAATTAGGACAGAACCTGGCAGGAACAAGTATAGTCAAATTAGCTATCCTATTACCGTGTCCGTGGTTGAACCCAGGGTCTGGATTTGGAGCCCATATACCGCTTGGCCCAGTGGAGATGGCTGACCTTCCAACAGATTAGCCACAGCCAGGCAGTAAGAGGTCTGGAGAGGGGTGCGAAGGAGGGGACCACCAGCCCATCCTGAGGGAGGCAGCCCAGGAAGGCCGTCTTGCTGGGTCTTAATGAATGAACGGGAAAATGCGGTAGTACCATCTCACACCCCTCAGATCTGCAAAGAGGCCTTGAAGTCTCGTAATACCAGGTGTAGGATGGGGGTGGAGAAATGGAGGGTCACATACACTGCCATCGGAAGCATAAATGAGAGCAAACCACTTGGAAAGGAATTTGCCAACATGTAGAAACGTGAAAGGTGTCCCAGGCCTACAGCACAGCTAGTCCGTTTCTGGGTAAATAGGATAGAAAAACTCTTGCAGCTACACACATAGAAATCCATTCAACAGTATTCTAAAATCCAAAAAGCTCCAAAAGCCAAAAGATATTTTGTAACTTGTTTGGCAGGAAAACATGACTTAAACTGATGTCTTAAATTGATTTAGAGTCTTTATTTATCTTTTTACTGTAAATTTTCATGTGTTTTGCTACCAAAATAGAAGTGCGTTTGAGGATGGAGTGCTGGCACACCCCAGATCCTCCCAGGGTGTGACTGTGGTATCCAGAAGGCAGGGCTGGGACCTGGTCTGACTTGTGCTCGGCAAGGTCCCTGGAGGATGGCTCAGAGCAGAGAAGTGTGGAAGGGGCGCGGGGACACCAGAGGGGCTAGTTGGGGTTTTTTTGTTTTGTTTTTTGTTTTTTTTAATTTAATGGCTGCGTTGGGTCTTCGTTGTTGCACGCGGGTTTTCTCTAGTTGTGACGAGCGGGGGCTACTCTTCGTTGTGGTGCATGGGCTTCTCTTTGCGGTGGCGTCTCTTGTTGCGGAGCACGGGCTTTAGGTGCACAGGCTTCAGTAGTTGTGGCTCGCGGGCTCTAGAGCGCAGGCTCAGTAGTTGTGGCACACGGGCTTAGTTGCTCCACGGCATGTGGGATCTTCCTGGACCAGGGATTGAACCCATGTCCCCTGCATTGGCAGGTGGATTCTCAACCACTGAGCCACCAGGGAAGCCCCCAGAAGGGCTAGTTAAACGCTGGCCCATCCTCCACCCCAAGACTGCACAGCTGTACAGTGTCAGGGGCGCGCTTGAGATCTTGGGGCTCCAGGCTCTCTCAGCGGGTCCCCCAGAAGCTGACCCTGAGATGAGGATGGGAGCGCAAGTGATTTGTTAAGGAAGTGTCGCCAGGGGAGACCAGGCAGGAGCGAGCTGGGGGAGACAGGACGAGGGAGGGTGTGGCCGCATGTGAAGGGAGTTTCAGTCTGATCTCCACAGATGTGCCCTGAGCTTGTCTACACTGGGGGTCAGGAGGCCACACTGCTGTGGGCCTGGGGTGTGGAGGCCTCTGGAAGCCGCTGAGGCCCTGCCTTATTTTACCCGGGAGGTGGGCCTCATGCAGGGGCATTCTAGGAGGCTCATATTAGCTATTGAGAGCCAACTGCAAAAGCTTTGATTCTGTGAGCTGGTCATCATCTGGCTGGGAGTTTGAAATTGGCTATGGTGGGAATATTCACACCATGGACGTGGGCAGATGCTACAATTCAGGGCCCAGCCAGTTGTTAAACATTTGCCAGCGCACTCCTGGCTGCCTTTCAGATCTTCCCCTCCCTCAGAATTCCTCTCCCCCTTTGCTAGATTGTGCTGACTCCTGGCCTTGAAAACCGAACAGTATGTGTCCTCTAGAACCTCAGGCACCCTCCCCCCATGAGCAGGTTCCCTTAAGGCCCCTCTTCTCCAAGTAGGGCAAGTGGCCGGTGCCCAGCTATAACATCCTCCCCTTCTAACATTTACATTAAATAAAACAGTGATGAGGATCTGCAAAGTTGTAATTTGGTGAAAGAAGGAATGAATAGATTACAAAATTGACCTGAATTTTCTAAATGAACACAGCGAAGACATTTTATAGTGGCCAGTGGCCACTATTTTTCCATCCCCATCTGCAGGAGATTCACTGTGAAGTTAAGAGTGTTCAGTATAATGGGAAACCTCTGGCTTTGGGCCTTTTCTCACACTGAGACTTTGAAAACCAGTTCTCCCAAGCACCCTGGGGGCAGGGGTTGTCACATACGGGATTCACCTCTCTCTTCCAGGACCTGTGGGCCCCTTTGGCATTTCACTGGTACAAGGCAGTAGGGGTGGAGTAGAGGAGGCATGGCCTCAGGAGCCAGACCACTGGTGCAGGCTCTGTGACCTCAGGGAACTTGCTTCACCTCTCTGGGCCTCAGCTTCCTTCTGGGAAATCTGGATGATCCTCATGGACCCCCAGGGTTCAAGGGAGTCAGGTGAGACAGGGCAGGTGGCTGCCATGAATCTCTGTACCCATCAAGGATATAGTTGTGGCAACTTTCATTGATTCTGGTGCAGGGGAAAATGCAGCGTATCATGGAAAAGGACACAGATTCACACGGCCACTTCTTGGGAAATTCACATCCCCAAGTTTGATCTTGGCCCAGATACAAGGTGGTACGACCACCTAGGCCCTAGGTAGCATCCTAAGATTATGAAACTGGAGGATACAGGTGGGGGTCCGGCTCCTGTGGATGCAATATATGACCTTAGGCAAGGCATTTGGCTTCTCTGGGCTTCTGCGTGGAGCAGACCACCTCCATAGAGGGTCCTCAGACCTTCTCAGATGCAGTGGAGGCACAGCTGGCCCTCATTCCATGCCCTGCTCTTCAAGGGCCACCCTGCACTCTCAGACCCTTTCTTCTTGGATGTGACTGGGTATCTGTTTATCTCCCACCAGCGAACTCCGTTCGATCAACAATTGATGTCCGTGGTGTCAGCACACAATAAAGCTTCAAGGAGCTAGTTAAACCGTATGAGGCGGGTCATGAATTTAGCTTTTCATTCCTGTCAGAGCTTTCTTATTACAGAAAGCGAGAAGCCAGACAGAGCAGCGTGGTATATTCTGCAGTGTGTTTGATTTAGAGCAACGGTCAGGCCTGCCGAGCACCTCATGCTGTTTGTAACTTCAGACTCTCAGCTGTAATTCCGATCGACAGTGTGGGAATTTATCATCATTCTCAACTGCTTACTTTTAAGTTTCTTTCTAAAATGTGTTGTTGATTTCTTTAATGATTTTTCTTCTTTGCCGTCTTCAGTTAAAACCCATCTTAGTGAGGCTTTCGATCTTCGTTATTGTCTTCCTACCAGGTGCTGGGGCCTGAGATTTACTGTTAATAGATTATTGATTATCTGATTTGAGCCACACATTAATTATTTTAAGGGATGTGAAACATTAGCTTAGAAATGAAAATTAAAATGGGGTGCTTAAGTTAGAAAAAAGGTAACGTCGTGGTCATTAGAAGCAGTAGAAGGCTGCTTCTGTGCTGTTGGGTGGTTTAAAACCAGGGTGGCAACAGCAGCCTGTGAGCCAAATCCAGCTCACCAGCTGTTTTTGTAAATAAAGTTTTATTGGAACCCAGCCATGCCTGTTCATTTACATATTGTCTGCAGCTGTTTTTTCACTACAAGGGGGGAGCTGAGAAGTTGCAACAGAGGCCGTGTGGCCTGCAAACCTTACACATCGACTATCTGGCTTTCATAGAAAGACTGCCAATTACGATGGTTAATTTTATCTGTCAGCTTGGCTGGGCTGTGATGCCCAGTTATTCGGTGAAGCATTATTCTGGATGTTTCTGTGAGAGTGTTTTTGGATGAGATTATCATTTAAATCAGTAGACTCTGAGTAAAGCAGATTATCCTTCATAATGTGGATGGGCCTCATCCAATCAGTTGATAGCCTGAATAGAAGACTAACCTCCTCTGGGCAGAGGGGAGTTCTGCAGCAAATGCATTTGGACTCAAACTGCAGCATCAAGTCTTTCTGGGTGTCCAGCCTGCTGGCCGACGCTGCAGATTTTGGACTTTTCAGCCTCCATAATCATGTGAGCCAATTCCTTAAAATAAATCTCTCTCTCTATATATTTATAAACATTCCATTTGTTCTGTTTCTTTGGAGAAACAAAAACAAATGTTGGTTCTGTTTTTTCTGACTAATACACCTAGTATTTGAGGTCAGATGATCTGTAGTGAAGAACTACGCAGGGCCTAGGAGTCAGGCAGACCTGGGTTCGAATCCCATCTCTGTCACTTCCTGGCTGCAACTTTGAGCTGATCCTTTCACCTTTCAGGGCTCTGTTCCTGTATCTGTAAATTGCAACCAAATACCGCCCACTTTGCAGGGCTGTTGTTCGTGAATGACGCGTTTAACAAGGGGCCCAGCACCTGCTGAGTGCCAAGTTCCCATCATTGTCAATTACGGTGAATGAACTGTCTGGCTTATTCATCAGTCTCTTGTGCGTTTGGCCCAAATGAGTCAGCCCTTCAGGCCTGCTAAGCTCCAGCTGCCCTGACAAGATGTGGTTTCTGAACCAGAAAAATGGTGGTCCTGACCCTTGTCAGCAGTCACAGGTGGCCCTGTGACATTGGTCTCTTCCCTGTCCCCGAACCCCCTCAAGAGAACCAAATAAGCCCCTGGACTGTGCAGTCACCTAGGCCCAGTGGGAACCCATGGCTTGGTTGCAAATGACAGCACCAAGGACACGGTTGTTGAGTTAGTTGGGAGGAATTGTCCTGCTAGGATCTCCCAGGCTTCATTTGAGCACCGAGGTGCTGAACTTTGAGACTTTGTTCTCCAGCTCAGTTCTTTCATTCATTCAACAAACATTTATTGAGTACTTGCTGTGTGCCAGACACTGTTCTAGGCATCAGGTATACAGCAAGGGCCCACCAGACTGGTCCTGGCCCTCCAGGCTCCATGGGTGCAAAGCATAAGTACCAGGGCTTAGAGTGTTACCCTCACCCCCTTTGGCACACATTGACACAGACTGTTTCCAGGTCAGATTTTCTCTTCTTGGACTGCAGTTCTGCTCTGTCCCTGCTGGAGGTGAAGGTGCAGGTCAAGGTGGAACAGACCTACCGGTGTGAGCCCCACCCTACGAGTCATCTCCCTGTGGCAGCAGCTTAGTACGGGACCACAAACCACCACCCCCTGCAGACGCACCCTCTGTGGTGTGTGCCAGGTTCCAGCTCACTTTCAGACCCACGGAAAAGATTATTAAGGTTAGCTTTTGAAACTGGCTTCTCCCCATTGGGGCTCTCAGGGACAGTGCAGCCCGCAAAGCTGGGTGAGCAGGAATCGCTCAAGTGTTGTGCCTGGTGGGCACTGTTGGACCGACCAGAACTGGGCCCAACCCAGCCGTGTGGGTCTCATGAGCAAAGAGCAGGGCTCTGGGCCAAAGAGGGGAGTGGGAGTGACCTGCAGTGAGGTGGGCGAGATGCAGGCTTGCAGTCAAGGCTGGGCATGAATCCCACTCTGCCAGCTGACCGCTGGATGACTTTGGGCAGGTGGGCCAACCTCTTGGGGCTTGTCCCTCTTTATATAAAACCAGGAGGCTGAACGCAATCTCTCGATGGTGCACCCAGCATCCACTTTCCAGGATGCTGTTCCAGCGCTGCTCCACGATAGTCCATTCTGTGTCTTCTAACCCTGACACTGAGTGTTCCGGAACGCTGGCAGGGTGCACGGAATAAAGTGGGAGCGTTGCAGGCTTTGCGGGATGATACTGTCCTCATGTCTGAAACACAAAGACCACCCTTGTCGTGCAGGTATAAATGGCTGCAGCAAACGTTTGCATGCTTCCCTGACCGGACTGAGCAGGCCACCGCCAGTCTGGGTCCCAAACCCTTTGAGGACATCTGTCTGGCCTGGCCTGAGGTCACGAGCACTAGGGCAGGGCCCCTTCTTGTGTCTCTCCATCCCAGTCCTCAGCCTGGAGCCTGGCACGCGGTAAGCAAGCAGGAGGTGCTCGCAGAGAATGCACATGTGAATGGAAGGATTCTCATGGTGGGGATTTTTTGCAGCTGAGCGTGGAAGTAAGCTGGACCCCAAGGCCACCTTCCCACCCTTCCCTCCCTGGTGCTGCCAGGTGGTTAGTGTGTACTGCAAGGGCTGCAGGCTCCTGGCCACTGTCTGATCCAAGTAGCTGCTTCCTGACCCTCCCAGGCTGGGCAAAGGGACCCAGTTGCTCCCCAGGACTGAGCCAGTCAGGAGGGGAGGCGATTGGTGTGGCCCTGTGGGCACCATAGCAACAACTGGGTGCCGACTGGGTCCTTGGATCCGAGAGGCAAGGGCAGAAGGGCCTGTCTCTGGGAAACGGCGCATCCCACCCCCACCCGCCCCGGTCCTGATGGGCTACAGAGCTCCCCCAGGCGTGCCCAAGTATTGATTCTGGGGCCCTGTCCTCTGGGCACACCAATTTGCCTGAGCAGATGCCCTTCCCCACTATCTCAGTCTGCTCGGGCTGCTATAACGAAGTATCATAGCCTGGGTGGCTAAACAACGGACATTGATTTCTCACAGTGCCAGAGGCTGGAAGGCCAAGATCAAGGTGCCAGCAGATTCGATTCCTGGTTAGAACCCACTTCCTGGCGTGCAGACAGCCACCTTCTCACTGTGTCCTCACATTACCAAGGGAGAGAGAGGAAGCAAGCTCTCCTGTCTCTTCTTATAAGGGCACGAATCCCTCACGAGGGCTCCACCCCCATGACCTAACACCCCCCCCCAAAGGCCCCACCTCTAAATACCATCCCATTGGAGGTTAGAGCTTCAACATGTGAATTTAGGGGGACACAAACATTCAGTCCACAGCCCCTGGGTTCCAAAGGTAGAGTGGATTCACAAACACCCAGCTTGTGCTGCTTTGCTGGGGACGGGCAGGGACATGCTTTCCTGAGGGTCCTGTGTGTGCCGAGTGAGAAATCCCAACTGCTCAGGCTGCCTTGTCCTCTGCTCCCGCAGAAAGGCAGACGGGTTCGCTTTTGCTCAGAAACCAAAAGCCACATGTTCACACCTGGGCAGGTGGCAGAGGTGAACGTAGTGCTCCTGAGTCTCTGCTTCTGCACACGTGCTCTGAGCCCCACGGAGCTGAGAGCGGGCTGCTTCAGGGAGAGATGGCAGGAACCCCCGGGCTTCAGGCTGCACCTTTGTAAGACCCGGCTGACCCAAGGTCCTCACCAGTCTCCGGGGCAGGGGCTGGCATGACCCGATCTCCAGGTGACGCCGCTGCCCCCAGGTGGTTTAGATCAGAGAGGTTATGCATGTGTCAGGGACACACAGCAACACGAAGAGCTAAGTGTGGCCAGCATCACGCTCCTGAGCCTGTTCTTAATTTGTGGAATGGATGTCGCCGAGTGCCTGCCCTGGGGGCTGGCTGTCTCCTGGGAGGGGCAGACAGTGAAGGGATCATTAGGGAGCAGCTCGGGCTGCTGTAGGGACACAGCAGTGAAGGCCCTTGACCCTCATGCAGCCTCTCACACGGGGCACTCAGCACTGCCACTTTCTTCCTCTCATCCTCACGACAAGCCCACATGAATGAGGATAAGAATAACAAATGCTTTCTTGGTACCTTTTGGGTATCAGGCTCAAGCTGAGTTCTTTGTCCATAGAAATCAATTATTCCTCAAGACAATCCTAAAGGTGGAGACTCTTGTATCCCTATTTTACAAAGGAGGGAACTGGGACACAGAGAGGCCACCTAACTTTCCCAAGGCCACACAGCTAGGCAATGGTGGAGTCAGGATTTGAACCTGAAAGTCTGGCTCCAGGGTGTTTGGTTGGCCATTTACAGGTGAAGAAACAGGGTCTCCAAGGTGAGGTCCTCGTGCCAGCTCTCGTGGGAGGTGTGGGAGCTGGTCCCATATAGTTCCAAACACAGGGATGTGGTCCTATCTCCACACCTTTGCACCCCTAGCCCTCTGTCTACACTGTCAAACCCCATCAACAGTGAGGAACCTGCAGCGGGGCCTGCTCTGAGGAGGCCTTTCCTGGTCTCGTGCAGGTGCACCTCACCGACACCGCCTACCTGTTCGGGCTCTGTCTCCCCCACTAGAGTGAAACTTCCTAAGGGCAGGGACCATGTGTTGCATGCTTACTAATCTACCCCCAGGGATAGCGCAGGGCCTGGCACGCAGTGGGGCTCCATGGATATCTGTGGAAGGACTGAGTAAGTGCTGGGTGAGGGCGCTGCAGTCCCTTCCATGCAGGGCCATGGCAGAGAGCGAGTGTCCGACAGGCCTGGGACAGATGATGAACACAGGTTGTTCCCTGGATTAGAGATGGTGCATGTAAAATGAACACTGTGTGGCTGGCACTTAGTAGGTGCTCAGTGGTAGTTTTTATTTTAAAAACTCCAGTCAAGCAGGTGTGACATTTCTTGAGGCCCTACTATGTGCTAGGGCCTTTGCATTTGTTACTGTGTTAAGACAGCATTGTGTCCTCCCAAATTTATATGACAAAGCCCTAACCCCCAGCACCTCAGAATGTGACTGCATTTGGAGATGGACCTTTAAAGAGGTGATTAAGGTAAAATGCGGTCACTAGGGTGGGTCCTAATCCAATCTGACTGGGATCCTTATAAGAAGAGGAGATTAGGACACAGACGCACACAGAGGGACGACCATTTGGGAACACAGAAGGCGGTCACCTACAAGCCAAGGAGAGAGGCCTCGGAAGAAATCAGCCCTGCCGACACCTTGATCTTGGACTTCTAACATCCAGAACTGTGAGAGAATAAGTGCCTAATTTACTTCTTTAAGCTCTGGAAGGGGAGTATTTTTCCCATTTTCACAAATGAGGATGCTTAGACTCAGAGAGGTCACAGTACTTGCTGGTAGGTGTTGGTGCTGACATTTGAACCCTGGTCCACTTGTCTTTCTCCAAGGCTGATTCAGGCCAAGTGGGTGCTAAGCTCAGAGGTGGCCATTGAAATCTCAGTGTCGTTATTGGCTGGTTGCAAAGTCACAGCGACATGAGGGTGTAGGAGCCCCATCAGCCTCCCAGACTTAGGTCTCAGTTTCCCCTTTGGGCCTGTGCCTCTTCAGGGTTGTAAAATATTTGTGAGACACAGGTTTTACCACTCAGTCCTCTACTGAGTTGAAAAAAAAAAAAATTCCACCAATGCCGCATCAGGGCTGTAGTCTCAGGGGCAGGACTCAATTTATGCAGCCTGAAGCTGTTCCTGAAACATGAGGAATTCTGGGTTTTTTTCTCCCTTCAAGTTGACTCAGCACCCTGCATTTAGCTCAGCACATGGAGGGCATCTGGTTATGGGGAGGTGAAGTAAAATGATGGTCCTTCTGTAGACTGTCTGTACCTGGCCTGTTCACCACGCCCTTTTACACCCCATCTTTCATTTGATGCCATGATCCCTGTAAGCGGACGGGGAAGGACTGTAATTTTTCATCCTCCGGGTCTCAGCAGGTGTGGGGGAGCTACCAGCAAGCCAGGTGGCTCCCTCCCTGGGCAGCCCTGTACCAGGAGCCCTCTCCTCTTTACTCTCAGCCCCCTCCCCTTGGAAGTCACCTCGCTGGTTTGCAGTTTGTGGCCCATCTGCCTGTGAGCCATGCCAGCCAGGTCTGCGGCAGCCAGTGGGGACCTGGCACAAAGCAGGTGACACTACCCAGAGCTGTTTGTCACGGTGATCCACAAACACTTACAAAGCACTTAGGTGCCAGTTGGGGTGTTCTGAACTGCCAGGAACGGGACCGGCCTGGTCTCCATCTGGGGCTTGAAGACTCGGCGAGAACTGGAAAACCAGAATTTTAAATGGCAGCCTGGGAAGCGAAGAAGCAGGAAGCACGTGACTGCCTTTCAGTGGGGCCGACCAGCCGCTCGACCCCACAGTTGCCTCCAGGGCCACTGAGTCCACGATCGAGTCGAAGACTGATTCTCCCCCGGGCAGCATTCCTGCCTGAGTCCAGGGGAGTATCTGATTGGCCCACGTCTGTCAGGTGCTAGCCAGGAAGCACTGTGATTGGCTGATCCCAGGTCACATGCCCTGTATGGGGGAGGGCAGAGGGAAGGGTCTGACACCTTCGTTTCTGTGGACCGTATGCCGTGAAGATTCACCCCAAGTAACAAGAGGGTGCACGCAGACCAGTTAGACGGAGGATGGAAGCCCACCACTCCCACTGCATGCCCGCCAGTGCGTTTGGGGTGAAGGGAGACAGGAGGAGGTCAGACTTTAGATAGAGCCGTGCTCTGTCATGTGGTGCCCACGTGGGGTCGTGCTTCCTGCCTTTGATCCCAGTGGTCCCTCTGCCTGGAAGACCCTTTACCCTTTTAAGAGCCCAGCCCCTGCACCCCCTCCTCCAGGAAGCCCTCCCCAAGCCCACCAAGGAGAACCAACTGCCCCCCCCCCCACTGCGGGCAGCAGCAGCCTCTCTCCCAAGGCTGGTTGGTGGGCTGGGAAAAGCGGGGGCTTGATAAACATGCTGGACATTCACCTAAAATATCCTATCAGTAACATTCAGCACATATTTAATGAGCATTTAAGAGTGCAAGCACAGTCCTGGCACCTGGCATCAGATACTCATTTGCGTCACCATTGTCAGGGTTTGCACTGAATGGCCATGCCATCTCCTGCTTACCAGCTCTCTCTTCTCAGGCATTAGGTTTCTGTTTTACTCTGTTTAATACCATCTGCAAGGTCCCAGAATCCATCACTTCCGTCAGCATGCCCTGCAGTAGACTGAAGAGCACGGTCATGCAGTCAAGGGTGACCTTGTCCCCAGCAGGTCACCAGCCACCAGCGGTCCCTTTCCAGACCTGAGCAGGTGGGAGTGAGAGGCGGGTGATGGGAAGCAGTGAGGGGCCTACCCCTGGGCTTCACAGGCAGGGTTGTGGCTGAAGCTCTGTAGAAAATGTACATTGGTCCCCGGTACCAGAAGCCACGTGGGCAGCTCCGAATGCCAGCTGGGCCTTGTGAGAGCCTTGCTGCCTTCAGTGGATGGGAGGGAGGGGATGCTCTTGATTCAAGCACAGCGAATGAGCTTATCCTCACCTTTACTGCCGGTGGTAAGTTCTCATGGAAGGAGACATTGGCAGTGGGGCTTCGCAAGAAACAAGCCATTTGTCGTGGCCATGTGCCAGCCTGCATGTCATCGCACAGCCTGTCCTTGGGAAGTTTTGCCCGCCTGTCATGTGGAGTAGAGCATCTGTGTGCCTGCGCGCACGCGTGTGTGTGTGTGTGTGTGTGTGTGTGTGTGTGTAGGACAGAAGTGTCCTTACCCCTGATGATACAGTTCCCCAGAGGAGGCAGGATTAATGGGTGGAAAAAATTGGAAGCTCTAGACTATGGTGGGTTAGATATTGTCTCCCAAAATTCATGTCTACCCAGAACCTCAGAATATGACCTTGTTTGGAAATAGGATCTTTGCAGATGTAATTACTTAAGATGAGGTCATACTGGATTAGGGAGGACCCTAGATCTAATGACTGGTGTCCTTGTGTGAGGAGGAGGGAGAATGTCATGTGAAGACAGAGACAGAGTCTTGAGTGACGCATCTGTAGACCAAGGAACACCAAGGGTTGCTTGCAAACACCAAAATCTTAGAGAGACAAGGAACGGCTTCCCCCTCAGAGCCTCTAGAAGGGGCCCACCCTCCTGACACCTTGACTTTGAACTTCTGGCCTCCAGACTGTGAGACAATACCTTTCTATCATTTCCGGCCTCTCCATTTGTAGTGGGAAAGAAAATGAAGACACAGCCCCAGCTGCTAACTTTCTGACTCCAATTTTCTTCATCTGCAAAGTGAGGTATTGAACTGAAGCAGGGGCGACACACCTTTTCTGTAAATGGCCAGATAGTAAATATTTTCGACTTCGCAGGCCTAAAATACAGTGTCTGTTGCATATTTTTCTTTGGTTTGTTGTTTGTCTTATTGTACAATCCTTTAAACATTCAAAAAACATCCTTGATCCTGGGCTGGATTTGGTCCACGGGCTACAGTTTGCCAGTCTGGAACTCCAGGCATTAATTCTGCCTGTAGGGAGACCCGGTCCGTCATCAGGCCACATGGTCATGGATTCTGCTGTTGGGCCATGTGCCGATGAAGAAGGAGCCAGTCTGGAGCCCCCAGGGGTCAGTTTTCAGAACTGTCAGTGGGAATGATGACTGGTTTTCCCGAAGGAAGGCCACAGGGGACGGTGCTGGGCAGGGACATGCCTCCCTGTGTCCATCCCAGGGCTTGTCTCTCTTGTTCAACTTAACTCCCTGGTGCTGGGCACAGGGCCTGGCATATCGGGAGCTCAGGGGAGATTTGTTTGAAGGAAACTTCTGGAAGCCCTCTCTGGTCTGGGTACTTGTCCAAGTTCCCTCTTCCATAGCAGTGACTTCCCTGGTGTCATTGTCCCTTTGGGAGGGCAGGTGCTCTGGCTGAGTCACCTCTGTACAGTGCTTGATGGCAAAGGGGTGAAGAGTCAGCCAAAGTGAGGTACATCTGGCCTGGGTATCGTCCGGGCCAATGGGGCGATTGGAGCCCCACTCAACCCTAGCACAGCCAGAAGTTCAGTCGAGGAGATGCAGAATGTAGAGAAGAGGGAAATGATCTCTAAAAGCAGCATGGGCTGATGTTGGGAGCACGGAGTTTGGAGTTAGAGCCGAATTTGAATGCTGGCTTTGCTGCTTGGCAGCTACGTGACTGTGAGTGAACATCTTAACCTTGCTGGGCTTCAGCCTCCTCTCCAGGAGAGTACAACAAGCCCTCCCTGTCATGTCTGTCCTGAGGACGGGGTGAGGTGTGCGCAGCATAAAGCAGCCTGGCACACAGGGTGCCTGCTCTTAGCGACAGCTCTGTTGCTAGGTGGCTCTGACTGATAAAGTCTTGCATTTTTGTCAAGCCGTCTCTTCCTCCAGAGTGGGTTTGTGTCCCCTGCCCCCTTGGCTCCTTCCCATCCTGGCTCTGTCCAGGGACTGCCACGGCCACCTCATTGTGCAGATGAGGAAACAGGCTCAGGAAGGGAGGTGCCTCACCCAAGGCTACAAGGCAAGGCAAGTGGCAGGATGGGGACCCAGCCCGGTCTTCCTCCTGCCCTCTTCTCCCCCGTCCGAGTTACTGCCTGCTCAAGGCATTGTCTGAGCTGTGGACGGTCAGGCACATGGGCCAGAGCTAAGGGAAAACGCCATCATCTCAGATCATTGGACTGAACGGCAGAAATCTGCGGGGAAGGCTGCCATTTGAGGCGTGGTGACCCCACCGAGCACCCCCAGGGTGGCTTCTCCAGGCACCCACCCGCCCCTCCCCGTGCACGCGCACACAGCCCGGATTCCATCCTTAGTTAGATTCTCCTGCCCTAATCAGACTGTGCCCTGAGAAGGCCTGTTGCTTGCCCTCAACTAAGAGCACCTTTGAATTATTGCTGCAAGGCCGAAGCCATGGACTGGGGGTCTCTGGGGCCTCCCCTGCCTGAGAGCCTCTGCAGGAGAATGTGTTTACCCAGAAGCTAGAGCAGCATCCAGAGGGAACCAGGCAGGCTGGGCCCTGGAAACGAACCCACCTGAGTTGCCCTTGGGATTCTAGGAGCCCCGAGCTCAGCATGTTGCAGGGAGGGGGATGGGCACTGCCAGGAGCCCCAAACCCAGGTCACAGAGAGGGAGGGGCACCAGGAGCCCCAGGAAGGGTGGTGCCTTCTAGCAGAAGATTCCCCAGGAGGCCTGAAGCCTGGCTCAACCAGCGGTAGAGTTGGGGGAAGGGCCGCGCCCTTGATGAACGTAACCCAGAGGAGGACCCAGGTGAAAAATCTAGTCCTTGGGGCCTAAGCATCTCTATCCTCTTCTTGTTTGCTTTCTTGTTTTCTCAGAAGCAGCATCACCGCCACCCTCCTCCCGTCCCCTTTCACTCAGTCCCTCCCCCTCCTCGTCCTTTATGATGTCCTTACGGGGTGCCCCATCGAGACACTGGCCAAAGGGGGCAGCCTGGAGAAGCACAGTATCACCCCTGGCACCTTGTTGTGGACACTGGAGGACCTGGCTTAGGTGTGCTGGCCAAATGGGCTTCCTGATGCTGAACCCCAGGGTTCGCTGGCATACCCACACATCTCTGGACTCTGGCGGCGTGCAGGGGCAGAGCAGAGCAGGCGCCCCACGGGCACTGGGCTCCCAGGGAGGGGAAAGGAGGGGCCAGGCTCCTCACACCCAGCCCTCCTTCCAGATGCACTGATCAGAGTGGGCCACCCTCCCTCCCAAGGAGGGGAGAGGCCAGGAGCTTACGGTGGAGGACACAGCAGGAGTCAGGAAGAAGTGTCTTTTGCTCCCCCAACCCTGTCAAATGGTCCCAGCCATCCTGCAGGGTGGTGACAGTGTGGCCCAGTGGTCGGAGCCAAAGTCTTGAGAAACAGAAGGATCTGGATGCAGAGGCTGGCTCTGCTATTAGGCATCTGTGCAGCCGGGGGGCATGTTGGCAGCCCAGGACTGGCCAGAGGGTCAGTGGAACTGGAGCAGAGGTGAGAGAAGGCAGAGCGGGATGACGAGAGAGAAGCCTGGACCTGGTGACCAGCCTGGCCAGGGCTCCCACTTCGTCCTGCAGAGAGCAGCTGCTCGGCTGTTTTGGAAGATCAGGCTGAAGAGGGGTTGGGGTGGGCGAGACTGGAGGCAGTGGTGGGAAGTGCTAAGCTGGGCCGAGGCTGGAGGTCCCAGAGGAGCATGACAAGGGACATCAAGATGACAGAACAGACAGGCTGTGCTGCTGGATTGGCTGTGGCATTTTTGTCGGGCGGTAGAAGCAGACTTGGGTTTGAACACTGGCTCCCATTCTTGGGAGCTGGATGACCTGGGTTTGGACACTGGCTCCCATTCTTGGGGGCTGGATGACTTTGTCAAGTTGTGTGACCGCTCTGAACCTCAGTTTTGTCATCTGTGAAATGGGGGGACTCCCCGCTGTGGGGTTGCTGTGTGCATGTAAAGCACGCAGCCTGGGGCTGGGCATACAGGTAGCTTACTGATTGCAGTGTCCTGGCCCATGTGTTATCACAAGGGAGGTGGGAGGGGGCACTGAGCTGACTCCAGCTTTAAGGGGGCTGATGGGCGGAGGCAGTGGAGGGGTGGGTTTGTTTTGGAAGACGGTGGGCTCAGTCCTAGACATCTTGCGTTTAAACTGCTGGTGAAAATCCAAATAGAAAGACTCAGCTTGACAAGCAGGGATTGGAACAAAGTGTTGGACCTGAGGTCCTTATCATTTGTCCTGTGGATACAGGAGCTGGGTGCTCTGTGTGGGTTCAGCTGGCAGACCTGGGACAAAAGGGGAAACCAGTAGGGAGAGACCTGAGTATGTTCTCAGCACCACAGCTGCCTTAAATTGGATTGGGTTGTGCAGGGAGATAGTGAGTTCCCCATCAAGGGAGGTATGCGAGTCTTGGCTGGAGATCTCCTTGGGGGCCCACGGAGAAGGGAGATAGTGAGTTCCCCATCAAGGGAGGTATGCGAGTCTTGGCTGGAGATCTCCTTGGGGGCCCACGGAGAGAGGACACCAGAGAGGGTTGGACTGGATGGCCTTCAGGGGCCCTTCTGAGCATCCACAGCTCTTCACAGCCCTTGGCTGCTGCCTGGCCTCTGCACAGCGTTTGGGACGTAGAGGTGCTTTCCGAAGTGTCACTGTCACCGTGGCCCAGACACTCTTGGGCCTCAGGCTGGGCAGAAACAGTAAAACAGGCACAAAGTTGCCTTTAAAATAAGATGCTGAGCATCTGCCCAATACAAATTGATTTAAACAGCTGGAGGTCTCACCTTGAGATGTGTCATTGGTAGTTTCAGAGGGGCTCAGAGACCCCGTGTGGGCTGTAACAGTGGCCCCGCTGGCACTGATGGGTTTGGGCCTCCTTTCTGGCAATTGACTGGCAGCATGGCGTTGACTGCAGAGCCACTGATTCTGATGAAGGGAGTGTAAAGAAGCGACCAGGGCTGGGGCCAGGGCTGGAGGAGGAGGAGGAAGCCCCAGGGGGAAGAGGAGGGCATGAGCTGGGGCTTCAGGGGATGGTGAGGGGTTGGGAGCTGGCCGGTCCTGGGTGGGGACTCCAGCCTTGCCACTTGCCAGCTGTGGTCCTGGGCCAGTCACCCCACTTCTCGGGCCTCAGTTTCTCCACTTGCCGACAAGAGGGTTGTTGGGATGTTAAAATATAAAAGTGGGGCTCATGCGCCGGCTTGCAGTGGAAATCTGAGTTTGCTTAGCTGCCATCACCACAGGAAGCAAGGCCAGTGCTCTTGTGTAGGCAGAGAGGACAGCCACGGTGTTCTGACCCAGCAGGCGTCAGGCCCTGGCTCTGATGACCACGCCGAGGCAAGGACTCGTGGCCTCCCGGATGGGCACCCAGCAGCATCCCCCTGGCAAATTTAATCATGGGTTGAGATGGGTTGTGCTGGCGTCGCCAATGGGGCTTCATCAGCGATAAAATTGGATCAAGTGTGGAGACTCTGGCTTTGACCCCAAGTAGCTGAAAAAGCAGAGGGTTCAGCTTCAGCTGGTGGAGCGTGTGTGCGTGTCAGTGAGTATGAGTATTGTGTGTGTTCACTCTGTTTATTCTCAGGGGAAAGAGCAGGAAATTTTAAAGAAATGTTTATGTATCAGTCGCATAAGTGGGGCGGGGCGGGGGGCGGCGGGCCGTCTGTGTCTGTTAGAATCATCTTTGGTGCTTGGCTGACCTTTCTAACACAGGGCTTTAGATGAGGATGCTGTCGGACTTCGAGAGAAGGCACAATTGTCAAGTTCCAAGGACACAGAAGCTCTAGGTGGGGCCTTCTGAGGCACTCAGGTTGGGATTCGAGTCCTGACTCTACCCTCAGAAGTTGTGCTGCTTGGACATTTCTTCATTTTTTGTTCAAGCACACAGTTGGCATCTAAGGAGTACCTACTGTGTGCCTGGGGACATAAAAATAAAGGTGCAAATTATCATAATATTTGACAGGGGACTTAGCCTCCCTAAGCCTCATCTTGCTCACCTGCAAAATGGGGTAATACCACCTACCCTTTGGGTTATTTTGAGGGGACAGTAAGACGAGCAACAGCAAAATCTAGCATGACACCCGGCACGTTGTTTATAAATAAATATTATGTCCCATCTCTTCACCTTCTCCTCGCTGCTTTTGACTGGCAAATAATTATCAACTTCTGAAGTCATTAAGAGAACGGCTTTTTTATTATAATATCATCAAAACTGACCTTTTATCCAAGGTAGCTTTTTAAAGTCATCCAGTGAGGATTTACCCTGTGTGCTCCTCACTGGGTACAGGCCCTGGTCAAGCCATTGCTGGGAAGTGTTGGCAGCTGCTCTGAGGAGCTCACGTGCGGGGTGGACCAGGGCTGAGAATCTCGGAGCCAGAAGAGACCCAGTGCCTAAACGATGCTTCAGTTTCCCTCCACAACATTTTCTACAAGGGAACCTGCCCCTTCTGTTTGCACACCTCTGGTGACAGGGGGCCCACCACCTCTCTACTGTTCTGCCTTCTGCTTCAACTGGTAGTTTATCATCTCCCTGAGTTTCCACTCACTGGACCCGTTTCCGCTCACAGACCAGGCCAGCTCACTCTTAATCATAAGAACCTCCGGGAGACCTAACAGCGAGCCTTGTCTTCCCTGAATTTTGTCTTCTCCTGGTTAAACATCCCACATTTCTTCAAGGGTGCCTTTTGCAAAGGGGTTTGGGACTCCTTGTACACCCTGAGTGTTCAGCTCAGAATGCACTTGGGTTTGTTTCTGTTCCCCCAAAGTAGCTCGGCTATGATTGAACCCAGCTCCCCAGCACACAGCAGCTCAGACCATTGTCTGCCCCGGTCCTCATGGCACTGTCCAAAGTAACACTGGAAAAATCACTAGAACACCCTCAGTTTCTTCATCTGTAAAATGCGAATTCAATGAACACTTCCTGGTGTTGCCATGGTGATTGCGAGAGGAACAGCGGGTGTGCAACGCATGGAGATGCTCAGTCCACGTGGCTGCTATGATCATTATTCATTTATTATTGGCCTGGACCCCTGGAGAGCTCCTTTAGTGAGCTGGGCTGGCGGATGTGGCCCAACCCCAAGTCTGCTTTCCCCAGTCTGATGTAGGGCCTGTCACACCCACTGCCACCAGCAGGAAGGGCTAAGGGAAAAAAAAGGAACCCGCGACTGACTTTCTTTATATTTAATGAACACTTAAATAGCCCTTACTGGAGAACAGAATTGTGGTTGCCAAGGGGGAGAGGGGTGGGGGATGGAAGGATTGGGAGTTTAGGATTAACAGATGCAAACTATTATATATAGGATGGATAAACAACAAGGTCCTACTGCATAGCACAGGGAACGATATTCAATATCCTGTAATAAACCATAATGGAAAAGAATTTTAAAAAGAATGTATATATATATAAAACTGAATCACTGCTGTACAGCTGAAATCAACACAACATTGTAAATCAACTATACTTCAATAAAATTTTTAAAAAATAAATAAATAGCCCTTACTGTTTGCCAGGCACTGTTCTAAGTCATTTTCAACTATTAACTCATTTAATCCTCAAAACAATCCCTTGGGATGTTATTATCCCCATTTCTCAGATGAAGAAACTGAGGCATCGTGAATATTAAGTAACGAAGGTAAGTGGCAGAGCCACCAGGGTAGAAGGCTGTTGGAAAAGTCCAGGTGGAGAAGAGACACAAACTTGAAAATTTACAAGCGTGTGGTTGGTTTGGGGAGAAACATAATTTGTGTGGAGCAGGGGGAGCGTAAAGAGGAAAGACGGGAAGAAGGTTGAAAGGGTCCGGGAGAAGGGAACCTCCTTCACTATCCTCTTTGCTGTGTGCCAGGCCCCAGGCCGGAGCATCACTCCATCAGCACTGATCTTCACACCAGCACTGGAGAAAGGCACAGGCAGCTGGGCTGGAATCCTGGCCCTGCCACTTCCTGGCTCTTTGACTGTGGGCACCTTACTTGCCCCTCTCTGACCCTCAGTCTCCTCATCATTAACATGGGAGTGAATAATAGTCCCAACTCCACAGGGCCATCGTGAGGATGAAATAATCAGCGTACACGGATGACTTTGATCGTGTGCATTTCTAAAACAGAGCGACTTGTGCAGACTCACTCGGATGGTAAGTGGCCGGGCCGGGTTTCATCCTCACCTGTCCACACACCAGCCAGGATGGCCACCTCCATGGCCCGTTCCTTTCCATGCCAGACACACTCCTGCCACTGCACCACATGGTACCTGTCACCCAGCATGCCCCGCCCCCCATTATCTTTTTGATGTTTTATCTTCCACCTAAATCTGAACTCAAATCCCAGACCCCCCAGCGGGTGCCTGAGCTCTCTCCTCTGCCCTACAGGATCTCCCTCTAGTGAACACCCCCAATTATTGTCACTGACGCTGCTTCCGGAGTTGGGGTGAGGTCTCCTCCTTCGCGGTGGGTGGCCAGGGCACACCCGGAGCGGAGGGTTAATTAAATCATGCAGCGAGGTTTGTAGAACACGGGCTGCTTCATTAGGCCCTGCGTGAACAAGCACGCCCAGCTCGCTCCCGGCTCATGTGCAGCTGTAATTACAGCTTACACGTGGCTTCATTAGCTCCGTGAGGCCGCCAGGCGGGCTCCTGCCTTTGGGCCCCGTAGAAAGTGGCCCTGAGGCTCAGAAGCCCAATTCTAAGCAGGCATATCCATCTCTTGCCAGCTTGCTAGTGGTGCGGATCTGGGGCCCCCTGTTTACTTAAGGGCATCCGAGGGACACATGTCAGGTTTAGATGGTGATGCAAGGCTGGCTCCTTACTATAAACTGTGCTTCCTGAGAGAAGATTTCCCCAGACTCTGAAACCAGAGAAGGCTTTAGGTGGAGGTGAAAACGGAGGTTTTATCAAACAACTGCCAAATGAAAGACGGGAAGGGCATTTCAGGTCCCTCGGCTCCAAGCTAGTGGACTGCGTACCTGGCACTCACTGACCGGTTTTCCAGGAAGCTCACTGAGGCCACATCGGATGGGGGCTTCATGGTGAGGGTGCCCTGGGATCCTCTTGGGGCCTCTGAGACAGCGACGCCCCCGGCTGGGTCCACCCTGCTGAATTGGACCTTTGCCCTTGGGACTTCTCACAGTGTGACCCACAGACCTTTAGCAGACGCACTCGGGAGCTTGTTTAAAACACAGGTTCCCAGGCCCCACCCAGGCTTCCTGGGGCGGGACCCCGGAATCTGAATTCTTAACAAGCACTAATGTAATTGCCATGCCCTGCTCTAGACTACAGCCATCCCTTGGTATCTACAGGGGGGTTGGTTCCAGGGCCCATGAGGTCCAAACTCAGCTGATGATCTCTGATATAAAATGGCCAAGTATTTGCTTATAACCTATACACATCCTCCTGTATACTTTAAAGTTGTCTGGATTACTTGAAATACCTAATATAATATAAATGCTATGTAAATAGTTGCCAAGCTCGGGGAAAATTCAAGTCTTGCTTTTGGGAACTTTATGGATTTTTTTTTTCAAATATTTTTTTAGATATTTTAAAAATATCTGAGGATGCAGAACCCGCTGAGGACCAGCTCTATTCGTGTTTCTCTGTGGCCTCAGCCTGCAGGTCCTGCAACCCCTAGGAATCCTTACATTTCCTGAGCTCACTGCTCACACCTGGTCTGGGTTCCACTCTGGAGAGAAACGTGATTGGCTCAGCTCTCTGGGCAGCCTGGTGGTTGGCTGCCTGTAAAGGGGGATGTCTACCTCCTGATCCAATCAGCTGAGGTCAGTGTGAGGGTGTGGTCATATGGTAAAGAACCCTGTTGCCGCTGATGCCAGTTGGTGGACAGGGGTTAGGGGCAGTAATAAAGTCACTGCTGCTGTTAGTTTATCAGCTTATCTAACATTTGACCCCTTTGGGGTTCCTAGTCTTTTCCGCCATTTAAGTGTTTTTTAACCAACCTAATGACACACACAATTTTTTAGTTCCCAATAATTATTAAATTTTCACCATACTCTAAATCAACACTGAGCAATAGAAATGTAACAGGAGCCACCTGTGTAAATTTTAATGTTCTAGTAGCCACATTACACAAGTAAAAAGAAATAGGTGCAATTAGTTTTAATAGTTTACCTACATATCCAAAATATGACCAATATGTAATCCATATAGACATTGTTAATGAGATAGTTCACATTCTGTCTTTCATACTAAATCTTGAAATCTGGTGTGTACTTTACACGGACACCACACCTCAGTTCAGGCTGGCCACATTTCAAGGGCTCAGTGGCCAGATGTGGCTGGTGGCCACTGTACCGGACAGTGCAGCTCTGAATGATGACCTTGCTTTATATCCTTTTGAACGTATTTTTACCCCCTTTTGAATAGTTAAAAATAGCTTAGGGACTTTACAGCCCATTGTTTAAGAGTATTTGACCTTAAAATGTTGGCTTTCCAACAGGAAGTGCTCATAAGATCTGCTGGAGTCTTGGAGGATTAAGTCCATTCATCCTGACTCACTGTGTCCTGTTTTTGTTGGGTCCTTGCTGACCAGGCCAGGTAGCCCATCATCAGTGTTCATTTCTGATCAGTGAGTGTATTTGTTTTCTGGGGCTGCCATAACTTGTTCCCACAAACTCAAGGGCTGAAAACAACAGAAATTTATTTCTCAGAGTTCTGCAGCCCCAGAAGTCTGAGATGAACTTGTTGGGAAGGCTGCATTCCCCCCTAGCCTCTAGGGAAGAATCCTTGCTTCTTCCAGCTTCTGGAGGCTGCCTGCATTACTTGGCTTATGGCCACAGTGCTCCAATTTCTGCTTCCTTATCGCGTGGCCTCCTCCTCTTGTCAGTGTGTCTCTCCTTTTTTTAAATTTATTTATTTATTTATTTTTGGCCGCGTTGGGTCTTTGTTGCTGCGCACGGGCTTTCTCTAGTTGCGGCGAGCGGGGGCTGCTCTCCGTTGGGGTGCGCAGGCTTCTCATTGCGGTGGCTTCTCTTGCTGCGGAGCACGGGCTCTAGGCGCGCGGGCTTCAGTCGTTGTGACACGCGGGCTCAGTAGTTGTGGCGCACGGGCTTAGTTGCTCCGCGGCATGTGAGATGTTCCTGGACCAGGCATCGAACCCGTGTCCCCCGCATTGGCGGGCGGATTCTCAACCACTGTGCCACCAGGGAAGCCCTGTGTTCTCTTATAAGGACACTTGTCACAGGATTTAGGGTCCACTCAGATAGTCCTGGTTGATCTCATTTTGAAGCCCTTAACTTTATTACATCTGCAAAGACCTTTACAAGTAAGGTCACATTTACAGGTTATGAGAATTAGAATGTGGACACATCTTTTGCGGGGCCACCTTTCAACCCACCACA
This sequence comes from Balaenoptera musculus, assembly GCF_009873245.2. Classification (NCBI taxonomy): domain Eukaryota; kingdom Metazoa; phylum Chordata; class Mammalia; order Artiodactyla; family Balaenopteridae; genus Balaenoptera; species Balaenoptera musculus. The sequence continues at coordinate 22,627,417 of NC_045789.1, read as the reverse complement.
GTGAAACACTAATGTGTGATAGTAAGAATGAAGAAGCAAGGAGGACGAGACAGCGTTTTATTTTTCTAAGCTGTGAAATACATACAATAATAGTGGGTTATGAAAAGCCAGCTATACTCGGCGTCATTTCCCATGTAACGGGATGTGCTGGTCCACATGGTCTGGGGTTTAGATCACTTTGGCCAGGATTGGATGGGGGTTAATTTGATAAACAGGTATGTCAGATGCATTCAGGAAAGCAAATTGAAAGACAGCAGAAAGGCAAGAATGTCTTAAATTGTTCAAAAGTAGATATGGTGATGCTTGTAACACGCTCTGAATAGGGCCAGGCTCAGCACCAGCACTTTATAAATGCTAAATTTCATCATCATAATTGTAATTATCATTATTATATATTTATATCCATATCATATACCTCTATATTATTAATGACGCCGATAATAGGTAAAATAAGGGAAAAAGAGACCCCTGCCAGGATACAAAACAAAGAATTGAGCTGAATCCGCAAGTCACCAAATGGGTTTTGAAGACAAAAACCTTTGTTTATGAGCTCTCCCAGCTCCTCACTGATGCCGTTACCCATGGTCATGCTTGTTCATGGCTTGCTTTATATTCCCATCCTTCTTTTATATGATCGTCAGGATGGCACTAATTTGGGTTTGCAAATGAGGTTTTCTTGATGCTCTCGTGTCAGCATCTGGATTCAAGACGGGCTGCTTCCCAGACCCGGACCCTCCAGTGTGGCCCCGGGAGCAAGCCCAGCCCCTCGCCATTTCTAATCGCCCCCAGGAGCCTGGAGGATTTGCTAATGGGCTCAGGAAGCCATAAACAGTAATGAAAGTGCTTGTATTACTGCTGGCATGGGGTTGCCCTGGGGGTACCATCCCCGTCATTTAATTGGGGATCGTCCTGCCTTTGAGAAGGTCTATCCTCCCTATGGCATTCATTCATCCTTTCATCCCCCCTCCCAGCCCCTTCATTTGTTCATTCACGTATCCATCCATTCGTTTGTTCAGAAAACCACTGTGAGTGCCTGTTTAGAGCCAGTTTGGAGCGCTGTACTTCCATTCCCCGCAGGCAGGGTGGGAGGTGGCCGGGCTGCGGTGGGAGGAGACAAGAAGGGCTGTGGGAGTGCCCTGACCCGGCTCTTCTACTCAGGAGCCTCTGGACCATGGGAAGTTCCTTTAACCCTTCTCTCTTGGCTTCCTCATCTATAAAATAGAGAGACTAGTGTAATACTAGCTACGTTACGGAGTGGCTACGAAAATCAGAGGAGGTAGTGGATGTAATGTGCTGCCTGTCACAGCGCAGTGACAGCCAGAACCCCTAACCCTTATGTAGCACTGCTTTTGTGCCAGATACTCTTCTGAACACTGTTCCTCTATTAACTCATCTCATTCTCCCAGGAGCACTCCTCTGCTTGCCTCTTGGCTTGCGTGGGACCCCACTCTCCTGGGCTGCCCACTCCATGTCAGAATCTCCATTGCAATTGGCCGGTGCCCTGAATCCACCTCGCTTTTCCCTACTCCCTGCTTTCGTGCCCGCTGCAGACCCTCGCTCCCCGTGTGCTCCTGCCTCCCCCAGGGAGCCTGTTAAATACTGCTTCCTGGGCTCTACCCCAGTCCTCCCCCCAACTCAGAAAGGTCATCCCTCCAAATCTCAGCTCCTTTGTCTCTAGGATGACAAGCTGAGAGCTTGGATGTCTCACAGTTGATGTTCCAAATGTTCAACTAAACACCCTAAGAGAACGCACCTTGAATCTGCAAAGTGCCATGCAGAGGGGCAAGTTCAGGGGCATCCCCTCCCTGTGGGCCTCGGTGGCTCTGGTAGGATGGGGTGGAAGGATCTACATGTAGCTGCTTTCCCGGCTATGGAAGAGCAAGTTCCGCGTGCATTTGTAGGGCACCTTCTGTATGCCAGCTCCTTGCTGCGTCTGGGGAGCCTTGGTGCCCTGGAGGAACTTGAACTTCAGGGAGATTAAGGCACCTTCAGCCTGGCCTTGGATGGGGACCCCTACCCCACCGAAGACCCACAGGAGCTTTCCAGAGGCCCATTAGGTGCCCAGCACTCTCCCACTAGCAACTCCACCTCTTGGCTAAGGAAGGAAATCCCCACAAGTCCCCTCCCAGGGATACCAATTCCTCAGAGTGGACAAACTCTGATAGCCTCCGGGAGGAAGCAGGGACCTGGGACACCACAGGTGGTTTCTAGTCCCAGCTCTGCCAGGTATGAGTTACTTGATCTCTCTGAGCCTCAGCTTCCCCATCTGAGAAGTGGGTATAATAATAATCTACCTTATAGGAGGTGGGGGAGGGTCAGTGAGGCAAAGCCTGACATGCAGTGAAAGCTGATTAACCTTAGTAACCATGTTAACCAGAGACAACGAGCAGCCGGGGGGTGGGGAGGGTGGGGATGACTAACTTCCAGGAAGACAGCAGCGGGCCTGCCTGCTGCTGGTATGTAGCAGTGGTCCGTGATGGTGAGCCGACCGGAACTCAGTTGAAAGACATGAGGAAGGGCAGGTTGGAAGGGAGGCCCTGTGAGACCTGGCTGGGGGCAGCTGCAGAAGCCAAAGCTCAAACCAGCATCTGCATGGGACACGTGATCTGGGGGTCCTCCGGGTGGGCCTGCGGGCCCAGCTCTCAGGGCGGTTCTAGCCTTGGGCCAGCTGTGAACCTGGGCAAGTCCTTCCACACTCTGGGTCTCCCTTTCCTCATCTTTACAATGGGAGCCTCCATGCCAGGCCCCCAACCCGCTGCTGGGCTGTCATGAGAAACACATGGCTGGGGAGGCACATACCTGAGTATTCTGAACAAGGTGTGCCCCCAAGAGCTGCAGTTTCCTCTCGGAAATCGTAGGCTCTGCTTTTCCTGGCTCAGTGATTCTCAAAAAAGGGGGCTGATCTGGAGCGATTCTAATGGGAGGCCCATCCCCTGTCTCCCCTCCCTGCCCTCCTCCCACCCTGTTGGAATCACTGCAAGGATACAACTTAGAATAGGTTGTATCCCTGATAGGGATGCCACATGCGGCAAATAAAAAGACAGACTGCCCAATTAAATCTGATTTCAGGAAACGATTTTTTTTTTTAGGATAAGTATGTCCCATACAATATTTGGGATATACTTATACTGAAAAATGCTTATCTAAAATTCAATTTTAACTGGGTGTCCTGACCTTTTCTGACAACTCTAGTCCCTAGATACACTGGGAAGTTGTAGAGCTGCAGAATTTCTTTATTTTATTTTATTTTATTTTATTTTATTTTATTTTATTTTATTTTATTTATTTTTGGCTGTGTTGGGTCTTCGTTTCTGTGCGAGGGCTTTCTCTAGTTGCGGCAAGTGGGGGCCACTCTTCATCGTGGTGCGCGGGCCTTTCACCGTCGCGGCCTCTCTTGTTGCGGAGCACAGGCTCCAGACACGCAGGCTCAGTAATTGTGGCTCACGGGCTTAGTTGCTCCGTGGCATGTGGGATCTTCCCAGACCAGGGCTCGAACCCGTGTCCCCTGCATTGGCAGGCAGATTTTTAACCACTGCGCCACCAGGGAAGCCCCCAGACTTTCTGATTTCCTCATCCAGCCGCCACTGCCCACTTTACAGATGACCAAGCACCAGAGCCAGGGTCAAACAGCGAGGTGGTGGCCAGCTGGGAGGGAGCTGGGTCCCTGACTTCCACCCAGTGTTCCTCTTCCACTGTGACAGTGATGGGGGTGGAGTGACAGAGTATAGCCCCTCAAATAGGAGGTGGTTGTATTTTTAAGGCCCCGGAACCAGAGGAAAAGGTTCCGAGCTGAGAGAGCATCCGCTGCTGCCCGAGTGATGACTGTGACGCTTCTAGGAACTGGGGCCCCAGCAGCCTCACCTCCCACCGCGTTTCTCATAAACTTCACACATTCGGCAGCAGAGCTGCGACGTAAGCGCCATCTCATTTCTGCCTTTTTTTTCTTTTTCTTTTTTAATCAAATGAAACATGGGGAGGGGGAGGGGTGCAGAGGAGGAGGAAGGGCCAGAGTTCTTCTTTTTGTCGTCTCCAAACCAATCCCTGACGTGGGCTTTGCCCCGCCGTTTCTGGGACCCCGCCTGTTTTTAATGCATCGCACTGTGAGCGACATCCCGGCGGATTTAATCATCCCACAGATGTGGGGATGCGCCTTCCTGCCGAGAGCGGTAATTGAAGTCCTCAAACTGCTCTGCGGTTCTAATTAGCCCAAAGCGGCTCCTTCTGGCCTTGGTAGAATTTACAGCGCCTCCTCCTCCTGGTTTACCAGCTGGTCCTAGAACGTGTGTGTTAGTCAAGAGACAGCAAGAGGACACACAGATTTCCTTGACGGGCTGGTCACCGCAGTGGGCCATTCAGGGCCTTGCAGACGGGTGGTGTTTGAGGCCCCGACTGCCTCCCTCTGCTCCACTGCCATCGTCCGTAGGACGGGTGCTCCAGCTGTGCACATGCATGTCCCTTCCCGCCGGAATGCCTCCCCACCAGCAGTGACCTGTCAGGACTTAGCTTGGGCACCTCCTTCTCCAGGAAGCCATCCCCAACATGGAAGCACTGGCCACCCCACGTGGTGCTTCTTTACCGCTCTGACTCCCCCATGAGACTGGGAGCTCCTGAGGGCAGGGGCCTCGGCGTCCAATTCACCCTTGGCCTGGTGTGGTGGCACAGCACATGTCTGCTGAAATGGAAGGCAGGAGAAAGGAAACAAGGAAGAGGAGAGGAGAGAAGGAAGGAATGGAGGGAGGGCGGGCAGCATTTTAGCCATCCTGCAGAGGAGAAGACCAGGGACGTGGGACCGGGAAGTCGCAGAGCCAGCACCCCACCTGCTAGCTCATCATGCTTTCCATCTTGGGTTAAAGGAGCAAGGATGAGTTTCTCTTTGATTTGATGAAACAGGAACAGCTTTTGTGACAAGCCACAGGTAAAGCAGAAAGCACAGAGGCTTCAAGTGAGGCAGGTGTGGGTGCGAAGCCCAGCTGCACCTGCCGCAGGACCTCAGGCGGGCACTTCAGCCTTCCAGCGTGGGTCTCCTCAGCCGTAAAGTGGAGACCATAAGCCTCACCTGCCTGGTTGCTCGGTGGACCAGAGGGGATAAGAGCAGCAACATCTACTTCCCACATGTTCCTATTTATCCTCCAGCAGCCCCGCGAGTTACTCGATACCCTCATATCATTAATCCCAATGTGTAGAGGAGGATGCCAGGGCACAGAGAGATTAAATAACTAGCCCAAAGTCACACAGCTAGTGAGTGTCAGAACCAGGGTTGGAACCTGGGTGCCCAGGCTCTGATACTGGTGCCTTGACTGTTCTGCTCCACTGCCTGAGGTATGTAAGCTTCTAGTACCGCATCAGGCGTACAGTAGGTACTTAAGTGGCAGCCACTATTGTCATCATCTCCAGCACCCTCTTCAGCACCGTTGTCCCCCACCGTGGTGTCCAGGTGGGAAATGCCCCCTCATGGATTCTGCTGTTTGAGCTTGTGACTTTCCTCCGTGGGTTGACCGCCAGCGCACTTGGAGCTGATCTGTGGTCATCGCTCCACGGTTGTGGTCCCCCGGAGCCACTTGGATAAAGTCACGATGACAGAGGGCTCCCAGGCTCCCAGTCCTGCAGAGGAGAATGGAGTCCTCCAGCCCAGCTCCAAGGGGATCTCGGACTAGGATGCACCAGAGCTTAGGGCTTTGCGTGTGTTGAGCCCCAGGCTGCTGTTCCACACTTTGGCCTTGCCCTTGGTCTCTGGGAGGCTGGATAGCTGCAGCTTTTCACCCATGAGCTGTCTGGGATCAGAGGTCCTAGGTTTATGAAGATCACCCTCATCGCCAACGTGTGAAACAACTTACAGGATAAGCACTTGTAAAAATACTTAACTGTGGAGATGAGGGAGGCAGCCTAAGACCGCTCCTGGTAGTACACAGAAGCACCTTCGTTAAGCATTGCTGCAGTGTCCATTTGTGGGGTTGCTTCATAAAACTGCATCCTTACCAGCAACGGGGCCTAGGAGATGGAGAGAAAAGTCTCCATCAGATTCTTCTAGAAGGGCAGGCAAGCTGAATAATTTCTAACAAGGTTAATAATTCAAATGTTAGATACAATTTCAGACTTATTCCCATAATGCAGAAGTTTTCTCTGTGGTGATGATATTTATCTTTGGCCAAATACCAATTTTATTTTATTTTTTCAAATACCAATTTTAGTACCAGCCATGTGCCATTTGGCCAAAATGTGCATTGGAAATGTGTATACTTTTTTTTTGGCTGCGTTGGGTCTTCATTGCTGTGCATGGGCTTTCTCTAGTTGCGGCAAGCGGGGGCTACTCTTCGTTGCGGCGCACGGGCTTCTCACTGCGGTGGCTTCTCTTGTTGCGGAGCACGAGCTCTAGGCGTGCGGGCTTCAGTAGTTGTGGTGCGTGGGCTCAGTAGTTGCAGCGTGCGGGCTCTAGAGCACAGGCTCAGTAGTCGTGGCGCGTGGGTTCAGTAGTTGTGGCTCACGGGCTCTAGAGCGCAGGCTCAGTAGTCGTGGCGTGTGGGTTCAGTAGTTGTGGCTCACGGGCTCTAGAGCGCAGGCTCAGTAGTCGTGGCGCGTGGGTTCAGTAGTCGTGGTGCACGGGCTTAGTTGCTCCACAGCATGTGGATCTTCCTGGAGCAGGAATCGAACCCGTGTCCCCTGCACTGGCAGGCAGATTCTTAACCACTGGGCAACCAGGGAAGCCCAAGGAAACGTGTATATTTTGACAGCATGTCTATGTGGGTTGAGACCCTTTTTCCCCTTGAGATGTTCTCTTGGCCCCTTCCGGCTCAGCCTCCCTCACACACACACCCTTGACTGTAACAACCCCGTGAGCAGAGGCAGCAAGTTATCCGAGACATGGGAACCACAAGCTGCCAGTGGGATGTTGGCTCATCATCACGCCTCATTGACTCACCTTAACTTCTCCTTTAGGCTCTGGGCATTTTGTGACAAATGGCACCATCCTGGGAGCATGGGAGAGTCCTCCATGGGCCAGGAGCTCTAAGCACTAAGGAATGTTGCTCAGATCAATAGATACATTAATAGATCAAATACCTAAATTGCCCAGCTACTTTTAGGGCAGTGATTGTCAAACATTTTTATGTTAGGATCCTCTTAAACTCTTAAAAATTATTTCGGATCCCAAAGATCTTCTGTGTATGTCGGTTGTATCCATTGATATCTACCATATTAGAAATTAAGACTGAAACATTTAGAAATATTTATATATTAACTCATTTAAACATAGAAATAACAAACCATCACATAACATAAATAATATTTTTTCTGAAAAATAACTATGTTTTCCAAAACAAAAAAAAAATAGTGAGAAGAGTGGCATTTTTGCAAATCTCTTTAATGTCTGGCTTAATAAAGGACAGCTGGATTCTCACATCAGCTTCTGCATTCAGTCTGTTGTGATATCTTGTTTGGTGGAAATGTGGTTTCCGCCACACAGATACGTCACACGAATACGTCGTTGGAAAAGAAGGACCCCAAGAACACCCAGGGGTCCTTGGACCACAGCCTAAGAACTGCTGATTTAGGGATTGATGAGGCTCAAGATGAAGGCGGAAGAGAAAGCATGTGATCCCCAGGTCACTTCCTGCGTTGACAAGGAAACTGCATCTTAGGGCTCTGACAGCATCTAGCCCGGAGCTGGACCAAAAGAGAAATAACAGCAGTGACTGTTATTTCAAGTAACAGCCTTGACTTCAGGTCCCCAGCCAAGACCCTTTGGCTCAACTGTCCCCAGCAGTTTTATCCAGCTACAGATATTGTCTGCAGCTTCTATCATGCCCCTGGACTGGACATTTCTGGAAGAAGCCTGCACCTGACCCCGTATCAGCTGCCCACTGGTATTCAAGCTTCTCTGCTGTGTTGCGTGGTCACCCCACCCCCTAATGCCACATCAAAATGGTCCTGACTTTGCCTTTTCTCACTGTTCCAAGCCTTGGCATCTGAGCGTGTCCTGGAAAGGGCTTTGTCCGTGGAGGAAGGCAGCCTTGGGTTTCTCCCAGGGTCAGCTCAGGCTGCCCACGCTGGCTGCTGGCTTCCGGTTGGCCACTGATGAGCTGTGCGCACTTGGAAAGGCGGGGCAATTATTAATTCATTCAACATGAAATTAATGAGATTCTACCACGTGCCTGGCACAGTCCACTTCTCATGCCCAGGCCAGGGTGGGTCAGACCTCCTGGGACAAATCTAGATGAATTAGCAGCTTGATAAATATGAATGATCTCAGTTGATGAAAAATGCACCAAATGATTGTTTCCCTTGATGTAATTACTCGGGTGGTCGCCTTGCCCATGGAGCCTTTAGGGTGTTAAGTCAGCAGTTTGCTGGAGGCTTCAGAAGAGAGTAGGTGGCCGCTGCTGCTGTTTTTTTCCCCTTTACTGCAAACAAAGACTTTTAAAAAATGTTATTATGAGGCTTCCCTGGTGGCTCAGTGGTTAAGAATCCGCCTGCCAATGCAGGGGACATGGGTTCGAGCCCTGGTCCCGGAAGATCCCACATGCCGTGGAGCAACTAAGCCCGTGCGCCACAACTACTGAGCCTGCACTCTAGAGCCCGCGAGCCACAACTACTGAAGCCTGCACATCTAGAGCCCACGCTCCGCAACAAGAGAAGCCACCGCAATGAGAAGCCCGCACACCGCAATGAGGAGTAGCCTTCACTCGCCACAACTAGAGAAAGCCTGCACGCAGCAACGAAGACCCAAGACAACCAAAAATAAAATAATTAATTAATTAATTAATTAAAAACATGTTCTAATGTGCGATAAACTGCATCTACTTGAAGTGTAGAATCCCATAGTTTTGACAGCTGTATATGCTTGTGAGACCACCACCAGAATTAAGAATCAGAGCATTTTCCATCAGCCCCCAAAATTTCCTTGTTGCATTGTGTGGTCCATCCCTGACTACATTCTGTGACCCACTGTGACCACTGATTGGCCTTCTGACAGTATATATTAGTTTGCACTTTCTAGAATTTTGTGTAAATAGAATAATACAGGGTGCACTCTGCCTGGCTTCTTTTACTCCACATAATCATTTTGACGTTCATCCCATTGTTGTATGTATCCATAGTTTGTTCTTTTTTATTCCTGAGTAGTCTTTCATGGTTTGGATCTATCGTAATTTGTCCATTCCCCTGTTGATGGATATTTGGATGTTTCCAGTTTTGAGCAACTCTGGGTGAAGCTGCTGGGAACAGGTGTGTAAAGTCTTTGGGTGTTCGTGGGCTTTCGTTAACTCCTAATGGGGAGAAATGGCTGGGACATATGATAGGCATATGCTTAACTCTGTAAAAAGCTGCCAAGCTGTTTCCCAAAGGGATGATATGGTTGTGCGTTCCCACCAGCCGCGAAGGAGATTTCTGGTTGTGCCACATCTTCACCAACTTGATATTATCAGTCTTTTAAATCTGAGCCATTCTGATGGGTGTATATACTGGTATCTCACTGAGATTTTGATTTGCATTTCCCTGGTGACTAATGATCTTTTGAGCATCTTTTCATGTGTTTCTTGGTCATTCATATATTTTGCTTTGAGAGGCGTCTGTCCAAATCTTTTGCCTGTTTTTAATTAGGTGGTTTGTGTTCTTATTATTGAGTTGTATGAGGTTTGTGTACATTCTGGATACAAGTGATTTGTCAGATGTATGGATTGCAAATATTTTCTCTCATTCCGTGCCTTGCCTTTTTGTTTTCGTAACAGTTTCTTTCAATGAGCAAAAGTTTTGAATTTTGATAAAGTCCAATTTACCCATTTTTTCTTTTGTTGTTGATGCTTTTTCTGTCCTGTCTAAGAAATCAAACTTGCAAAGATTTTCTTTGATATTTTCTTCTAGAAGTTATTCAGCTTTAGCTTTTATACTTAGGTCTCATTTCAACAATTATATTTTGAGCCTTTTCCACATAATTTTATATATGGTGTAAGGTAAGGGCAGATGTTAATTTTCTTTCCCATTTTATCTATTTATTGAAAAGACCATCCTTTCCTCGTTGCTTGGGTGCTTTTAACAAAAACCAATTGACCATGGATTGGAGGGTCTATTTCTGGATTCTCTGTTCAATTGATCTATGTGTCTATCCTTTTCCTATACCACACTGGCTTGATTCCTATAGCTTTATAGTAAATCTTGGCATCAGGTTGGCTAAGTCCTCCAACTTTGTTCCTTTTTTGTAAAATTGTTTTGCGATTCTATGTCCTGTTCTAATACGAACACATATTCACTCATTTAATCCTTACAACCCTCTGAAGCAGTATTATTTAATGAGTATCGAACCCGTTTTACAGGAGCGGGAAACCGGGGTTCAGAGGGGATGAGTAGCTTTCCTAGGTAGCTGAGAGGTGGAGTGAGGTTTGAACCTGCAGTGTCTGGCTGCAGCATCCTGGTCTTAATCACTAGGCGGTCCTGCCCTCTATTTTGGGTTCTGCCCATTCCCTGTGCAGACCTCCACCCCAGCACCTGGGCGGCTGGGAAGAGTTTTCCTTGTGCATCTCCCTGTAAGCCGCGGACTCCGTGAAGACAGAGACTGTCCGGGTATCCGTCACTGTGACCCAGCCCTGCGGGACCTGATGCAGAGCCGACAGTTGGTGAATGTTGGGTGGATGAATGGACGAGTGGGTGGACGCCAGTCAGCTCTGGCTGGAGGGCCAGGTCCCCGCCAGCCCCAAACCTCAGCGGGGAGCTACTGTCCCGATGAAGAACTAGAGGCAGAATCCTATGGCCTGGGCTGGCAGCAGGGGTGGGGAGGCTGCAGCTTTCCTAGGGACACAAGGATCACCAGGTGTAGGGCTGAACCCCGCCTCCAGGTCGCCCCGCACCTGCTGTTGAGACAGAGATGCTTAATATGCTTCTAGGAGGGCAGAGGGGAGGGTGAAGGAGGAGGGGAGGACCTAGGGCCTGCAGGCACCTCCTCCTGGCCGGTGGCTCGTGCAGAGTAGACTGGGGTGGGCAGGGGCTCCGCGAAGCTGCAGGAACAGGTCTCCCTCCAAGAGGGGCAGATTGAGGGGAGGGGCGGCTGGAATCGGATGCTGCTGGGCCCCCCGTGCTCCGTGCCCGCCTCCTCTGGCTCCCATATATCCTCCCCCTCCTCCTCCTCCCGCGCAAGCCAGCAAGCTCGGTGGAGGGGGAGGAGACCCACGTGGCACCCGGCTGTCACCGAGGCCCGGTTCCCTCACTCTGCGCCCACAGCCTCAGACTCGCACAGCACTGAGAACATCGCCCGGATTTTTTTTCCCAGGCAGGAAACTTCTGTTTTCTGAAGCTGGGCCCCGGCATTTCCCATGGGGGTGATGGTTGTTCGCAGCTAGGGAGGAGCAGTGGGTGGTGTACGGGGGCGTCTGGTCCTGGCATCCGTGATGGCAGGCCAGGTGGGAGCTTGCAAGGGATGGGGAGGGTCCTGCTGACGGAGACATGGGGTTTCCAGGGGCACGCTGCCCTCGGGGTGCCAGCAGTGGGGCTGCAGGAAGAGTCTCGCTCAGACGCCGAAGGCTGGGACCTGGCCCTGAATCAGGGTGTTTCTGCCAGTGTGGACTTGGGGCCTCACTTCACCCAGGGTGTGTCGGGGCCATCTCAGCTCAGGAACTCTGTGAGCTGGTTGTTCAGTTTTTAGGAATTTCGTGAGCCGGTTGTTAAACCATGGGTGGCTTGAAGCACCCAGACTCAGCCACGACTCCCAGTTTTCTCCCACACCCCCCCCCCCCCCCGCAGAGCCAGCGGTCAGTGTTCACCAGCACGCCGGAGCCTTAGTTTCGCCACGTGGAAGTGGGGTCACAACCTGTAACTGCGGTCCTGGGTGTGAGGTGCTTGAGAGGGAGCGTGAAGCCACGTAGAAGGGCGGTTACCACGCTGGCCGACAGTAGCCGTCCACTCAGCAGCTGCTGAACAGCATGCTGGGAGTTCGTGTCTCCAGGAAAAGCCCAGGAAGGGAGCCCCAGAACCCACAGCAGACGGGGCAGAGGAGACCTCCAGACCTGCCCGGCCCGCAAGTCCTGCCTGCGGGTGCCTCAGTTTGCTCATCTTTATAATGGGTGCGGGCATCCCTGGGTGGGAAGGGGTGTTGGTGTGGTCGGGTGCAGGGCACCAGGCACGAGACATGGCCTGGGAGGCGATGGCACCATCACATCCCGCGGAGGTGCACGTGGTGAAGGCCCCCGGGGCCGGCCTGACCCACTTCACCGTGTTAGGAGCACAGGCCCTGGGGTCCACCTGGTGCAGAGAAGCCACCTGTTCCCAGCAGGAGGACAAGTTCAACCCTCAGAGCCTCGGTTTCCCCACGCGGAAACGGCAGAATGCCACAAACTCCTCGGTCTGCCGCGGGCTAAGGCACACGGTGGGTGAGGGTCCTAGCTGGTGCCCAGTGAATGTGACCCCCCCCAGGACCCAGCTCCCACCAGGCGGTCAATGTGTCACCAGGACGGGAACACCTCCAAAGCCACTCCTTGTCCACTGCCCGGTGATCCAAGCGGAGCGGCTGTGCTAACGGCCTCGAGGCTGGAGAAGGGAGCCGCAGGAAAGCTGGGACTCTTCCTGCCAGGCAGCTAGGCAGCGAGCCTGGTGGCCTAAGGAGCTCCCACCAGCAAAGTGGGTCCCTTGGACATGACAGCACCAAAACAAGTGGGCCTGCTGTGTGCTGAGTTCCATGCTGAGCCTCCACCCACAGCATCTCATTTCAGATGCACCCTCGTGCCCATTTTACAGGTGAGGAAACCAAGCCTCCAGAGGTTGAGCTCACAATGGTCTGCAGCCAGTGCAGAGCTGGAGCGCCCCTGCCCATGTGCCTGCCAAGCCCATCCCAGGCTGTTTCAGCCCCTCTCAGGGGGGTGCCTCAGCCACACCTTAACAGGACGGACTGTCACCCTCTACCAGACTGTCAACCCGGAGGCTGGGACACGGGGTCTTTCAAGAGGAAGGGGGAGGTGTGCCGCAACATGGATGGACCTAGAGATGATCATACTAAGAGAAGTAAATCAGACAGAGAAAGACAAGTATCATATGATATCACTTACATGTGGAAGCTAAAAAATGATACAAATGAACTTACTTACAAAACAAGAAAGAGACTCACAGACATAGAAAACAAACTTATGGTTACCAAAGTGGAGGGGGATAAATGAGGAGTATGGGATTAACAGATACACACTACTATATATAAAATAGGTAAACAATAAGGTCCTACTGTGTAGCACAGAGTGCTATACTCAATATAAAATATATATATAATTTTTTATATATGTATAACTGAATCACTTTGTTGTACACCTGAAACTAACACGACATTGTAAATCAACTCTATTTCAATTAAAACAAAAATTTTTTTTAAAAAATAGGAAGTGGGAGGAAGAGCAGGCTGGTCCTCTCCCCGAGGACACGGGACAGACTGGTGGTCGTGGGAGGGGCTGCGAGGTGCCCATTAGGCCACCTCTCAGTTCCCGCCGCCTAGCATTAGGGCTCAGTAAATACTTCTCGAATAAATAAATGGCCCCGCTGGGGTGCCTAAAGGGTGAGGGTCGTGTTGGGAGTGGAGAGACAGAGGGCTGGCGAGGGCCACGGGGAGCCACCTAGGGCTCTAGGGAGGGTTGGGGTACGATGAGTTTTCAGTTTCAGCAACGTCCCTCTGGTCACCGGGTGGCCTAGGCCAGGATGAAGGCAGGAAACCCAAAGGGGAGGCGGCCGCAGTTGTCCAGGAGAGGAGTGACGATGGCCCAGGCCAGGGCAGAGGCAGGAGAGGCAGACAGAGGACCTGGCCGGCTCTGCCAAGCATGACCTCAGCACCCAGCTCAGCGCCTGAGCCCTGTCCGCCTACCTGGCGCAGACACGGGCCTGGCGAGGGGACAGATGGACGCACTGATGTGATGGAGCCTGAAGGGTGTTCTTGTCACAGTGGCATTTGGCCCCTCTTGCCCGCCTGCCGGCTGGGGCCTGAGGAGCTGATACAGAAAGGACGGGGCCCTCGGGAGCCAGGCACTGGGAAGACCGGAGCCAGGCACTGGGAGGGCAGAAGCCGGCCCCGGCCAGCTGGCCCGGCCCAGACTCAAGCAGTCAGTCTAGATCAGCATCAGGCCTCCATCCTCCTCCTCACGTTGGGTTCCCCGCCCTGGCACGGGACAGCAGATTACAGTTTGCAGAGCCCTCCAGCACGGGCGGCTCTTACCATCACCACTGCACAAACCGGAAAACTGAAGGATGAAATGACAGCCAGAACTGGGTGGGATTCAGAGCCAGGTTCCCCCCAACAGCAAATTCTCCATATCTTAAACCTCTCTCTTTCTCTCTCTCATTTATTAATTCTTCCCCGCCCCACTTTCTTTTAAAATCCAGACAGTTCTCTGATTTGGTTTGCATGTGTAATAATAATATACTACTAATTGCAGCTAGTGATTTTTGAGCAGCTTCTTGTTGCCTCATTAAATCCTCCCAATCAACCCTGAGATGATAGTATTATACCCATTTTAGAGATCAGAAAACTGAGGCTCAGAGAATGTCTGTAACTCGCTGAGAATCAGGCAGCCCCACTAAAGCGAGTGCTCTCACTCCCAAACCTCTTAGCACTTTACCAGTGGCTCTCAAACCTCAGTGCATCACTGAAGAACCCATCAAAATGCAGATTCCAGGTGCCAGCAATTCTGATCCGTGGGTCTGAGCAGGGCCCTGGGAATCTTCATCTTTAGGAGAGAAGCCGAGGCAATTGTGCTGTGGGGCTTTCAGGAGCTTGTGCTGCAAGCAAGCAGGCTAGGAGCAGGTGGTCTTCTCTCTGTCCCTTTCACCTTGACCCTGTCCCAAGGCCAGCTGCTGGCCTCAGGCCACCTGGCTGCTTTGAGGGGCCTGGAGGGCCATGCTGCAGTCTGATCTGGGGAGTCATCCCTGCTGTGAGCACAATCCAACCTGGCCTAGCGTCAAACCCAGCAGGCTGACAGGGTCTTGCTGACCACAGGCCAATCCACAGCTGCCCTGCACCCCTGCCAAGCCCATCTGCCTCTGCGCCAGTCAGGCCAACATCTACTTAGCAGGGGCCCGTCTGGGCTGGCGGGGAGGAGCTGGCAGCCACAGTCCATGGCCTCCCTTGCACCCTGAGCCTCCTGGAGCACCCACTGTAGGGACAGCGCTGTCCCACCCTTACTCTGGCTCCTGCAGCAACCCCTCAGCCTGCAGAGCTGGGAGCAACCATGGGTCAGGGTTCTGGGGACACAGGGCCATTCATAGGCGCCCAACCCCCTTCAAGCCCTCTTCTGGGGCCTGCCTTCAAAACCATCATGATCACAATGGAACATTATTCAGCCATGAAAAGGACTGAAGTCCTGGTTCACGCTGCAACATGGGTAGACCTTGGAAACATGATGCTGAGTGAAAGAAGCCAGACACAAAAGGCCACACACTGTATGGTTCCATTTATGTGAAATGTCCTTAAGGACAGAAAGCAGATGAGTGTTTGCCAGAGGCTGGGGGGAGGAGGGGATGGGGAATGACTGCTGCTAAAAGGTATGGGGTTCCTGTGTGGGGTGCTGGGAATGTTCTGGAATAGATAGTGATGATGGGTGCATAACACAGTGAATATACTAAAAACCCCTTAAGTATACTTTTTTTTTTTAAATTTTATTTATTTATTTATGGCTGTGTTGGGTCTTCGTTTCTGTGCGAGGGTTTTCTCTAGTTGCGGCAAGTGGGGGCCACTCTTCATCGCGGTGCGTGGGCCTCTCACTATCGCGGCCTCTCTTGTTGCGGAGCACAGGCTCCAGACGCGCAGGCTCAGTAATTGTGGCTCATGGGCCTAGTTGCTCCACGGCATGTGGGATCTTCCCAGACCAGGGCTCGAACCCGCGTCCCCTGCATTGGCAGGCAGATTCTCAACCACTGCGCCACCAGGGAAGTCCCAAGTATACATTTTGAAATGGTGAATTTTATGTTACCTGAATTGCATCTCAATTTTTTAAATGGTAAAATAAAAGCAACGACAATAAAACCATCATGTTGCCAACGCCTTTCTTAATAGACGAGGAACCAGAGTGAGGCCCAGAGAGAGGAACTGCGTTAGGCAAGTGAGTGGCAGGGATGACACAGAGGCCCCTGCCATCCCCCACCTGCCTGGTGAGCATCTGCTTCTCTGGTGTTTACTTAACAAACCCTTTCCAACAGCTGCCCATGTGCCAGGCCCTGGACAGGGCACAGAAGGGAAGAGCCCATCTATGTTAGCGAGGGATACACATGAGGATAGGAGTGTCGTTAAACACAAGTTGGATCACGACTTCCCAGCTCAAAATGCTCTGTGGTTCCTCTTTCACTTAAATAAAATCCTAAGTCCTTCTTTGCAAGGTCCGGGGACCTGGCGCAGCCCACCTCTCTGAGCTCATGTCCTGCCCCTGTCACCATCACACCCTGCCCTCCTTGCTGAACTGCAACAGACCAATCTCTCTCCTACCTCAGGGCCTTTGCATGTGCTGTCCCCCCAGATATCTGTGTGGCTTCCTCTCTTGCTTCCTTCAGATCTCTGCTCAAATGCCCCTCCTCCAGGAAGTCTCCCCTGACCTCCCTAGCTAAAACAGCACCTCCAACCCTCCCATCCCTTATCATACTTTAGCTTTTATCTTACCTCTTATCTCCTTCCCAGAAAAGTCATATATATAGGAAAATTTGCTTATTGTCTGTTTTCTCCACTACAGTGTGAGCTTCTTGTGGGGTGTGTACACTGCTTAGTTCCCAGCATTTGCAACAGTGCTTGGGATACAGTAGGTCCTCAATTAATTTTTTAAGTTAAACTTCTTATTGTGATAAAATATACATAAGATAGAATTTACCACTTTATTTTTAGGTGTACAATTCAGTGGCATTAATTATAGTCACAATGCTGTGCAACCGTCACCACTATCCATTTCCAAAACTTTTTCATCATCTCACACAGAAACTGTACTTTTCTGCTTTTTGAGTCTTTTATCCAAAGTCCACATTAAAAACATCACACTCTAGCCAACATTTTCCCTTTAAACTATAACTTAAACCACAACTCCCCATTAATACTCTTTTGAATAATAAATCGACAGTGAGCAGATTTACTGAGTGCCTGCCACATGCTAGGTGATATGTGGGTAAACCTTCCAGCAGCCTTGGAAGGTGTGCATGACCATCTCTGTTTCACAGACGATCAAATCGATTCAGAGAGGTGAAGTGCCTTGTCCAAGGTCATGCGGCTAGTAAGAGTGAGATCTGAACACAGATCTTCCCCCTTACCAGGCAGTGCCAGAACCATGGAGTAACTACACTTTAAGGACTTAACTTCAACCAGCCACAGACCCTCTGGCTGTTCTGTACCCAGGCTTCCCTCTGCTACCCCTCTCCCCAAAGGTCATTATTTGAGCCAAATATTCCCAAGCGTCCTCAGCTCTGGCTGACTGACTATATTTTATATATATATATACATATATACATATATATATTATGGGAACCATAATTCAAGTTTCCAACATTCCATTTCTCCTGGAGCTCTTGGAGCAGGTGCCGGGATAGCTGAGTTGTTTTTTTCAGCCTTTAAGATTAATCAGTACGAGGCCCAGTTTAAGTGTTTACATAACTTGTCATCCACTGGGTCTCCTGTTTGGGTGCACTTTCCTTTTAAAAAGCTAGCTTGATGGGGTGCTGTTGGATCCAGAACTCACCCAGATGGCCCTGTGGGACATGGAGAGGATGAGATGAGGCACCGTGGGCAAGTTCCCAGCACAGTGCTTGGCCCTCAGGTTCTTGGTCTCTGTTCCCATTGCCTCTCGTCCTCAGAAAAAGAGGAGGTGACCTGCCCCGAGTCACCCGTCAGAAAGAGGTGGAACAGGGACTAGATCTCGGGTGCAGGGTGGATGTCCCATCCGTGAGCTGGGACCCTGGCTCCTGTGTGATTCCAAGGGGCGGCGTGGCCCCCTCCGGCCCCTCACAGGCAGAGCCGGGGTCTTGGGCCTCCGGGGTGCATGGGTGGGAGGTGGAGGTTGCTACCTGCCCCACACAAACCCTCCCAAACCTCCCACCAGCCCCTTCACATCTCCCTCCATCCAGGTGACCCAGGCACTGTCCAGGGAGACTTGCTTTGGCCCGGCCACGGCATCCCAGCTGTCCCCACCCCGCCTCTGACCCCGGCCCAGGAGCTGCCCTCACCCTCCACCGAGTTGAGGCTGCAGGAGGGAACTTCTCACCAGACCTGCTCGGGGATCGGGGACTCAGGCAGGTCCACGCCTTTCCCATCACCCTCGGAGAGCTAAGTGGCCCCCATCCAGCGCTGAGTGTCTGGTCCCAGCTAGCGGTCCAGACTCCGAACCCGACGTGGCCTCTCTCCTTCTGCACCTCCACAGCAGGGCCTGTTTGTGCTGGAGGCCGACAGTGGGGAAGGGGTCCTGCAGCTTCTTGCTCACCACTGGCCGCGGGCCTGCTGGTGGCTCTGCCCGCTCTGGGGGGGCCTGGCCGGTGGATATAGCTGCCCGTTTCTCTCACGGGTCCTGCATTGGGTGGTCTGGAAATTTCCTGCCAAGCTACCTCTTGCAGAGCCCTTGACCTGGGCAGTCAGAGCTGTATGCCCAGTGGTCCTCCTCAGCCCCTGGGCACGCTGGCCTCCCTCTGCAGCTTTCTCTTTGCCCGCTGGGCAGCCAGCAGGCAGGACTAAGCTGACATAAGCCAGCCTGCTCTCTCCTGCCCCCGGGAAGCACGTGGATAAAAGCCATTGGTCTCTCCACGTCCCCGGCAGGGTCAGAGTCCAGACCCTAGACCCCTTTTACTCTCCGAGTCTCAGGCTGGGGTCTCCTACCTTCAGGAAACATACTTCGGAGCTCTGCGAGGGTCTCACTAGGCTTGGGGAGGGAAGGTGGCACCCTCCCCCATTCCCCCCAAAAGGTGTAAGTGGAAACTCTCCCTCAGCATCTGCTTTCTCCCAGGAAATGTCTTCACCAATCCCCAGCCGTCTCTCTCTTTTTTTTTTAATTTATTTATTTTATTTATATTTATTTTTGGCTGCATTGAGTCTTCGTTGCTGCGCGTGGGCTTTCTCTAGTTGCGGCGAGCGGGGGCTACTCTTCGTTGCGGTGCACGGGCTTCTCATTGCAGTGGCTTCTCTTGTTGCGGAGCACGGGCTCTAGGCGCATGGGCTTCAGGAGTTGTGGCTCGCAGGCTCTGGAGCGCAGGCTCAGTAGTTGTGGCGCGCGGGCTTAGGTGCTCCGCGGCATGTGGGATCTTCCCGGACCAGGGCTCGAACCCATGTCCCCTGCATTGGCAGGCGGATTCTTAACCACTGCGCCACCAGGGAAGCCCCCCAGCCATCTCTGATTCCTTTAAATGTCTTGAGAAGCACCAGCCTGGGGGTCAAGTTCAAGGAGTAAATCCCAGCCCTGCACACACCGGCTGGGCAGCTTTTGGCAACTTATTAATCCTCTCTGTGCCTCAGTTTCTTCACCTGTACAATGGAAACAGCACTCAGGTGGCTTCAGCAACACAAGCTGAGACCAGAAGAGTGATTAGCATTGCCGGGGTGAGCCGTGAAGCGGCAGTGCTGCCGTCAGAGCACAGCGTATACAAGGCACCTTGGTTGGGTGGGGATGGGGTGGGGTGTGGGTGTGAGTCCTACTGAAAAACTAGGCTACAGTCAAGAGCTTTTTCTGATCAGGAAAGTCTTTCCTTTGAAATGACTTCCCCGCCTCCAAAAAAGGCTGATCTACAAAGCAGAGCTGGGTGGGATGGCCACGCTCTACCCAGCAGCCCTTCTGTCTCAGTCAGCCACTGCTGCGTAACAGACCCCAGGGCTCAGCGGCTTCAAACAACAAGCATGCGCTTCTGCCCCTTAGTCTTTAAGTTGACTGGGCGTCTCCTCGTGTATTGGCAGTGCTCGTTCTCGTGTGTACGGTAGTTATGGGTCAGGAGGTATCTCTGCTGGGCTCGCTGCCGTGTTCGGGGGTGCACTGGCTGTGGGCTGGCCTAGCATGGCCTCAGCTGCACTGGCTCGCCCACATGGCCTCTCGTCGTCCTCTGGCAGGCTGGCTTGAGGTTGTTTCCGTGGCAGAGCAGGGGTCCCAGAGAGAGCGGAAACTGAAGGCCTCTTGAGGCCCAGGCTTGGACCGGCACCCCCTAACTTCCTCTGCATTCTGTTGGCCAAAGCAAGTCACAGGCCAGTGCAGAGTCAAGGATGGGCAAACAGACTCTGTCTCTGGACGGGAAGAGCCCCGGAATCACATTGTATAAGAGGTGGATACAGGAAGCCGCTGATGGGGCATCAACGTAAGTCTGCCACCTTTCCTTGTTCTGCAAGACCCCATTCCTGTTTTACTGTTTCCAGGAGGCCCTCTTGGATCTCACCTCTCCCCATCCTGAAGTGGTCACTTCCCCTGGCCACCTCGTCACCTCCCGTGCATCTCCCTGGACCCAGAGCAGCCCTTGAGAACAGGCTCCTTCTCCCCAGGGTCCAGCCTGGCCCCTCCTCGCATGCAAACCCAGAGAAGATGCTGGGTAAGCTTGCTCACAGAGTCCCGTCCCAGGCTGACGCTGGGCATACGGAGCCTCTTTCCTCTCTCCGAGCTCTTCCATTCAGCAGCAGACAGAACCTGCTTCCTCTCCCACCTCCCTCCTCATCAGCCCTGATGCCTCTGACAATACTAATTAAATGCAGCAATCCCATCAGAAGGATCAAGCTGGGCTTTCTGAGGGCCCTCACTCCGCCGTGAGCTGTGATGCTGATGGATCATTAACGGTGGCAACAGCACTTTCAGTGATGAATGGTGAGATGAGCGTCTCTCCCTGATGAGAGCAGCTTAATCTCCTCCTCGAATCTGCGGGCCCTGCCACAATTTCCAGGGAGATTTCCGGCCCACGGAATCATCTGAATTTGACATAAACCCTAGGAGAACTGTGACCAGGCGGGGATGACAGTTCCTATTTTATGGGTGAGACAGTCAGGGCTCAGAGGGAGTGGGATTTGGATGAGGTCACACAGCTAATATGTACCGAGGCTGGGACTGGAATACCTTCCTCTTGATGAGAAAGACACAAGGGGCATCTGTGAGATCCAAGGGCTGATCGTCCCCACACGACACCAGGAGGAGCCGCAGCCCAGGGTGCAGCCTGGGTCTCCAGGGCGTTGCCCACACAGCCTCTCGTTTCTGCTCTGTTCTCTCTGTATGTTGGCTGGGGAAGCTGTGACAAACTTCTCAGTGGCGTAAGACAACAGGGGTTTCTTCCCTCGAAGTTCTGGAGGCTGCAGGTCTGAAGTCAAGGTACCCAGCAGGGTCGTGCTTGCTCTGAAGGCTCCAGGGAAGGATCTGTCACGGGCCTCTTCCAGCTTCTGGTGGTGGTCAGCAATCCTTGACATCCCTCGGCTTGTAGATGCCTCACTGCAACCTCTGCCTGCATCGTCGCGTGGCCTTCCCCCCATGTGTCCGTGTGCCCCTGTGTCTTTACGTGGCCTTCTTCTCAGGACACCAGTCGTTGATTTAGGGCCCACATAATCCAGTATGACCACATCTTAACTTGATCATCTGCAAAGACCCTATTTCCAAATAAGGTCACAGTGACAGGTACCAGGGGTTAGGAAATCCACATATGCTTGGGGGGACCCAATTCAACCCACGGCATGGTCTTTGCCCATCTCTGGCTCTGGCTCTCACTGTGCACCTGTCACTGGGCTGGTCACTTGGGACACCACCCCTGACTTCTTCCTGAGCCCATGCTGGACCACAGTGTGGCTTTCTGGCTCCCAAACCAGTTGGCTCTGGGCTTGCACTGATAGGGCTGTGCCATACCCAGTCCCAGGGGTTTGACTGCTGCCTCTTTGTCCAGTGGTCCAAGCTGCCTCTTCCAACTCTGCCTTGCCATTTTGGGGACTCCCAGAGCTGCAGCAGAAAGAAAAGGGGACCTCACAAGTAGAAGGGCACCTTGGGTTTTCATGGGGTTGTCGTCACCCACAACAGGGGGACTTGGAGCACCCTCCAGTCATACGTGGGCTTGGCGGACCTCTCCCAGTGGCTGAGTTGTGACCCTGAGCCTGAGGCATCAGCTGTTTGGCAGCTCGGCCCTGTGGTGCAGGGACCGGGACCTGCCAGGGGAATACACTGCAAAAGCCCTGCCCTGAATGGGACTTCGGGCCAGTGCCTCACCTCTCGACCAAGTTCCTTATCTGTAAAGAGAGAGTGATGATAGGGCAGTGGGCTTGTCCTGAGATTCAATCACTGGTCCGTGGAGAGCTTTCACTGAAATGTCTTTATTTGCCCTTTATCCTTGAAGTATAATTCCACTGGATACAGAAGTCTGGGTTTACAGGTTTTTAAATTTTCCTTCATCACTTTAAAAGCCTTCGGGACTCTGTTATTTCCGATGAGAAATCAGCAGTTATCTGAGTCTTGGTGCCTCAGAAGATAATATGTGGTTTTTGTTCTACCTGCTTACAAAATTTCATTTTTGTTTTGGTTTTCAGCAGTTTGACGGTTAGGTGTGATTTCTTGGTATTTTTCCTACTTGGAGTTAGCTGAGCTTCCTAAATTTGTAAATTAAAGCCTTTTACCGTATTGGGGCATTTTTCAGTCATTATTTCAAGTCTTTCTTCTACTCTATTCTCTCCTTTCCTTCTGGAACTCCAAGTACACATAGACATTTGATATTTTCCAGCAGATCCCCAAGGATCTGTGCTTTATATTTTTAAATTTATTTTCTCTCTGTTCTTCAGGTTGCATAATTTCTATCGATATATCTTCACGTTTACTAACTCTTTCTTCTGTCATCTCAAATTTCCTGTCAAGCAATTCAGTGATTTTCATATGTGGTATTTTTCAGTTATAGATTGTCCATTTAGCTATTTCTAAAATAGTTTCTATTTCTCTGTTGAAATTTCCTTTTTTTCATGCAGTGAGAGCAAATTTTCCTTTATATCCTTGGACATAGTTATAGTAGCTACTTTAAAAATCTTCATTTGCTAATCCCAGTATCCAGGGAACTTCAGGGTCTCTTTCCTTGATTGTCTTTTTATTCAGTATGAGTGATATTTTCCTATTTCTTTGTATATCTTCGTATAATTTTGGAGAATATCCTGGGTGTTGAGAATGACAATACCGTAGAGACTCTAGATGTTTAGTATGTCCCTCCAAAGAGTGTTTTGGTTTTGTTTTGCATTTGTAAGCAGTTAACTTGGTTGAACTCAACTTCGAACTCTGTCCCAGCGCAAATCCTGGTTCATGTCTTTTAGCCTGAGCAGCTCTGCCTGGAGTCTATCGTGTGTACGTGTGCAGTTTGCAGCCAGCTAAAGGTTGGGGCAGAGTTTATGTGTTGCATTTGGGGACTGCTCTTTAGACCCCATTTCGAGGATTAAATACCTCATTTTCCAGCTACTAGGATTTCCCCAGATTCGGTCTTCTGGTTTATAGAGCCTAAAAGTATGACTTTCTATCTGAGTTTCAGTAGCCACGTGGCACAGACTGGGACCTGTCCTCAGGCTAAATAAAAGCCATGAAAATAAGAAGCTCACCCAGTGCTGCCTCTTCTTCCAATTGCTGTCTCCCCTGCAGGGCCTGACATCTAATGAGGGACACATAGTGGGCATGAGACCACAGTTGTAGGAGAGACTACTGTACCAGGGGGCAGGAGGGCTCTCCAGGAAGCCTTCCTGGGGGAGGTGGTATTGAGGCTGGAGATGTGTCAAACATTCCAAAATGAGAGCATGGACTTTCCAATTGCATGATTTTACTGATGACAACTTCCAGCTCTCAGGGGAGGTAACTTTTCCTAAGGCAAGCTGTAGAAGACACTTACGGTAACAATGAATGGATGTTAGATATCCACCAGCCCCTTCCTGGGATGGAGGAAGCAGTGCCCCGGCCTGAGGTTTGTAGTTGCTCTGTAAAAGTTTGCAGAAGGGGACTGGAGGGGCTGATGGTCAGGACTCCCAAACCTGTACAGTGAGGTTGAATCTCAGATTTATCTGGCACATTTCTGAGCTGGCAGCTGCCACTTCTGTGGAGGCCAGAAGCAAAGGTGAGAAAAAGCTTCGACTTTCTGTCTGGTAAATTTTGGTCATTCATCATTCCTTGGTGTTACGGTCCTTCAACCCTCCCAAACCCTCTCACCTCCAACATTTCTCTTGAGTTTCTAATCACGGGAAGACTCTACTATAGGCATGCTACAGGTGACAACACTGAGAGAAGTGATATAGCCCACCCAAGGTCACATAGCCCAGGCGTTGAAGCCAGGACTCCAACCCAGGACTTCAGATTGGTCCATGAACAGCTCAGGCGGTTGTCACTGTGCATGGGCCTCCATCCATCTCCTCAGTTGCCAATGGAAATGATAAGTCATGTCTCCCTCAGGGGCTGGCATGAGGTTCAAAGGAGGCAGCGGATATAAAACTGACACATAAATTGTAAATTGCCTGCAGATGTTATTGTCTGTTACTGTGGTAGCTGCCCAGCATTTATGGACCACATTTGCTCTGGATACCAGTGATTACATTGGCATTTTAATTTAATAGCATTGTTATTTTTCCATCATAAAAATAATATATACTATGCATATGTCCAAAGTCATTAAATTGCATACATTAAAAATGTGCACTTTTGTGTATATCAATTACACCTCAATAAAGCTATTAAGAAATATGCATTCATTACAGAAGATCTAGAAAACATGGAAACATAGAAAGAGAAGGAAAAAAATATTTTCTTTCAACCGCCCTAAAGCAATCTCTGTTTAACGTGGTAGAAAAGTCTCTTCCAGCTTGTTTTCCCTCTGCCCAGTTTGTTTGCTGTTTAACATGGCTGTGATCACTGGTCTATATAATTAAAAACATTTTACATACAGTTTTATATCCTGCTCTTTCCCCCTAAGGGCGTGCTGACATGAAACAGCAAGAACCAGAGCCACGTGCAGGAACCCGGCCCTGCCGGGCTGTGGCTCCGGCCGTGGCCCTCCGGTGTCCCTGGGCCAGGCAGGCTGCCCACACAGGGACAAGTGTCAGGCAGCCGGGCCAATTCCAAACTCAGCGAGCATCTCCGTGATCCCAAAGAGCGGCTCCCCTTGTTTTTTATTCCCTTTATTTTTAAGTTTAACGAAACGTGCTCTTGTCCTGATCAGTGAGTACGTCCAGCCCATTATCCTGCCTCTGAAGCACCTTCCCTCTGTCCTCTTTCCTTTCGCCGTCAGAGCTGCCATTTACCTGTGGCTCAGAGGCCAGTGCGGGTCAGGAGCTGCCTCTGAAGGCACGTGATTGGAAAAGGAAAAGACATGTATGGAATAGGAATTAGGACTGGGAAAACCACTCGAGGCTGAGAGAGCAGTTCTTGAGACAAAAGGTAGCTGGTATTTTGAGAATCAGCAAGGAGCCTGAGTCGGAGTGGGAGAGCAAG
The DNA here is from genome assembly GCF_009873245.2 of Balaenoptera musculus. Lineage (NCBI taxonomy): Eukaryota > Metazoa > Chordata > Mammalia > Artiodactyla > Balaenopteridae > Balaenoptera > Balaenoptera musculus. The sequence continues at coordinate 22,602,065 of NC_045789.1, read as the reverse complement.
GCTGAGAGTAGTAGGAATTGGGGTAGGGGTGCGCTACCTTTCATTGAGTTAAAACACGGCGCATTCAACGCTAACATTTTTTGTCACGCATCTGCCAGCCCCGCTGATGTAGGCTCGGTTGGGCTGGGTGAGCAGGCAGCTCAGCTGGGCGGCTTTGCTGCGGGCCTGGGCAGGTCCTCCTCCGGGGCAGCGGCAGAAGCACAGGATGGCGGCTTGTCTGCCAGCGTCCCGCAGGCCAAAGCCAATCACAGGGCACGGTACCCGGCCCAGGGTGGGAGGCAATGCCAAGTGCCAGGGGCAAGTGCGGGACAGGGTGAAGATTTGGGCTCCTGATGTGGCCTGCCTCGGGGGGCCACAGGTCACTCAAGGCTTTAGATACTCTGATGACCTTCGCTTTTCCTCTGTCGGTGGGGAGCGTCTAGAAGGGTCCGAGAAAGCTCCCTCTGGCTGCTCTGTGGAGGCCAGCTTGTGTCTGGGCCAGGAGAAATGGAGGGGATCGGATGGGAGACCGTTGCAGTCATCCAGGCGAGAGGCGGGAGAAGTGATGGAATCTGGATGTATCTTGAAGGCTGAGACAATAGGACTGGATGTGGAGGGTGAGAGAGAGAGGGGAGAGTCAGGGTGACTCAAAGGCTCGGGCCCGAGCCAGCGGGAGGATGGAACTGCCTTCATTTGAGGCAGAGAAGGATGCAGAGGAGGGGGTCTGAGCAGAAATACCCCATGAGTCGGGGTGGGGGAGGGGTGAACCATCATCCTGGCGGCTGGAAGGAGAACACAGTGTGGGGGTGCCAGCCAAGGGGCCAGCTGAGAACCTGCCTGGGGCTGCCGGGAGGAGTAGTCAGATCTGTGGTTTGTTTGAAAGTAGATCCATTGTGCTGAAGCCTGACCGGAGCTTTTGGTGCCTACAGGGTCCAGGCCAGGAATGTGAAGGTTACGAGGGTGCTCAGTGGAGGCAGGGAGGGGTACAGTTGGTCTCTGTGGCCCCCAGAGCTGGGCTAGTGAGTGGAAACCCCCAGACTGCTTCGGGAGGAAGGGGAGCAGGAAGGAAGGAAAGACACCCGCAAACGGGTCTCTGTCCCACGGGCAGCGGGGAGGGGCGGGGCCCCCCTGGTCAGCGCTCCTGCTGTCCGACCGGCGCCCCGGGGCTGGGCGGGAGCAGCTCTACCCACCTGCACAGCGCTGGGTCCTAATGAGCCACATCCTCCTGTCTCTGTTCCACCACAGCCGATATCATCTCTACCGTCGAGTTCAACCACACCGGGGAGCTGCTGGCCACCGGCGACAAGGGTGGCCGGGTCGTCATCTTCCAGCGGGAACCGGAGGTGCGGCGGGGCCTGGCGGGAGGGGGCCTACGCTCCGCCCGGGCTCGAGCCCGCAGGGGGCCTCTCGGCATCCCGCCGGGACGCCTGGGCTGGATGAAAGGGCGCCGCGGCACGCAGGGGTGGGACCGGGCAGGCCCAGGGAAGGGGGTCCACCGGGTCGACTCACAGCACCATATTCTGAGCCCCCTCTGCTGAGTGGAAGTTTGCTGACTGGTCACGGTGTCCTAGACCCTGGAGAAACAGACTGCTGCTTAAGCTGCCCTCGGCCTGGGTGAGCTGGTGCTGTCCGGCCAGAGCCGGGTGCAGGGGAGGATGGACCCCTCCGCAGCTGTGGGGTGGCCCTCTGTCGGGGGCTGGCGCTTTTGCTCAGCCCCGGGCCTTGCCCCAGTGAGGTCTGTTGTCTGAACCACTGGAAGAACCTGGTGGTTAAAAGGCCCCATTTGTTGAGCACCTACTACATGCAGACTCGTGACTTCGTTCTCCACGTGCTCTTCCCATTTACTCTTCACTGCCCACCTCTGAGGGTGGGGACTGACACCCCGTTTCATAGATGAGGACGCCTGCAGGGTCACCCAGCTGGTGAGCAAAGACCAGGGATGGAAACCGAGACCGGGTGTGGTCTGTCACTCACACACCACCCTGCCTTTCAGGGCTGGGATTAGATGCCGAAGACAGGATCTAATGTGACACCAAGGTGGGGGGAGGAGAGGAAGGGGGGAGGGAAGGGGGAGGGAGGATGGGGGAAGCAGGACGAGGAAGAGAAGGAGAAGAGGGGGCAGGAGGGAAGGATGCAGGGGGGAGAGGAGCTGCAGTGCCATCCTGCCCCCCTCAATTCCTCAGCATCCTCCCCACAGGTGATGTTCCCTGCGGTCTGACGTCACCTGTGTTCACTCCTGTGACCCTCCCTCGTGACAGCCCTCGTGGTGCCATTAGGTGCTATTATCGTCCTCATTTTACAGATGAGGAGATCAGAGCTCAGAGGGTTGCAATAACTTACCAAGAACACACAGCCAGAAAGCAGATAGCTGAGAAACTGGTTATCTAATAAGCCTTGTACTGTGGCTAGAGCACTTTGATTCATGAGAAGGACCAGAGGATCCCACTGGGGACTGCAAAGCCAAGTCTCCTTTTTGCCAAATTGCAGAAAGAAATTAAATTGGTAAATGCGCAAGTTTCTCAGTTTTGAATATTTCTCCTTTAAGTTTTTTCTTAATTCTGGTCCCACTGACCTTCTCCATAGCCAGTGCTTACAGGAGATGAAGTGAATTAGAGGCAAAAATATTGAAGAACTTTAAAGCTTTCCAAAAGCACAACAGGAAAAGAAATATAGAAATAGATACTTTTGAAAAGCCAACAGAAAACTTGAAATTGTGCTTGGTTGACTGTCTTTGTTTTGCTCCCAGGCAGTTTTAGTTGTAGTTTCATGTTGTCATATAAACTTGAATTGTCTACCAGGAAGTGGTCCCTGGTACTTGCGAGGGACTCACCACCTCACTATTTTGGGGGTTCCACCAGGAAGTCCTTACTCTAATGAGCTTGGCTGCCTAAACCAGAAGGGGACCCGCTCAGGAAAGTTGGGGGGAGGATACCCTATCCCAGTCTATCCCGATGTCTGTCTGACCTTGCAGGGTGTCTGGCCTCAATGTTTAATCTGCTCCAAAATGTGTTCATTCCTCGAGTCAGACCCAAGTTGGACACAAGGATGTGAGGAGCAGATCAGAGCCTTGGCCTTGGTGCCAGCCAGACCTCAGTGGAGTGAGTGACAGCACTTTGTGGACATGTGGCTTTGCGGGGGGGGGGGGATCGATTCACCTCTGAGCCTCTGCTTGCTCATCTGTAAAGTGGAGGGAGTCATGGTGCCCGTCACAGAGGGGCGTCGAGGATAGAATGAGAGGAGGCGTGAGAAGCACTTAGCTCAGTGTCCTGTGTACAGCAGGTGCTCAGTAAACATGAGCTGGCGTGGTTGCCCTTGTTCTCGCTTCCTGGACGGAGGAGGTGATGGAGCTTGGCCATGGCTGCACAGCAAGGCACTGGCCATTGAACAAGCAGAGAGTTTCCTTGGACCCTTGCTTGGATGCCCGGTCGCCATGGCTGTTCCAGGCCCTGCGTGGGTTTGACCAGTCCCGTCCCTGTCCCAGGGCCGGCTTCCGCCCCGCCCCACCATCCTGGAGCTCAGGGTCTGGTTTCCTTGCAGAGTAAAAATGCGCCACACAGCCAGGGCGAGTATGACGTCTACAGCACTTTCCAGAGCCACGAGCCGGAGTTCGACTATCTCAAGAGTCTGGAGATAGAGGAGAAGATCAACAAGATCAAGTGGCTCCCTCAGCAGAATGCTGCCCACTCCCTGCTGTCTACCAACGGTGAGGCGGCCGGGCCGGTCTGGGCGTGTGCATGTGCATGCGTGTGCACGTGTGTGTAGGCATGCGTGCTCTTGTGCACACGTACTGTAGCAATTTGTCATCAAATGCCATTTTTCACCTCACATTGTGAGCATTTTTCTAGGTCTTTCTAGGTCTTTAGAACTCCTGAAAAATAGTATTTTGAGCAGCGGGTAAATTCCATGCAGTGAATACACTTGCTCACCCTCTCCTGGTGGTCGGACGGGGGCTTATTCCCTCTGCTGTAAATAGCAGCTCTTTGAGCGTGTCCGTGAATACTTTAATTTGGGGACGGACAAAGGAGGCCAGGTCAAGGAAAACAATGAACACTCAATTCAGACTTGCCTCTTTGTCCACAACCCCCAGAATCCCAGACCACCCCAGAGTGGAGGGTGTCACTGGATGATCTGGGGTCCTCAACAGATGGTGCAGGCGGAGCACTGGTTGCCTGGCCGCTGGCCATCTGCCTCTGGGAGACGGTACGCATCCCCAAGGAGGCTCCCGGACAGACCCCTGCTTTGCTGTGGTCCACTCAGAGGCTGCGGTTCCTGGGGCCATCTTGCCTCTACCAGCAGCGGGCCTGGAGCCAGAGGCCCCGCTTCCCACATTCACGTCCACCTCCTCATCCTCCTTCGCCTCTCATCCCCATCATAAAAGGCACCTGGGGTGGGAGCTAGGAGGGTCCTGGCTTCTGTCCCAGCCTGGGGACCTTGGGGAGTGGCCTTGCTTCTCTGAGCCTCAGTTTCCTCACCTGTGCTCCCTCTGGAGTTGCAACAAGGGTGGAGGGAGGTGTTGCCCACCCAGCACCCCAAGACCAGCCAGTACTGCTCCAGCGTGGACGAGTCTTATAAGATGATGCCACCTGCCTTCCCAAGGGAGTCAGACTCCTTAGGGCGGTCTTTACGGCATCCCTGAAACCGGTCAGACTCAAGCCACCAACCCATCTCTGTGCCCGAAGGCCGGCTCTTCCTGCCTCCACCTGGCCAACACCCCGCCTCATCCCTTAGGCCTCCGCTGGGTGTCAGCTCCCACTGAGCCTTCCCTGACCTCTCAGCAGAGCGAGGTGTCCCTCCCGTGGGCCTTCCCACCCCTGCTGACCCTCCAGGGCTTGCCCTCTGGAGCTCCTGCCATTCTGATTGTCTGTGTCCCCTGAGGGGTGCCTGGCACGGAGTCATGTTCAGCAAACCCCGTCTCAGAGCCAGAGGGGCCCTTCCAGGTGCTGGAACAGAGGTAGTGGGAGGTCCCGCACCACCAGCATAGGTCACCCCGGGCAGGAGCCCCTAATGCAGTTAACACCCTGGCCCTTCCTCTTCTGAACTTGATGGTTGTTCTTGCCTCATAGGGTTTTGGGGAAGATGGAAGGGAATAACATTAAAACAAGCTTAGAACAGGGCCGGCAACTGAGCCTCGTTCACGTGCTGCTTTTTTCTTTTTAATCACGTAACAGCGAGTGTCATTCTCCGCCTGCCTCTTTGGAGGAAAGGTCAGCTTCAGGAATTTCCTAACACCCACACCCTCAAAGCTTCCCACCCCCGGTTTTGAATCCCAGCTCCACCCTTTCCTAGTAACCTGTCCCTGGGCACCTGTCAAGTGTTTAACTGATAGCAATTTTCTCCCCTTCCTCCTCAGGAGCGTGGAAGTGATTGTTTTGGCTGCTGTACTAGTCAGGGTTCTCAGAGAAACAAAATAGGATGGGTGTATGTGTGAGTGTGAGTGTAGACAGAGATATGGGTATAGATGTAGACTTAGATATAGATATATAAGGAGAGGTTTATTTTAAGGAATTGGCGCGCCTGACTGTGGAGGCTGGCAAGTCCAAAATCTGCAGGGCGGGCTGGAGACCCAGTGCAGGGCCGATGCTACAGCTCGAGTGTGAAGGCCACCTGCTGGCAGAGCTCGCTCTTCCTCAGGGGACCTTGGTCATTTTTCTCTAAAGCCCTCAGCTGATTGGAGGAGGCCCGCCCACATTGTGGAGGATAATCTGCTCTAGTCCACGGATTTAAATGTTAATCTCATCTAAAAAAATACCTTCAGAGCGACATCCACACATTTGACCAAATACCTGAGTAGCGTGGCTTAGCCAAGTTGACATCTAAAATGAACCATCACAGCTGGTAAAGGTTACGCTTTTGATGTTCTTGGCAGGATTCCAGAGAAGTGAGGCTTTGGGAGAGCTGGGTTTCTGGATGGGCGGGATGCATCTCAGGAAATAGGATGCCAACGAAGGGTAAAAAACAGGAAGCTTCGTTAGTACAGTTTTTGCGGAAATTAGTTGAAAGACTGATAACTGCCCTTGAAAGGGTCATGCCCTTTGACCCAGCAGTTTCACCTTTGGGATCAATTGGGAGGAGCTCGAGCATGACGACAAACGTTCCCTTTGCAAAGGTGTTCGTTGCATCAGTTGACAGAAGGAGTCGGATTAGAAAGAAACTTCATGTCCAAGAACAGGATAAGGTTAAGTAACTTGTGGGTTGATGCGCCCTTATCTAGCAGACTCAGGTGGGTACTCCATTCTCCATGCTGGTGTTCATCATGCGTCTTGTTTCACTTTGTTCTATTTTTAAAGATAAAACTATCAAACTATGGAAGATTACCGAACGTGATAAGAGGCCCGAGGGTTATAACCTGAAAGATGAGGAGGGGAAGCTGAAGGACCTGTCCACGGTGACGTCACTGCAGGTAAGATGTGGCACATGGACGGTTCCGGCAAGCGAAGAGCAGCTGTGCTTTGTTTATTACATGGCGAGGATTTCAGGACTGGAAGGTCCTTGGCGATCCGAACCACAGTCAGGTTCCGATCCAGAACTTAAGAAGCCGGGCTGCTTACTTGCTGGGTGGCCACCCTCATTTTCCTGCGCTGTGCCTCAGTTTCCTCCCCAGCAAAGCAGAGAGGATCATCTTTCTTCTGGAAGTCTCGTGAGGATGAGGCGCGGTGATGATGAGGCGAGGTGATGCGTGTCCAGGAAGCCCTTTTCAGCTGCACCCGAGGCTGGAGAGCATGTGTTCTCTAATCCCTTGTTATACAAATAGGGAAACGGAGGCCCAGAGAGAGGCAGCAACTCTCCCAGAGCAGCTCAGCTGAGCAAGTGGCAGAGCCAGGAGGAGAACCTGTGAGCGGAGCTTTGTGGGTTCCCAGGCCTTTGCTGAGGGTCAGAGGGACACCCAGAACTTGTGATTCTTGCAGCCTTTAGGAAGGCTCAGTGCAAAGATTGCCTTGATGTAAGAGCGGCCTGGAAGGTGAAGTGGCAGAGCCGTGTGAAGGTAAACTTTTGCTCCCAACGCGATTAAAAGCAAAAGGACTCATGTTTCTTCAGCGGGGAGGCTGGGAGATATGACAGAGTCCTGGAGTCACAGGACCTGGGTTCAAATACTGCCTCCACCGTGTCCTGGTGGTGTGACCCTGAGCAGGGCTATCGGCGACCACGAGCCTCTGATTCCTCATCTGGAACAAGAACAGACACTTGAGCATGGGTCTCCCAAGCACTCTGGCTGTAAAATCATTCAGACCTCAGCAAAATCCTATAGTGGGTATGTGATTATCATCCCCATTTTACAGATGAGGAAACTGAGAGCTGGATCCAAACCCAGGGAAGTCTAGCTCCACAGTCAGCATCCAATCTCCTCCGTGAAGTCGAAGTGAAGTTCCTGCCTCCCAGGGGAGCCATGGGGATGGTTAGCGGCTTCTTGCAGGAAGCACACTGAGGCCGCCTTATCCGTCTCTGGCTTCCAGAACCGTGCCTGGAAGAGGGTGGGTGCTTTCAGCCACCCATGTGTTTGCTGGAGGTGCTGCCAGATTTATTCATTCAGCCACACTTACTGAGCACCTGCTGTGTGCCGCCCAGCCCTTCTCTAGGCACCAGGAGGCCGCAGTGAATGAAGAGTCTGAGGGCAGATCTGGTCTAAGCCTGGGACAGGCCCTGCTCAGGGAGGGGGCCTCAGAGTCCCAAGACTGAAGGAGGATGAGCGTCGGGAGGTGACTGCGCTCTTAAGCAGATTTGAAAGGTCTGAGTTCACATCACACAGAATGCTGTCTCCCTGGGTTCCTACTGTAGCTGTGTTTGCTGCTCCGAGCAGGCGGTGGTGCTAAGGCCCCTCCAGGCTCCCAAACTGCTCACGGACCCACCCACCGCTGGTCAGACGGCTGTGGCCGTTTCCCTGCTCTGTGCCTCAGTTTCCTCACCAGCAAACAGGAGATAGTGACTCGTTTTTTCTGCAACGGCTTAGCAAGCGCCCCGCACTCAGCACCCAGCCGACTGTCATAAATATGAAATGGCAATCAATGTTGTTCCCAGAAGGAGGAATAAATGTTTAAACACATTGGCCTCTAAATGACTGGCAAATTGCACAAATAAATTCTGAGAAAGCAGGGAAGCCAATTAGCTTTGACACTGAATAACAGGAGTGAGGGTGCCCCCCACTCCCCCCACCTCCAAGCCCCAAGAAAGTTTATGAGGGTTTCATCTGGTGGGAGGAGGCAATTATCACCTCTTGATTGGCCTGGCATTTGTGGCAGAGCCAGTGGCCCATGGGAATCTTGTTTATTTCCCACCCAGAGTCTGAGATTTTTCTCTGTATGTCACACACATCCCGAAATGGCACTTAACTGTAAACTAAGGCTGGAGGAGAAGAAAGGGGGAAAGAACGTGGGTGCCTGGGTCTTTCCTCATCCAGCCTCTCACCTTGTCTCCTCCCCAGTTCACCCAAGCCTCCCGAACCCTGTGAAGCTCTCTACCTAATCTGGGCCATTTGTGCCAGAGGCAGCTGTTATTTACCGAGAACCTGCTCTCTGCTAGGCCCTGTGCTAGGTCTCTGGGATCCCAGAGCTGAGCAAGGTGAGATTGAGTGCCTACCCCCAAAGTGTACCCAGACCCCCAAGGAAATAGACATGGAGTCACCCCCACACTGGAGGTCAGCTCTGTGACACAGGGACACACAGGAATGCCTTTCTCTACCTTGTTTATTTGGTGAACTCCTATTCATCCTTTAAAACCCTATTACCCTCCACCTCTGAAAGTCTTTCCTACACGAGCCAGATGAATCCTTATCCTTCTCTGTCCCCTCTAGCCTTTTGCATCCCACACTGCTCTGTCCTTAGTGTTCATGTGTCTGTCCTCCTGCCCTTCACCTTGACTACACTGTGCCTTCTGGAAGAGCACAGGTGCGGGGAAAGTTTTATTCATGAAACCTCCAAACCTTCAGGGCAGGTTTCTCTTCCCTCTTCCTCTCCTCTCTTTGCTTTCTGGCTTTGAAATATGGCCTGGGGGTGGCGGTGCATGGCTGGAGCACTGGGTGAACAGTTCCAAGGCTGCCAGGGGAAAACAACGTTGCGGGAAGGAGGGGGAAGCAGACTGAGATGCTGAGACTTTGCTAGGCCAGCAATGCCCTGACCTTCTCCAGGAGCAGGTGTGGCTTGAGAGAGACTCCAGGGATCCCCAGGGCAGGTGGTGGCCATGCCCTGAGGGAAGGGAAGGCAAGATTCGGAGCTGACGTAGAATATCTGACACCGGCGGACATGCGGAAGGCCCCATAGAGGGGCCCAGACACGCCAACACTGACACGCGGGCAGACAGTCCCGAAGCACAGACTCAACACAAGAACCACCCAGAGCCAGGTGGGCATGCACACCGATACTGCATACACACACATGCACACTCGGGCACGTGCATGTGCACACTGACACACTCATGCATGCACACCCAGGCTCACGCACCCACACAGGCTCACACTGGGCGCCCTGGTACATGAGAACATCTCATGGCAGCTGCAGAGCTGCCTTTGTACCAAAAGGAACGCTTAGTGCTTGCCCACCCCCACTGCAGCACCAAAGCTGTCACCTCCCATCTCATCTGTCCCCCAGGGAGGGACATAGCTCATTTGTTCATTGACTCACCCATTTACTCATTCACCTGAAGACCTGTCTGTGCTGGGCCCTGGGCTGAGTACCAGAGATACAGAGATGAACACAAGAAGACACACAGCGCCCCTAAGTGCTGCCCAGTCCATTGGGGAAACAAACAAGAAGGCAACAACTTACCACGTGGTCAAGGCCGTAATGGGGGATTACAGGGCCGTGGGAGCCCCAGGGAGCCCCAGGCCCAGCCTAAGAGTAGGTGGGTTTGGGGGAGGTCCCCTGGGAGAAGGAGATTCTCTAGGGTCCCACGTCAGCCTGTTTCAGCCCCTCCCCATATGTCACCTCCTGGTCACCCTTCCAGCCGGGCACCAGCCCCTGCTGCCCTGTCACGCTGTCCCCTCACCTATTTTATTTTTCTTTAGAGCACCTACTGCTTCCTGAAACCACACACACACACACACACACACACACACACACACGTGTATCAGCCTATTGTCTTCTCTCCCACGTGAGTGCAAGCAGTGGGTCCCCCATCGCCTGCTGCCCCCCAGTTCTGATTGGATTCATGCCATTCTACCTGGTGCTTGCTGCCCGGGGCTCAGGAGCCCTGCAGCTAGCTGACAAAGGTCTGCATCCCCCTTCACCGGAATCTGCTCTCTTCCTCACTCCAAGGGTGGCCTTGCTGCCGCTCTCCTGGGCACAATTCCCACTGCCCCTGCAGCACCCCCCTCCCCCCCACCCCCATCCAGGGCCCACTCTGGAAACTGTGGCTGTGTAAGCCCTGGCTCAGCCACCCTAGTCACCTCCCGAGGAGGGGGAGGAGGGCACTGTGGACCGAGTGATGTTCCAGGCGCACTTGACCTGCATCAACTCATGGAATCCTCACAGAAGCCCTGAGCAGGCACCAGCATTACCCAGTTTATAGATAAGGAAACTGAGGCCCAGAGAGGTGAAGGCCGCAATGGAGGTAACACTAGTAAGCGGCCGGGCAGGGTTGAAGCCGAAGTCAGGTTTCAGGTCTACACCTTTGCACCGTGATGCCCTGGGCGCAGTCACACCTGGCTTCTGGTCCTGGCTCTGTCATTTCCTGCCTCTGTGACTTAGGAAGCCCAGTTCATCTTGGCATCCAGTCTTCTCATCGGTCACATGGGGATGTCAATGCCAGCCCTCATTTCCTGGGGCCAGGCCAGGGAGAGATCGATGAGGCCGTGTCTGTCTGTCTGTACCTTTGAAGACCTTACAGTTTACTGGAACGGGGAGTCGTGCCCAAAACACCCCGCAGTGCACACCGAGAGCCCTGAGAGCAGTGTGTGCAGCGTGCTGGCGGTGAGCAGGGATGTGGCAGGCTGTACATCAAAGGGCTGTTAACTCCAGATCTTGCAGGAGGAGTTGGGGTTCACTAGGTGTCCAAAGGGGGTGAGCATTCCAGGCAGAGGGTGCAGAGAGAAGCAAAGGCATGCTATCTGACACTGCCTCTGGGAGTTTGTACGAGTTCCGCTAACACCAGCGGCTGTAACAGCCCCAGGGCAGAGTACACAGAAATGTATTTCTCACTCAAGGAAAGCTCTGGTATAGGCATCCTGTATGGCACACGGCTCTCCTGCAGGGACACAGGCTCTTTCCATCCCATGTGCCTCCATCCCTAAAGCCTGGATCCTCACCTTCTGGCTGTGGAAAGGGAAGGGGGTGGAGAAGGCACAGCTGCCTCTTAACCGTTAAGCCTTGGCGCCCAAGTGCAAGGCATCACTGTGCTCACACCTCATTGGTCAGAACAGTCATGTGGCCACACCCAGCTGCAAGGGCAGCTGGGAAATGTAGTCCCTGCCTGGGCAGCCACTTCCCCGTGACAAGGGGACACAAATGTTTGGTGGACAATCTGGCTCTGCCACGGTATCTTCTTCCATTTTAGAAATGAGGAAATTGGGGTTCAGAGGGGTTCAGCCATTCATTCAAAGTCACGCAGCAGGTTCAGAACCAATCCCAGGAGGCCAAGCAAAGGAGGCAAGGCTTCCCTGCAGGGCTGGTGCTGATGGACGTGGCCACGTGGCATTGCTTACTTCTGACACGAGCAGGATGGACACCCACTGGCGCGCTCCTGGCCTCTCCTGGCCTCTCCTTTTGATCACGTGGCCCTGGACGTTTCCTGCCAGCACCCCTCCCCCATCACCTCTCCCCCTGCTCTGACCGCCCCGCCTCCCCGCAGGTGCCCGTGCTGAAGCCTATGGATCTGATGGTGGAGGTGAGCCCCCGGAGGGTCTTCGCCAATGGCCACACCTACCACATCAACTCCATCTCCGTCAACAGTGACTGCGAGACGTACATGTCCGCGGACGACCTGCGCATCAACCTCTGGCACCTGGCCATCACCGACCGGAGCTTCAGTATCCTTTCCTGCCGCGGCCCCACCGTTGACGCCGCGGGCCGGGTGGCTCCCGGGTGGGACGTCAGTTGGCCTGCTGTAAGCGAGCTGGCTTGGGAGCTTCTGCTTTGTTCAGCCTCTTCAGCGGGGTGCCTCCTGGCTCACAGTGTGTGAATGAGGCCGAGGTTTGGAATCATGATGAGTTTATGAAAACTTTACAACTGTGGCTGCCGAGGGTTACATTTGACCCCTCGTCTCCTCCAGGGTGGCCATCATCCCGTCATCTGAGGGCCTCACCGGGGACCATGGAGGGGATGGAGTCCTGGGTCAGCCCTCCTGGACAAGGGGTGGTCGACCACCCTGAGACAGTCGACTGAAGGCTTCTCTGGACCTTCCTCCCTGGGCCTGAGGCAGGTGCATCAGTGTTTGATGAACAACCTTGGGGTCCCGCCCAGGGCTTAGAGGGACAAGTGGGGTGTCATAAGCCCAGCTGGATGGGGTCAAGGTAGGCAGCCCTGCTTGGTGGCCCCCTGTGTCTGGGCAATAGGATTATAGGATTGACTCCAGCCCCCACTGACTGGTGAAGAAAGAACATGGGCCTGAAGAGGGGCCCAGGCTGAGGCTTGGCCCAATGAGGGCTACAGTGGACAGAGCAGGCAGGTTACTACCTACAGGTGTCACTATTCTACAGACAAATAACAACAACAACAGTAATAATAATAGTAATAATGCACAGTGAGGCTCTGTGCCTGATAAACACGTGTTAATGTGAACTCGATTCATCCTCACAGTAATTCTGGGAGGTAGGTTCTTTACGATGAGGAAACTGAGTCACAGAGAGCCCGGGCTAACTTGTTTAAAGCTCACAGCAGCCAGTGGAAAGCTGGGTTCAAACCCAGGTGCTCCAGCCCCAAGTCCTCACTTCCAACCTTTCCACCCAACTGCCCTTTGTGAAGGATGTTGCCCAGACGTGGGGTGGAAGAAGGTGGGATGACCCCCCCGAAGAGCTGTCTCTGACTGTCCACTTGGTGCTGGGTGCCAGGTGGCCCTGGACACCCGGAGCTGAGACCATACAGCTCCTGCCACGAGAAGCTCCCAACACAGGGGGTCGTGCCTGCTGTGCCGCCCTCTCACAGGTCAGGATCGGGCTGTGTCCCTTGGAGCAGAAGCCAGAACTGGGGGGGAGGGAGTGGGGCAGAGAAGGGAGCAGTCCGGGGGAGTTTGGAGGAGAGAAGGAGTGACAAATGGCTTCTGGGGGGCCGAGAGCCAGAAACTGGCCAGAGACCACAGGGCAGGGAGACCTCGGAACCAGGAGGAAGGGAGCTGGGAGGGCTGAGAGCAAGCATCTGACGTTCCCTGAGCCCAGCAAGAGGGTGCGGGGCAAACGCCTGGGCTTCGGAGGAGCCATTGTGAGTCTCTGGGAGTCTGCTTCTGCCACCTTAGGCTCTGTGACCTTGGCGAGTCACTGCACCCCTCTTGAGCCTCAGTTACTAACCCTTCCCCCATAGGACGGCAGTGTGTTCAGCAAGCCCCTGTGAGACACGCCAACACCAAACCGGTGCTTAAAGCCTGTCAGGAAACATTAGCATCTGTTTCCTTCCTCCCTCCTTAGTGCTCAGGGCCAGGAAGGCAGAATTGAATCGGGGTGGTCGGGAAGGTTCCAGGAGGAGCTGGGGCTGGAGCTGCTTTGAGGGGTGGGAGCTCAGTCTGGCTGGATGGAGAGGGCAAGGCTGGGCCGGTCCTCTGCTGGACCCTCCATTCAGGCTCAAACCCCAGCAGGTCCCACCCCTATCCCTGGTGCTTAGACACCAGCTAGTCAGGGGTCAGAACACCCCTCTCCAGCTGGCTCACCCAAAACAGACATTTACTGACTTATGGAGCCAAGAGAGCTGCAGATGCAGACGGATCCAGGGGCTCAGACAGTGTCGTGGGAAGGCTCTCTGCTTCTTGCTTCTGATCTCTGCTCTGGCTTCAGCCTCCACACGGTGGTGAGTTGACACCAGCAGTTCAGGCCCCGCCCTCCCAGGGTAAAGTCCAGGAGAAAATAGACCCGCCCTCTCTGAACTGTCCCACCAAGTCCCCAGGTGGCACCCCATGGGCTCTGCCTGGGCCTCAGGGGCACCCCTGAACCCATTACTGTTGGGGGTGCAATGCTCTGGTTGGCCAGGACCCTCCCTGGTGCTGGAGGGGTCAGCTCCACCTCCAGCACAGTGTCTGAATCTGGGAAGAGTGGTCTCCTTGGGAGAAGCACTGCTCCAGGAGCTGGGGGCCCCTCGTGGTGGGCGGCACAGACAGACATCCACTGCCAAGTCTGAGGTGCTGACCTGCTTCCCAGCAGAATAAAATGAGGAGTCACACAGGAACTCCAGGTCTGCAAACGGGGCAGGCGTGGGACTCACGGGACTGCGGCTAGCCGTCCTCAGCTTCCTGCACAGCACTCTACAGTTTACAGAGCAGCTTGCCATTCACAGTCTCACTTGGCGCTCACAGTGGCATGAAAGCTGCCAATCAGTGGCAATGTTATCATCACCCAACTTTACGGATGAGGAAATGCAGGCTTGGGGAGACCGGGGTTCGGCCCAAAGTCCCCCTGCCCGGGACAGAGTCCTGTGGCCTGGCCCAGTACTCCTTGCCTTGCCCTCGGGCTGCAGCCTTGGGACGGAGGCACCCACCCTCCTGGAGCCTGGGTTTCCTTATCCTAGGACTAGGGTGGGGACCGTAAACCCTGACCAATTTATCTCCCTGGGCTGTTATAAGGACTCAATGACACCGTGAATGCTGAGGCCCTTTAAAAATTGCCAAGCCCTGCAGCTAAGGGATTGTTTAATTTCGTTCATTTAACCATCAATTCCTCTTCTGTCCCAGGCTCCATGCTGAGCCCCAGGGACACAGGGACAAATAAAAGAAACTCAGCTTCTTCCTCAAGGGCCTCATGCACTGCTGGGAGACCCAGCCCTGACCTGGGTGGTACCAGCGGTGCCATCCTTGCTGTAACTCAGGTCTACACACTGTGCCTAGGCTAGCAGGGAGGACTGAGAAGGAGGCAGGGTTAAGATGCTCCCAGTGGCTTGAGGAGGCTACCGAAGGGCCCAGGGTGGGCGGGGGTGACGTGATGAGGCAGGAAGGTGGGAGGTGGCCAGGACAGCTGCAGCGGGCCTGGCTGATGGTGTGAGTGGGGGACTTCCTCCCGGGGACCACAATCTCCAAACATCGATCATTTGCAAACCTCCTTTGCAAGTATTACTACATCTGTACACCGTGCGTTCTTTCATTTACTTTTCCAATCTTTTTCTAATTTTTATTAATTTTCTTTAAGTCAAGTAGCTTTAATTTTGCCTAAATAAATGCATTTTGAAAGGGACTTTAATTTTACTACCATAAATGAAAGTGAAACATATCACATACCATAAATAGGAGGTAGCTATAGAGATAAATGCCCTGAAAAAAAAAATGGGAATAAAATCCATCTTCAGCCCTGTCCAGTAGAACTTTCTGTGATACTGGAAAAGTTCTCTATTTGCACTGTGCGGTATGGTGGTTTCCAGTCACGTGTGCCTATGGAGTACCTAAAATGTGGCTAGGGTGACTGAGGAACAGAATTTTTTATTTCATACAGTCTGAATGAATTCACATTTCGAGTTAAATAGCCACATGTGCAGACTCCGTAAATGCTGCGTGTTAGACCCTGAGGCTAGTTCCTTCTGTCAGACGTGGGGATGAAGAAGTACTTCAGGGATTAGAGATATGATCCCGCAAACAGAGACCTTCTCCCTCGTTCAGCAAAAGGACTAGAAAGTATCAGTAACTGAAAGCCTTGCTTGGTGTCTGAGTCTGTGTTCTGAAGACTGTCTACCTCCCTAACTGCTATCAGGTGGTAAGAAGCTATCGATGCACCGTAAACAGGGGAGCAGCACTGGTCACCTTGCAGGGGGCCCCCTGGGGGCTGTGGGCTTGTGTTGTGGGTGGAATGGAGTCCAGCAGACGAGTCTGGAAGCCAGGAGACCGAGTAGATCCCGGGAGACATGGAGATGGGTAGGGCGGAGCGTGGCCATGGGCAAGAAGCCGGGAGGTAGATCGATGGTTAAAATATAGACTTTGTAGATATGGGGCTGTATCATAACTGACTTTTGGACTGAGGTGGCCAGAGGGCATTGGAACAGGTTAGTTGTTATTAAGGAAAGAGGACTAACCCATCCCAGGACTGCAGGCAGACCTGCCCAGTCACTACTGCCAGCTCCACCTCCTAACACAGATTGTGCCCTGTCCACACACTGGAGGGTACACCGTTCACCAGTATATTTAGTGAGCACCTACTGTGTGCCAGGCCCTGTGCCCAGTGCTTGAATTAAAGAGACAAAGATCCATGCCCTCCTGGAACGGACATATAATTTAATGTTGATAAACCGTTAGTATAATAAACAGGCAAAATATCCAGTACATGAGCAAGCGATACGTGCTGTGGGGAACGAGTGGGACCAGTGAGCACAGTAGAGTGAGTTTTTCTCCAGCCACGTTTTGCTGCATGGCCGCAGGGGTAGAGTAGGTGGAAAGGGAGCCAGGGTAGTGGGTTTGCAAAGTGAAGATGCAGGCATGGGGCTGATGGCATATGCAAGGGAGTGAGAATAATGGTTGGCTCCAGAATCTAAGCCAGGTGAGGAGGTGACAGCTAGTGACAAGAGGGGAGCATCAGTGCATTGGGGGTCCCCGTGGGATGCCAGAGGGGCTTCTCTGGCTGCAGATCTTGCCACATAACTCCGTTAAACCTGTGTGTAGCCTTTAATTTTGTGAAAATGAATTGCTAGTTGATCAAAATATACAAATGTTTTGGCCCTTAGAGATAGGGGAGTGTGAACATTACAGAATGCTGGGGACACCAGGGCCGAGCTCAAGGCAGCCCTTGCCTGTAGAACCTAAGGACCAATTAGGCAGACAGAAGCAGCTGAGTGGAATCTCCAGGGTATGTGGTGGCTGTGGAAATGTCCCTTGGTTAGATCAGTTCATCAGGGAATGATGTTGCACGAGGCACTCCCCATGGCCTGCTGTGGCTTGGCTACCAGAGTGACAAGACACAGGGACCCAGAGCAGAGACACCTGGCACCGTCCCATGGCGTTCAGCCTCCCCTGGCAAGAAAGGTGTCAGGACTGCGGGTCGTAGGTGTGATGATGGGTCTGATAGCAGCCAAGTAATTAGAAAAGGCGTTTCATTTCCAACGTGGGAGGAGGCCAGAAAGGCAGCTGTGACTCCGCGCTGAGCTGGGGAATTGCTCTGAATTTTGAAACACCTTTAGAGCAAGTACCTCCTGGGGGATTCTGGACCTAGGGGTTCACATTCCTTTAACTCTTGCTCTTCAATGTCTCGATTTGCCCTGATGCTGCTGTTCAGTCCTCAAGGCCACTGGGAGTTTTCTGCTATGTTACCATCGCCTTGTGTCCAAATAGTAACACTTTCTACTTAGGCAGAATTGATTTTTAGCAACGGTTTTTAAGAGAAAGGAAAACCGAAAAAAGTGGGCATTGTTTTCACCAGTAAGAATAGTGATAAAGCTGACTCAGAGGACCTTTCCTCTTCTAATTCTAGACTTGGCTGCTCTGAACAGAGGGAGAGGAGCCTGGGACTTCCTGAGCCTCTGCCGTGTGCCAGGCACATACCCGGTGCAGCGCCTCTGTCTGCCACCGAGGCTTCCAGCCTCCTTCCTCTCTCTCACCCACAGAATGGAAAGAGGTGCCAAGCACTTTCCATTCTCCCCCGATGGCTCTGGAATCATGCCCTCCTCTCCACCCTAACCAAGGCCCAGCTCAGGTCGTACCGTTCCTGCCTGGACCGTTGCCTGAATCCCACCTTGCCCAGCCAGCTGGCCCTCTACAGAGCTTTGAGAGTGGCTCATCAGAGCCTCTGGTCTGACCACATCAGTCCCCTGTGTAGAGCTCTCAGTGGTCCCCAGCAGCACCTGGAGAATGTCCAGATCCCTCAACAGTGCCCGGCAGCTCTTGGTGACCAGCCTTTGCCCACCTCCCCAGAGTCCTGTGCGTCAGGCTTGCCCACACCTTCACGTCACTGGGTTTCCCTTCGTGCTGCAGGGGTGCGGGCAGTGCCCTGCCTTCCGCTGATCCTTCTCTGGAGGACCCTTTCTCCCTCCTGTAGCCTGGCTGGCTCCCGTTTGCCCACATGTATCACTCACAGCCCCCTTTGCCTGGTCACCTCTGCTCTGTCCACTCTGCACCCCTCCCAGTCCCTCTGGGCCCACACTCGCTGGTCACAGTGGGCTTTCATCATCTGTTAGTATGAATGCCTCCCCCATTTTCTGCTGAAACCCTTGGGATTAAGAACCCAGGCTGAGCCCTCTCTGTGTCCCCACCCATAATGCAGGGCCTGGCACATCGTAGGTGCTTATGAATGGTTGTAAATGGTGACTTTGGAGGGAGGAAGTTTACAGTTTCCATCTGGTCTTAGGATATAGATGCCTCCTTGCAAATCTGGGCTCCAAGGTGGGGGGCTCCATGACCCCAGACACTAAAGAGAAGCAGTCTGGGCTCTGGGCTCCGGCAGAATTGGACTCAGATTCATTGCTTTACCTCCTTTGTCATCGATTTCCATGACTGCAAAATGGGCCAAATTCCTTACCATATGGATATTGGTAAGGAGTAAAGGAATCATTCACATAAAGGGGCCTGGCAGTTGGCCGGTATTATTTTCCCCCTTAGACGATGGCCCCTCAAATACTTAAGGCTGTTTCTCATAAATCCCGACATCTTCTCTGTTCATTGAAGCCCTTTTTCCCCAGTGCCATCTCCATATCTGTTTAAACAACCTCTCAGTCCTTTAATGCCAACATTCTGAGGCTCTTAGGCAGCTCTGGGTGATTTTTCTTGAGTTTGAAGCATCTTAAAGGTAACAGATTGCACAGGGGGCCTCAGCTGACGGACCTCTGCTTTATTCTTAGCACCCAGAGACTTCTAAAGATGGTTCAGTTGATTTTTCTCCCCACTGAGGGATTTCTCGTGGTGGAAGCTGGCATCACACCAAGCCTTAGCCTGGAACAAATTTCTAATTCCCGTTTATGCAGCAGGTGCTGAAGCTAGGCTGGATGTTGAAGCAGTTCCACATCTTGGTCAGCACTCGGCCACCTGTGGGCTGGGCTTATTTTGTGCACAGGGAGCGAAGGAGGGGACCGACCAAGGCCCCCCCATGTGCCAGGCTCTGTGCTGGCCAAAACCCTAGAGCCTGGGGTTCAACCCTGCCTTCAACACTCACTCACCCGGCGACCCTGCCGGTCACTCAGGCCTTCTGAGCCTCACTTTTCTCTTCCATTCAAAGGGGCGTGCCTCCCGTGCTGGGGGCTGTGAGAGCAGAATGGCCGGTGAGTATAGGGGCTGATAGGCTCTAAACACAGGACCTACACCAGCCCATGACCACTGTCAAGCACCTTACAGGCTGCCTTTTTTCATGCTCCCACAGATAAGGAAAGTGGGGCGAGTCTGCTTAGAAATGCCCTGAGTCTGAATCTCCAAAATCAGCTTTTCATCCAGAAAGCATGTTGTTAAACTGTTATCAGCACCGCTGCTTTGGGGGCTCAGCAAGGCCAGGCAGCTGGTTGGGTTCCGCTGAGGCTGAGGGCTCCTGTGCGCTGTCCATGGTGCTGACTACATCCGCGACCAGAGCTGCATTCCACCATCACCCTCACCACCTCCCACACCACCTTCACCTCTTACTGAGCACTTACTCTGTGCCAAACAGCACTCTGTCACCGTGCACATATTCACCTATTTAATCCTCCCGACATCACTGTGGAGTAGACAAGATTAACATCCCCCTTTTACAGGGGAGTAAACTAAGCCACAGAAAGGTTAAGTAATCTACCCAGAGTCACCCAGCTGGGAAGTGGGTGGGATTCAGACTTGGGGCATCTGGACGCAGAACCCACGCACGTCACTGTCACGCCACACTGCCTCTCAGTCATGATGGTAACAACCTCCAGGACAGCCACTGTTATTGCACACTTATTGCAGGCACTGAGCTGAACGCACTGCACTTGCTACACTTCATCCTCGCGGCAGCTCGCGTAGGTGGTGCTGTCATTCTCTCCATTCTGCGAAGCGGGTGCACTTGCCCATGGCCCTCCTAGCCCTCAGCCACTCAGACTGTCCGTCCAGTTCTGTCAATGCAATAACGTTTCTGGCTCTTGTTTTACGTCCTAAGGGAAGCAGGTGCTTTTTGCACTGTTGCAGGACAGAGTGGGGATTGATTCATAACATAAGTGGCCAGATGCATGGGCTTTGGCAGCTGTATGATGTTTCTAACATTTCCTCTGGGTGGTGGGACATGCAACTCTATAGCACTTCCTGTCTCTTCCTGAAAGGCCGCTGTGGCACTTCTGTAAGACACTCCTGATCAAACCCCCCTCGACCCCAGACCACAGCCCTGTCAGCTGCCCTCTGTCCCTCCCTCTTGGGGCTCCAGCAGCCTGCCCTCTTGCAACTCCCCAGCTTTATGCTTCCCCCTCACCTGGAACACTTCCCCCAGCCTGACCCTCTGCCTCGATAACTCCTACTCACCCTCTGGCCTCAGCTTAATGCCTTTGCCTCAGAGGACCCTTCCCTGACTCTCCAGACCAGTCAGGGCCTTGTTATAAATCTCATCACATGCACCCTGTATGTCTCTCCTGGAGCATCCATCATGGGGCTAACATCTGGTTTCACTGCTGGGCTAGGAGCCCTGAGAGGTTGGGACAGGGTCTGGTTTGCTCCTGCTCGGTGCCATGAGAAGGTAGCCACCTAGGTGTGTGTCCAAGCTCTGTCCCACCTTGGGTTTCCCCTCCCAACTCTGGGTTGGATACAAACCCAGGCATGTAATCCAGCACAAACCCTCACTGTCTTTCCAGAGTGTCCTTCCAGGCAACAAACATTATACCTTTTGCACCCCGCTTTATTTCATGTTTGTTTCAGAGGAAGAGAAATACTGATTCAGATTTAACTCACTTTAATTGTTGCTAAAAGTACCAGCCATGTGCTAGGACCTTTATCTCCTTGATGAAGGAGATGTCATCTCCTTAAATCTCCATTACAGCCCTGCAAAGCTGATGGTATCCACTCATTCTACAGATGAGAAAAGCAGGACACAGAGAGGCTGAGAAGTTTTCCAGAGGTCACACAGCTGTTATTCGGTGGAGCTAGACTGTCGAGCCCTGGTTTTTGTGACTCAAACGTCATTTCTTGCCTGTCTGAGAATTTGGGAATCACATAAGCTGGCTTTTGGAAGAGGTGTTCACTCTGGCTCATCACACAGAGAAAACACTCCAGGGTTTCAGTGGGCTTTGCGCAGCGAGCGGTTACTCAGAACAGCCCTTCTCCCACGGCCCAGCATGGCCCCAGCGACCTGGTTCCTCTCTTTGAGTGAGATTGCACCATCATAGTTAATAAGGTTCTGAGCAGGGAAGGGAAGGAGGCTGTTGTGGGCTGAATTTTGTCCCCCCAAAATCCGTGTGTTGAAGCTCTAACCCCCAGCGCCTCAGGATATGACTGTATTTGTAGATGGGTCTTTAAAGAGGTGATTAAGGTAAAATGAGATCATTAGGGTGGGTCCTAATCCAGTATGACTGGTGTCCTGACTGGTGTCCTTATAAGAAGAGGAGATCAGGACACAGACATATACAGAAGGATGACCACATGAGGACACAGGGAGAAGATGGCCACCTGCAAGCCAGTGAGAGAAGCCTCAGAAGAAACCAACCCTGCTGACACTTTGATCTTGCACTTTCAGCCTCCACAGCTGTGAGAGAATCATTTCCTACTGTTGAAGCCACCCAACTGTGGCATTTCGCTATGGCGGCCTGAGCAAGCTAAACCAGAGGCACAGGTAGCCCAGAACCTCCCGGAGGATCTGACTCGATGAGGCCGGAGGGCTCACAGTTCACGTTTGTAGCCAGGTCATCTTTTGGAGAAAATTTGCTGAAAAAAAGCAGCTTTGCTGGCCACGCCCCAGCGAGACTGCCTCCCTGTGCAGGGGGCCTGTGTAGGACGCCTCGTGTGGTGTGGCCTTTGGCAGAACCGCCTCCATCCTTACTCCGCGGCTGCTTGGTCACCATGGTAACAGCCTCCCCCTCCTGAGAGTGTGCTCCTCCCAGGACATCTGGATAAACCACACTTTGCTCAGTTCAACCAGTGGAGCTCAAGGCCACATCCTTCTCCTCATGGAGCCCTTGCCCACTCTCAACATCCAGCTTGCCCAGGATACAGCCAGTCCAGCGAGCCCCAGCAGCAGGGCCTTTTGGGGTGCTGACCCCGTGGGAGAACTCCACGTTGTGTGGAGGTGCAGTCACTCCAGAATAGAGCGGGCAGTGGGAGGAACACCGGCTGGAAGTTCGGAAGCCAGGATTCCATCCTTGCTCTGCCTCCACCTCTGGCCCTGGGCCGGTCACCTCCCCACCCTCATCTCCCTCTCCTCCTTTGTGGGATTGGAGGGTGGGCGGTCCCTTCTGCAGGGACATCCAGGTGCCCGGCCTGAAGGGGGCCGTCCTCACCAGCCCTCCAAGGGTTTGACTGTGTTTCAGAGCTCAGTTACTTGCTGTGTCTTTACAGGCATTTGTCGTGGCATAGCCGCTAAACCCCGTCACATTAGTTGATACTTGTGTAATTCTTTGACATTTATGGAGTGCTTTATGTACCTATTTCTAACTGGAGCCCCTCGGTGGAACGAACCAATGACGTTTATTCATTTCACGTGCCTGACTCATTTTATGGTCAGCGGAGATTTGCCCAGGGGATGAGTGACGGCCCTTGTACCGGTGCTCCTGGGATAGGTAAGGGAGACCAAGGCTCTGAGAAGCGCACCTCACACCTCAAAGGAGTGAGGACCACAGCAGCATAGCCACCTTCTCTCCAGAGTTTCAGGACCCTCCGAGTGGGATCCCACGGAGCGGTGTGGCTTCGAACTGATCGGCCGTGGTGCCTGGTGCTGGTGTCACCCCACTGGTTTCAGGGCACCAGGCGATGCTCTTGGCAGCGAGAGATGAAGAAGTTTCTATAAAAATCTCTGCAAACCTGATGACTCTGCAAAGGCTCACCTGGATTACACTCCTGTGTCCTTGGCAGTAAGAACCACGACCTTCCTTCTGGAATGGAACAGGACAAACCCGTTTCTGAGCTTTACTGACCCCCAGGCGTCTTACACACTAGCAGTAAAGGGAGGCTTCTGTTACAACAGCAAGATTGCAATCCCTCTTCTAAACCTGGGGTCAGCAAAGAGTAGCCCAGTGGGGAGAGGTGGGCGCAGGAATCCACCAGTTTATAAAGCTTGATGGGAACACGGCCACACCCATTCATTTCCACAGTGTCTGTGGCTGTTTTTGCATCACAAAAGCGGAGTTCAGCAGCCTGGATGAGATGAGATCTTGTGGCCTGCTAAGCCTAAAATATTTACTCTCTGGCCCTTAACAGAAAATGTGTGCCAACCCCTGGTCTAGAGGGTTACATGTGTGCTTATTCACACTTGGCCACTGAAGGAAAAGGGGCTGGAGCCAGATAGCTGCCTGGACCAGAGCTATCTTCCCAGGCCCCTGGGTGCCCCAGGGAGGCGGCAGCCCCTCCTGCCCACTTGTCCACGCTCCCGTGGCTGTGTTTTTCCTCTCGTGTTCCTGGAGCCTCAGCTCACACTGGTCCACAGAAGTTGAGTGACTGGCCCAAGGGAGGCGCCGCATGGATTAAAGGCAGATTTAAGCCTGGCATCCAGGCCCCCTGGCAGCCAGTCAGCCCTTGCCTGCAGTGTTATGCCACATGCCTTCTTAGGAGTTCACTTACAAAGCACCTACTCCTCGCCAGGCCCTGTCTTCAGCACACCACGTGCACCATCTTAATTAATCCTACCGCTACCCTAAGAGGTAAGGCGTACCATTGCCATTTTGAACTTGGGGTAACTGAGGCACAGAGAGATTCAGAAACTTGCACACACACAGCCAGCAAGCAGACAGAGCCGGGATTCTGCCCCAGGCTGTCAGGGGCCAGAGTTCTCGTCCCCGCTCTGCTTTGCCTCCCAAGTCACAGCACACTGCACACTGCGTATTGCAGGTTCTGGAACTCAACTTAGGTTCAGTCCCAGGCTGGTCCCCCTCTGCCTGGCCCCGAGCAAGTGGCTTCCCTTTGCGGAGCCCCCATTTCCTCATCCACAGAAAGGGGGGCACCTCACTCACACGTGGAGAGGATTGAACAGACACAGATGAGAAGCCATCTGATCAGCCCGCAGGGCATCTCAGGTGGGCACAGGTACCAGTTTGGTATAAACTGGAGCTTGGGGTATAAACGATTTTGCCTGCACCCAGATGAGTGAAACAGATAGGTCAGCCAGTATTTGCAGCCTGAATAGTATTTGCAGCACTCAGATGAGTGAAACAGATAGGTCAGCCAGTATTTGCAGCCACAGGGCATCTCAGGTGGGTACAGGTACCAGTTTGGTATAAACTGGAGTTTGGGGGTATAAACGATTTTGCCTGCACTCAGATGAGTGGAACAGATAGGTCAGCCAGTATTTGCAGCCTGAATAGTATTTGCAGCACTCAGATGAGTGAAACAGGTCAGCCAGTATTTGCAGCCTGAATAGAAGGCCTTCTCTTGTGGGTGGGGAGTAGGGGAACCCAACCCCCATTTTAGGGAGTTCACTCTAGCTGAGACTGGGGGGCTAACCAGAGGCGGGGAGCCCCACTGAGGCTTAGGCAGCCTGGGCCGAGGGCCAGAGCAGAGGGACCTCCAGAAGGACGAGCACAGGATGCGGAGGCAGGTTGGATGTGATGGAGGGAGAGGGAGGGATCCAGAAGCTGCCCTGATTCCTGGCTCTGCATTTCAGGGCCGGGGCTGCTAAAACAGGGAACTGCGGGGAAGGAAGAGGTCTGGAATGGAGGTAGAGGAAGCTGTCCGTGATACTAGCATTACACCCGTGTCTTTTCCCCAGCTTCCAGGAAGCAGGCTGGGTGTCTGAGTTCCCAATGGGTGCCATAATTTCCCACAAACTGGGCAGCTTAAAACAACAGAAATCTATCGTCTCACAGTTCCAGAGGCCTGAAGTTTGCACTTAAGGTGTTATCAGGGCTGTGTTCCTCTGAAGCCTCCTGGGGAGGATCCTTCCTTGCCTCTCCTAGCTCCTGCAGCCCAAGGCATCACCCCAGCCTCTGCCTCAGATGCCACATGGCCTTCTCCTCTGGGTGTCTCTGTTTCTCCTTCAGTGTCTCTTATAAAAACACTTGTAATCAGGTTTAGGGCCCACCCAGGTAATCTAGGAAGACCCCATCTTGAGACCCTCAACCTGATCGTATCTACAAAGACCCTTTTTCCAAATAAGGTCACATTCACAGTCTCTGGGGGTTAGGATGTGGACATGTATTTGGGTTGGGGGGGGCAGGGGGGAGGCACCATTCAACACACTGCACTGGAGAAAAATACATCGCGCTCAGCCAAGGGGTGGGGACCAGAGCTAGTCTACCTTCTCCCTTCATCCTCTCCGCATGACCTGCTCCCCTCTCCGCCTACCTGTGTCTGACAAACTTTCCTAGGAGGGAGAATCATTCTTAGCTGCCAAAGTGTGATTGAAAGTTAAGCAAAAGCCATCAGGCACTTGGTGTACAATTAGATGGAAAAATAGAACATGAATAATTCATCCAGCTTTGCCGGGGGGAGGGGGGCTTGCAAATGAGTCTAATTATGCTCCTTCCCGAGAGAGGTCAGTCCTGCCATGAAAAAAGCACCGGCTACACATGGGATTCATGCAGCTGATCCTGAAGTGGGCATGGGGGAAGCCACCTGTGCGTTAATCCTCGAAATGAAAGGGCGCTCCAGGGTCATACTCAACCCCTGATTTTGCAGATAGGGGAAACCGAGATTTACAGATGGAAGTGGTTTCTGCCTGTGGAACTGAACATTCCAGAGAGAGGTAAAACCAGACACCTGGCCCAAGGCCCCCAACTTCCAACCCAGCACTGGTCCTGCCAAAGTCCAGGCCACTGTGTATGGTCAAGTGTCTCAAAGTCCACAGGCATGTGGCCACTCAGGCGGGGGTCCCGGAGGAGTGTTTGTGGTGTCTGTTTGGGACGTAATTACCGTGCTCTGGAGGCTTCCCCACGCCTACTTCGCTGGTCAGGAGTCCGTCTCCAGGCCCCTGCTCTGTGATGTGACCATGGGGATTCAGTAGGGACAGCCCCTCTCGATAATTTGGCTCTCACACACCTGATGGCCAGTGAGGAGCTGGGCACCCACAGGGAGATCCTCATCCTGAGACGAGCAGAGCCAGAGGTCTTGGAGAAGCCGTCCAGGAACTGGCTGACCGTGGACCCGGTGGGATGGCCACGCCCTGAAGGACGCTGTGCTGTCCTGGAGGTGCTGGGTCAGGCTGTGGGCCCTGGGATTCAGAGGCACACATTGGCCATGACGGTGCTTTTGTCTTCCTCCCCCAGCATCAGGTGGAAATGAAGCTCTGAGCTTCACATCATCTTTCCCCAGCACCCACTGTATCCAGTCCTTTGTTTGAAGCAGCAAGAGAGATTCCCCGAGTGATGCATAGGCTGTAAGAGCCGTGGTCCACGGCTGTTGATGGGACCCAGGCATCGGAGACTCTGTCTCCTCAGCCCACGCACAGGGTCCCCGGTCCACGTGGGTTCCCCCCTCGGCCGGCTCTGTGTAGCCCTGGTTCAGGCATGTTAGCTGTAGAGCCTGCAGACATGACTGAACCCCGCAGACTTAGCCATCATGGCCTCGTTCAGAGTTCTAGCAAGTGTTTGCAGAAGGCAGGCCACAGCTGAACATGGTTGTTGTGACGCTGTCAGGAGCGGTTAGAGTGATGCGGGTCACGGGAAACAGGAAGCAGGAAGCACGTCCACTATGATCAAGCCAAAGGCAACACCCATTTGCGTGGCCTTGGCCCCTACGTGAGTCTGGGACCAGGGTCTGGGGGCCTGGGAGAGGAGGCTGCACGCCACCACACTGCCCTCCCTCTGGCCACTGGCGTCCACAGCCTCCCAGGTTAGAAAGATGGTTCATAAAGCCCAGTTTCGGTCTCCATGAGCCAGAGTTCAGACATCATACCTCTGATCCCTTCTCTGTTGGACTGGATTCTAGAACAGCTTGAGGCCGGGAAGGAAAGAGTTTGGACACTGGCTCAGTCAAGAGGGTTAGGTGATCCTGAAGCAACAGTCAGAAAGTCTCAGAGGTGACAGGAGCCTGCCCATTGTCCCCTGAGGCTCACGGCACAGCTCGTGCTGGCTCTCAGAACTTCAGCCTGGAAGTGACACGCATCACTTGTCACTTCTGCCCTCCATTCACTGGCAAAAGCAACAAGTCACAGCGGCCTGAGCCCCCTCAGGCCGGGTGACAGGTCTCCCTGGGATGTTCAGGGAACCACCTGCAAGGAAAGGCATCTTCACTCCCTGAGGGGTGAAACACGGTAAAAACCCACGTCCCCTGACAAGTGACACAACCGGGATTCAAACCTGACCTGTGTGCCCTAAGGCCTGGCACTTCTGTTTCTCCCAGGCCCTCTTCGGCTTTGGTGTCCCAAGTCCTGTGGGAGAACCTCAGTCCCCGTTTGCAGAACATCTGACAGGTGCTGTACTCATGTGCATTTCTTAAACGACGGCACTTTTTCTCCAGACACCATTTTAAGTTCAGTAGGAAATTAAAGCCGTTCTAAGCAGGCAAAGTCATCAGCGGGGGCTCAGGCTGAGAAGGATGGGGCTGCAGGTTGATGTTGATGGAATTCACATTCCAGAAGTCTTGGCTGTTTTTCTCTCTCAACCTTTAGTCTCACTTTTTCATGATTTAATCTCTGCTTCTTATCGTACCAGAAAACAACAGTTTCCTGGGAAACCAATTCAGGCACTGACGACATAGCTCCTTTTTTCCCTCTCTTTCTATTTTGATGTGATTCTAAGTTTCTGGTTAATGGTGTGCTTCTAGCAAGCAAGATTTGAGCATCTGCACAGAGACCCTCCTCTGATTGCACAGATTCAACCATCTTTTCTGATGTTTTATAAATTCTACTGTTTACAGAAGTCAGAAAATGTCTCTTTCTTACTGAGAGAGGAAGCAGCCTGGGGCAGGTGGAGGAGGGGGGTGCTGACAGCAGATGAATGTCAGAGTTTCAATCAGTATTTTCCAGATAATAAAAAATAATAAGAGCACCTGACATTCATTGGGCTCTGCGATGTGTTAGGCAGTTGCCAAGGGCTTTGCCTCTTCTCATCTTCACAGCAAACCTATGAGGATAGAACTGTTAGCCCATTTTACAGATGAGGAAACTGAGGCATGGGGAACTGGTTGGATGGTGGGGGGACTCACCCAGGATCACACAGCCAGGAGGTGGCAGAGCTGGCATTCTCTGAATCCACAGCTCACATGCAAAGAAGAGGGAGGAGGGGGCATTTCCATCAGAGGGAACGGGCTGTGCAGAGCCCCCACAGGGCTGGAGAGACCAGAGACCGAAGGTGTCGCTGTTCGAGAGGAAAGTGCCTATAGGGCAGAGCCACTAGTAGGATCTGAAGCCGGAAAGGTAGAGAGAGGCCAGGGTATGCCAGGCCTAGGATGCTACAGCAAGGGGTTATGATTTGCTGTTGTAGGCAACGGCGAATGGACAGGAATCCAGCCTCACCACTTACTGCTGAGTCACCCTGGACAAGTTGTTTACTCTCTCTGGGCCCCAGCATTTCAGTCAGAGATACTTCCTTTCCAAGCAACAAAATTCTTGACGCTAAACAGAAAATGGACTTATTGGGTCCTATATTTAACCGTCCAGGGGTTACCGTTTTCGGGTGAATCCTCACGCAGGATTCTAAAGGTACTGACAGATCTTTCTCTCCATCCACTCTGTCTTTGGGGCGGTCTGCCCCCGCCCCAGTCTCCGGGTTTCCCCTTGTCATGGCAGCAGATACCGTCCCTTCCTCTCCACACCACCCAGCCCGCAGAGACGACAGAGCTGCCTCCCAGCGTTCCCAGTATTCCAAGTCTGGAGCCCCTCCACTGGCACATGTGACGCCATATGCTTATCCCTCGTGACTGTGGGTGGGAATGGAAGGCACAGATTAGAGCTGAAAACCCAGAAAGGCAGAGAACCTTTTCCCCAAAGCAGAGTCTTGATGCTGTGGGCGGAAGGGAGTGGGGGCGGGGGTGTGGGAAGGGCGGGGGGGGGCGGGGGTGTGGGAAGGGCGGGGCGGGGGAGGAGGGGAGCCAACCGATACCTGGCCACTCAGCTCAGACACGATTCACAGAGTGACGGGGAGAACTGCAGTTGTTCACCTAGTGTGTCCACAGCCCAGCATGTAGTAGGCACTCAACAAACGCTCCTGGCCTCCTGCTTGGCAACTGAAAGAGGAGGGGCAGAGGGGAGAAGCCTCAAGGGTTGCCCTGCGTGGGGCCGGGCAGCGGATGGGCACTGGCTGGAGAAGGGGCACAGGTCAGGAAGGAGGCGGCAGTCCCGCCTTATGGGAACAGTGGACGGGCACCCAGAAGGGACAACCAGCAGGCTGTTCGACGACAGTCAGGTCTGCAGCTTGGGGACTCCGTGGCGGGGTGTTTGTCCAGGAGTCTCAGGAACGGAGCCAGCTCAGACGCGGGGCAGGTGGGTGCGCCGAGGAGAGGCGTCGGGAAACCCGAGGGTCTCCGAGCTGGGAAAGGCAGAGCCGCGAGGGCGCCCTTCCTTCACCGCCCCTTCCTTGACTCGGCCACCCAGACATCGTGGACATCAAGCCGGCCAACATGGAGGACCTCACGGAGGTGATCACCGCGTCCGAGTTCCACCCGCACCACTGTAACCTCTTCGTCTACAGCAGCAGCAAGGGTTCCCTGCGCCTCTGCGACATGCGTGCGGCCGCCCTGTGCGACAAGCACTCCAAACGTAAGTGCGCATGCCCGCCAGGGCCCCCGGCAGCGGTAGATGTGGGCGGGGCCGTCCCGGTGCTGGAGCCCGGCGGGGTGGGCGGGGCATGAGGGTGTTCCGGATGGGCTGGGGGGGAACTCAGTGTCTCCTTAGCGCTGCTGGAGGGGGCACCTGGTCCTGCCACCCACTGCCTCTACCCCAAGCCCCTCCACAGACGAGGGCCAGGGAGCGAGCTGGGCACTGGAAGCCAAGAAGGGACCACATGCAGCTGTCACCTTCTCCAGGAAGCCTTCCCTGATCTCCACATTGGGCCAGGTCCCTCCTCTGAACCCCCAGAACCCCCAAAGCTTTCCTCTCACAGACTAGCCACACCCTGTGGAATTTTCTGTGGCTGCTCCGTCTCCCCCAGCAGCCTATGAGCTCCTTGGGGTCACCTCATGCTGGAATCCACCACAGGGCCAGCCATGGTGTTGCCACAGAGGTGCCAAGGAGATTCGGGGCTGACCAAGGTCCAAGGGAACCTCTTAAGACAACCACCACCGCCACAGAAGAGCTCACACTGGACACTCTGAGTCAGGCGCCCCACCTCTCTCTCTACCTGCATCAGCTCATCTCATCGTCGCACGAGCTCCCAGCGGGTCCCGCACAGAGGGCAAAACTGAGCCTTCAGGGAAGGGCCCAGGTCACCCACACTGAAAAGTGGCAGGGTGGGACTGGAACCCGGGACTCTGGGACACCCCAACCGGTGCTCCTCACCCCCGGGCTGAGCTGCCTGGTGCTGGGCTGTGCGGCAGCTCCCCACAGATGCGGTTCTGCCCACAGATGCAGTTCTGCCCACAGATGCGATGCTCCCCACAGATGCAGTGCTCCCCACAGATGCGGTGCTCCCCACAGATGCGGTGCTCCCCAGAGGCACCTGAAGGCAGAGGGTCAGGCCACAGGGTCGTCCCTGGATGACTGCAGGAGTAGCAGGGGGCAGGGGGCAGATGTGGCCCCTGCCGGGAGGACGGGGGCTTCAGTTCATCTCTGTGTCCACCCCAAGTGCCTACAGCAGTGTCTGGAAATACACACTTGTTGAATGAATGAACGAGTGAACAGATGAATGAGCGGTGGCCAGTTGGCCCCTGGAGGGCTTATCAAAGTCTGGGTGAAGGAGGCAGAGGGCTGTCGGGAGGGACAGGGTCACCGTCTTCCCCCCGGGAGCCTGGTTTCCCTGGGCAGCCAGAGGGGACAGTGCTGCCGCAGCCCCCAGGCACTCAGGCCCAGGACTGTCTGCAGCCACCAGCCCCTCCTCCCTCCTCGGCCAAGTTCTGTCCCCTAGTCTCACCCCAGCCCCCTTCTCCGGGGTTGTCCACACACTCGCCCGGCTTTCCTCCTGTCCACAGCCAGGCAGGATGTCCGCTGTCTGGGTCTGCACTTGTTGGAGCTGCAGTCCCCCGTCCACGAGCCCCAGGGCTCCCCCAGAGGAACCCTGGGAACACCCCCTCTGTGTGCGACGAGCCTTCTCCCGAGGGCTGAGCTGTCAGCTCTCAGGGCGGCGAGGGCAGATCTCCCTCTCTGGGTGGAGCGGGGGCCGGCGGGGCACACACAACCATCCAGGCAGGCTGTCTGTACCTGCCATGCTCCAGGCACTATGCTTGACACAGGGGTGCAGCAGGAACCAATGGACAGACAATAAACTCCTAACTAGGTGGTGTGATGTCAAGAAGTGGTGAGTGGTGTAAACAGCCGCCAAAAAAGCAGAGTGTAGGGAGGGTCATGTCAGTGCCACTGACTGAGGAGGTTACAGTGGAACGGTCTCTCTGAGGTGCTGAAGGAGTGCGCCGTGCAGATCTCTGGGGGAAGAATCTTCTAGAAGGGGGACACTGCAGGGGCAAAGCCTCCAAGATGGGAAGGCACCAGCGTGGCCAGATGATGATGTCTGTATAATGGAATATTGTTCAGACATTTAAAATACTGACTTAGGAGGTTTTTAATGACATGGGGGAATGATGTTTAAAGATTCCGTGGGGGAGAAAAGCAAGGCAATGGCTACTTCACCGAAAGAATGGAAACAGAAAAGCATGGAAAGAAATACTTCCAGAAATTGTCCCTGAGTGTGTGTGCAGGAAGGATGGAATTTAGGGAGAATAGAGATGGTTTTGTGTCCGCCCACGCTGCTTGAATGACGTTCTTCGTGGGCTGGATGTGAGAGTCAGAGCCCCTCTCGGCTTCTGTAACTGTGTTAGCTGGTTCCCTGGGGTCTGAACAAGCAGCCACCCACCAGGGCGGCCACCACTCGTACATTTCCCCAGCCCAGGCACACAAGCATAGATTCCAGGCACGTCCTCGTCATACGCCTGGTGGTGTGCAGCTGCATGTGAATCAGCCCACAAAGTCAAGTGCAAGAGCTGTAACTTTATTTTGATGACTCAACCCCATTGAATTTCTCATCCCCTCTCCTGGGGCTGCAGTGAGTATTAATTAACTATAGGGCCACGGAGAAGTCTGCCTCTCCAGAAGTTCCAGAAGGCTTTGGCACGGCCAAGGTATGAAGGGAGGGACATCGCACCTTCTGACCTTTTTCAGTGCCTGGTGACACTGAGGGCAGGAAATTTTTGCATAAATGCAAAAATTATGCTTTTGGCGTAAATATTCATAGATGAAGTTGGCCTTTAATTTTCTTTGCCTACGCTCTTTGCCCAGTTTTAAGATGATTGTTCTCTTGTAAAATGAACTGGCTGATTTCTCTTTTTTTCCCTAGAATATTTAGTATAACATATCAGCTCCTTGAAGTCTTAGTAAAACTCAAGTGTAAATCTTTTTTGATTATTGGTTTATATAGGTTTTCTATGAGAGTTAATTTGCATCAAAAATGTATTTTAAATTTTTCTAGAATTTTCTTTTCATGCTCAAACTCAATATTCTGCACTTTCTCATTAATGCCAGTGACAGGATTGTTCACCAGTCTTTGTACAATACATTGCAGCTTCTGTTTTCCTTCCCTCATTTAATTTGCCATAAGTCGTGAGTAGAGGAGATATCTGCCCTGCTGTCTGCTTTCTCCAGATCACGTTTGTTCTTAGCCCTCGTCTGGCAAGGAGACGATTGCCAATTAGGTTGTTATTTTTAATCAGAACAAATGGTTGTTATTGGAGCCAGGTCTTTTTTTAAAGAGACTTGGAGGTTAGGACCCGTTCTTTGCATCTCACTTCTATCCATTTACTCAGTTACTACTCAGAACTCAGGGGATGGCTGATAGAGACACCCCCAGAGATGAATGGTCACAGCATCGTTTTCTCAACAGATAAGACCATGATTTTCTGTTCACTGAAGGAAGGGCGTCCCGGATCACAAGTGGATCACGTGTTGACTTCTGCCGTTGGGCAGATGAGGAAACCGAGGTCAGAGAAATGCAGTGGCTTCCCCAGGCTCCTCCCCATCAAGGGCAGAGCCAGGAAGCACGGGCTGCTTCTACCCAGCCCACAGCTTGCTGTCTTTCTCCAAAGCAGTAGAAATCCGGGTCTTTTGTCTGCTAGTCATTATGACAGGGTAACCATGGAAACGACTGTGCTTGAATCCTCAAAATAGGCAGTTATTTCTGCTTTTCACAGCACAGAGTCTGCCAAAAGGAAGGGCTGTGCCCAAGCACGAAGATTCCCTAGAATAGGTGGTAATGGCAATCGCTCCCCCTGGTGGAACCCCTACTCTGTGACAGCCCGATGCTGGGTGAAGCAGGAACCGCAGTTAACATTGGTCAAGGGCTTGCTACACACCGGGTGCTGCTCGAAGTTTACATCTCATTAAGTCCTGAGAGCTACCCTATGATGGAGGTACTCGATTATTCATTTTATAGATGAGGAAACCGAGTGTATTGGTTTCCTCTGGCTGCTGTAACAAACAGTGGCTGAAAACAACACAGATATATTCTTTTACAGTTCTAGAGGTCAGAGGTCTAAAATTCAGGTGTCGCCAGGTCTGCATTCCTTCTGGAGGCTTCGGGGGAGAATCTGTTTCCTTGTCTTTTCCAGCTTCTAGAGGTCACCCACGATCCTTTTCCATCTTCAAAATGCATCACTCCAACCCCTGCTTCCATCATGTGATCTCTTCTTCTGCCTTTGACCTTCCTCCTTCCCTCTTATGATTACAGAGGGCCCACCTGGAGAATCCAGGCTAATCTCTGCAGCTCGAGACCCTTAACTTACATCTGCAAAGTCTTGTCACGTGAGGTAGCATGTGCACAGGTTCCAGGGATGAGGATGTGGCCGTCTTTGGGGGCCATTATCGTTTATCACACAGAGGCACAGAGAGGTTAAGACATTTCCCTAAGGTCACACAGCTAAGTGGAACCAGGATAGAGGCTCCAATAGTCTCATGCCTATCAGCCTGTGTTCTTTCTCACTTAATCTTCACAGAAGCCTTGAGAACAAAGAACTCTTATGGAAACTGTGGGTGAGCCAGGTTCATTTAAAGGGTCAGGGTGGGGTAGACTCCCAGGACTCATCCCTGGTAATGGATCTGGGGTAGAAAGACCAGACCTAGCCCCCCTCTGTTGGAGAGGCTCCAGATATCTGGGGGCAGAGCCAGGGTAAAGCCCCCAACAGAGGGCACAGCCAGGGCCCCGTAGCTGGATCCTGAGGCCCGTGTGGCAGGAGCAGAGTCGGGGGAGGTGGGGGTGAGGTTAGAGGCGCACGGAGAGAGGAGCACATGTGGAGAGCAGAGGGTCCACATGCAGAGGACTTTACAGACCATGGCGGGGGCTCTGGGTTTACTCTGAAAGGACGGGAGCCACAGGGGGCTTTGCTTGGCTGTGTTTTAATAGGAGCCCCCTGGCTGCTGAGAGGAGGGTGGAGGTGGGGACCAGCTGGGAGATTAGCCCAGTAACCCAGATGAAGGGTGCTGATGCTCCGAGCAGGGTGGGTGCGGTGAGCGGAGGGGGTCGGGTCCTGCATCCGCACGGAAGGTCGGCTTTGCCCACGGGCTGAATGGAGAATGGAGAGTGAGAGAGGGTGAGGGGTGGCCGCAGGCTTTGTGCAGAGAGAGGGCGCCTGCCTTTATGGAGCAAGCAGACTGGTAAGTAAATGGGAGCGTGACAGCGGGCAAGTTTCTGAAGGCTTTGCGGCTGCTCTGATGTGGTCAGCTTTGACTTAAGGTGGTCGGAGGAGGCATCTCTGCACCTTGAAGAATGAAAAGGAGTGAGCCTGGGACGAGAGGCGGCAGAGGGAAGGGGGTGAGGGCCCTGCCGCGCGAGGGGCTTGGCTGCAGTGGGGTGAAGGGACAGCTGTGGGGTGCGAAGACAGAGGTGGGGGGCAGACCCTGCGGAGCGGGGGGCCACAGTTGGGGTGGATGTTATTTTGTCCAACGGGGTCCATCACACGGTGCTGAGCAGGGGACAGTTATAAGCAGAGAATGACAGTTGCTAACTCCTCATCAGTGAGAGTTCATTGTGCCCACCGCCTTAGAGTGACTGCCCATCCCTGCTCCCTCTGCACGGCCTCAGCCTTCCCGGTGGCGGGGTGTCAGGGGCGGGAAGGTGACCTCGCAGGAGGCACCTCCCCAACAGTGGCATCGTGCGGGAGCGACAGGTACCCTGTGATCCACAACCCCACTGCTTCTCCCTCTGCTGCAGGGACCACCCCCCACCCCAGCTCCTCCTGGAGCGCAAGGTGGGAAGGTGGGACTAGGCTGGATGCGTGTGCTCGTCATTCAAGTGGAGGTTCTCGTATAATTTCAGAGCAGAGGAGGGACCCGTTGCCAGGGCAGCCAGGGGCAAGGACTGGGCAGGGCCCGTCTGCTCCTTCAGGCCCGTCTCCTCCTGTGCTCTCCACCTCCGCAGACCTGCAGCCCCACTTCCGTATGTCCATGTTTCTCTCCAGGGTTTCACTGCCCTGCGCCATTGTCCCTGAGCGTGTGGCTCAAGCCAGGGCAGCTCTTACATCAGCCCTGAACCTCCCTTCATCCCAGCCCCATCTGATCAATTCTGCCTGCTCAGTTTACCCCCCACTTCCCCACCCATGCCCAGAGAAGACCATCCACATGCTGACAATGAGGAGTGGCACATAGCTGGTGCCACTGAGAGGGACACAGAGCAAAAGCCATGGGCCCCCAGAGGCCACTTCTAGCAGATACAGGTTTCACTGCTGTGCCTAGATATGTAAGTGGCATCATACCAGGTGGGGAAAGAAATATGTCAGGAAAGGCACGGGGAAGAGGCCACATGGGCAGGCAGCACCAGAAGGTTCTGTTCACTCTGTGAGCAAGACTGTGCTCTGAGCCTGGTTCCAGGCTGGGCAGGGATGCCGGGATGACCAGTGACAAAGGCAGAACCCCCTGCCCCAAGAGCTCACAGCCCCATGAGGTGACCAGGCATCCTCACTGATGCCATACAAGAGGGCATCCCGGGGCTGTGTGGGCAGCAAGGGTGAGCATTTGATTTCTTTGGAGAACATCTGGACAAGCTGCACAGAGAACAGGATGTTTGAGTTGGGGTTCTGAAGGATGTACAGGAGTTGGTGAGAAAGACAGAGGCTAAAAATGGGAAAGGAAGTTTCAGGGAGAGAAAACAATGTGAAAAATAACTATAAAAACAGTTATGCAGTTTTATTGAACAGCTACTCAAGTCCCTCACTGGGCCAGGTGCTTCTAGGTGTTACCTCTGGAGGTCTCACCATGCTTGTCCTCCAGGTGAGGAAACTTGGGCTCAGAGAGGTTAAGGGGCTTGCCTGAGGTCACCCAGAGCTTGGCTCTGCCCTGCTGCCTGGTATATGGCAGGGCAAGGGTTAGGATAAGGCAAGCGAGATGCCTAAGTCACAACATTGAAGGAGGCATTCATTTAAAGTGACCCCAGAGTGACTTGTTCAGTGTGGTGCCCTAGGGGTCTTGCTTGCCTCACCCTGTTCGAGGCCCTGCGAATTTGGGCATGTGAAGCTGGAGCAGCAGGCCGGTTGGGGCCCAGTTAGGAAGGAGCTTGGCAGCTACATGTGGGATCTTGAACCTTGATCCTGTGGGCACTGGGAACCATGGAGGGCTTTAAGCAGAAAAGGGACACCTCAGAGTCGTGTGCAAGGCTGGAGAGGAAGGCTGGCCCGCACCTCAGGCTTCACTTCTGTTTCCTTGGATCATGGGTGCTTCAGAACCTCCCCAGGGTCCCTTCACTTCACTTCACTTAGGCGAGGGTGGCGGGAAGGGGGGTCCTCACCCTTCCCCCGTGTGTGACAGCGGTGACACCCAGAGAGGAGGATGCGATTGTCAGGGAACCAGCTAGGGCCACGAGAGCCTTAATTATGCAAAGTTATTTTTTTAAAAAAACATCAGACAGAGATTTCTGCTGTTTCGGAGCCCTCCAACTACAAAATAATTAGGGCAGGGGAGAGAGGTGGGATGGAGCCCACCACGAGTGGCAGGGGCTCTGGGATGCAATTCTTTAAACTCTTGACAGCAATCATTACTGTGAAATGTCCTTAGTGATTCCGTCAATTAGAAAGGAGACCCTCTTATCTCTTATTAATGGCCTGGGGACGTGCAGGTTTTGTGGGGGGGAGGGGGAGGGGAGGGATTGATATGGAAGATTCTGCAGTCTTTTTTTTTTTTTTTTTTTTAATAAATTTATTTTATTTATTTATTTTTGACTGTGCTGGGTCTTCATTGCTGCTCACGGGCTTTCTCTAGTTGCGGTGAGCGGGGGCTACTCTTCGTTGCGGCAGGCAGGTTTCTCACTGCAGTGGCTTCTCTTGTTGCAGAGCACGGCGCGCGGTCTTCAGTAGTTGTGGCACGTGGGCTCAGTAGTTGTGGTGCACGGGCTTAGTTGCTCCGCGGCATGTGGGATCTTCCCAGACCAGGGCTTGAACCTGTGTCCCCTGCATTGGCAGGCAGATTCTTAGCCACTGCGCCACCAGGGAAGTCCCGATTCTGCAGTCTTTTGACAAATAATAGTTGTATCAAAAATTTCATAGAAATATTTGACAAGAAAACGAAGAACTTCTGGGTATAACTTTTTTCAGGCTTGTTAATATCCTTCCCACTAATCTTTTTCAGTTCTGGTGCTTTTGTGCTTAAAAAAAACCATCAGAAGTGCCCAAGTACAGCCAGAACTGAGGCTGCAGTGGGCCGTTCGGTGCTTCTGTTATCAACTATGGATTAGGTCATCCTCGCAGCCCTTGACCTTTGTGGTTTCCTGCTCCTGAAAGCTAGCAGAGGACGCAGCCCCTGGCTCTGTGACATCCAGTACGGATGCTCCTCTGTGATTTTGGTCCCCATCCGCCTACCGAAACCCCACAACGCGTGCCAGGAGCTCTGCAGGGTGCAGGGCGGAGTGAGCTGGACCAGCCCTAGTGGTTCAGGTGGAGGCTGGAGGAATCCACCGAGGCAGACGAGGGGTAGAAAGTCGGGGTGCAAGAGACAGACCCCGCTTTATGCTTTTATGTCTTACCTTCTGTCTGACGCCTAGCAGCAGAGGTGCTAATTCAGTCGAGAGAGAGTTCCTGCCACATACCAGGGAAAGTGCGGGGGGCCACCCAGATCCCTGAAGAGAGTTTGAGGTGCATCTTCTTTCAAACCCTCTGCCCCATTTCTCCCAAGTATTAGGTCTATACCCCTGTCCATTTAAAGACAATACAGAATCTCAGTGCTTTAGTTCAAGTAAGAAATCAAGTATTGAATTTGTCTTTATTCCAGGCATCTGAGAGAAGAGGGAAATGTCATTGATTTAAATTGTTTGGCTTAACAAAGAAAAATTACGAATGCGTATACCTGCAAAAATAAAGGTGTCAGTGTACCAGGGCACAAAACACGATTATGTGAGATGACCAATCACAATGCAGAGGTTTTAGAGGCTAAAGGTGACCCACAGGGAGGTCTCCTCCCCACTGCAAGGAGGGGAATCCTGGAGAAAACCAAATCTTGCCACGCCCTTCCTCTCTCCGAGCCTTTCTGTGGCTCCCTGTTGCCTACAGGATGACGCCCTTCCCGTGGCTTACAGCCCCTCGCTCTCGCCTTTCTCAGCCTACGTGGCCTTCAGCTCATCCCTGTCTCAGGGCCTTTGCACGTGCTATGACTTCTGCCTGGAGTTCTACTCCCTGGTATCTCACTTCATTCAGGTCTCTGCTCAGATGTGCTCTCCCATAGAGGCCCTGTCTATCCAAATCACCAGCCCCCATTTCTCTCTGTCTCCTCACTTTATCTTTCTTCCACCACGGCCCAACGGTATCGCATGTCACTGAGTTTTACTGTCTGTCTCTGGGAGGAGAATGTGGGCTCCAGGAGAAGGGGGTGTTGCTCACTGCAGCATTCCAGGGCCTCAAACAGTGCCTGGCTATGGTGGGCGCTCAATATGGACTGGTTAACTGAGAGGATGAGTGAATGCATGTAGGCATGACCACATGAGAGCATCCGATTGGCATGAAATGTTTCCAGCCACCCTGCAGAGGGGAGCTGGGCAGCAGTTGTATCTCTGGGAAAGGCAGGAGCAGTGTCTACCTTGGACAAGAAGAACGGGTTCCCAGATGGGGGGTAAGGGGCTGGGACAGACCTGGGAAGTGGGATATGGGACTTTCCCACCTAGGAGGGGCCAGCAGGAAGGGCACTCCTGTGAGCCTCTGGGGACATGTGATCAGCTCTCTGCTTCCCTGTTTTAAGCCTGGAGCCTCGAGACCAGCAGGCAGGGCAGCCACTCAGCCGGTGCCCGTGGGGACAGCTGGGCAGGTTGTCAAATGTTTAAAAGTCCTTCCAGACTGGCTGTAGATGGCTGCCCACCCGCCACCCCATCCTCTTCCCTGACCCCCAGGCCCATCCATGGCCCAGGTCCTAAATGGTCAGCAGGGACCCTAATTTCCATCCTGCTGCAGCACCAGGGCCACTGCAGGATCTGATTGTCCAGTGAGGTGGGCAAACTATTGGGACAGCCAGCAACAGACATGGAACTTGGAAGAGCTTGTCCTGCTGCCTGGGAACCTCCTTGTGTCAGGAAGGCCTGGTTATGGGGGAGAGCAGGGAAGGGACGCTGCTTGGGGAGCCGCTCACTGCCCACTCTGGGATCTCTGGTAAAGGCAGCAAGCTGTTGCCTTCAGGGGTCAGGTAAGCAACTTCCTGTCTGGAGCAGCTGAGCTAAAATAATAGGAGGCGGGTGGCAGGCAGCAAACGGGACTCAGGCTGCATCCCTGGTAGCGAGGTTTGATTTTGCTACAACCCGCATGGCAGCCAAACAGAACATACCTATGAGTGGGGCTCGGCCCTGTGTGCACCATGAACAGAGGCCCCAGAGCCAGTTAGAACCACAGGCAGTGCCCAGCCTAGTCCCGGACGTGGTCCAGCACCTTCAAGGATGCCCGGACACCTCACAGTCCTGGCGTTTGGCATCACCAGCAGGAGGCAGCAGAGAGCAGCACATTGAGTACAACTCTGGGTTCAAATCCCTCCTCCACCACTTTTTCCAGCTCTGAGGCCATCCATGCCTCAGTTTTCTTGGCTATAAAATGGGAATATTAGTGGTACCGACCTGATGTTTTTATTGGGGGGTTAGATAAGGTAACACACGGGAAAGGCTCAGCACAGAATCTGGCTTAGAGTAAATGTTCAATAAACACTGTTCCAAGAGCTGGTTCTTCCCTCTTTGGAGGATCCATCTGGGCCTGGGCCTGACCTGTATTTAGTTATAAGTTTGATGAATGAATAAATGACCTACCGCATGAGCCCAGAGTGGAAACGGAGTCGTCTGTTGCTTGGACCCCATGGGTGGGAGCGGCCCGGTGACGGTGGTTGTTTTTGTCTCCGCAGTATTTGAAGAGCCCGAGGACCCCAGTAACCGCTCCTTCTTCTCGGAAATTATTTCCTCCGTGTCGGACGTGAAGTTCAGCCACAGCGGCCGGTACATGCTCACCCGCGATTACCTCACAGTCAAGGTCTGGGACCTGAACATGGAGGCGCGGCCCATAGAGACCTACCAGGTGGGCACTGATGCCTGGAAAACCTCGCAGCCCCTCTGCGGGTGGGAGACCCGCGGCCGCCCTTCCCTGTGCTGAGAACTCACACTGAGGGGCTTTCCCAGCTATAGGGTGGCTTTCATAAGCCCATTTTGCAGGTGAAGACACTGAGGCTTGAGAAATCAGGCAGCTCATCCCACATAGCTCAGCCAAGGACGGACAGGAGAACTTGCTCAGCCCCGCCTCACGGGGAGCTGTGTGTCATCTGCTTCTGGCTCCCGCCCTGAGGCAGGGCTGTGACTAGGCCTGCAGTCCAAGGTCCAGGGGAGGAAGATGAGCATCCGGCTGGGCTCAGTTTGAGGGTGCAGACGATGGCTTCCCTCCCCCGGAGCCGGCGTCTGCAGTCCTACCATTAACGCAGGCTAAGCACTGCCCTCTCCCAGGGAGCGTCCCTAGCTAGTGACACAGCGGTGAAATGGGAGCGGGGTACGTTTCTAAATCCTCAGTGCAGGCTTCTTCAGCCAGGCATACAGGATGAAGCATGGGACACCTTCCCGGAAAGTCGTTTATTATTTTTCTGTTATGATTCATCCATATATATTAGGGAGTAGAAAACAAAATTCACGTGATGTTAAAATATGGCGGGGACTGGAAAGAAATATGGGACTGTTTTAAAGCTGCGCCAGTTATGTCTTTAGCTGGGGCAGTCTGGGAGGCTTCTTGAAGGAGGTGACATTTGTGCTGGACCTTGTAGGATGAGTAGGATTTGGTTGTGCAGATGTGAGTGGGAAAACACGCCCCCCAGAAGACCCAGCCAAACCCTCATAGTGTCACCAAGTATTGGGTGCACACAGAGTGCCACATATATTTTTCATCTCTATTCCTTACTGCCCCTGTGAATGGGGTGATATCGGCCCCACTTGACAGGAAGGGAACCTGGGATGCTGAGAGGTTAGGATATGGGGAGCTGCCTTACAGTTGGGCAGTGACAGATTCGAGGCCCAAATGGGAGCTGCACAGCCCCCTTCCCTGTCTTCCTTCCCTGCCAAGGCCTGGGGTAGGGCAGTGTCCTGGGAGGCGGAGGGGCCCCACTGGGAAGGGGCACAGAGCTGAGACTCGTAGCAGCTAACTGACTCCCCTGGGTCACAGAGGGGCAGAGCCAGGAGTTCAGGCTTCATGTTACCCATTTACCTGCCCCTTCCGCCACCCGGAGGGCAGGGCCATGTCCCCGAAGAGAGCTGGCACCCAGGAGGCCCCGTGGGTGCAGAGCCTGTGGGATGGGGCTACAGTCAGATGGACGCAGGTCATGGGGCATCGCCATCTCTCCTGCGGTGTCTGGTAACCCTGGGAGAGGATCCTGGTCTTCCACTTGTACGCTGTGTGACTCTGGGCCAGTTACTTAACCTCTGAGCTTCAGTGCCCCATCTATAAAACGGGACAGGTGGCATCTGCCGAGATCACGCTTGAGAGCCCTGTGTGAATTCTCCTTCCCCTTTTCTCCATGATGGTCACCAGTGTGCGCACGGTGACTATGGTCCTCAGGGGACATGACCCTATACCAAATAGTCACTTACATTTGATCCCAGAATAGCCCATGAGGTGTGTGCTCTTATCACTTTAAGGATGAATAAACCAAGGCTCAGAGAGGTGAAGACACTGTCCAGGGTCACACAGCCAGGGAGGAGCAAAGCCAGGATTTGGTCCCCTTTGGCGTTATTCCCTCTGTCACTGTAACTGTCCCCTCTCTGGCCACAGCTCAGGGGTCGGCCATGTGCCAGGCTATGGACCCTTCCCGATGAGCAGGGCTCAGTTGGGAGTGCCGTCCAGACCCTGGAGGGCACAGCCCTGCTCAGTGAGACCCTCCTCGTGGAGGGGGGCCAGGACTCTCGGGGTGCCCCCCTCGGCTCACCCCGTCCCCTTCTCTCACCAGGTCCACGATTACCTTCGGAGCAAGCTCTGTTCCCTTTATGAGAACGACTGCATTTTTGACAAGTTCGAATGCGCCTGGAATGGGAGCGACAGGTAACCTCAGACCTTGGACCCCACCCACCTAACTAGGGACCTTCCACTCTGCAGGGCCGGCTGGTGACCTGGGCGGGATGTGTCAGGGGAACTAACTGTTATCAAGCCTGAGGAATCAAGGTGTTCCAAGGAGCCCCAGTCTTTCTTGTGGCAGGTTCGAGCTCTCAGCTCTCAGATTCAAGGGCAGAAATGAAACGTCACGTTCTGAAACTATACCTAACGTCCATGTGGAGCCCTGTTCTCCTGAGTGGTAGTGGAAACATCTTTAGTCAATTCCTGGTCCCTCACCGTGCAGCCCCTTCCCCAGGTTGTCAGGAGTGAGGGCTGTTCAGGTGCCAGAGCCCCGAGGCGGGGAGGGCTTTAGCCACCGGTCTACACCCGCCTCCACCCTCCTCCGGCCATCGTGGTTGTAGCTTCAGGCCCACTGGGCTCCGGGGAGCATGGCGGAGCTCCTGCACCTTTTGGGGCTGGGGGCGTCCACAGGTGCAGCCGCCTCTCACAGCCCCACCCACCGGGGAAATGGCTCTGAGCCTGACCTGAGTTCCTGCTTCCCCATCACCTGGCTCAGCCCAGGGCGAGTGTGGACAGGGAAGGCCCAGGGCAGGGACCCAGCTGACCAGACCGTGCAGGGATGGAAAGCACTCTGGCCAGGAGATCGGCCTGTCGGCCGTCACACTTCACTAGCGGAGCGGGTTTGGCGAGGGAGAAGGGGCGGAGGGAGAAGGGGCGGAGGGAGAAGGGGCGGAGGGAGAAGGGGCGGAGGGAGAGCCGGCAGCCTTCGACTCAGGTGCCATCCCGGGGTGCGTCCGTTCACATGGACCCCGTCAGTCCTGCGTGTCCGGCCGGGAGCAGCCTGGGCTGTCCCCGATTTCTGAGTGTGGCCGGCACCGCCGTGGTCATGTTAGAGCTTCTGTGCTACCACCTTGAGTGGCTGTGAGCACAGACCCACCGGGACCACCAGGGAAGATGGGTGGGGACCCAAGGGGG
The DNA here is from genome assembly GCF_009873245.2 of Balaenoptera musculus. Lineage (NCBI taxonomy): Eukaryota > Metazoa > Chordata > Mammalia > Artiodactyla > Balaenopteridae > Balaenoptera > Balaenoptera musculus. The sequence continues at coordinate 22,558,406 of NC_045789.1, read as the reverse complement.
GTCGAGCTGCTGTGTCCAGGGTGGGGCTCCCCTAGAGCTTCTGCCAGCATCCTGGGGCTCACTTGGCCTGAGGAGTCTCCAAGTGGACAGTGCTCTCAGAGGAACCAGTACGGTGGGTACAGGGCATCCGCTGAAGGACACTTAGAAAACCAGGTGGAGGCCCTGGCCTGAGACCGGGCTGATGCAGCGGGGTCAGAGGGGACCCGCGGCACTCCCTCCAGGGGCCTGCCCCCAGGCTGACACACTGGGGGTTCCCCAGGGATTACCGGCAGTAGGTCTGGGGCTGGGGGGTCTATTAGAATCTCAGAAGACGGCAAAAAGGGGATTACACACTGTGTGTGTCTGCCTGTCTGTCTTTCTGTCTTTATGCGTTGGGCTCCCAGTGGTTGCGACCACTGCCTGCCTTTCCTTCACATCACCGCCAGGGGGCGTCCATGAACAGGGATCCAGGGCTTCCAGAGACAGGAGCCGCCTTCTCTTCCTGGCTTTCGGGTGCCCAGCCTGGAGCTGCTGTCCTGCCTCTCACCCACCACTTCCTGCCATGCACTTTACATGCCAGCCACCCCAGCCCTGGTAGTCCCTGCCACCTTCCTCCACAACCCGCTCTACTCCCACCCCCTGGCACCCTGACCACACTGCACCTGGCTCACTCCTGCTGTCACGTCACTTTACTGACTCAACTCAAGGCCACCTCCTCCAGGAAGCCCTCAGGGTCCTCTGCATCTTGACACCCCCAGCCTCCTGGGTTTTCCTTCTGTGCCTTTGCATTTATTACATGTTTTCATCTTGCCTCTGTTTGCCTTCCCCACTGGTTGAGGTGCCCCTGGGAGTCGGACTGTAGCTCAGCCCATCCTGAGCCCCTCACTTGGGGCCTCAGGAGTGTCCAGTCAATGGTTGTTGACCTTCTGGAAGGCATAGGGGTATGCCACCTCCTTCCACTTCAGCACAAGCATCCTATGAGCCCAGCAAGCCCCATAGAGGAGGATCCCAAGGTAAATAAAGCCTGGTCCTGGCCTTCCAGGAGCTCAGAGGCAAAGGGGAGAAGCAAGTGCTGCCCTCCAGGGCCCTCACCCTTGAAAACCAAAGCAAACCTTCTGAATCCCTCAGCTCAGCGTTTTCTATCCATCTCATGTTAACGGGAAGCTTCCAGCATGCCAGTTGTATAGGTAGCAGCACAGAGCTGATGGACATCTGACAACCCTCACAGCTCCCCTTACTCAACTCTAGCAAGACTTAGATGCGCAGCCTGGGGGCAAGGAAAGGGCAGCGGTTTTGGGGTCAGACACCCTCGATTTCCAGACCATGCTCCACCACTCTCCAACTGCATGCTTGAATAAGCCACCTGACTTCTCTGAGTCTGCTCACCTGGAAAGTAGTTCTAATAAATCATGACTTTCAAGGGCTGCTTTGAGGGTAAGACCCTGTGTGTGAAACTCCTGGCAAGGCCATGGCTCCATATTGGCAGCGGATGGTCCGATGATTTGCACACACCAGTCTGTTGTTTGTCTTGTCTGAAAGAACCCTGCTGAGCCACCAAGACCCACCTCAAATGCCACCTCTTCTAGGAAGCTCCCCTTGACCTGTTCTGCCTGGGAAGAAGGGATTTGTGTCAACCAAGTATCTTCCAGTTGCAGGAATCAGATAAGCCTAAGCTTGTTCTGAGAAGTTCCAGCAAGGCTACCCCAGGGCTCATGCTGTACCTTTGGGGCCATCTCCTCTCTGTCCACTCCCATCTCTGAGCCTCCCTGCTTCTTCTTAAACACTAGCCTCATCCTCTCCTACTACAGATGGCTCCCCCTTGCTGTTTGGGATGGTGACCCCAAATAGTCCCCCTTCCATTGTCCTCTCAGCCCACAATCACCCTTCTAGGTATATGGAAAATTCTCATGGAAGGCTCTGATTGGCTTTGTTTGGGTCACATGCTCACTTTGGAGCCAATCAGCATGGACATGATTTATTGCATGCCACAGTTGGCCAGCAGGGGGCGGTAGAGCACCATGATTGTTCACTCTCCAGAACCACAGGGATGGGGCAGGAGCCTTTCCCCAGTGGAAAGAAGAGAGCCTGGGGACAAGGGCAGCCAGGACCGTGGTCCCCACGTGCAGGTGAGGAAAATGAGGCTGGCAGAGGTGAAGCAACTTGCCTAGATGCAAGCCAGGGCAGGGACTGCCCTTTTCCCTGTTAAAAGAACCTTCTGGAATGTTAGAGAACACCTAAGAATGGGAGCAGTGGGCCATCCTGTCCTGGTGTGGTTTGCAGGGCGCTGGGACCTGGTGTTCCGAGGTGAGAGAGACCCCTCCCTGCAGGTGTGGTGGGGCTCCCTCCCCCCCAGAGGTGTCAGCTGGATCCCTCAGCCAAATGGAAGGAGGATTAGCAGCTGTGTGGGTTACAAATAACTTTAATGATCTCACTCTCCCTTCCCCTGATGGCTCAGGAGAAGGATGGGTGTTGTGTGAAAGCGCCCACTGGGTTCTGTGAACTGTTCCCTAGAGAAATGGGTGGCGGGAGGGCGGCCTTCTCTCTTCTCTCGCCCCTGCCGGCAGGGAGGGAGGGGGCGAGGCCCCCCTGGTTGGGCCCCTTGGCACGCAGATTCCTTCTCTGGGAATCCGTCACCCACTCTCTCCTTCTGCTTCCCTAGTCTTGGGCTCCCAGTCAGACAGGTGGGTGGGGCTTCAGGCCACACGGATGGTTAGAATCCAGAAATACCTGTTGGCATTTAATACATAACAGGAGGTGGGATTTACTGAGCTCAGCACTGTTCTAAGTGTCTTACCTTGTTATCTAGTCCATTCTCACCAGGGGCTGGAGTCCCTCGTTACCCCATTTTATAGATGGGAAAACTGCACGGGGAGCTAGGAAGCACATCAGGGGCAGAGCTGGGATCTGGACCCAGGTGGCTGACCCGACCCAAGCACTGTCCACACTGCATGTGCTTGTGGAGTGTGCCTTTGCCTTTGCCTCTTAGGCCCAAGTAAAGCAGGTGGAGAGAGAAAGGCCTCCCTCCCTGTCTTCCCCAGGTCACCCAGCATCAGGGCCTCCTGCCCGGCTCCTGACCCCAGTCTGAGCTGGTGAGCTCCACTCTTTCCGCTTCACAGCAGCTGCTCTGGGCCCAGGGAAGGGAGGCCTTGGCCCTTGGAACTCTCCGATTCCCCATCCAACGTGCTGCACCTACCCCCAGGCTGCTGAGCCCACCACGGGCGGGGCTGGTATGGGTTTTAAGAGCTTCTAGGTGGGTCTGTGCCCCTGCAGGCTCTGGGAGGACCACCTCATAGGGTGGGGGTGAGGGACATCACGAGGAGCGGGGAGATGAGCGAGGGGTGGAGGAAGGAGAGAATCCACCTTCTCTTGCTGCTGGCTTGGCAGTGTCATCCCAGTGTCACCCAGTGTCCCAGGGCCAGGCAGAGCGGGCGATCAGGAAGGAGCAAAGGCAGGGGTCCCCTCGTAGTGAAGCTCGGCCCCCCCGGCTCCATGGGCACTGACCTGTGCACAGGTCCCTGTGCCGGGGGCCCGCCCTGTGACCCAGCCTGATGCAGAGCCTGACACCCGTGCACGCCAGCTGTGGGAGTGACAGGGGGCGTCTGGCGGGGTCCCAGGCAGGCCCCCCTCTTGTTGTCTGCAGACAGGCCTGGTGGGCTTGCTGCCCTGAGTCGGGAGGTCAGAGTTCATCCCCACTGGTCACCCCCGACCCCCGAGGCCTCAGGAGTCCCTCGGCAGGGCGTGCACACGCATACACACACACAGGCACACAGACACACACGCACGCGCATGCACGCTGGCAACTAACCCAGCGCACCCTCCTCCTCCCTGCCTCGGGCTCCTCCTCGCTCACCTTGCAGAAGGGGCTCCAGGCCTTGGTCCAGCCCTGCATGCTCACCTGGCCCGTGCTCGCAGCCCCACTGTCTCTCCTGAACACGAAGACTCGGGCGCGGCTTCCCCGTACCCGCAGTGGCCCTTGGTCGCTGCCACCTGCTCCCCTGCCCTCCTCTCGCCCCTCCAGCCCTGCTGTGTCTGAGAGGCGGGAAGAAGGGCAGCGGAGAGTGCAGACCCGGGGAGTGGTTCCCCGGCGTCACCTCCCGGGCCGTGTGGGAAGGCCAAGGTCAATTCAACGAGCCCTGTCCCTGCAGCACCCCCTGCTACCCCCACCCCATGCCCTGGCCTTGGGACACTTGGGCGCTGGCTGGCAGGATGGCCCCTCTGACCCCACCCCCAGCCTCACGGAGGCGCCAACCTCACCCCGCCCTCCACCCTGTCTTCTGGCCCAAACAAGGGCGACCCTTGGCTGGCTGAGCCGCTGCACTCCGGTGATGACCCGGGCGAGGGTCACACGCCTGGACCCCGAGGGGAAGCCGCTGGCACACACAGCAGCCCCAGGGCAGCCCCCAGAGACCTGGGCTTGGGCTTCAGTGACGTTTAGATGCCAGATCTTCTCTGCTTTGGGGGCATCTTCAAGCTTAGCCCCCTCCCTGCTTCCCCCATGGGCGGTGGCACTGTCGTGAAGTCTCACGGGCCATAACTTAGGCGACATCAGAGCCAACCCAGCCTTCCCTGGCGTGAGCTGACCTCTGAGGAGAGAAGGGGGGCTTCCTTGGGAAGGAGGGAGCAGAGGGCACTCTCCCCCACCCCCCTACACCCCGCCAGCAGCGCTGGGGGGCTCCTCACGCCCACCCAGCACCTCCGCAGGCATGTCATTTCATCAGCAGCACTCGGGTCTATTCACACCAATTAAAGTTTTAGAACAGAAGAGAATAGAGCCAGAAAGCGCGTTAGAGTTCACCACCCACCCTCCCTTCCTCACCTCCGGGGATTAGACAAACCTCTTAAAAGGCAGAACCCTTTGACTGCCAGCTGCCACCGCTCCCCAGGTAGCGTCCAAGAAGCCCCCTCCACTCACCCCTGGTCTGTCCCCTGTCCCCGTGCAGGAGGGTGGCTGGGCAGGTTGTTTCGTGCCTTCCTGAGTCTTCCGAGGGTGACTGTGACTGTGTGTGACCCTGCCACGGCATTCAGTGATCCATTCACTCATTCATTCATTCATTCATTCATCAGATACTTAGTGAGCCCCTACTGGGGGCAGGTACCTTCTGAACCTGCAGGTCTGGCAGTGAATGAGAGAAGCTGCATTTGGTTTACGAAGCATTTACTGCGTCTTTGTCGTCCCCGGGGCATGGCGGGGTGGGCGGCTCTGCTTGGTCTGTTCCTGTTGGCTGCTGCGGGGGGTTGTCTTTCTTTCAAGGACCACTTCCCCCATAGGTGGCCAAGCCAGGCCCTGGGGACTCAGACAAGACACGCCTGCACGGGGAGCCCCCGCCTCTGCCGGGGAGGTAGAGGCACGGGGGGGGGGGGGCGGGCTGCTGGCCTACGGGCGATTAGCGCTGCGAGGTGAGCCTGGAGGGGTCCCCCACCTGCCCTTCCAGCTCCCATCTCCACCCTCCTCCACAGAGACTATACCTGGAGGCCGACCCCATGGGCTGCATCCACAGGCCTCTGTGCCCACTGGCTTCTGGCCGGGTTTAACCACTGGGGACCCTGGAAGGAGACTGAGGGTGGAGAGAGAGGCCGGAGCATTTATTCCCCCTTGTTTCCTGTCGTCTTGACTGACTGTGTCCCTTTGGGCACAGCTCCCTTCAGAGGACAGCCCCCTTCACACAGATCTCTCTGGCTCTGTCTCTTTCTCTCTCTCTCTCCTGTGACTCCTCCCTCCCCTCACCTCTCAGGCCTGGGGGTGGTTTCAAAATGTCCAAATGTACCAGTCCCAGGGCACAGCACTTTCCCTGTGTTCCCTTAGAACCTTCCAGAACATTTGCGAACAGTCTTTCTGTGGAGCGCCTCTCCAACCACCCAGTTGGTACGTGCCCTCTGCCCCCTGCTGGGGCCCGGGTGGGCCTCACCCCCTTCCGCCTGGACGCCCCTAGAACGTCTGCGGAAGAGCCACTTTATGGAAGGGGCTTTCCATCCTCGTTGCCCCAAGATACCTACCCACCCATCTCTGAACGCAAGGTCAGGGAGAGCAGTTTGGGTGTCGAGGGGAGGTAGCACTAACATGCAGATTGTGGCTCTGGTGGGAGGCCGGCCTCACGGGCACACGGCCATCGCCAGGAACCGCACAGCCTGGGCAGGGAGCTGCTTGTGGGCCGGCCCAGACTTGCCAGGCCCCAAGCCAAGTGAAAGGTCCTTCCTGTGAAGGATCAGAGGTCGGAGGGGCAGACTTATCAGTGAGAAAGGAGACAAAGTGCTGTACCAATCACGTTAGGAGACGGATGTCACTCTACCCTCTTCCTCTGCTGGGGAGATCCCTCTCCTTGAGCAGTTTCAGGAACCAGGCAGCGGAGGGGCCTCCCCAACCCACATCCAGGCCATCACCACCTAGAAAGGACCGACATTAAGGGATGGTCCACAGACGAGGTGACAGGTGACTTGTAATGACAACTTGTCCATTCTCATGTGGGCCCCGGGGAGGTGGGCTTCCCTGGGTCTCCCATGAAGATGCTACAGGTTGGGGCCTCAGGTACCACACTCTCCTGGTGTCAGCCCAGGTTCTCCCACAAGAAGGAAATATGTTACGAGGACATATGTCACTTTCAGCCTGTGACTCCACATCATTCGGGGAGCCTGAGCATCTGACCCTGCACAGCCCAGCGCACGGGATTACTCCTGTGACTCGGGTGATACTGAAGACGTGGCTCATGTGCATAACCCTTGTAAACCGAGGGGGCCTCGTGGCTCATCTTGGAGCAATGACACCGTCAGGAAGCACAGTTCATCTCCTAAAGGGAGGAGGGATTCCAATCTGTCCGCATCTCTCCTGAAGAACATTGAAGGGGACCACTTCCTTACCCTCAGTGTTGTTTTCTGGAATTCACTGCCACCTCCCCAGTTACTTTGTATGCCCCGCCCCCAGCTGCTCCAAAACCCAACCCCTTTCTCCAGGCCCAGGCCCATGTAGGTGGTATTCTTTTCTCTCCCATCTCTTACTGTGTAGATTAACATCCTTCCTCTGGTCCAACAGGAATCCCTTCTCCTTAGGGGAGGTGGGGAGTGGATAGACAAATGTAGAATGCTCTTCAGCAGAACGGGGAGGTCTGTGAACACCTGCACATTGATGGTGTGCAGACAGTGATCATTTAGTCACTCAACTATTCAGACACCAGGAGGGTCCTGGGTCCCCGCCAGAAGGGCACATCTGGCTGATTCAGGGGCCTGCCCTTTGTCAGCACAGAGTTTGTAGCCCAGTGTCTCCTGTGTTTATTTCCCTTTGCTCCTCTTCTGCTGTTGCCTGGTCTTACTGAAAGTCTAGGGCTCTTTTGGACTAAAGGGCAAACAAAGTACAAGGGAATGTTTTTATGATGTTTGGGGCAGAGCATTAAACGGGTCTCAGTTCCTGGCCCTGTGTGCTGAGGCAGCCGAGATGTGAGGGAGGACAAGAGACCCTAAGAGAAGGTGGGAAGAAGCAGGCGTGTCCCCCGTCTGCTTCCCGGGCCATGGCCCTGCAGCCCCGGGAGGAGGGGCGGGCTTCTCTCTTCCGTTTCCTCGCCTGACGCCGCTCCGTCTCCCGCCAGCGTCATCATGACCGGGGCCTACAACAACTTCTTCCGCATGTTTGACCGGAACACCAAGCGGGATGTGACCCTGGAGGCGTCACGGGAGAGCAGCAAGCCCCGGGCGGTGCTCAAGCCGCGGCGCGTGTGCGTGGGCGGCAAGCGGAGGCGGGACGACATCAGCGTGGACAGCTTGGACTTCACCAAAAAGATCCTGCACACGGCCTGGCACCCGGCCGAGAACATCATCGCCATCGCGGCCACCAACAACCTGTACATCTTCCAGGACAAGGTGAACTCCGACATGCACTAGGCGCCACACGGCCACGCGCGGAGCGGCCACCAGGGGGCGCCGGGCCGTCCGTCCAGCATTCCCGGGGCCGGACCGCCTTTGCTGGTGATTGTTTGAAAACAGGAAAAAGGATTCACAGTAAACCGACGTGATTGTCGGCCTTGAAGTTCAGTTCTTTCATCCCGTACTTTAAGCGCGTGCAGTCGTTCCCACCTTATTAGGATTTTTACCTCTGCGCGTTAATTTTTCACTCCAGAGGTTCCTTTCTGGGGACGCGGGAGCCCCGGAGCCATTTCTCTCGCGCGCCTCACTGGCCCCAGATCAGGGCTCCGGGGACAGAGAACGAAGCTCAAACAAGCCAGCCAGGGATTCTTTTGATGATAAATGGAGCAATTGCCACTGTTTCAGAGCCGAGGGTCTCACCTTTTTGCTTTTTGGATCGTGAATTCATGCTGAGAATTTGGAAGCTCCTCTTTTAGGTTATTTTAATGTCTTTGAATATCCCAGGTCTGTTACAGTTTCTTGAGAGGAAGGGGAATGGAATCCCATGTGTGTGCCTGTTTTCTTCACCATTTAAACCACCCTTCGCGAGCATCTGCCCCGTGCTGGGCGTGGTGCCGGCCCCCCAGGCCCATGGGTCCATCCCTACAGCCGCTCTGTGGCTCTCCTGTCATCCTGCAACCGTCACTGGCACCTCGTGGGAACTCGTACTGGCTCCCTCCATGATCTTTCTGAATCTTCATCACGACCCTGTGAAGTGGTTGCCTATTCATTTCCTCCATAAATGCCAACTGTGCACTGAGTGCCAGGCTCTGTGCCAGGTGCCAGGGATTAAAGGTGAATAACTTGTCTTTCCCATTGTGCACACAAGAAAACTGAGGCCCAAGGCCTGCACCAACCAAGGGGGGGAGTCAGGAATCCCGTCCAGGCCCTCCCACAAGGCCCTTTATAACCCACCATGTTGGTGGCTCATGTTAAAGCAGCATTCTAGCCTGGAAGCTTCTGGAAACATCTCTTCATGTTGTGAAGCAGGACAGAGCAGGTGGGACAATGACGAGGGTCCGGGGAGAATCGAGACACAGAATGCAGAAGACCCCCGGGGTGCCCCTCGCCTGTTGGGTAACGAGGAACTCCGCCCTCTCTCCACCCCACATCTGTACCCCAGCTCCTTTTCCAGATGCACTGAACTGCCTCCAAAAGAAAATTGCATGTTATCACCATTTTAGGATAAATTTTCTTCTATGACCCACAGTCCCAAAGGACACTTCCCCTCGGGCCACAGAGAATGCGGTATTTCCAGGACAGTTCCTCCCGCTCTGTCAGGACCAGATCGGCCCACCCGCCAACCACGCCCACTTGTCTTTGCCCTTGGAACTGGCAGCAGAACCACGTGGCTTGCATTCTGATTCAAAAAGCGGAGTTCAGAGGCCCGACCGAATCCGACATTTTTTTTTTTTTACGAGATGTAACCTAACCCAGGAAATAGGCCCAACCCGAGATTTTTCTCAACAGATAATGGTCTACTTTTGTGTGTGTCAAAGCACAGAACGCATGTGCACTCACTTCCAGCCATACGATAATTACACAAGGAAATGGGTCCATTGATTTTTTTTTTAATCAACATGAATGAAGAATGTTTGTTTATATATCACTGTAAAATCCAGGTGACCTGGACAGTATTATATGTACATATCTATTCTAACTAAAGTTAACAATCACAGGGATGGATTCCTCTTTTTCCCTTTGTAAAGAGGTTCAAAATGTGGTAAATTGTATAGAAATCTTGTTGAAGCCAAAATCCAGCTCTGAGGGCCTTACACAATTACTGGGGTATTTGGTGCGATCCATTTCCCTTTGTGATTCAGATGCTGAGAGGAAATTTGCATTTGCAGATAGAGGTTACTGTCAGATCGTAGATTTAACATGGACCATTTCTACAAAGTGCAAATCTGTATTCAAAAGGAGGTCTTAATACAGTTCCTGGTTCCTTACTCTGTTGTAAACTTTGGATACCAAACCAGAAAGGAAAAAAAAAAAAAAGGGAAAGAAAAAGATCTTCTCAGAAGAAAAAGCATGTCTTTGGATCCCTGGAAAATAATGATGTCCAAAGCAAATTATGAATAAAATGTGTGTTGAGAAAAGATGCTGAGGGGGAGGGGCAAAACTAGACATGGCAGAAGGGCCAGTAACATAGTCACAAAGTTTGCTTCCTTACCGTTTAAATTTTCTGCTCTTTTTGAATGTACGGGCGTTCACATAGTCATTGTGAAGTTGTTGGGTTGTTTTTGTTTTTATTTCAGTACTCTCTGAGGACTGATCGCTCGGTGGCATCGGATAAGTGGTGGTAGAGTAGACAGGCCTGACCATTTTGGACTCTGTAACTCATAGGTGCATTCTTGTTTTCTTCGGTGTCTCACAAACTATCCAACTGTTGAATAAAATTATAAATATGTTAATACCAGCTTTTTCCAATAAAATAACAAATGTTACATGGAAAATGAGGCTTGGAATGCTGTTTGTTTTTAATGGGCCATGGGTCCCGTCAGGAGGCATATGGAGGGTGGGGATACACATGGGAAGCCTGGTTCACTTCCAGGCTTTCCTGCCTCCAGCTCCTACGGCAGCTTTTAACCTTTCCGAGCTCTGATTTCAACACTGAGGAAATGGAGCTAATGATAACACTGACCTCGTGGTTTGGGGTCGTGAGGGGAGGGGCGAGATTAAATTGGATAAGGCCTGCAAAGTGCAGTGCCTGGCACGTAAGCTCTCAGTAAATGACAGTTGTCTTGTTTTGTTTTGTTTTGCTTTGCTTTGCTTTGTTTTGTTTTGAAGCAAGGAAGCATAGCCCACCATGATTTTCAAATATTCTCACACTCTCCCCTCGCCTTTTTTGAGCCTCACATCCAACTTGAGAATATGGTACAGATGAGGAAACTGAGGTTCAGAGAGGTGAAGGAAGTGGCTCAAAATCACACAGCTAGCAGGTGCTGGAGCCACGTGTCTAGTTTGGCCCAGTTAACTCCTAATACGGTTCTCCCCCAGCAGCACCTCCACACGTGCTTCAGTGTCCTGGGGAACAAGATCTGGGAGGAGCCAGACCACAGGGCATCTGGATTGGTTCTGGAAGCCAGAGAGGCCCAGCCCCACATGCTGCGATGGCTGAGATAAGCCAGAGACTGTGTGGGGAAGCGCTTCGTGTACCCCATGGCTTCCCTGCTCCCCTCCTGGGAGCCCAGGCCTTGCCTCCACTTTCAAGAGGGCGTTTTAACTTCGGGCCCAGCAGGAGGAAGGAAGTGGCTGTCCTGGTGGGTCTGCTGGCAGGACTTTGATTGGCTAAGTTCTCCATCAACCACTCCACCCCAGGACAGAGGATAAAGGAGGAGAAAGCCACTTCCGGGCTGTGTGACCTTGGACAATGGGCTAACCTCTCTGAACCCCATGTGTAAATAGAGGGCGATGCCACTCCTTCTTGCTGGGATGACTAGTGAGGTAATAAAAAATACCTCATTAAACCCTGTGACCCCATTGTATGGGGGCTTTACATGTAGTATCTCGTTTAGGCTTTATGTTATGCCTTTTGTGGGGGAAGGGGGGGAGTACTAGTGTTATACCCATTTTACACCTGGAGAAACTGAGGCTTAGAGAGATTAAGATTTAACTTGTGCCGAAATTCATAGGACTTGTAAGTTGAGGAGTCTGGATTCAAACTCAGATGGTGGAAGCGCCGGCGCATGGCAGATGCCCAAAGGATGGTGACGATACCGTGCCCTCAGCCCCACCCAGCACTGACTGAGCACCAGCTCTGGCCCTCCGCAGGTGTGATTAAGATTATGGACCTTGAGGTGGGGAGCGTATCCTGGATTATCCAGGGAGGACCCGTCTGTCACATGAGTCCCAGAAGGTAGAGAACCTCTGTTGGCTGTACTCAGAGGGAGATGCAGCAATGCAAAAAGGGTCAGAGAGATGTGACATGAGGACTCCCCCTGTCATCGCTGGCTCTGAAGATGGAGGAAGGAGCCACAGGCCAAGGAGTGTGGGTGGCCTCCAGGAGCTGGAAAAAGCAAGGAAATGGATTCTCCCCCAGCCTCTGGAAGGAGCACAGCCGTGACGACACCTCGATTTTAGCCCAGTGAGACCACGTGGGACTTCTGACCCCCCCTCCCCCAGACTGTAGGAGAATAAGTGTGTTGTTTTAAACCACTCCAGTTTGTGGTCCTTTGTCGCAGTGGCTCTGGGGAGTGGACACACTCAGGTACCTTCATTCTGATCTCACAGCCAACACTTTCAGCAGACTCCTGCCCACTTTCACAGATGAGGACCCCAGAAAGGTCCAAGTACTCGCCTAAGGTCGAGCAGCAAAGGCGGGACCGGCCTCCACGTGGCCTTTCTTGGGGGCAGCCAGGGTGGGGCCTTGCCGGGAGCTCCGAGCAGTGCTCAGCACAGAGGGGTGTGGGGCTGCTAGAGGGCCAGGGCCCTGCGGGGAGCGGCACAGGCGGACGGGGAGCGGCACAGGCGGACGGGCCCCGGGCTGAGCTGTGGGCAGGCCACAGGGCGAGCACTCCAGGGGCCACGTGAAACAAGGCTCAAACTCTGCTCCCCTCCCCAGACCTCTTCCCAACTGCAGACCATCCTCTGCTCAGATGAAAGCAGAGCCATCACCCTGTTTCCCCCGAGCCCTGAGCCTCTGAGGCTCCTGACACCCCCTGGACTATGCCCTTGAGCCTTGGCCTGGAGTGTGGGCCCCTCGGTGGCCCGCCCAGCTGCCCCGTCAGCATCCTGACCCTCCACGCTCCGTGTCATTGTTGTATTAACAGCGGGCACTTCTGAGCCACGCGCTGCACCAGGCACCGTGCTGAGGGCTTTGTGTGCATCATCTCATTTCATCGGCAAGTCACCGTAAGAGAGGATGCTGTGATTTCCGTATTTTACAAAGATGGAAACTGAGGCGCAGAGAGAGAGGGGTACCTCACCCAAGGCCACAAACTGGGGATCCGACCCCAGGCAGTGTGCCCCCAGGCTGGGTCCTGGAGTCTCCGCCACCTGAGCCACTGCAGGGCCCCGTGGGTGACGTCTGAGGGGTGTTTTCGGGCCACTGTTCCTGCTTGTCCTCTGCTGGGAACTAACTTCGCAGCCTGGAACGGCAGGCTGGGTCAGGGCCCGCAGAAGTTGAACCACTCAACGAAACTTTAGCAAAGGCTTACCAGCTTGGAGGGATGGTTTCCTAGCAACAGAGAAGCCTTTAGAGCTCAAGATAATTGCCCGAGTTGTGAGTGATTCATTTAAAACAGCCGTGTCCTCTTTTAAAAAACAAAGCCCCATTGTCTCTACCTGGATGCTGTTAGAATTTCTCGTGGGGCCCACACAGTCAAGTGACAGGATGAATTTCAGAGAGGAACTGACATCTGCAAGAGGCAGCAATATTAGGAGGACAAAAGTAAAAATAAAAATGGAAAGGAATCCATTATTAAAATTGTGCAAAAAGATGTACAAACATGCAAAATAGAGATGGATGGCTGGAGAAGTGACTTATTCATTTAATACACATGTAACGCCTATGAGAGGTGCCAAATAAGAACTAACTTCACCACTTATCTTTACAAACCTGCTTAATCACTCATTTGTTCGTTCAACAAATGTTTTTGGGGTGCCCACTATGTGAGCTGCACAGAGGCTAAGTGGTTCAGGGCAGGGACGCTGGAGCCCAGTTCAGGGATTCAAAGCCTGGCTTAGATGGCAGTTGTGGATCTTGGGGACGTGATCTACCCTTGCTGCATCTCAGTTTTCTCATCCACAAGGCATGGAGAATGATAGTCCCTACCTCGTGGGGTGGTGCAGATTAAAGAAGAAAATCCTTGCATAAGTGGTCAGCACGGAGCCTGGGGCCCCTGGAAGCCTGTTGAATGACATCGTCGCTCTGCCCTCGCACTGGGACCAAGCTTCAGTGAAGTCTTGCTAAACCCTGCAGCTCGGTCCCCGTGGGAAATCAGGGTAGCCTGTGTTCATGCTGAGGATGAAGAGGCCTTGCGCGGAGGGCAGCAGGGAGCCTGCGGGAGGGAGGAGGGGGCCGGGGGAGGGGGAGGTCGGGGAGGAGGAGGGGTTTGCTGCGCCCGGAGCCAGCAGGCTGACCAAACCACCGACACCCCCCAGGAGGATGGTCTGGGCTCTGCGTGCACCCGCAGGACCCCTGGCACTGCCGGCCAGAATCTGGAGTCCGTGCAGCCGTGCAGGCTGGGAAGGCAGGGATGCTGTTCATCGCCACCAGCAGCCACTTTCCCCTCTACTGGTAACTGGGCCATGAACTGGTTCGGAGAAACCTCCGCTCCCTCGTGTGTGCAGGCTGGGTGCAGTGCTGGTCCAAGTGTCTTGCCCCCTTTAGTCATGGGGTCAGTGTAGGAGCCAAGCGAGGCCAACCCAACCTCTCCCCTGACCCTCAGGCCAGGAGAAGCATGTTGTATCCATTCCAATTACTTCCAGTGGCCAGAAATTAGGCCCGCAGCACGGGAGGCTGGGAAACAGGGCTGTTCCTGGGTAGCCAAAGGTCCAGCTCAAGGTCAGGGCTCTACTGCCGGAGAAGAAGGGCACCTGCGAGGGATAAAGATAAATGGAGTGGTGCTGGTATCTTCTGATGCTGGAACTGTGCAGAACCCTGTGCGGGCCCCCTCCCAAGTACAAAGGTCCCTCTATGTCCCCTGCCTCTTGTTTGTGTAAAAGCTGAAGTCTCCCAGGCCTCCCTGAGTCACAAAAGACAGGCTCGAGCAGTTAACGATGAGGACGATAGAGTCACAGATTCAGTAGCTGATGTACATTCCTGAGTTGTTTTACAGATACTATAACTGCCACCAGAGGGCAAAGCTAACTGCATGATGACCAGACCGTAGCCATGACATAAGCCGCTCGATCTTGAGCAGTATTGAATCTGTGGCTAGCACAATTCCAAGAACTGCCCTCAAGAGAATGGGATTAACACTACTGCTCATAATAATCTATATCTTTGTGGGCATCAAAATAATGGTAGCTTGTTCTGCCCGTATATGTAAATGGGCAGCTAAAACTGTCAGCAAAGAGATGCTTCAAACCCATGTCGATACCTTTCACTCTAAGACCTCGACGCCCTTTCTCAGGATTAAGCAGTTACAGAAGATTGACCTTCGTCCTTAATCCCATAGAAATGGAATGATATCTGAAGTGGGGCATTTGTAAGTAGCTCCTTGCAGGAAACAGTCCTCTGCAGGAAATCCCTTTTCTCTTGTCACTTCAGCAAAACTACATCGTGACACTTTTAAATCAGGCTCCCCCATGCCCTACTCATCTCTGGCCCAAGCACACCTTTCAAATCTTTTGCTCACACAATACCTTCCTAACTTGTTGGTTCTTTCTGTAGATCAAGAAGTAGAAATAAAGAATAAGTAATTAACAGATGACCAGATCTCTTCCCTAGCTTCCCCTTCAGTAATCTCACAAACTGTGTGAACAAGATATTATCTAAAGAAACATCATGAGCGGTTGACACGTCTGCACACAAGCCTGCACACAGAGGGAGATGGCGACGGCCCTGAGCTCCCATCTCCATGATTAACTGAAATTACTTCCCTTTTTCCCTTTAAAAACTTTCGTGGCCGAGCAAAACCTTCAGAGTTGGTTTTCTGGGGACACTGAGTCTGCCTTCTCCCCAGATTGCTGGCTTTCTGATTAAGAGCAGTGTTTTCCATTTCTACCAATGGAAAATCATGTATTGATTTTTGAGCGGCGAACAGCCGGACCTGAGTTCTATAACAATGCTTGCGCCCAGACGACCCCCAGAGAAGCCCTCGTTTTTGCGTTCCAGTAGGACTTTGCAGCCAGAGTCAGCCAGAGTCCATTTCTGGGAGCTACCAGCAAGCAGTCCTAACGATGGAAGAGATCTATGCCCACTCAGTGGGCCCGGTACAAGGGGTCAGGGTCCGCTTCTGCCACGGTGGCATGAGCACCTCGGGGATGACTCTGCCGGAGACAATCACTCACTCGGGACCAGAAACGACTCACCAAAGGCACTGACAGTGAACGTGGGCAGGCGGGTCCCGGAGAGGAGCAGAAACTCGGGAGAAGGGGCAGCTGAGGCGAGGGTCCCAGGTGGGCAGGTCCAGCCTGAGGGCAGCCGAGGCTGCCAGGGGAGGTGAAGACACTCCTGGGTGGAGGGTGGGACCCGGCTGTAGCCAGGGAGCTGGGAACCTCTGAGAGGTTCTAGGTCCCGTGGGTGGCAATTCTCTGCCTGGGTCGGGTCTTAAACCCCATGCTGAGGGCAGGGACCCTCAAGGAGGCCGAGCAAAACCCCTCACTTTCGGGGATAACAGGCAGAGAGCAGGAACCCGAGGGTTTCCGGGCGGTACCTTGGGGTGGGGGTGAGGGGTCTCAGAAGCCACACAGAGGGGGGGGCGGGTGCTGGGGTCTGGGGACTCGAGCCCTGTCGCTGGCCCACATCCGACGCCCTGTCCCTCCTGCTTGGGGGGGGCCGGTCACCATCAAAGAGCCTGGCCTGTCTTCGCCAGAGCAGCAGTCAAGGGGGATCTGGGGCGAACAGGCACCACCTTGGGGGAGGGAATCCCCAGAGACTGAATGGGGGAGGCAGCCCAAAAGCAAAAAGAAGAGGAGGTGGGGGGACCCAGGACATGGATTAAGGGAGAAACGCAGAGATCGGGACATCAGCCAAGGCCGGAGAAGTGTCCCGTCCAGGAGCTAGAGCTCACAGCTTCCCCTGGCCTCGGGTCCCAGCTACAGGGGGTGGTCAGCAGCCCTGCAGTGGGGCTGGAGGTAAGTTCGGTGCCAGGACCAGGGCAGCAGAGGGGCCGGGGGAGGCAGGGGTGAGACTGAGCAGATTATGGATGCTGGGCTCCGATTTTAGGGGTTTTAGTCTTTAGGATGTCGACGAGTGCTTCTACCTGGAAGCTGGATGAGGAGCCGCGAAGGAAGAGAAAGCGGGACGGTGAAGGGCCTGAGGCCTCTTCCAGGTGTGAGGGCAGGTGCTCCTGACCGGCAGGGACACACACGGCAGCAGCAGGCAGAGGGGACTGGGGTGAGCCCTCCTCCCGGGGCCCTGAGGAGTGAGCCGGGGCGGGGGGCCCTGGAGGCAGCGCTGCCTCGTAAGCCAGCAGGACTCAGGATGCTGTGTGTCATCCTGGTCCCGGCTCAGGTCCACCTGGCTCAGGTGAGTGACAGGGAACCCAGGGGAGTTTTGGCCCAGGCTTGGGTCAGAGCATTAGAAGGGATAGACGTTCCCCCCACAGAACTCAGCAAAGGAGACCAACCAATGTGAACAGGGGGTACAGAGAGGGGCGCTCAGATCCACCTAGAGGTTGAGCCCACAACCAACGGCAGAGAATTTAGGGTCATATCACTTTTCAGAGAGTGACTTAAGTGGGTTCCCAGGGAAACTTGAAAATTTGGGTGGTTGGGTGTACAGATAGGTAATGACTGCGGGGGTAATTTTCATCCCAACATTTTATTATAAAAACGTAGCTAGGTACCCTTTTAAGGATATCCTAATCTATTCATTTTGCTACTTTCTAAAAGTAACTACTGTGTCCGTCTTATTTTTTCATCCATTCATTTCATATATAATGTATACCCCCCCTTCTCCCCCTATTTGCAGAAAGGTTTTGAGGCCCCTGGGAATTTCCACCTGTCAAGAGCACTTGTGGTCAGAACACAGATGTCTTCTGTCCCCCGTGTAACAGGAGGACGGCTACTCTCCTCCTCGATCGGTACCGCCATAAATGTGTACTTCAGCTTCCACTACAGGAAGAGAACTTCAAACTGCTCTGTGGAGCTGGGAGGAAATGGCCAGGCAGAGGGCCAGCGGGGGTCTGAGCTCCTCAAGACCAGGCTGTGTGAGCTGGAGGAGAACGCTAATCTCCTGACCCACTCCATCTCTGTATGAGTTTCCTGTGGCTGCTGTAACCAGTGACCACAAACTTAGTGACCCAAAACAATCCAAATTCATTACCTTACCGTTCTGGAGGTCAGAATCCGAAATGGGTCTCACTGGGCTAATATCAAGATGAAAACTCTCAAGCAGGGCCGGTTCCCTCTGGAGACTCTAGGGGAGAATCCATTCCTTGCCTTTTCCAGTTTCTAGGGGCATCTACATTCCTTGGCTCATGGTCCCTTCCTTCATCTTCAAGCCAGTAGCATATCATCCTCAACCTCTCTCTCCCTGATACTCCTGCCCCTCTCTCGTAAGGACCCTTGTGATTGCATTGCATCCACCTGGATAATCCAGGGTCGTCTCCCATCTCAAAACCCTTAACCCATCTGCGGAGTCCCTTTTGCCTTGTTTAGAGGATTCGCACATGGACACCTCTGGGGGTGGTTATTTTCCCTCCCGCATCTTCAAAGTGGAGATGTCTATCTTGCAATGGCTGCCATGATGATTAAAGGAGAAAACACACGAACCCTGGCAAACTGGACAGGAGCCTGTAAAGCGCTCATGGCAGGTGATTGTGGCTCCTTTCTCTACCGGGCATGATGTCACTTTATTATTGGCTGATGGTCCCCCAGCCCCCCACCAGGAAACGTCACTCCCACCAGGGTGGGGACCGCTCTGTTCACTGCTGCATCCCCTGTGCCTGAGAAGAGCACAGCACACCGTAGGTGCTCAGCATTTGTTGAACGAATGAATTTTCTTTTTTTCACGACGACAAGCAGCAGTGGTCCCCCGGTGAAGACCCTGCCAGGCGCAGGGAGCTCTCCCAGAGCTTCTCGGTGAGGTTTATGTGTGCACAGCGGGCTGGTGTGGCTTTAACCCTGACATCTGGACATGCAGATCGGGAGCTGGGACGGTTAAAGGGTTCTGTTGTCTCACGGCACGCTCAAGAACGACAAGGTCCTGCTTTATGGACAATTTTGAAATAGGTACCTGCAGAAATTTGGGTTTTTGCAGTTACATGACGTGTGATTGGGATATAGGAATGGAAATGAAAAAGTGGAAAAGAGCATTTGAATGACTGAACGCTGAAGAACTGGTCTCTAGCAGCACGTCCACAAGGGGAGTGCGGCCTTTCTGATACTGCTGTCCACTCCCCAAGAGGAGGGACAGGGGAGGTTCCGGGAAAGAATACCCCTCCGGGGCACTCAGAAGCGGGGGGGGCGGGTCTCACTGCGATGCATGGGAAGCTCTGGTGCCAAACCCTCTCCTGGCCTCAACTGGGTCTTCCCCGAGCAGCGCAAACGCTGTGATGCTTCAGGGAAGCATCGTGAGACAACCCCCCCCACCTCCACCCACCACCACAGACCAGCCCCTGGTGCTCCCGCAGGCCCCGAGGGATGAAGGCCTGGCAGGCGCTCAGACATGGTGTGATCTGCCGGTGGCCCCTGCGGTCAGCACAGTTCTTTCCTGGCAGGCCCGAGGGTGGCCGCTGTGGGCAATGTTCTGAAAAGGGATTTTAAGCCCCAGGAAAATGGTGGTTTCTTTGTGGCCCTGTAAAAAGAACAGGCTTTGGTTGTGTCCCAGCTCTGCCACCTCCTGGCCACGTAACTTTGGCCAAGTCTACACAGCATGAACATGAACCTTTAACAATTCTCACGTGTAAAGGTTGGCAGGGGGCGGGCCGTGGGACCTCGTCCTCAGGACCAGACAGCCCCGTGTAAACAAAGGGCCGGACCCGCAGTGATGCTCAGAGACACAGGTCCCCTCCCCCCTCACCGAGGGTGGGGGTCAGCTCCCGCAAGCAGGGACCTCTGCCGCCCACAGCCTGACCTCTGCAAATCCCTCCATGCGCCTACCACCCGGTCCTGGGCCCGGCGGACAGCGGCCTGTTTATCAACAGGAAAGGAGGACAGCAAGCCGGCCGGGGAGCCTCAGGACCACAGGGGCC
Organism: Balaenoptera musculus; assembly: GCF_009873245.2. Lineage (NCBI taxonomy): Eukaryota > Metazoa > Chordata > Mammalia > Artiodactyla > Balaenopteridae > Balaenoptera > Balaenoptera musculus. The sequence goes on along the minus strand of NC_045789.1, from coordinate 22,538,733 downwards.
GAGGCCATTTGATGTTTATGGCCCCGTGGAAGCTTCCACAGAAGCAGTATCTACCATCAAAGGGCCAGCTGGCCAGGTCTGCTGGGAGACGGGGGATGACCTTTCCACTGTCTCCTTTCTCCGCCACACGGTGCCTTAAAGTACCCTCTGACCCGTTTTCCAGAGCTCAGCCCTGACCTTATGAGGGCCCTGGCTTCAGAGTGAAGAGAGGGGCTCTAGCTGCCTGCAGGACAGAGACTCAATTCCAACCTGGCCTTGGGACCCCAAGTTCTATCCTCTGGAACCCCCTGGCGTCCTGGGCGATGCCTGAGGCGTCAATGGGTGCCCTGAAGGTTGAATAGTCTTCCTCTGACCTCACCAAATCCAGTCTCTCCCCTTGCTATCAAAATAGGGCAAACCCCACATATCCTCCCAGAAGCCTTCCGGACCCCGTCTCCCTCCCCAGGCTGAAGTTCCGCCTTCTCTGGGCCCGCAGAGCGCTTCCTGTGTCTGAAGGCAGGAGGGCGCTTCTGACTCTGCACTGGGGCCCACACACATCTGACTTGCGTGATTTTCCTGAGGGTGGAAACTGGGTTAGACTCAAACTGTGCAATTACAGCATCTGCTCAGCGTCACGGTGCAATAAATATTTGTTCGAGGGCGGCAATGAACGCAGTCAAAGCTCATTAGTTAAGTTAAATAAGGAATGTTTTAGATGATAAGTCATACGTATTAGCCAACCTTTTCCGGATGCGTAGTCATGAGGAATTAAAGCTGTGATGCAGGGAGGAAGGCAGGACGGTGTGTCCCGGCGGGTGTGGTGGTGGGGAGGCAGGTGCAGACAGAGCGTCATCTGACACCAGTCCCCCTGTTTGGATTAAGCCTCTCCAATAAGTTCCGTTCAGCTAAACATGGGTATTTTCACAAAGGTTAAACTTTTTAAAAGCTAGAAGGGACGTTCGTCGGGTGAGGGCCTATATAAAGGTTCTTAACTGGTTCTAAAGTTCCATGAATGCTTAACTTCATTTAAAACATTCACAAGTGTACTGAGATTTACTAGTGCCTGACACTGTTGTGACCACCCTGCAATAAAAGTAACTAGTTTAATCCTAAAAACAACCGATGAGGCAGGCCCTGTTACATCCCCAATTTACAGAAAAGGCACCGGAGGCCTGGAAAGTTTGAATCTGCCCGAGGTCACACAGCTGGGATGAGGGGTTCAAACCAGCCAGGTGGCTTCCTATTCTCATCTGCTGCATAGGTTACACCTGAACTTACAAATAACACTGTTTTTTGGGGGGGGGGGTTTTTTTGGTTTTTTTAATTAATTTATTTATTTATTTTTTAATTTATTTATTTATTTATTTATGGCTGTGTTGGGTCTTCGTTTCTGTGCAAGGGCTTTCTGTAGTTGCGGCAAGTGGGGGCCACTCTTCATCGCAGTGCGCGGGCCTCTCACTATCGCGGCCTCTCTTGTTGCGGAGCTCAGGCTCCAGACGCGCAGGCTCAGTAATTGTGGCTCACGGACCTAGTTGCTCCGCGGCATGTGGGATCTTCCCAGACCAGGGCTCGAACCCGTGTCCCCTGCATTGGCAGGCAGATTCTCAACCACTGCGCCACCAGGGATGCCCTAATTTATTTATTTATGGCTGTGCTGGGTCTTCGTTTCTGTGCGAGGGCTTTCTCTAGTTGCGGCAAGTGGGGGCCACTCTTCATCGCGGTGCGCGGGCCTCTCACTATCGCGGCCTCTCTTGTTGCGGAGCACAGGCTCCAGACGCGCAGGCTCAGTAGTTGTGGCTCATGGGCCTAGTTGCTCCGTGGCACGTGGGATCTTCCCGGACCAGGGCTCGAACCCGTGTCCCCTGCATTGGCAGGCAGACTCTCAACCACTGTGCCACCAGGGAAGCCCCCTGCATGGGGTTCTGTACATTTGTTTTTGTTTGTTTGTTTGTGTTTTTGGGTATAGAAAAGAATTTCTTTATTGCCTTGCCAGGCAAAGGGGGACACAGCGGTCTTGTGCCCTCAAAAACTGTGTGTCCCAACCCAGGGGTTTGGTGAGGAGTTTTATAGCAATGGTTCAAGGGTGGGGTTGCTGATTATTATCAGGGTGTGTGCAGGGCCTGCACTCCTTTAGTCTGGCCTCAGGTAGTCTCCTGATGAGCTTCTCTGGTTCTTGAGGTTGTCAGACTGTGACCTTCTCTGGAATGAAGAACGCTTCCTCAAGTACTTAACATCTTCCATTTGTTGGGGATTTTAGTTTTGTAGAGGAGCTCAAAGATATTGTTATGTGTATCCTTTGAGGCGGAACCAGGACCCTGCCCCAAGGCTGCACTATTGTTTTTTGACTGCTTCTCCCTTGTCTCTGTATCACCTCCTTTCCCTGGTCAACAGCTGTTTGAACCTGCCCTTTGGAACTTAGGGAAGGTCATGGAGGCTGAAACCTATTTCCTACAAACAAGAAACAGGAGACACAAACAGGCTTCTGTGGCTAGGAGCCCCACAAGGTCCTGCTTGGTTTCAAGAGGAAACCAGGAAAAAGGCAACATTGCTGCTAACGAAGTCCTAAGGAAAGGTGTTCCTTCACAAATGGGTTTGGACAAGGACACTGATTTTTATGAGGAAGTTACATCAGACCATCAATAAACACTTTTAAGATTCTTCCATCCAAAGTTGCTCTTTTCTTTATTCTTTATTGGTGTTTATACCAATTATCTGTTCCTTGAGAATGTGAAAGAAGTTTCTGGTAAAACTTTCTTTTGAGACTGATGGGGGTGTGTTCGGGGCAAGCTGCTCCAAGATGTGCCACCCTGGCATGTGGATTATTTACAGCTGAAAAGAAGCAAGACCCAAAAGACTCAGGAAGAACCTTTGAACTTCACTCTTACTGCCTAAAATATTTAAGATAGAAAGCCTGTTCCAGGAAGGAGTTATCACCATAGATAACTGTAGTAAAGTACTGAACTAAGTGTGGTAAACAGGGAGGAACCTAGCAAGACCCATCCGATCAAATACATTTGGCTTTTTTTTTTTTTTTATTTTTTTTTTTTTTTTTTGGCTGCATTGGGTCTTCGTTGCTGCACGCGGGCTTTCTCTAGTTGCGGAGCACGGGCTCTTGGCACACGGGCTCAGTAGTTGTGGCTCACGGGCTCTAGAGCGCAGGCTCAGTAGCTGTGGCGCATGGGCTTAGTTGCTCTGCGGCATGTGGGGTCTTCCCGGACCAGGGCTCGAACCCGTGTCCCCTGCATTGGCAGGCAGATTCTTAACCACTGTACCACCACGGAAGTCCCACATTTGGTTTTTAAAACAGCATTTCATTGCTAAGTAGTTTTGCAAACCACTGACCTAACCCAGACTTACATTTTATAGATTAGGACACTGGGACCTAGGGACAGGGGCTGAATGGTGGATGCAGGGCAATCCCCGTGAGACCACACCACCCCCTGCTCCAAGGAGGCGCTCTGCTCGGGAGCCGAATAACAGCGTGACCCAGAGGACAGGGCACCGGCAGATCTTGGTCTAATACTCGCCCTGCTGCTCACATTCGGTGTGGTCTCCTCCCGGAACCTGTTTTCTGTGGATCAGGGCCGTCACGGCACCTGCCCCCTGCCCAGTGAGGATGATATGAGGTCATTTGCATTCACTCAGAAAGCCAGGCAGCTTCCTCGCCCTCTGGACAATCAGTGGGGAGTCTGGGAGGCAAAGCTGAACTGTGAACTCATTTCATGGCCTCACAAACCTCCAGATCAGAGAGGGGAGTGGGGCTGACATTTAACCTCATCTCATTACCTGGGAAGAAACCCAGAGGCACAGAGGGATGCCACCCTCCTGAGCACTTCGCAACATGGGATTTCAGGCAGACCAGACCAGGCAGGAAGACAAAACAGGAAGAGTTAGCAATGCAGGGACGCAGCTGCTACCCACCAAGGTGAGAGGCGTCTTCAAAACGGAGGTGGCCACACCCTGAGTCAACTCCAAGCCACAAAAGGATGTGTGAACAACTCCAGGTTTCCTGACCACAGCAAAGAACTGGACATGCAGCTCACTGGGTTGGGGGGCACTGCCCACCGGGGGGCAGGAGGGGACCAGGCTGTCCTCAACCTCAGGGAAGAAACCAAAGACCAGAGGGACCCAGACAGACATGTCCCCCTGCCCAAGGGACCCAGACAGGCATGCACCTGCGCCCAGGGTGCTAAGTTTGCTGAGGGACCCCAAGCTGCTCTAGCCCCCCCTAGATGGCTCAAGTTCTGATGATAATTCTATGGAATTATCATTGTTCATCACTGAATACAGGATACGGTTTCACAAGCGACACACTGCTGAACAACACAGCTACTGAACCACGAATAACCATGTATGTGCCCTTTCAGTGGTGATTTCAGTTTCACAAATAATCATGACCATGAGCATTTCACACCTAGTAAGACCCGGGCGGACAGCTGGGTGATGGCGCAAACACTGCAGGGGCCCCCGGCCTAGTAGCGTCGGGGTCGCTCACTGAGAATCATTTCTGCTCTTTGTAACTCCAGCTGCACTTGTATGTAACTCAGTACAAGGGTAGACACCTGTTGATTCTCTTACACATACAAAAAAAAGGCTTCTTTTAAAGAAAGAAAAGGACAGTGGATTTCATCAAAGGTTTTTATTTCGGCTGCTTTAGGACCTTGACTTTCTGCTTTCTGGTTCTGAACATGGCCTAGCATTTCTCAGCACTGGGAGGGGACGCCCCGGGTTCCTTCTATTTCCTAGTCCCGGTGGATTCAGGCAAGACCCTCGCAAACTCACCCATTACCCACCAGACAGGAGAGCTGTGAGGCGGGCAGGCTGCAGGATGCAGAGCTCGGGGCTTCTGCCCGTGTGGCCTCCGATCTCAGAATCAGGCAGGGCCTTGGTCATATGACAGAGCAGCTCTGCAGGGCCCCAGGATCAGCAAACAGCTGTCAAGGCTTAGCAGTGACCAAATAAATAAGAAAAGCTATCGTTGAGTTTACAGAGCAGCACTATTGGTTCTTCAAATAACAAACCCAAACGGAAGTAAATGAGGGGCCGGGGCGTGCGTGGAGGTGGTAGGGCAGGGAGGGCAGCATCTGTAAAGTGTTTTTCGGGCACAGGAATCCTAGTCTAGCCTGGCACACCAGCTGCTCACGGAGAGGTCGGGACTGCGGGTCGAGGATGTGCATGCCATTTCCAACCACACTGGGCAGTCGAAGTGGACAGAGCTAAAGGAGTCAGCCCGTTCACAGAGGTGTGAGCAGACTACACGTGACAAGTGGTCTCCAAAGCCCTGCGTTTGCGCATGCGTGTGGACACACACACACACACACACACACACACACACACACACACGCACAGTGGTTAGTGTTGCGCCGTTCAGCCGGGAGGCCGTGGGGGGAGGTCCTGGCAGCCACATGCACCGGCACTCCTGCAACAGGACGCGTCCTCAAGCCACCGACAGGAAGGGGAAGAAGAAGAAGTCGAAGGCAAACTTCACGGCGCCGTGCACGGTGCTGCGCCAGTCCCGCTCGACCTTCACGTGCCGCCTGGCTGGTGAGAGCTGCGCCATGCAGTTGAGGCAGCTGATGGCCTTGAGCTCGAAGACGGGCCACTTGCTGCCCAGGCGGCCCTCGAGGACGGTGCTGAACTCGATGACGCTGCCCTGGCGCAGGTGGAGCAGCACGTCCTTGAACTCGCTGCTGGCCCGCAGCACGATGTCCTTGGTGACATCGTCCTCCTCGGGGCCGCGGGTGCCGTTGGCGCCACTGTAGGGCATGCCCACGGTGAGCTCGAACTTGTGCCGGTCGAACTTCTTGATGTGGCAGGGGTGCTTGGCCAGGAGCTTGAGGCGGCAGAGCTCCTCCTCGGCCGTGGAGACGTTGCCCGAGCTGCAGGACGGGTAGGCCTCACCGTAGAGGCAGCGCACCCAGTCGCCGATGAAGAGCGGGAGCATGCTGATGGCCGACTCGGCGCTGTTGTCGATCTCCGTCACGCGGACATACTTGAAGCGGCCGGTCCACGTGACCCTGTGGCCCTCCAGGTGGCTGCACAGGATCTGGGTGCGGGCCATGTTGGTCTCCTTCCAGGCCCTCGGCCCGCACAGGAAGCCGTACTGCTGCCAGGTCAGCGTGGAATTGTAGACCTTCATGCCCTCCGAGCGGTACACGTAGAACCAGCAGAAGAGCACGATGGCCGTGATCCACACCAGGATAAGCTTGACGATGGAGCTCCGTGTCAGGGACTTGACCATCTCCACCACGGAGAAGCTGGCCTTGGTCCACCAGCGGACCAGCAGGGGGATGCTGCAGACCACCACGGTGACCGCAATCTTGGTGAGCTCCAGGGACAAGAACCAGTGGGCCAACCGCACCACAGCCATCAGCGCCAGGCCGGCCGCCAGGATGGGGAGAGCGAAGAGGAAGAGGAAGTAGCCGATGGACGCACGCACCAGCCCCAGGCCGGTGGACTCGAGCAGGACGACCACGGAGAGCTCGCACCACATGAAGCAGACCAGGTAGGGGACCAGGTAGCAGTAGGTGCCCTTGAAGTTCCTCAGCTGGGCCATGCGGAAGAAGAGGTACAGCAGGTATACATAGAGCAGGCAGGGGAAGCTGATGTTCAGGACGATGAAGTGGCCGACGGGCACTGTGAAGAAGGTCTGGCCCAGGAGCTTCAGGTAGCGCCCGTCGACGGGCACGGTGGGCAGAAGGGAGAGCAGGCCGGCCGCCACCTCGGTCACCAGGGCCCTCCTGGTGTAGGGCTCGGCCGAGGTGCTCAGGCTCATGTAGCTGGTGACCGTGAAGAAGACAGACACGACGGCCAGCTCCGAGCAGGGGATGCAGTCCTTGCTGGCGATGGGGAAGGAGAAGATGACGAAGAAGACAGACAGCAGGAAGTGGACGTAGGGCTCCAGGTGGTTCCAGCCGAAGTTCCCCTCGGCCTGCTCCACGTCCAGGTTGGGCTCGAATCGCAGGAGCAGGCTGGTGAGGGCACGGAAGCTCTCCCAGGCCTTGCTGTCCTGGAAAACCTTGAGGGTGCAGATGACCATGGAGATGAAGGACAGGTAGAAGACGACCAGGGGCACGAAGAAGGCGAAGAAGTCGATGGTGAGGTTGCTGACGATGAAGAAGAAGACCAGGGCGTTGATGTGGTGGGTAGGCACGAGGGTGGACAGCCAGTGCACGCCCGCCCGGGACGCCACATCAATCAGGTACTCTTTCAGCTCCATGATGACGTGCAGCGGGTATCTGACCACCTGGGAGGAGGGGTGGAGACAAAGGAGGGGCACTGGAACGCAGCCAGGGTGGGAGCCCCACTCTCTGCCGTGTCACTGCTCTCTGTCACTCACCCGCACTGCCCCCGGCTCCGGGCAAAGTGAACTCACCCGCCGTTTCAGCCACGGCCGGGCCCTTGGTCCGCACGGTCCTTCCACCTGTAACACCCTCTGCAGGTGGCGATGCTCCACGTGGTCTCACGAACCTTCCCTCGATCCCGCCCAATCCTGCAGGGCCCGGCCTCTCCCTCCCGCCCACCCCTGACTCCCAACCGTCCACCAGGGTCTCCAGACTTAGGAGGGCTGGTCTTCCCTACGAGACCTGGGGCGCCTGGCAGAGCCCACCTGGCCCCCTCCTCCCTCCCCACGGGCCTCACGCTTGCAAAGATGACAGAGCACCGGGCTGCCTGCGTCTCAGTCACCCCTGTGGAGCGGACTTCACCGAGCCTCGGCTGCTCACCCACCCACCAAGCGGGAGAGGAACCGCTGCTCTACCGGCCTACGCTGGGCTCTGACCGTCCCGGGAGCGGGAGCGGGGACTGCGGGAAGGAGAGTTCGGCAGCCATGTGAATGGAAACGGTTCAGCTGCGACGGGGCGGGTGTGCGTCTTCACTGCGACAGGAGGCCCGACGCCAGCCGCCTGCACCACCCACCCCTGCACACCCGACTGCTCAGAACAGACGCACAACCCTCACAGCCACGTTCAAGGGCAGCACCGCTCCCTGCCTTGGGTCCCACTCCCCCGGCCTGTGCTCACTGCAAAAAGCCGCAGAAACCCTCGGCCTTTTCCGCAACAGAAGACGAATGAGGGGCTGTGAGGGAAGCGAGGGCGATTCTGCCACCCAGGGTGGCCCCTATACTGGCCTGGTTCTCTGTGCAGAATCCCAGAGGCTTCCAGCCCCACCCCGGCTCCGGGGAGACGGGAGGGAAGCCGAAGGGGGTGAAAACAGAAAGTAGCCGTGGGCAGTGCCAGTGCTCACTCGGGGTGGCAAGGAGAACCACACCAGGGACCGGGTCCTCGCAGAGGTCACCCACGCCTGGGGGCAGCAAAGCCCCGCTGCGCCCGGGTGAGGTGGGCAGCACAGCCTCCACCCCCACCCTGGGGACAGACTCGCTCTGCCCCACCCACCAGAGGGCCAGGAGGGGCAGGGATCCTGGGGGTGTACAACTGAGTGACAATACTGCGGTGTGGCCGTCATCTGCCCAAGAGCCGCGGCTGGCAGGGAACTCAGGATGACCAGGACCCCCGGGAGCCGCCAGGAGAGTGAGTTCTCCAGATGAGGGTGACCCGGGCTCACAGCGGAAACAGGAGCGTGTGAGACTGTGTGTGTGTGCATGCACGTCTACAGACACACACGCGCATGTACACAGAGCTGCATTCCTCCTTACGTGTTTGTGACGGTCCACTTACTCTCTGTTTTAGAATGAGCAAGAAAATGAACAAACCAGTAAACCAACTAAGGGCTCCCCCAGCTCACTGGGGCCAGCTTCCCAGAAGCAGACACAGCACTCACCCCATCTGGAGGCGGCGCTAGGGGACATCGGACGCCATAAGGTTAGCCTTGGTGGGGATTTCTGACACTTGCCAGACAGCAAACCAGTGCCTCTGGCTCTGGCTTCCTCTGGAAGGGGCCCCTTCGGCCCAAAGCCAGACCCACCAGCTGAAATGCAACAGCGATGGAAAGAGCCCGCGTGTGCATCAGCTGCGGCCTCTCGGTTAATCCCTGTGGACAGGGCCTTTCTAACCAGACAGACGAGAGGCGCCCCAGGGCGGCTGTGCCCACAGCCGTTCTCTCTCTGCACAACCAGCACCGGACAGCTTTGGGGGAGCTAGCCTGGAGGTACCCAAGTAGCTGGGACCTTAAAACTAATCTGAAATCCTGTCCTAATGCTCAAAACAATTCACACTATTTTTTTTTTTTTTTTTTTTTTTTTTGCCCATAAGGCCACAAAATCACATGGTTGAGAGGACCTTTAAAAGACACAAAGCTTCTAGAACCTGATGTCCAATGGTGCCAGCCTCTGCCTGCACAGTGAGGCACCTGGGCCACCATGCCAGGAGTTCTCTCCTTTTAAGGTCCCAATTCTGTCCCTTGTAGCTTCTACCCAAGCCCTACTTCTTGGGGCCGCACCAAATTGTGAGACTAGAAACCTTTTCTGTAGAGAAAGCCCAAACAAATTAAAATGAACTTTTGTTTGAGCAGGAGAGAAATTTTTAAAAATGAGTAGGGGGGGCTTCCCTGGTGGCGCAGTGGTTAAGAATCTGCCTGCCAGTGCAGGGGACACGGGTTCGAGCCCTGGTCTGGGAGGATCCTACATGCCGCGGAGCAGCTAAGCCTGTGAGCCACAACTACTGAGCCTGTGCGTCTGGAGCCTGTGCTCCGCAACGGGAGAGGCCGCGACAGTGAGAGGCCCGCGCACCGCGATGAAGAGTGGCCCCCGCTCTCCGAAACTGGAGAAAGCCCTCGCACAGAAACGAAGACCCAACACAGCCAAAAATAAATAAATTAATTAAAAAAAAAAAAAAAAAATGAGTAGGGGGACTTCCCTGCTGGTCCAGTGGTTAGGACTCTGCGCTTCCGCTATCAGGGGCACAGGTTCGATCCCTGGTCGGGATCCTGTATGTTGCGCAGCACGGCCAAAAAAAAAAAAAAAAAAATGAGCAGGGAGTCAGTTCACGAAAGCACAGGAAAGGGCAACCTGGCCAGGGCTGTGGTCACCAGTCGCTCGGCTAATGTGAGAAACCGAGCAAACAGCCTTTTACAACCGGGGAAGCCAACCAAGGAACCCACCGCTCGCTCAGCAGGTCGACGCAAGTTCATCTCAACTAGACTCTGCTCGGACCTGGGTGAATGTTCATGTGCTGGATTCTCAATAATTTTATACAAAAACGTTATGATTTTAAAATATTCCTGAATTCATCTTTAAGAAGGTTTCATCTGTCACCAAAGGCTTGAGAAGAGGCAGCTCGGAGCCTGGAATGTCCCTGGAGGTCACGTCAGCTCGCAGAGAGGCATCTGGCACTTCCCACTGGGGTGCTGAGGACTCCGCAGGCACGCGTCCTTTCTCTGTCCTCCAGGGCGCTAATAAAGGCTGGAACAGCTTTTAGTTCCAGGAGACACCTGCTATGATTCATTCTCTCTTTTTCCAAAGGCTTTTAATGAGACAAACTGTAAAAGAATCAAAGTGCTCTGACAACTTCAAAAACTGAAGAAAAAAAAAAAGAGCCTTATTTCTTTTTGGAATACTTTAAATCTCTTTTTCCCAAAAAGGACTTTCAGATATCTTACAGCACTGAGCTTGTTACCAGTAAGGAGGGTAACATAACTTGCTGTCCAAACCAGGATGCTTTTGAAAGCAGGCATTATTAGTAATTATGCCAGAACAATGCAAACTACAATGTCCAGGCCAGGACCACCTGGCCCATGGGTCTTCTCCCACTACCCTTTCACCTTTGACCCTCACTGGCATTTGGGGAGCACCTCCTCTTTGCGAAGAACCACAGCAAATGCTCCACCTTCCCTCGCTCATTCTAATAAGAAAACTAATGTCATTTGTGAACACACTTAGCCCAGGCCTGCTTCAATAAGAAGCAGGGGGGCTTCAATAAGAGCCATGACCTCCCTGGTTGGCTTCCTGGGCCATCCCGACCCCGCGTCTCAGAACCTTCACCCTGGACACCCTACCTGCCCTCAGGGACTCTCACTCAGCTCGCTGGTCCTGAGCGTGGCCTTCCCACCCACCTCTCTGGGCTGCAGCATCTCTGTGGAACTTGCTTCCAAGTCGGCCTCCCCACCCACCGAGGGCAGCTTTCTGAGCCTCCATATCCAGGCCCCAGCACGGAGCTTACACTGCGCTGCCTCTGGGACGGCGACACATCAGCACACTTCCTGTCACCAGCCCCGACGCCGCTCGCACACCCACAGCCCACTCTACCACGCTGACGGCAGCTCACACACGTTCCCAGGCAGCTGGGGATGCACAGAACCTGACGGATTCTCGCGTGACTAACGCCAGGACCTCTGTGACGCTTCGTCTGCTCAGAGGCCCTTGTGCTGGCCGGGGACCTCCTGGCCAGTCGTGGTGATGGACCTGTCTGGGGCCAGATAGCCAGACTTCTGTAAATCCTGGTGTTCTCGGCAAAGTGAGATACAGACACAACTAATTCAAGCCCGTGAGCTGAACTGGGGGAAATCTGGTGAAGGGCAGTGTGGCCACACGGTACATCTGCACCCTTAGTCACAACCACGTGACCAGGAAAACAAAAGCTGTGACACCAGGGCCACACGAGCGGCCACTCCTGGCTGTCGGCACGCGTCTGGTTAAGCCTCCCTCGCTCCCCGATGTCACTGCTGCTCGCTGGCCAACGGTGTAAGCGCACGCTCCCCCCTTCAGGTCGGCCCTCAGTCACCTCCCTGCCACTCTCTCCGCACCGCACCCGGCTTGCTCCCCGAGCCCCTGCAGATCCAGATAAACAGGCACCACTGCAGGGGCCTCCTGGCCGCCTGAACACAGCACTCTGCTTTAGGGAAAAGGCATCTTCGAGGAACTGACCTCCACTCTGTGCCATAAACGGATAATTTTTCAAAATGACAAAGTCTAAGTGAAAGGCGGCCTCCAGTGCACAGCATCCTGTTCCCCCGACGGCGTTTGGCAGGGAAAGATGAGAAGGTGCCTGTGCTTGTCCATCACTCACTGAAGCTGCCCGCCCCGACAGTGCCCTTGGTTTCAGAGCCTGAGCGCACGTGAAAGGCCTCCCTTCACAAGGACGCGTCCTTACGCAGTTATGGGGACGTCCCTGCAGGACGGGCCTCCGCAGGGACAAGCTACACAGTCCCTGAGGCCCCCCACCTACAGCTTCCCGGGGAGCGCTGGGGGGCGCAGGGGGGCGCGGCCCGGGCCGAGAGCCCTCCACGGGCGCCTCCAGCCACGCTCACCTTCAGGCGCAGGGGCAGGTCCTCGGGGCTCTTGCCTGCCAGCTCGTCATCGTCGTCGTCCTGCAGGAACAGGTCGGCGGGGATGACGCCCTTGGCGTACTTCTTGGTGATCTCCACGAAGTCGTCCAGCGCTATGTAGCGCTTGGCTAAAGCACAGGAGAGAACACACGGGGTCTGCGAGACTGCAAGCACTGCCACCCCGCGTGGCCAGGCGAGCAGGGGCACGCTGGCTGGGCCAGGCAAACCCCTCCCTGGGCCCGGACGATGGGAGGAGAGAGGCAGACAGGCCTGCCGATGGTCCTCCTCGCCTTGGTGATGTGCTGTCCCTCCCCCGAAGCGGCCCCCTCCCTAGCTCTTCAAGCCTAGGGGCTGCCTGAGCCCAGCTCCAATGCTGACTCCTCGGCCACCTTCACCGCCAGTGCCCCTGTGACCCCTTCCCTCCCTCGGCCCTGGCTCCTCACGGCACTGACGCCCTGCGGCCCAGCCCCCTACTAACCCCTCCAGTCAATGCGCATCCTCTGAGGACCTACTGTGTGCCGGGCCTACTGTGTGCCAGGCAAACCTTCATTACCTCCGCCCGCCATGTTCTGCCCTCTATCCCCCACCTCCCCACAGCCCGTGCTGGGTGCCCCCAGGCCTCTGCCTGTGGCGTCTGCTTGGCCTGGAGCACCCCCCCGGTGCCCTCCGAGGGCTAGCTGCCTCCTCACCCTCGCTGGCTCGGGCGTCCGGCGTGCTCACAGCCCCCGGCAGCTCTCTGTCCTGCAGGGACTGTCACGCTGCCCTCCCTGTCCCTCCAGAGTGCATGCTCCCAGTGGCAGGGTCCAGATCCCAGAGCCCACAACACTGACACCCAATCAACAGCCCCAAAGGGACTGAAAATCCATCACGCCTCCAAGACCCTGGAGGCCAGGCCTGGACTGGCAGGAGGGAGCAGACACGGCACGCGGGGCGGTGGGAGAAACAGCACGGCAAGAGGCGTCGCAAGCGCAGGACCGGCGGCCATACTCACATTCGCTGCTGACCAAGCGCTCTAGCACCCGCCTCTGCTTCTGCAGCGACTTGGGGACGGGGCCAGGCTGCACCCCTCCGTCTGCAGGGGACAGAGCGGATTGAGAATCGGGGCAGGCTGACCGCCCCATTCCCTGCAGCCCCCCGGAAACCTGCCAGTGTGTCCCGGGGACTGCAGGGCCTGGTGCCTCCACGCAGCCCTGGAGGGCAGTGCAAGGGCCACCCCTCAGGACTGTCACCTCTCAGCTTCCGCCCCCAAGAGTGACTCAGGCCCCACAGGGCACAGCCCATCCCCTGTACGGGCGCGGCCTTGGCACTGGACACACCACACCCTCCGGTCAGCCGAGCCTGTCCCCATACACCTGTGCTGCTCGCGTCGTCACTTGGCGTGATGCTCCCTGGAGGAGGAAGTGCCCGCCCCTACCGCCACACCCCCAACCTGGCAGGCATTCACCCAGCTCCCCCGCGCCGGGCTCCGAGGTGCACCTCTGCAGGGGCGGGGCGGGCAGGAGTGGGACCAGAGCGCAGACAGTGACACCGGGAGAGGAGGGGCACTGGGACTGAGAGAGGCCACGGGAGCCCCGAGCGGACGTGGCCAGTGGGGGCGGGGCAGCACGTGCGGGTGGCGCTGAGGCCTCACGGGGTCTCGGGCTCCACACGGGGCAGCCGAGCCTGTCCAGTCAAGCACGCCTCTCGGGGGTGCTGCCACCCGGCCACCTCTGCTCGTCAGAGGGGCAGGTCAGACAGGAGTCCTGCCCTGAGCTCCCCGGAGAAGGGGCGGTGGTGCCCACCCAGCAGTCCTCTCGGATGGGTCGGCAGGTAGCTCTAGCCCCCAGCATCTACCCCTCGGGGCCGGAGAAGGCTGGGCGAAGCCCTGGGCAGAGAGTCATTTTCTGAACAGCGGGAGGCAGGGGCTCCCCGAGGTAACGGAGTCACAAGAGTCAGATGCCCCCGGCGCCACCAACCCAGGGAAATGGAGAGGCCACACCCAGTCAGGGACGCCCGTTCTCCTGCCCCATCTGTCCTTCCGGCTGCTGCCCGTGCCCTTTGCGGAAAGCCGAGTTAGGAGGAAGCAGGGAGGACTGCAGAGGCTGGCGATGAGGTCCGCCCTGGAGAGCCTCTTGGGGGTTCGGGGACCTAGGTCCCTGCCCGCACCTCTCACCCTCCCCGCACTCCCTGTCCCTCAGGAAGAGCAGGACACCGTTGGAACGACAAGGCCTGTGGCTCTGCCTGTGGGCAGGAGGGGAGGAAACCCCAAGGCTCAGAGCAAATCACGGGAGCACCAGGGGAAGGGCCTGCTGGGCGCCCAGACCTAGGACTGAGCCAGAGCTCAGGGCACAGCTCAGGGCGGGGACCCCGGGAACAGGAGGATGCCCAGGAAGGACCCTCCCCGGCTCTACAGGACACCTGTGAGGTCCCCACAAGAAGGTGCCTGGAGCCCGCGCTTCGGCTCCCATCGGGAAGCCCCCAGGACTCCAACACAAAGGCCCAGGAGGCCGCACGGCAAGGCCGCGTACCGTGCTCGTTGACCTGGCCCACGTTCTCCAGCAGCTCCGACACGGCCACCTGCTTCTTCTTCTTGGGGTTGAGCTTCCAGTACATGACGAGGGCCGCCTTGCGCACGGCCCGCTCCAGGTCGGTCTCGGAGGAAAGTTGCCTCACCTCCTGCTCGTTCTCGGAGGTGATGCCTGAGAGAGGGGAGGCATCAGAGCCCTCGCCTCACCTGCCCAGAAGCCGTCAGCGACACCCCGGCCCTGGCCACCCCGCTTGAGGGGGTTGGGAAGGGATTCCTGCAAGCGGCTTTGCAGGCACCTTTGTTACCAGGGCTGAAACGAACATCTGACCAAAAGGGCGTCTGGCCAAAGTCCCGGCCGGTGGGCGGCTCGGCCTGGCCTTTCAGCAGACACTCACCCAGCGGCCACGGTGGCCTGGTGCTGGGCGAGGACGCCCCATCTTCCTGGCTTGCTCCCCTCCCCATTGCACCCTCACAAGGACCCTCTGGTGGGGCGCTGCTGTCCCCGCCTTACAGATGGAGAAACCAAGGCACACAGGGGCGGCCTGGATTGCCAAGGCCACCGAGTCAGAGAGGCAGAGCCGGTCTCAGACCCCAGTCAGTCTCACTGCAGTGAGCGGCCCGCGTGCAAGAGCGGGGCATCCCTGCGTCCACAGCGCCGGCCCCTCCTAGGGCAGCCAGGAGCAACTGTGTCCCTGCACAGACGGCCCTTTCCCAGGTAGGCACGACTCACCCACGGAGAGACCGGGAGCAGGTCTCATGGGCTGTCAGGAGCTGCCTTTCGCCCTGCTCCCCAGCCACCTGGACGTCAGCATGGCCCTTCCAGAGGGCAGTGAGACTAGGGATGGAGGATTGGGTTTTTTCTCCTTTGAAACATCTCCGCAACTTTCCACCAAGCCGTTTCCTTTATGATCGGTAAGCACTCAACTGTGAGAAGGTGGAGGGTGTGGGTCGCACGAGGCCTGGCCCCCTCCCTCACACGCCCTCTGGTCCTCGGGCCTGCCTTGGCTCCCTCAAGGCCTCTGGGAACCACTGGCTCCAACAGTGAGCTGTGCAGGCCGCACTGACTCGACCAGCCAGTGCGAGGCCATCCTGCCTGCCCTGGAACGGGAAGCTGGCTTGGTGAGGAATTGTGGCTAGCAAAATATGACCATTCCGAGTTGTCAAAGGCATCAGCCTAAGGTCCAGAGGGAGTAGATTCTATATAATAAATGTTACTTTAAAACATTACAATGCAAAACCAGAAGAAAAAAATACCAAACTGGAGAGCACGTCTCTCTGGGTTTCAACGTGATGGGTAATTTCTATCTTTATGTTTTCTATACAGTTCAAGTTTTCTCTGATAACAATAAACACTTCTACAATCTGAGGGAAAAAAGGCCCCTTTCTGACACACACTTTCATCTTTCTTCTGAGGTTTGAACCTTCAGGAAACACTCTTCCCTGACACCAGGAACGAGCCATTTCCCTTGGGCAGGATAACCTAGTAAGTGTCCACACGTGGCCAGGCTACACATCACTGCCCCCCCCCCAACACCCAGACCCATCCTGGCGGTGAGTGCCAGCCTGAGCGGGTCTTCACTGGCCCACGGTCCCCAGCTTCTCGGCTCAGACTGGATGGAAAGTCAGTTCAGAAAGTGCCACTCTGACCTCAGGCCCCCGTCATGTTCTCCAACTTGGCTCCAGGATCTACTCCTCAATTTGGAGTAGAACCCAGAGGGTATCTCCTTGTAGACACCACCACAAGTTAAAGAGGATGAAAATGGCTTCACTCCCTAAATATCCCATGTTATACTCCAAAAATGTCTAAATGGCAAAGCCACTGGCATAACAGAAACCACACTCATTGCTCAACGGCACTGCCAGCACCAAGTTTTCCTGTTGCTATTTTAGCTGTTAATTTAGCAAAGCAGCACGGCATACCTCATGCATCCCCCCAGGCCTCTTGACCCACCTTTTCTGTCCGCCAGGCACCGGCGGAGAAGCTTGACGGCCTCGCGCCGGCCCTGCTTGGCGGCGAGGGTCAGCCAGTCGACGGCAGTGCAGTTGTTGACCTCTTCATCCCCGTCGCCGGCAAGCTGCAGGTAGCGTTTCCCCACCTGCAAGCAGGACCCCGTCACGCCACGTGCCGCAGCGGCCCCCATGCACAGCGCCCGGGCTCCCACTCCACGTCCTGCCCTGACCTGCTCCCCGCAGCTGGGCAACCTCGGGCTCCCCGTCCCTCTCCGCCCAGTGCTCCCAGCCAGAGGGGGGTGTCGGGACCCCTCCCCCACTGATGAGATGAGAGAGGCGGTGGGGGCATGAGGACAGGCAGGAAGCAGAGATGGTATCAGAGGAGGTGATGCCCAAGATCAGGTGGGAGCTGGACAGAGGAGGTGAACACGTAGTGCTCCCCAGAGGGCGGAGGGAAGAAACAAACACATCATGAACACGGAAACGCAACAAACGGGGGCCTGGCACACGGCGGGCACAGTCAGGCCAGCTCCCAGCTCCCAGCTTGCAGGCACCAGCTTCTCCCAGACACACCATGCTGCAGGCCGCGGCCTGAGTCTCCCACGGACAGCAGGGCTCACCTCCGTCTGTGCCTTGGGGTCCCCAGCCTTGGCCTTCTCCAGGACCTCTTCAAAGGGGGTGTCCACATCTCCCTTTGCAGGCCCTTTAACACAGGAAAACAAGCAGATGGACTGTCACCAAGCTGGTCCTTGTCACTTGTCTGAGGAGGCGAGGGGACGGCAGGAACAGACTTCAGCCCCAGGTCAAGAGCGTGACAGCAGATGCAGAGAGAACGCGCCAGGAGGCTGCTTTCCTGGGAGCAAGGACCACAAAGCTGCCAGGGGGCGGTTCCAGTAGCTGCTCGGAGCTCGTGGTGGGAGACAAGGGACAGAGGGGGGCACCAGGAACCACCGTCGCCCCCTCAGCTCACTGCAGCCGGAGCGGCTGAGCTCAGGCTTGAACGGAGTTCTAGAAAGATCCAAGGGCTCAAGTTCAAAAGCCCCTGACCTGAAGAACCTGCACCCCAATGCCCAGCACCCCAATAAACAAACCAAATTCATGTTTTCCAAGACTGTCGTCTATATACACGAATGATTTTTGGAGGTCATAATCACAGTACATACATTTTGGGGTATATATATATATATATATATATATATAGAGTAGTGAATCACAACCAATTTCCCATGTTGCTCTGCAGTGAAATGTACCATTTCAGTGGCTCAGAAATCCCATCAGGGTTCTGGGCCTCTCCTCTCCATCGGACCTTTAGGTTATTCCCATACTCCCTAATTTTATAAAACGGTGCCAACAAACCATTCTGTGGGTGTATTTTTTATTGGGAGGTCATTCTCCCAGCATAGGTTCTTCAGGTGAATTACTAGGTCCAAGGGTCCAAACGTCATACAGCTCGTGCTATATTTTCTTTGTAAAAAGCTATCCTAAGTTACAAAAGTGTCACGTAACTTCATCGATTTCACTACAGCCTCTCCTGCAGTGAGTAGCATAACAAAGTTTTTTTTAAAAGATCACTTTTTACCAGTCCCTTTCTTTGATTTAAGCAACCAATACCCGGGGCCTATGCCCGACACCACACCTTGCCTCAGCCATTGCCACACCCCACCTTAGCAGGTGCCTATTTGGGACTAACAGAGTCTTGCTCTCTAGACATTTCTGGAAACAGAAGGCAGAATTCAGGGAAACATGAACAGTCCCCAGGAACACCCACCAGATGACCAGCTTTCTCTACCCCTTCATCCAAGCCTTTCCCAGAACCAGGTCCGCCAGGCTCAGAGCCAGCCCCTGTGTGCAGGGTGCCCAAGTCTACGGCACCCAGGAGCCCAGGGGGAGACAGCAGGGCAGGGGCCTAAAGCGACGCAGCCTAGGAGGTTCAAAGGCAGAGAGGTCACACCCAGTTTGGAGAGGACACGGGGGCCAGGCGGGGGTGTCTGGGGACGGCTCAGAAGGAGGATTCTTAACGAGACCCACAGGTCAGGCACCTGTACTGAGACCCTCTTGGTGGACAGCTTGCGCACATGATGATACCTCTCCCTGCGGAGTTCAGGCTGGGTTTCCTTGCCCAGGTCCCAGGGACCTAACCCAGCGATGGCTTCAGGGCCCAGGACGTCCACCCCATCCCATGGCCCCAGACCTTGGTGCTTCCCGAGTCATCAAGGTCAGTTCTCCCTTTGGCTGCTGTCACCCCTTTCAGCAAGGGCGGGAATGAACTTTCTGGCCAAGGGCTCAGACTAAAGAGAACAAATGGGAAGGGTGGGCTCGCAGGGAAGGAGGGTGTGTGTGTAGAGAAATCTGACCTGCGTGTGAATCTACCCTTAGCGTCAAAGTGCCGCGTGACAAAGCGAGAGTCATTTTCAATCCCATCGTCAATATCCATCCAGTAGGACGGTTTATGAAGAATGAGACACTTCGTATTAACTGCCTGGTCCAGAGTTGGCGTTCCCAGTGTGCGTTCCTTTCCCCTCCCCGTGTCCCACCTCTTGGCTGACCCCAGGGCCTTCCTGGCTCACTGAGGCCACACTTCCCAGCCCAACACCAGGCACCTCACGGAGTTCACAGCTCTTTTCTTGACTAACTAAATTCACAAGTCCAAGGTCCTTTTTATTATATCAGAATATGGAAGCTTCAAGCACAGATCTGTTGACTAAAAAGATTATTCTGTCCGTGATTAATTTTTCGCAGACATTGTCCATAGCCTGACATCGCAAGAAGTCTCCTCAATATACAGAATCTCTTTGAAACATGCACCTCCCCTCCCTCATTACTCTGCTTTCCATTTGGCACTGGCAGAAATAGGTCTACAACCACTCAAATGTTGGGCTCATGCTGCAGACCAATCGGGGGGTTCTGGCTTTTTCCATCTAAGGAGAACACGCACATAAAGAACACCTCCAGAAGCTGGCTGCGTCAGCGGGGACACCGAGGGCCACTGAACACACGAGCTCTCTGCAGGCTTGACCCTCATTCCTGGCCTCTTCCTAACCCTAACCTGATGTCCCCTTTGGGGACCCACCCTCCTCCACTCTCACAGGGTGGATGCAGCAAGCCCACCCGGCCCATCCATCTCCCTGACCACAGCGGCAGGTTCAGGGAGGGACACAGACCCAAGCCAGGACGGTGGGGTCTGTGCTGGCTGCTGGGCAACATCTCTTCCTTCTGCCGGATCTCAGCTGACAGACACCAGCTTGAAGCCCGAGGGCTGCCCCGGGGGAAGCCCACCTGAGAGTGAGGTCACGCAGGAAAGCAGAGCTGGGGGCAGATTCCCAATCATGTCATCTGAGTCCCTTGGATACTCTACACTGTGCAGACATATGGAACTAACAAATCCCCTGCACCCTGTTTTGTTTTGTTTTTTTTAATAAATTTATTTTATTTATTGATTTATTTATTTATTTTGGCTGCTTTTGTTCTTTGTTGCTGTGCGTGGCTTTCTCTAGTTGTGGCGAGTGGGGGCTACTCTTCGTTGCGGTGCGCGGGCTTCTCACTGAACTGGCTTCTCTTGTTGCGGAGCACAGGCTCTAGGCACGCGGGCTTCAGTAGTTGCAGCACGCGGACTCAGTAGTTGTGGCTCGCGGGCTCTAGAGAGCAGGCTCAGTAGTTGTGGCACGCAGGCCTAGTTGCTCCGCGGCACGTGGGATCCTCCCGGACCAGGGCTCGAACCCGTGTCCCCTGCATTGGCAGGCGGATTCTTAACCACTGCGCCACCAGGGAAGCCCCACACCATGTTTTTGTTTTTTTGTTTTTGTTTTTTTGCTTATGTTAATTTACATCGGGTTTCAACATCACTGGCAACCGAGAGTGTCCCGACTCTAGCTCAGTTTTGAAAGTCTTTCTATCAGTCACAAAACAATAGCAGAGCTGCATGGCCCTGGGTAGTCTCCTCACATCTGCGAGGATCCACAGAGGACCAGCACACCCCCTCCTTTATACTATTTATCTCCTGCGGATCCCACGCATTTGAGAGACTTGTATCCACCACACCGCATTAGTAAATGATGCTCATTTTGTCATGAAATGGGAGGAGAGTCCCCAGGATGCTGTCCCCTCCCCCCAGCACAGCCCATCTCCATTTTCCTGCGTCTCTCACGGTCCCACCAGCCTTTACGGAGATGATCTGTGTCCCGCAGGTCTGACCCATCTCCGTCCCCCAGTGTCAGACACAGCTCAGCAAATGCTGAACAGATGGAGGGATGGACAGGGGACCGACAAGGGAATGGTCTCAAGCTTTCATCTCTGTCTCTCCAAATCCTTGCACAGGGCCTGGAACACAGCACACGCCTGGCCTGGAGACTGAACTGCCAAGCTCACCTCCCTGATCTGAGCAGGTTCTGAGTAGAAACAGACGAAGGTGGGGGGTGAGCAAGTCATGCTCCCACTCCTCACCCACCCCAGGGCCGTGGGCTGGGGAGCCTCAGGCGTCCCTTCCCAGAAGTCCCGAGGGCTCTGCCAGCTCCCCAGAGACGGCTGAGAGCAAGAGAGAAGCCAGCTTCCATTTTCCACAACTGCTGAGATCTAGAGTTGCTGGAGCACATTGTTTAAATTGTTGAACGCACGCCAAAGGCTCTTAAAAGAAGAGCACGATCTGAAACACACAGGAACTGTGACGCCGTACCCCTGTCTCTAGGGGCTGCTGCCCTTCCGCTGCCTCACTCGCTGGCCCTGGACAAGGCCTTAGGCTCCCTAAGGCCTTGGACCTTAGAGTCCCTGGTCCTCTCCCGACACCCACCACATGGGCTGCGGTGAAGGGAAAGGTGATAAGAACCCAAGGGCATCCCACGTGTCCTCCTCATCGCTGTGGGCGGCTGGGTCACCTTGCACCAGGGGGTGTCCCAGCAGCCTTCGTGATGCTGACTCTGGTTCTCATGAACACACAGGAAGGACAATCCCTGCGACCCCCTCTTTTCCAGGGGCTGGCTAAGCTCCAAGGCGGGGCTCCCGGGCAGGAGGTCTGAGCTTCCCACAGGCCCAAGCAGGGGTCATGGACCTCGCCCCTCATCACTCACCCAGCAGACGTTTACTGAGCATTGGCCCCAGGCCAGTCTGAGCTCCAGGAGCCAAGGGCACTGAGCTGAAGGAGGCAGGACCCCCCGCCCTCCCTACCCACCCAGGGGCCAGACGAGGACAACCACATTCCAACAGCGCAGGCTCAGGGGGGCGGTGGAGGTGCCAGGCATCATCAATCCTGATGGCAGGGGCTTCCTGGAAGAGGCGACACTCAAGACTTGGAATGCAAAGGGGAGGTTAAAGGTAAGGGATGAAGGGCATGCTGCCAAGTTTCCAAAGGTCCCAGGAAGCCACCAGGCCGGAGACAGCCTCACCGCCCCTGCCATCTGTCCTCACGACAGGTCATCCTAGAGTGAGGGGGTCAGGACTCCAGTCAGGGTCAGGATAAAATAATGCAGGTACAAAACTCCCTAAATCATCAATAGCCAGCACCTTGACCGGACAAGGAGAAAGCGAGTCGTTTGTGGCTGTGGCTTGTCCCCAGGACAGCAGGGGCTCGGCGCTCCGCGTCCGCTCCCGCACCACATCGTCTCCTGACCTTCCCATCCCGCCGTCCCGCCCTGAACCCCGCTGGGACACTGCCCCGCCCACGCCCTGCACCCACCTGGCAGCTCCAGCCAGACACCTGGAGTCAGCCCAGCTTCCTGGGGCCTCTCCACCTGCCACGTGCCTCCCTGCCGGCCTCGGCTCCCACGGGTCATCTCCACGTAACAGAGGTCATGCTGCTCCTCTGGTTTAAACCCTCTAACGTTCCCCAGAACACCCATTCTCCTTATCCCGACCATTTGAGACCCCACTCAGCTGGCCGACCTCTTGACCCTGCGTCCAACCCCTGCCCAGAGCCATCAGCCTGGGAGCCCTTTGTGCCCTGCACGCCCCTCTTCACTTACCCTCCCTCCTGGCGGCGGGCCCTGCCTGCCTTGCCCACTGTCTCCTGCACCCGCTGAGCAAGCCCCTGGTCAACACTGGGGTGACCGCTTCCTGCTGTGTCCAATTCAGTGACAGTGACGCCACAGAGAAAAGTGACGCAGCAGGGCCCAGATGTGGCGGGCCGGGACCCCGAGGGTGCCAACTGGCCCAGCACTTGCTCAGTACTCCCCGCCCCTCCCTTTGGGGTCAGAAGCCACACAGAGACCACATCTGTTTCCTGACTCTTCTTATCTGAAACTGGCAGTCTTGACTTGGTCCATCCTCCGAGGCTGTTTTGCTTCACCCAGATTGAAACCAAGCGCGTTCCCAGCCCCGGTCTCCTGGCCCCGCAGCCGTGGGGTGTTTGTGGCTGGCCCGAGATTCCGGATCAGGCCCTGGTCTGCCCAGAGGCCTTGGAGACGAAGCAGAGAACGCAGTGATCTGTGAAGGAGATGTGGAGATCAGAAGAGCCCAGTGGGCCGCGTTTCTGGGGACAATCAGGCACTAGTCCGGCGTGATGGAGCCGCAGAGCTCAGGCCCTCTGCACCCAGAGCTCGGAGGTCCGTGCTGCTCCGCTGGGCATGGGGGCAGCGTGGGACAGGAGACTGGGATCACCCCTGCGCCCATCACTCAGCACTGGCCGCTTTGGCAAGTTGATGGCTCAGTTTCCTCATCTCTAGATGGGGACGAGAACGGAGCCTCCCTCTCGAGCTACCGCAAGGGGTCACCTAAAGCCCCCAGGTCCGCAGTGCACATGGCAGATGCTCCCCACCACGGGTCTGGGGCCCCTGCATGGGGCGGGGGCAGTGCTGAGCTGGGGGTGCTCACCTCAGGCAGCTGGCTTCTCAAGGGGGAAAACGAAACGGCAAGGCTGGGCGAGCTGGAGAAGCGCGGGGCGGCGCCTGGGACTTCCCTAACTCATACAGGGCACCTGGAGCAGCGGGGGCCGAGAGAGTCACGGCGTCCTGCCTCGTGCAGGACACAAGGAAGCACGTGCGCACACATGCACACGCACGCACACGCACGCACGCACAGCTTGCAGCACAACAGCCTCCTGGGGGAGAGAAGAATCCGACGCACGCGTGAAGCCCCTACACCCAGACACAGAGCCTGGAGCTGACACTGAGACCGGTCGCCCAAGAGGGACTGAGTGGGGCCGTGAAACGGGAAGGCTGCCCCGACGTGCAAGGCAACACCCCAGGAGAAGCCTGAATAGGAAGCGGGACGGGCTCGGGGGGCAGGAGGCTTGATGACATCCATGAAGCACATCAAGCTCCAGGCACGGACCCTCTCCGTGCCACCAGGCAGGCACCTAAGGGACGAGGGGCCTTGACTCAGCACCTCGTCCCGTGCGCCACGCTCAGAGCACAGGGTCCCAGCACGTGGACTCCACATGGCCGGTATGACTGCGCCCACTTTACAGATACAGAGACAGGCTCAGCGAGGCCTCCCAGCTCCCTCAAGGGCACACGGCTCAAGGCCACCAGCCCAGCCAAGCGTCCCTCCTCTGCCATCTCGGCCCTTCCTGCACCACCTCACGGCCCCGACACTCAGTAAATAAACAGCTCACGTGGACAGACGTACTCCAGAGTCCCGGCTGGGGTGCACGGGAGACTAGCACTGGCACCAAACCACAGAGCGTTTTTCAAACTACAGACTTCGGCCCAGAAGGTCACGGAACCAATTTCACTGCCCACAAGCAGCATTTGTTTTTAAATAAAAGCAACAGAATGGAGACTATCAGACAGCAACACACACACTAAGGACAAGCATGGTTTTGGAAATTTCCGTTCCCACTGGACGTGTGCGTGTGTGCGTGCAGGCACACGGGTGTGTGAGTCCGGTTACGACAGCACACGTCTTTCTTGCTGTGGGAGGAGGTCAGAAAGTCTAAGAGGCGGCAGTGCCTTGAGAGCTGGGTAGGATTTCAACAGGTGGAGATGGCGATGGCATATTCTGGGCAGAGGCTCCCATGTGGCAAAGGGGAGGTGGGGGAACAGGGAAGGCGGAGGCGGATTTGGAGAACGTGGGATGGTCTCGGTAAGCAGGGAGGAGAGGGCGGTGATCCACGGAAAGAA
Source organism: Balaenoptera musculus (assembly GCF_009873245.2). Lineage (NCBI taxonomy): Eukaryota > Metazoa > Chordata > Mammalia > Artiodactyla > Balaenopteridae > Balaenoptera > Balaenoptera musculus. The sequence goes on along the minus strand of NC_045789.1, from coordinate 22,514,031 downwards.
GTCACAGGGCTTTCACCACCCACAGGGCTTTTAGACCCGATGTCCCCAGCGGGCTCCGTTCTGATCGCCGCCCCTGTAATCGGAGCCAAGGTCCCTACTTCGCAGGGTTGGTCGCTGTGAGAATAAGACAGACGCACTGAGAAGCACCGGGTGGATTATTAGAAAAAGTGACACCGACACCAACTACGTTTTCCCCAAATATCACCGCCAGAGGCCCAGGGATCCTCCCTTTCTTGGAACTCACAGTAGACTTGGGGGTTTTTCCCTACAACAGCCCCGAAAGCACAGAGGAGCCTCTCACACAAGGCTCCTGTCACAGCCCGTTGCCTGGTCCTGCCCCCCGCTCACTCCTGGTGTAGCTCAAATCGCAGGCCAGACGCGAGGGCATCACCAATCTGAGCCTTCCTTCCTTGCTGCCACCCCGTCACCTGGGAGGTCCGGGGCTCTCTCTACCCCAAGCCCAGCCCAGGCGAGGCCTTTTCTTCCCTCTGGCCCTTGCCCGTGCTGTGCCCTCTCTCCCCAGGCTCACTCTTGCTCGGGCGTCATCTCTTCCCACAGAGCAGGTCCCCACCTCCCCAGCGCCAGGGCCAGGGCCACCTCTATGCTCCCCACGAGACCGTGGACTCCTCGGAGGCAGGGGGCAGGCCTGACTCACCTGTGCTGCCGATGGCCACTCAGGGCCAGCAAAGGGCCGTGCTCAGCGAGCAGCAGGTGGACAGAGGACGGACCAAACCCTGGTGTCCCTCTCCCAGTGGCAGCTAGGCTGCCAGCACCACAACCAGCTGTCCCGTCGCACCCGGGTCCCCACGCTGTCTCATCTCTTCCCCTGGGACAGAGTGGAAACCTGAGGAGGCCCAGGAGTGGACTGGGGGGGAGGGGCAGCCCTTGGCAGCCTGGCCTGGGGATGGAGGATGGTGGTCCAGAGGGCAGCGGGGACCTGGGCCTGGGCCCAGGCATATTCCAGGCTGGCAGCCGTCCCCAAGGGGAGTGGCCACATGGGGCCCGCAGACCAGGCAGAGCTGCCTGACTGCATGGCCCCTGAGCAGTGGCCACGGCGGAGAGGGAACAACACGGGCTGCCGCGAGTGCTGGGCGGGACCAGCTGGGTGGGGAAGACTTCCTCCTCCCACCTCCCCCCGTACCGTGCCTGGTGGGGGCCCTGAGCAGGTGGGAGCTGGTGCATTTGATTATAAATAAAATAAGGGAATGTGAAGTCTGCTGCAGCCCAAGTTTGTGAACTTAGGAGCAAAGCCCGCTGCGAGGTGAGAGTCGAGGGGCCCTGGGCAGAGCAGGTGGGCCCCCGACCACAGGGGATGCCCTGCAGGAGGAACCTCGCAGGGGGGTCTGGAACACATGCCAGGACCCGGGTGCTCGCCCTGCTTCTAGAACAGCCCCAGGGGAGGACAGTCCCGCTTCCCAGGCCCCACCCCCTTACCTGTTCCATCCACCCTTTCTTGGCTCCTGGCATGCGAGGCCTGGGGCCCAGCCGGGGCAGCAGTGTCTCTCACATCTGGTCCAGGTCCAACCTGGGGTCCGGGAGCTCGGGGCGCCCCGCTCTTCTCCTGCTCCACCGAGGTGGTGGCATTGAGCCGTGAGCGGGCCTGGGGCTGTGGCAGCGGTGGAGACTGTGGGCCAGAGGGGCTCGGAGGACGGGCACCGGAGGCCATTCTGCAGCGAGAAAAGAGGAGAGTCAGACACATGAGGCCAGCCAAGCCCAGTCTGCTCTGGCCTCTAGTTTCTGGTAAAGAGAGGGGACGGAAAAGGGAAACAGGGTGGGGGCTGCCCAGCATTCTATGTGATCTCATTCAACCTCACAACAGCCCCCGTAAGACACTCCCATTTTACAGGGCAGGAAATCGAGGGAGGAAACACTCAAGGCCGGCTGGCTTGGCAAGTCCCACAGCAGGCATGAGCCAGGCCCTAAGTCTCAAGGCCTTGAGTCCCTGCCTCACCAGGCATGAGCCACGGGACCTCGGGTGTGCTCATCTGAGAAGTGGGGATGTAGAATGTCGTGAGGATTCAGTGAGATGGTCCACACGGAGCCCCGGGCACAGTGCCTGGCTGTGCTGGGATGAAAGCTGGCCTCCAAGTACGTCCACCCAAAATCTGTGAAGGAGACCTTGTTTGGAAGAAGGGGTCCTTGCAGATGCAATCACGGACCTTGACATGAGATCATCCTGACTTAGGGTGGGCCCTAATCCAGTGACTGGTATCCTTATAAGAAGAGGGAAACACACAGACAGAGAGAGGAGGGCACCACGTGAAGGAGGAGGCGGAGATCAGACAGATGCAGCTGCACGCCCAGGGACGCCAAGGATCGCCAGCAACACCCGAAGCCAGGAGAGGCGAGGAGGACTCTCCCTCAGAGCCCCCAGGAGCAACCAACCCTGCCGATGTCCTGATCGTGGACTTCTGCCTCCAGAACCATGAGACAATAAATTTCTATTGTTTAAAGCCACCAAGTTTCTGTAAATTTCTTACATGAGCCCTAGGAAATGAATACACTGGCACAGAGTGAAAGTTAAATAAATGTGAGGAGAGGGGAAGGGGAAGAGGAGGGATAGGGAGGGCGAGGGGAGGAGGGAAGGGAGGGGAGGGGGGAGCGAAATGGGGAGGGGAAGGGAAGGGGGGAACACGGCCCCTGGAGCCAGGATGTAGTCAGACCTGCCCGACTCCCAAGCCCTCCACGCTAGGCCTGAACCACAGAACAAATATCAGGGAACTTGAATGCACCAGATATGAACACATACTAGATGTGGAGTGACGGAAACCATGAAGCTGGTGTGTCAGAACAGATGACTGGAACAGACTGGCGAGCACAGAGAGTCTACAACAGGGGAAAGGGCTCCATTAGTCAATAATGCCATTTAGCAAAACAGCAAAAACCACCACTGACACAATTAAGGGCAACCATGAGCCCCAGACGGTGGGGCTGAGAGCTCTAGGAGTTCCCCAGCCAGGGAACCAGGATCAGACACAGACCCTGAAGAAGTTGGGACCACGTGCACTGTGCGGGGGATCCCCAAGGATCCCATGACCCTCACCACAGCCTCAAGGCCACATCCATCCTCTTCACTGAGATGAGGAAATGAGCACAGAGCAGGGAAAGCCCAGCAATGAGGAATCTGGCCCCCAAACTAACCCGTGGTAGCTGTCGCCCCCTTGGCTGTGTCCACCAGCTCTGTGGTCCTGAGCAGGCCACGTCCCTCTCTGCACCTCAGCTTCCTCAACTGTAAATGGGGACAATCGTCTTACACTTGGGGACACTGTGAGGACTACATGAGACCAGAGACCACAAGGGGCCAGGTTCCCAGGCATCCCCAGTGCCCAGCTCCAAGCTCTGAGCCTGCCCCGAGCCTGCCAGAGTGGGTGCCTGACACGTGTCCGCAGACTGCTGACACAGCAAGAGTCGGAGGGGGCCCCAGGCGCCACACGCCACTTCCCCGGGGCTACACAACCATGTCTGCTCCATTCCTACTAGAGATGGGTCCCAGAGATCAGATCTCTGTCTGCCAAAGAACCCTGGAGATTTCAATCTGGACATTCCTCCCTCAGAGGGACTGAGCCCTTATTTTAAAACATCCCCCTGGCTGCAAACCAAAAGCATGTCAAGCCACATGGATCTGCTTGGAAACCAACACAGTGCTTGGTGCTATTTCCAAACACCAGGCTTCCCGGAACCAAACAAAGAGGCAACTTTTGTGAAATTCACCATCTGGCTGCACAAGCAGACCCATTGGGCACGTGGCCAGCTGTGGGCGGGGAAAGTCAGCCGGTGATTTAGCAGACAGAACCCAGTTGCACAGGTCACTGGCTGACCCGAGACAAACCACATGGGGCCACGTCTGACCTGGAATTTCAGGAAAACACAGGTTCTGGCTGGCCTGCTGGGCTAAGTAGTATGCATGTCACATTACAATCAAAATAATACTGCTTAAAGTAAAATCTCTGGTTAGTGAGAATGGATGAATAAAGGAGGATTAATTTTCAGGTTCCCTGAGAGTTGGCCAAACCCTTTTTGAATCAAAGACCTTGTTATTTTAAAACAAACGAAATGATCCATCGCCATGAATGGGTCACAGGGAGGATCACAGGTGATCTCCCGGTGGAGGGACCCGCGTGGTGTCTGGTGCTTTCTTTTCTGTCTTCTTTCCTGTGACACTGGGGGCCCTGAAGGCAGGGGCTACATCTCATTCACTCAGAATACCCGCCTGCTTGCCTTGCAAGGTACACCCGAGGCAGCCTGGCCTGGGGGAAGGAGCCCGGCTGGGGAAGAGCCTGCCCCATCTCACTGTGTGATCGCAAGCAGCTCCCTGCCTCCAGCCTGGCCCCAGACTCCTGGCCCCAGACTCCTGACTGCGGACTGAGAGCACCAGCATGCCGCTCCAGCCCAGCTCCAAGACTCCTCCGATGCCCACGAGTGGGGCAGTCAACCCACGCTGCCGCCCCATGACCGGAGCAACGGCTTGGAACCTGTCACTGTGTAAGATCCAGAAAACTAGAGTGGCCGGCATTCTTTCCACATGAGCACCCAGGCGTATTTTTATCCCATCAAAACACAAAATGCCAGCATCACGGAGCTCGGCTGAGGGGCTGCCACCCCCTGCGAGGGCTGCTAGGATCGTGCATCTACTGACACGTGGAGAATGATCTCACGTGGACTTCAGCCCAAGCTCTCTAACCCTTGCTCAGGCCGGCCCCACTCTGCTCTCCCCCCAGGGGGGCCACCCCGACCTCTGAAACAAGCCCCCATGGGAAGCCTTAAAGATGTTCACACACCCTCTGAGCAGAGCCTCCACCATCAGGATCCCAGACCAGGGGAAAAACCAGGGATGCCCACGGTTTCACATTCACCCCACTTGCTGCTCCTCCACATCCACGTGCCACTGTGGACCTCCACGTCTTTGCTCTTACAGGGCACCTCTCTGGTGTCCATCACAGCTGTACTTTCCAGCACCGTCCAGAGAGGGCAGGTGTGAAACTCACAGCCCCTCCAGATGGTGCTACACTATATAGCTGTTAACCACAACCTGTATAAAAATGTTTAAAGATAAGGAAATGTTTGTATGACACTGTTAAGCAGGATTTAAAGCAGCATGAGCTACTGCCCTGAGTCTATTTAGGATGAAAACAAACTTCATCTGCACAAAAAGATGCAAGAAAATGCCCCCAAAATGGTTATACTATGTCTGGGTGAAGAGACTACAGGTAGTTTTATTTTATTCTTTTTCTAAATTTACTTCCCTAATTTTCTATAATGAACGTGCAAGGTTTTTGGAATTACCACAAAATGTTATTCTAAAACCCGTCTGTGACTGAGCCTGAAGGGAGAGGGCCCAGGGGTTCCCAGGGTCTGGGATGTCTGCTCTGGCCTGGATAGCCCAGCAGCCTGGCACAGGGCTGCTCCTCAAGACAAGGGCACATAGCCCTTGGAGGTACCTATTTTTGCCCCAGAGTATTAAGGGCCAAACCAAGGAACATTCCGGCTCTACCCAATGTGCCAATTCCCAGGACTAAGGGGGAATCAAGCTGGAAATGCTCCTCGCCTGGCCGGGGTGGGTCAGCGGGCAGGGACTGTGGGCCGATCCTGTGCCGGGCCCCAACTTGGGCCTCCCGGGCCCCAGAGAGGATCCTATAGGGCCTGCCTTGGAGAACTCAGTCCAGATGGGAAGGATGACACCCAAACTGACAACCACAAGGAGGGAGCTCTTGGGGGCTGCAAGCACAGAAGGGGGCCACACTCAGTGGTGGAAAAGGGGCAGGATGAGTGGCCTTGACTAAAGCTTTAGGACAAGCAGACATGAGCCAGGCAAGGGTGAAGGGAGGGAGGAATGGAGGTGTGTGGGCATTCCAGAGGGGGACTGCCCAGGAGAAAAGGCAGCGGACATGGCTTAAAGGCAACATGGCTGGGAAGGTGCGGAAGTGACTCTGGGGAGGGCGCACAGGAAGGAGAAAAGAGGCTGAGCGGGCAGCCAGGAACCTGGGGCAGGTCCTGAGGGCCTGAACAGTGCCAGGCTTAGTGTGGGGTTGAGCCTAGGGCAGAAGGAAATGCAGGCTGGTGCTGCAGGGCAGTGGCAGTTAAAGAACCATCAGGGCTGTATGGGGACTGGCCCGGGAGACCAGGGAGGGAGCTGGGTGGTCTTCCAGGGAAAGTGAGGAGGGCTGGCCTAGGGCAGGCATCTGAGTGCGCTCCTGGGCCAGGAGAAACAGAAGCACCACCAACTGAACGTGGGCAGGGGGGAGCAGAATGGGGCCTGATTTGTGCCCTGGGGCCATGGTGTTGGTGCCACTTGCTGAGGAGGGGACCTGGGAGAGGGGAGGGAGCCATATGAAGCATAGAGCAAGCTCGCTAACATAATTCTTACCACCGCAATCGTGGACCAGGATTTGGTCTCTGTCCCACAGCACAGGCATTTTGGGGGTCAGGGATTGAACTAGGTTCCCCTCTGTGACCAGCCCCAAAGGCCTGTCCAGCCCTGGCCTGGGAGGGGCAGGGGAGGCCTGAGTGGGGAGTCCTCCACATACCCTTCCATCCTGGGAAAGAAGATGAGATGTGGTCTCCCAGCAACCTTTCCTGTGTCCAGTCAAAGGTCCATTTGCTGGGGGAGCAAGTATATAAAGGAACGTTCTTCTGAATCCCTGGTCAGATGCCAAGGGGCTCCAGTGAGAATCACAGCCCCCTGGAGACAGAGCGGACAGGACGGGCAGTGGAGAGTATGGCCTCTGGGTTTCTGTTGGCGTGGCTTCCTCGCTGAGGCTGCAGTGAGGGCGGGCAGCCAGCACACTGGGTACCCAGGGCATCGTTCCCTCAGTGATGCATCCCAGCGGAAGGGAAAGCCCTTTACAAATGGGCCAAGTGCCAGGGGCCACTGCCCAAGGTGAGGAGAGGCAGGCACGGTTCTCAGCGCCTGCCCAGGGGCAGAGGTCTCCCACCAGGCTCTGCGTGAGCAGCTGTGGGGTCTTAACTTCCTCATGGGTCAAATAGGGATATATAATTCCTACCCCTAAGACTAATGGGAGGGCCAAATACTGTACAAAGGTTAGTTCCTCAGAATTTCTTAACATCAACTACAACAAATGGTGTGAGAGGGCCCAGCTCCACCACACCCAAAAGTCAGATTCCCCAGAAAGTTTCCATCTATCAAAACAGAAATTGATGTTCCTGAGGGCCAGGTTCACACCAGCCAGGGCCCAGGGGCTGCCACTGCCCCTCACCATGCCTTACTGAGGAGGAGCCCCAGGGGGAGAGTAACTGCCACACAGATTCTAAGTGGGCAGTGGGGGCTTCAGCCTCAGAATCTGCCCCCTCAGGAGGGCACGTGGCCGCTCGGGGAGTGAACCCCCAGAGCGCGCGCACACACACACACGCACACACACACTCAGCAGCCCCTAAGGTGCCCGCTTGGGGAATGAACCCCCAGCGCGGGCGCGCACACACACACACGCACACACACACACACACACCCAGCAGCCCCTATGAGGAGGCCCAGGCGCCTTCCAGCGGCCCCGGGGGCACTGAGGGCGGCCCGGGGTCCCAGAAAGCCCGCCGACGGCCGCGGAGGAAGGGCCATGACTGGGCAACTCGGCACAGGTGCTGTGGGACGCAGGGCAGGCGCGCCCCCTTCCACTCACCGGGTCCCCAGCGCCACGAGCCGCCTGCCTCTGAGGCTGGTTTTCCCGCCGGCAGTGGGGTTTCTAAGCCAGGCTCGCGGGCGTGACGGTGCTCGGAGCGCGCGGTGCCCCGCGATGCCCGGGGTGCCCGGACACCGGACTGGGGACGAGGGGGCGTGCACCCCGGAAGGAAGACGCGATCGAGGCCCGGGCAGGGGTTGCCGTGAGCGTCGCGGAGAAGGCGGGACCCCGGCCCTCCAACTTCTGGGGAGCTTGCAGGGGACACTAGTACCAGCCGCCCGTCCGCTCAGATGGGGAAACTGAGGCCGAGGCGGGCTGCAACTCCGGGTGCTCCCGGTTCTCTTACCAGCCCCCCCTGCGACCGCCCCTAGCCGTGAAGTACTTACCGGCCCGCGAGTAGGCCTCACGCGGCGCCGCGACGCCCTTGGGCTTCAGAGCTCGCTGTAAAGTTGCTCGAGAGGAGCTGGACGGACCGGGTCCAAAGGGAAGCAACCGCGACCGAGCGGGCGGCGCCGGTTACAGTGGCAGCGGGAGAGCTCTGCCCACAGCGAGGGGAGGGGCGGGGCCGGGGGCGGGGCCGCAGGCTGTCCTCCACTCTCGACGCGGCCAGGAGGACGCGGCGCCGACTCGGCCCGCTGAGCGGCCGCCGTGCCTGCCAATCACTGCTCGCCTACGCCAATCACAGAGCGCCTCGCCTGACAGCTGCCCACTGGCCCGCAGGTCCTCCAGAGACGAGGTCGCCGGGTGGGCGGGTCGGACCCGCCCACAGCGAAAGTTTCCGAGTGGACTCGGGCCCTGGCCCAGCCCCGGCCCCGCCACTCCACACCCACAGACCGTCAGGTCACTGGGAAGGAAGGGCTCTCGGTGCGTAACAGGTGGTTGGACCCTCGGACGAGACTCGGACCACCTTTCACTCACTACCCTGGCCCCAGCGTCCCCAACTTCAGATTCATTATCACTGTTATTGCAATATTAACTAACACGTTGAGCGCCTACTATGCACCAGACGCCTTAATTTCGGCCTCACCAAAGATGGAGAGGGCTCCCCTAACAGAGGAACAGGGATAGGAAGATGTGGCCCATTTAAACGTGTACATGTAACCAAGGGCTGCTTTAAATGCATGAAATGCAACGTGGCTTGCTTTCACAAGGTAAATGTGTGGCGCGAGGCTGAGGCAGTTTGGAAACCCTCCTTTCGGTCCTGCCCTGGGGTCTGAGAGGTGTGGTCTGCAGATAGGGGCAAAGGTCTATACTTGAGACGGGCCTTGGGGCTGTGAAACACCGGTTGGCGGCGCGGGGCGCCTCCTGGGCTGTGTCTGCTCTGTCTGGTCCTCATAGCCAACCTGAGATGCCTGTCCTGGGTTATCACTGCAGAAACTGCGGCTCAGAATGGCTGCTGGGAATATGTGACCAAGATTTCGGGAGCAAAGTTTCCAGGTGGTTTGGGAGATGAGTTCTATCCACTGAACACACTACCTCGGGGACTTTTGTTAAAGCCACGAGACTCACATCAGGCACCTCACTTTATCCTCCAGCTGCCCCCTCCATCCGATCCCCATCTTCGTGTCTGACCTGGTGAGGCTCACAGAGGAAGGAAGGAAACAGGTGTCGAGCAGCACCCACTCTGCCCCAGGCTCAGTTTGCGGGTTTTCACACCTCAAGGTTTTTCATTTCATCCCCAATATCACTGTGAGGCAGGTGACATTGGGCTCATTTCTATCGATGAGAAGATTGGGGCTCAGACATAGATGGGTGTTTGTCCAAAATCACACAGAACTCTTTCCCCCTTGCAGTATACTAGTTACAGAAAATTTGGAGAATTAACACAAAGTAGAAAGAAGAAAAAATATCACTCAAAGGCAATTACTGTTCACATTTTGGGGGTTATGCATATTTAAGAAAGGGTTTTCAGAAGTCACTGTGATCACACTGCATGTGTTGGTACATGTGTGTGTGCATTAGAGCAAAGTCCTAGAAGCAGAATCACTGGATCCTGATAGGCTTCTTCAGACCTATAGATACATTTTACCAAAACAAGTTTCTCAAAGTTGCCTCCAGTTTAGTTCCAAGGGGTACACACTGGCTTGGAGAATTACTTTATTTTTTAGCCTTGCCTACTATGGTAAATGAAAAATGGTCCCTTTGCAATTGCAATTTGCATTTCCATGGTAATTAAGAGGCTGGACATTTCATATTTCTTAATTTTGAGAAGCATTCTCTTTCGCATTTATCTATTGGGAGCTTAGAGGCTCTTTGAAAACTAATCAGATGAGTTTCTTTTCTTTCTAACCCACCCATCTTTACTGCTCATCCTCTCCTTCAGCATGGAGGGCTGGAGGCTGACCTGAATGACTCCTGCAGCCCACCCTTGGGATCAACAGCCCTCCTCGCACCTGCAAGGCTGGGAGCAGAGACACATCCTCCAGCGTCTTGGCAGGACTTTTCCAACTCATTTGTCACTGTCTACAAGAACATAAGCAGCTTGTCATCCACCCCCACTGGCTGGTCACTGCCCAGGAGACCACCATCAAGTAGAGGACATAACCTTTGAAGGGACCCAATAAACAGAGGGAAGGGGACAGATTGAACAATTCCTCCTGGGGAGGCAAGAGAGAAAATGAACCTCAGGCAGAGCACAGAAACATTTAACATATGCCATGGAATAAAAAAACTTTAAAAGCTGTAGGTAAATTCAGAAAGAGAATAGTCGTGGTGAGAAAAATTAGCACTGGAAGATAATGTGGAGTAAATGCCTTAAAATGTAGAGGAACAATACATGAAAATCGTCAGGGAGAAAATGAGAGGCTTGCTGGCAGTTCCAGGCGGTACAGAATGTAAAGAACAGGCACTCCAAAAGGAGCTGGAGGGGAAACAAATGAAAGAAATGCTAGAAGAAAATGTCTCTGGGCTGAAGATATGCCATAAAGTCTCCAACTCCAAGGATAAGTTATGAGAAAGTCTTGCAGAATTCCAGAAAAAAGCAGGCACATCCAAAAGAAGGAGAATCAGAGTGGTGCCAGATTCCTAGGCAATTCTGGGACAATGTCCAGGGATTCTGATTGTCTGATCAACAAGCCTTTCCCCTGCTATGATGGAATTCGTGTGTCAGGGCAGAAGAAAGAAAATATCTAACATGGCAAGACACAGAGAAGGCCCCTTTTACCCACGGAAGTTTCCCTCTCACCGACATAGTTCAATCACAGCAGAAATCTCGAGATAAAACACAGAAAATAGTGGTGAGCAATGACCCTTGCAAAATATGTGGTTTAATCTAAATATGCCTGGGATTCTGTACAATAATTGCTAAATAGGGATTCTTGAAACATAAGCCACATACTGTAAGGGAAACCTGTATTAGCCTGAAAGTAAAAAATAGAATCGATCTCCAGGAGTTGAGCAAGGAGTGAAGTGGAGAAGTACAAGGGTCTGATTTGGTGCCAGGGAAGATGGGGAGGAAAATCTCATTGGGGAAGGGGACATTGTTACCATTTACTTTTTATACATCAAGAGGGAAGTATCAGTTTAATTATGACTATCAGGAATTGTAAAGCACCAACTGGTGAAAAAGAAGCTGAGTAGAACTTCTGAATTAACGGGCGGAGGTAGGGAGGGTGGAGAGAATGAGTAAAGAGACAAAATTAAGAAAGGGGGGAGACAGAGGAAATAACAGCAATAACAACAAAATCTAATAAAAGAGGAAAAATTTAAAACAATGGATATCAACTTTCATAAGAAATGTGAATGGGCTGAATTTCCTATCAAAAGCCCGTAAGACTGGGATAAAATCCAAATCTAGTTTAAGTGCTGTTTACAAAGGCATGCACCAAAAATGCTGACGAATAGAGGTCCAAAATAGTCTACATTTGAAAACTGAAATTTAAAAGATAACAAGAATGACAAATTAATGTTGTTTAAATAATTCAAGGCAGAAAGCATTCACAGGAACGAAGAGGGATATTATGTAATTGTGCAAGGTACAATCCACAGAGATTCAACAGTCATAAATCTTAATGCATCAGAAAACACAGCAGCTGTGATGGTTACTTTTATGTGTCAATTTGTCAAGGCCAAGATTTGGTCAAACACCAGTCTAGATGTTGCTGTGAAGATATTTTTTTAGACAAGAGTAACATTTATACCAGTAGACTTTGAGTAAAGCAGATGACCCTCTATAATGTGGGTGGGTCTCACCCAATCAGATGAAGGCCTTAAGAGGTGATGACTGAGGTCCTCTGAGGAAGAGGGAACTCTGCCAGCAGACGAACTTCAGATTTAAGTTGCAACATCAACCTTTCCCTGGGTTTCAAGCCCGCCCTGCAGATTTTGGACTTGCCAACCCCCATGATCACATGAGCCAGTTCCTTAAAATAAATCTCTCTCTAGATATAGGTATAGCTATATAGACAGAGATAGAGATAGAGATAGAGTTATCCCCTATTGGTTCTGTTTCTCTAGAGAACCCTGACTGATATGGCACCCAAACTCATAGGACAATAACTTGGAAATACTAAGAGAACTTATTAAAACACAGTTCTTGGGCTTCCCTGGTGGCGCAGTGGTTGAGAATCTGTCTGCCAATGCAGGGGACACGGGTTCGAGCCCTGGTCTGGGAAGATCCCACATGCCGCGGAGCAACTAGGCCCGTGAGCCACAACTACTGAGCCTGCACGTCTGGAGCCTGTGCTCTGCAACAAGAGAGGCCGCGATAGTGAGAGGCCCGCGCACCGCGATGAAGAGTGGCCCGCCACTTGCCACAACTAGAGAAAGCCCTCGCACAGAAACGAAGACCCAACACAGCCAAAAATTAATTAATTAATTAATTAATTAATTAAAAATGCAACTGCGGAAAAAAAAAAAACACAGCTCTTGTCCTAATTCAATGCCATCTCTCTAGGAGGCCTGTCTTCACTCCCCCACGAAGTCGAACCCTGTGCTTTGCTGTTGAGTACTGAATGAATGAATGGATGAAGGAATGAATGGCTTCATAAGGACAGTGTCCAGACCCTTTAATGGGATATCTAAAAATGCCTCCCACACTTCAGTCCTATTGTGCCATCTGCAGTCCTCTGATGCCTCCCTGTTCTCAGATTCTGCATTCATGTACTTGCCCACTTCTTTCCTATTTAAAGTCCATTTCAATTTACTCAGCAAACATCCTTCCTCACTTTTCTCTGCACGCTTGGCCTGTAGACCAATGCCTACCAGTTTCAGGCATTGGGCTACATGCCAAGCATACAGAGAAAAGTGAGGAAGGACGTTCGTGAGTTTTCATCTGAAGGACAGCAGAGTTGGGGCCTTTTTCAGACCGTCAGTGTATTAGGCCAAAAATGGTTCCCTGGGTATCAGGTCCTACCTCCCGGACCCTGTGAATGTTACCTTATTTGGAAAAAAATGTCTTTGCAGTTGTGACTAAATGACATGTGATGTAATTACATGAAATGGGGTGATTACCCTGGATTTTCCAGGTGGACCCTAAAGACTGTCACAAGTATCCTTAAAGGAGGGAGGCAGATGGAGGTTCGACACACACATAGAGAAGGTTATGTGAAGGTGGAGCAAAGAGAAACCGGAAGATGCTGGCCTTGAAGATCGGAGTGATGCAGCCCCAAGCCAAGGAATGCCAGCAGCCGCTGATGCTGGAAGAGGGCAGGAAATGGATTCTTCTTGATTTCAGCCCAATGATACTGATTTCAGACTTCTGGCTCCAGAACTGTTGTTTTAAGCCACTGACTTTGTGGCAATTTTTTACAGCAGCCACAGGAGATTAATATAATCCTAATGTTGTGTTGGGACTGCAGTCTTGCTGTCATCTGGTGTCCACTGGGGTCCTGCAGATGAGCTTAGGTGAGGCATGGAAATACCAACCCTTGCAAGGGCAGCCTTGGGATAAACATAACCAGAGGACTGAACCAACCCCTTGGCATTCAAACATATACTCATCAAAATCAAGGAGTCAAGGGGCCAAATCACCCTCTTGTGGGTCCCAGGATGATAAACAAGCAGTATTGAGAGTTGGGAAATTGCCCTTGAAAGACCAGGCCGAGTGTTCCGCAGACTCAGCGACCTAGGTCCTGAGTGTGTAACCCACTGAGCTAGTGAGATCAGAACAGCACGTGGGGTATGTCAGCCACACATCGGACATCTAGGACTCTGAGACCCCAGGACCACCCATGTATCCACATTTTAACAGGTTCCCCGGGGATTCTGATGCGCAGGGAAATTTAAGACCCATGACTGTAAAAGCGAGTGATTGCAAGTGTGATCTTCATCCTTCACCTGGGTGACTGTTAGAGAGGCAGAAACCCATCCCACCTCAGACCTCCTGAGTTAAGAGTCTTCATTTCAAAGAGATACTCCTGTGATTCATGTAGATAGTAAAGTCAGAGGAGCCCTGCTCTGGGCTGCAGGTTCCCAACCCAGGCTGCACGAGTATTAGAACCACCTGGAGAACCCGTCCTGCCCAGGCCAACAGAGCCAGAAGTTTGGATTTATGGAGAGTCCTGGATAGCTGGGAGCAGAAGAGCTGCATTCAGCATTTAACAAGGTCTGGAGCACGTTCCGGCCGTGCTCCCACGGACCCCTTCCCAGCCTCCCTGCTGGAGGCTATCCCATCTGCCCTTGACCACGTCTAAGACAGAAAACTCTCTTTGGTGTTACATCTCAATGGGTCTTCCTGACACCATGACAAACCAGGTGGCCTCCCTCCGTCTCCAAGGAGTTGGTGGCTCCCCAAGATCACACATCACAGAGCTGGTCGGTGGCAGAGCCTCTGGGCTCCCAAACCCTGCTCCCTCTATCCCCCATTTCTCTGACCAATCCCCCCTCCCCCTCCCTCCTTTCCTATGTTCCTTTATACACCTGAGCTCACAGCCCACTCTACAGAATGCTTAAAATTGCAGCAGAAGCGGCCAGAACTGCGACAGAGGGCTTGGCACTGGTCACATGGCTCTGTGTCACCAGGGCTGGGTGCTACATCAGGGCCCCCGCAGCCCCAGCTACCCACGCCGGCCTGAACCTCCACCCACCCCGCATGCACACCCCACACACACTGCATTGTTGCCGGGTAGTTCTGAGCCCCCATGAGTCTGAGTCGTGAGTTACTCATCTCTGAAAGCAGAGCGACTGCCACTTAGGGGCCTTCTGATGAGTCACCAAGTACATCGAGAAGTTTCATACTGGATAAAAGAGCTTGAGGATGCCAAGGCAACTTTAAAGCAGAAGAAGGACAAATGCCCTCACAGAGGAGAAGCACATCCCAGAACCCCCAACTCCATGTCCCCATCACCCCACTATGTCAATAGGCGGGTTCTCCAGAAGAACAGAACCAAGAGGACATATATGGATATATAGAAAGGAATGTATTACAAGGTATTCTCACGCAATTACAGAGGCTGAGAAGTCCCACAATCTGCCGTCTGTAAAGCTGGAGGCCCAGGAAGGCTGGTGGTACTTCCAATCCAAGTCAGAAGGCCTGAGTCGATGCCGAGGGCAGGAGAAGAGGGACGGCCCAGATGAAGCTGCGTGGATTCACCCTTCTTCCGCCTTTTTGTTCTATTCAGGCCCCGAACAGATTGAGGATGCCCGCCCACACTGGGGAGGGTGATCTGCCTTACTCAGTCCTAACTCAAGCGCTCTCACACACACACTCAGAAATGAGGCTTTACCAGCTATCTGCACACCCCTTGATCCAGTCAAGTCGGCACATAAACTTAACCATCACAGTCACTGCAGCACCAGGTGAGGTGCACCTCCTCCCCCAGCCTCGGGTCCCTCACCTAAGAAATGGGCTCAGCCTGCTGCCCTGGGATGGGTGGAGAGGAGTGACCATGAAAGCCACCAAAATGGGGGCCTGGCCATGGTGTCGCTGAGGACAGCTCAGAGGCTGCTGATGGTTTGGTCAACAAACCACAGGGCTCTGTGTCACCAGGTCTGGACCCCGCAGCAGCTGCCACATTTGCCGGGAACCTACTACGCGTTTCCTCCCTGGGTTCTTTGGCAAGAGATGGAAGGTTCTAAGGCACATCCCCCGTCCCTGCCCTGGAGGGCCTTATGGGCTGGTTTGGTTCAGATGTTGGAAACACCAGCCACCTGTTAGAGAACAGGAATGAGATAACTGGGGAGAAGCTGTGCTGGCCTGCAGATTCCCAGCACGGGAAGAAATCGCCACCGGCTACAGTAGTCAGGGAAGTCTCCCTGGAGGAGGTGCCGACTTTACTTTTTTTTTTTTTGGTTCTTCTTCTTTCTAAAAAGTAGACTTTATCTCTTAAAGCAGTTTTAGGTTCATAGTAAAATTGAGCAGAAAGTACAGATATTTCTAATATATACCCCCTACTCCCCAACACCCAGAGCCTCTTCCACTACCAACGTCCCCCACCAGAGTGGTACACTTGTTATAATCAATGAACCTGCATTATCACATCATTATCACTTAAAGTCCATAGTTTACATGAGGGTTCACTCTCGGTGTTGTACATTTTATGGGGGTTGACAAATGCACGATGACATGTATCTACCATTATAGTATCGTACAGAAGAGTTTCACTCCGGGGCTTCCCTGGTGGCGCAGTGGTTGAGAATCTGCCTGCCAATGCAGGGGACACGGGTTCGAGCCCTGGTCTGGGAAGATCCCACGTGCCGCGGAGCAGCTGGGCCCGTGAGCCACAATTACTGAGCCTGTGCGTCTGGAGCCTGTGCTCCGCAACAAGAGAGGCCGCGATAGTGAGAGGCCCACGCACTGCGATGAAGAGTGGTCCCCGCTTGCCACAACTAGAGAAAGCCCTCGCACGGAAACGAAGACCCAACACAGCCATAAATAAATAAATAATTAAAAAAAAAAAAAAAAAAAAAAAGAAGAGTTTCACTCCCTTAAAAATCCTATTCATCCCTCCCCCCCACCAGCCCCAGAAACTACTGATCTTTTTACTGTCTCCAAAGTTTTGCCTTTTCCAGAATGCCATATAATTGGAATCACGTGGTATGGAGCCTTTATCAGATTGGCTTTGTTCACTTAGTAGTATGTATTTAAGTTCCTTCCATGTCTTTTCATGCCTTGATAGCTCACCTCTCTTCAGCACTGAATAGTATTCCATGGTGAGGATGTACCAGCTTATCCGTCCATCACCTACTGAAGGACGTCGTGGCTGCTCCCAAGAGGTACTGACCTTACATCAGAGAACCGAGCATGGAGGGTCATTAGGAAAGTCTGCCACAGGAGACTCACAGACCTCTCTGAGCATCAACTCAGGATACCCCTGTACCCCACGGGTTGTTGGGAAGGTCTGTGAACTAACCTGTGGGGAAGTGGCAGCACACAGCCAGTGCACAGTGGGACCAGTGGATCCTGGTTCCCTCACATCACCCCCAAAATCATCACCCCTCCTTACAAATGGTCACTACACCTGGTGGTTCATTAAATCCACACAAGGACCCTGGGAGGTAGCTCTTGTCCCCAGGTTATGGACAGGGAGTCAGAGGCTCTGGGAAGTTGAGGGACCTGCCCAAGGTCATGCTGTGACACCTCTTTGGTCCGATTGTCCCCAATCCCTGCTACAATGCCACATGACCCACAGCCCCCATGTCTGAAACCCAACAAGCTCACCTGGGCAGGGGTTCAGGTGGCTCCAAGGAAGATAAAACTTGTGTCACTAAAGGCCCCTTTTAAACAAACACCCCCAGGCTGTGGGCTCCCAACTTCCTCCTGTGCCTTCACGTGGGGCTGCGGCTTTTCCTCCCTCCCTTCTGAAGTGACAAGCTTTCAGTCCCAAGTCCCCGCTGTCATCTTGACAAAAGCCAGAGCTGGTGGGAGACAACTTCTCGCTCATTTTAGCAGGAAACAATAGAAGAAAACTTAGGCATACAGCACGTAGGTAATGTCAAGAGGAGCGGAACATTACCCAGTTCAAAATCGTCCCCAAAACTTTCCAGACACCCACTTAGCAGCAGCGATCAGAATACCATAGATAGGTGTCGACGTGGAGACTGGCAGGGAAAGCTGGGGGCAAAAAGCACTTTTGATATTTGTGGGAGCAATTTGGACAGTTTAGCAAAAGAGAGATTGTTTTTGATAATCATTAGAAGTATAAATTACCCAGAAGGCTTACTGTGATCACAGATAATTGTTTTCCCTAAGTTTTTGATACAATGGAAACTGTCAGACTGTGGTTGCAACTTGCTCTGTGACTTGCGAAAGAACTTCTGGAACAAGGAAGGAGAAGGAGCCTGGGTACAAGGGATTCTCTTGGCTCTTGCCTTGAGACTGTTACTTCGTGGTACATGAAATGCTGCACGAATTCACTGAATTGAAATTTTTTTCCTGGAGAAAATATGGTATCAGTCGTTATCCACAGTTCAGGTTGCCTCTGTGCTGCCCCAATGCAGGGACCACAAGCTGCCATCCTCAAGTACATACACCTTCGTCCCTGAGCCGAGGGGAGGATGGTCTGGCCGGATGTCAGCATGTACATTCTGCCTGGAGAGACGCTGGGGCCCAGGATGTGCTCTACCAAGGGCAGCAGGGTTATTTTCAGAATAAGGCTCAGACATCTTCGTGAGGGCCTGTAGAGTCCAGAGGTAGCCTGGGGGCAGCTGGAGAAAGGGTAACATTTGAGCTAGATCCCAAAGAAGGAACAGAGGTTTGCTGTAGGAAGAGGAGGGAAAGGGCCTTCCGGGAAGAAGGCAGGCTGAATGCAAAGGCCTGGAGAAGTGACACAGCAGGTGGGTCCAGGCAGATGTTTGGGCTGATGAGAGCAAAGGTGGTGGGGAGCAGCTGCCAGGGAGGCTGGAGAGGGCTGGATCGTGAAGGACCTGGGAAGAGTTTGGAGATTACCCAATTGACAAAGGAAGAGCAACCCCTCCCTCACACCTGTTGTCCCTAAGTGGTCCCCTGGGGAGGAAGAAGGCATAGTCCATGAGAATCAGTTATCTATTGCTAGGTAAGAAACTATGCCCAAACCCAGTGGCTTAAAACAACCACTTTACTTGCCCTTGATTCTGGACCAGGAATTTGGGCAGGAGTCAGCTGGATGGTTCTTTTGCTGCAGGTGGCATCAGCTGGGGTCCTTCATTTGGTGGCATTCTGCTGGTGGCTGAGCAGGGCTGGAAGGTCCAAGAAGGCTTCACTCACATCAAGTGGACGTTGGGCTCCTCCACATGGCCTGTGTCTCTCCATGTGGCTGCTTGGGCTTCCTCCTGGCATGGTGGTTGAGGGCAGTCGGACTCATACATGGCAGCTGGCTTACACGAGGGAGGCTCCAAGGTGGGGGCAAAAGCAGAAGCTGCACATCCCTGAAGACCCAGCCCCAGAAATTCACATCCATTTCCACCAGAAGTTCACAAGCTGTCGTTCAAAATAAGTCACAGGGGAGCCAGCCTACATTCAACATGATGGGTGATGAAGAATTTGCAGCCATTTTTAATCTACCGCAGCATGGGAACCCCCCAGGAAGTTAAGTGACCAGCCCAATGTCACAGGCTGAGGTAGTGGCAGAATCAGAACTCAGTTTCAAGTCCTTGGCTCCCAGCCAGGGCTCTTTCCTCATCACACAGTCCTCAAAGGCACTTGTCAAAATGGGAAAATATTTCCTCTAAGGAGACAAGTAGTTAGGATCGAGGCTCTGATCTTCTCCTTCACCAACTGTCCGGGGACCTTTTAAAAGAATCTGTTGAACTGAATGAAAAGGGCAAGTGGGAAGACTTTGTCTTTAGAGGAAAAAAAAAAACAGGAAGAAGAGGGAGTCAGTGTTACTAAGCAACAAATAGAAGGCAGAATGATATGAACAGCAACAAATTAAATAGGGCTTCTCAGCCTTTGTCAAGTCACAGCTCACAGAGAAAATGGCACTTGTGCAGATTAGAGCAAGGCTGCTCCTGTGGGGGCTCACTGGCCCCCAGAGGCTCCAGGCATCCCCGGCAACAATAGATCCTAGCGCCAAGGAAATAACTATTCCAGCACACACTAACCCATTTGCTGTCACCACCACCACTACCATCACCACCATCATCATCCCACCACCACCACCATCTCCATCATCACCACCACCACCACCATCATCATCCCACCACCACCACCATCTCCACCATCACCACCACCACCACCATCTCCACCATCACCACCACCACCACCATCATCATCCCACCACCACCACCATCTCTACCATCACCACCACCACCACCATCTCCATCATCACCACCACCACCACCATCTCCATCATCACCACCACCACCACCATCATGATTACCACCACCACTTTCATCACCATCATCATCAACAAGGAAATACAGCAGGAAAACACCTGAGTAACGTTTGGGGACTTTACCCCTCTTCCTCATCTCTAAGCCAGGATAGTGCTAGTTAGCCTTCACTGAGCACTACTATGTATTATCTCATTTGATCCTCTCAACAACCATGTGAGGCGGATGCTATCTTTCCCCCCATTTTATGGTTAGGGAAACAGAGTCCTTAAGTAACATGTCCAGGGTCATGCAGGTCCTGGTGGCAGAGGCAGGACTTACACCCAGCAGCCTGACTCACTCCCAACCACTCAGAGCTTTCCTCTTGGGCCTCTTGTGAGACTCAAACGACATCCTTCTTTTGTAGCTGAGGCTCAGAAAGCTTAAGAGACTTGCTCAAGGCCACCGAGCTGGGGGACCAAATCTTGTCTTTCCCTCCTGGCTGGGGCCTCTGTGCCCGAGTCCACATTGCCAGAGCCAGCTCTTTACCAGCCTGCCAGATTTTATGGTCTTCAAAAGACCACTGCCTCCCTGGTATATCTGGCTGTTATCACTCAGTGACGATTGAACCGTCACATTATTGCCCCTGGGTGTGTGTCTTTATCTACGCCTGTCTCTGGAGCTTGCAGGCGATTATCCTGCATGACCGGATGGAATTAGACCTCTCTGGAGGTGAAATAAGATCTCTCTGAACATCTGCCTTCTCCCCACACCTTGGGCCATGGCAGGGTGTGTTGAACAGAACTGCAGAAGGGCTCTGCGAATTATAAAGTGTTTATAAAACCTTGTGATGATAAACATGATTGGTGAGGCCTGCAGAACAACAGAGCTCTTGGACAGCAAGCTGAGAGCATCATTATCAGGGACATATTACAACATTTAAAGGGTATTATGAGAAAAATTGCAGGAACCATCACATCCAGCCTGGTGAAGATACAGCTTGTGGAAGCAAGAGTGTGTTGTGGAGCCTTTGCGCTGCTGTGTCCGCTGCTGGGGGCACCATCCCCTACCCCTCTCCTGGCTCAGCGGGTCTCTGCTTGAAGCTCGTCTTACCAGTGTGGGATCCTCTGACCGCCTTGACCACCCCAGGGCAGTCTCTTGGCCATTGCATTCCATCTGCAAGCCTGGCCATGGCTCTGGGTTGTTTACTTGTATTATTAGTCATTGAATGAATGAATGAGTGAGTGAGTGAATGTTTTCAAATCCTCCACACAGCAGTCAAAATGACATCAATCTGATCATATCATTCTCCTGCTTAAAAACCCTCCAAAGATGTCCCGATGCACTCAGAAGAAAAAACTCGCTCCTTTCCCTGGCCTCCCTAAGTGGTGCTGCCCTCCTGAGTTCACAGCTGTCTCCCCTGTTCCCACCTATTCAGCCACACTGGCCTCCCTTCTGTTCTTAGAGGGTACCAAGCTCTCCCCACCTCAGGGCCTTTGCCCATGCTATTCCTTCCACCCACAATCGCTCCCTGACCCACTCTTCATGCAGCTGCCCCGTGCCCTCCTTCCTCCCAGACCACGCTACCCACAGCATGCTTGTCCCGCCAACCCCACGCATTACTGACCCTGCTGCAGGCCCTTCTAAGTGTCCCCTATTTGTTTGTGAACTGTATTTTTTAATCTCTCTTCTTCACTAGCCTGTAAGTAGATTGACAGTAGGAGCCATGCTTGTTTCAGTCACTCGACTGTATCTGCCCTAACAAAGTGCCTCAAAGTGGGTGGGGGGCACTTAAAACACAGAAGTTTCTTCTCTCGCAGTTCTGGAGGCCAGAAGTCCAAAATCAAGGTGTCAGCTGGGGTGGTTACTTCTTGGGGGCTCAGTGGGAGGATCCGTTCCAGGCCGCCACCTCAGCTTCTGGTGCCCGTGACTTGTGATGGCATCACCCAGTCCCTGCCTCTGTCGCCACGTGGCCTTCTCCGTGGGTGTCCGTGTCTTCACATGGTGTTTTTCTCTCTGTGTCTGTGCCCAAATGTCTCCCTTCTTCTAAGAGATTATAAATCATTGGATTAGGGCCCATCGTCTTCCAGGATGACCTCAACTTAACTTGATTACATCTGCAAAGACCCTATTTCCAAATAAGGTCTCATTCTGAGGTTCCAAGTGGGCATAAATTTGGGGATGATGCTATTCAACCCAGTACACCCATCATCCCTGGCAACCAGTTCATGGTATTTGTTGAATGAATGAACCAGTCAATCAATTAATTAACCAGATGACCACTATCTCCTGAGGGAGAGTGAGCATATATGTTCTGGAATATTCCAGAGGGCAGGACATGGGGGAAGAGACAGGGAGGAAGATTTCAGCTCAAAAGGAGGAAGGACTAGGCGTGACTGAGACGGGCCAGCACGCCCCTATATTTCCTTACTTCACTGACCCACTGGGCTTGACAGTCAGGCCTCAGGTCAGCCTGAGGGGAGAGGTCAGCACCATCCCAGGAACGTTGGTTATGGGCAGCTGTCTCATCAGCAGGTGAGCTCCGGCTCACTGGGTATTTGTGCCATGCCCAGCAAAGGCTGCATCACTGTCTTGCCATGGACTTTGTTGAGGGGCTTCAGATAGACGAGCAGGATCTAAGAGCCTTGGCAATTCCCTGGTGGTCCAATGGTTAGGACGCCACACTCTCACTGCCGAGGGCCTGGGTTCAATCCCTGCTCGGGGAACTAAAATCCCACAAGATGCACAGCAGAGCCAAAAAAAAAAAAAAGACTCTAGGAGCCTTCCTAATCCCAATGCTGCAGGATTTATTATTATCACAACCAAGACTGCAGTGCTGATCACACCCGGAGGGTGGTGCCTACCCATGCTCCTTCACTCCAATGCATGGATGCATGGTGCCCTGGGTGAGGGGGCATGGCCTTTGGTGTCACACTGTGGCAGAGACAATGAACTGTCCTCCAAAACTGTGTACCCCTCTTTCCATAGTGCAGCTACTCAGCTGGGGACTACATTTCCCAGCACCCCTTGCTCTGTATGTGGCCATGTGACTACTTCTCACCAACGGAATGCATGAGAAATGATGTCCCTTCTGGGCTGTGGATGTAAAGAAGCATGTGCCTTCTCTACACACTCATCCTCCAACTGCCAGCCAGGAGGGAGGTCTATGAGGCCCTGGAAAGACTGAAGCCACAGGCTGGAAGACGCCTGGGTCCCTAAGTCACCACGTGGAGGAAGGCAGCCCACCAACCAGGATCACCAGATTGCACTGTTGGAGAACAAAGACTACCTTCTACTGGTTAAGCTACTGAGATCTGGGGATTATTTGTTACAGCAACTAGCATCTTAACCAACACACTGATGAACCTCAGTTCAAACCTCGGCTAGCCGTCTGGCCTTGGGCAAGTATCTTTCCTTCTCCTAGCCTCAGTTTCCCCATCTGTAACATGGGCGTAATACCTGCCTTCGAAGGTTTTTGTGAGTAGTGCACAAGGTCACTAACCCCATGTAAAGTGATTTGCACAAAACTTGGCACCCAGTAAGTAGCCTTAACTGTAGTTAATTCCCTTTCCTGCCAAACCCAATGCCTTTCTTAGGTCACCTAAAAAGTCTTCGTCACCTTCCTGCTGTGGGCCAGACAGGACTACACACACCCTCGTAGGGGTTTTCCTGGGTGGACTAGGACATATTTGAGTAACTAAACATCTGAAAATAAACCAAAAGAAGTACTTACACTTATGGAGAGGAGACCAGAAAGACAGAAGCGCTTGCTGGCCTCTCTCTAGGCCGTGCTGAGCCACGAAAAGAAGCACCCTCCACAGTCCTCTCCACCAGCAATTCCTGAATTCCAGTCCCAGCTCCGTCACTGACTCAGGGCCCTAGGGACCTGGGATAGAGTCACATACTTCGCTGGACCTCAGTTTCCCCATCTGTGAAATGGTTGGATTGGGGTCTCCAGCTCTGTCCCTCCATCATCTTACACATCTCTCCCCATGCTCAAAACCCACTCTACCACACAGAGACAAATGTGCCATTGCCTCTGGGTGCCTTAAAACTCCAGGCCTGTCAGACACCCTGAATTCCAGTCCCAGTGCCTGGTCTCCCACGGCCTTGACAGCCAGGAAGACAACTTATGGGTGGAGACAGGAGCTTGGAGATTGGTTCTATTTCCTTGGCAAATTTTGGGGCACAAGACAGAAAGCTGCAACAGGAAGAGACCCACAGCATCCAAGCTCAGGGGACCCTGGGGATCTCATGGTCCGACTGCCTACACTTTATGGATGGAGACGTGGGCTGAGAGGAGAAGCCACTTGCCTGAGGTCACTCCGTAGCAGTGGGGGCAGCACAAGCACTCAGCACCCCACCCTTGGCTCCCCCATGATGTGAGGCTGGCCCCTACTGCACGGATTTCACCTGAAGATCAGTGCTCTGACCTCTGATGGTGCACCTTTTGCAAATGCAGATTTCTGATTAAACTTGCCTTTGAGGAGGACTCAATGAAAGGCATTTCTGGGCAGAAAGTTCCTGTTTTGGGGGAGATGGGGGTGCAGGAGGATTTGACTCCTTGAGGTAACTCCCAGCCCTGGTCCTGACATTTTTTTCTTTTTCCAAGCAAATGGGTGGCAAATCAATTAATCACTTGAGTCTGGTGACCTCTAGTGGACATGTTTTTAATAGCAATATTTAGGACTAAATTGAAGGAACAAAGAACTCAGACAACTTCCCCCAAGCAGTTTATCTAGGGTTGTGACTCTAAGACTCTCGCGTGCCTACACATCATCTTGGAATGTTATGAAAATGCACAGTCTGCCTTAGTGAGTCTGGGGGGAGTTGAGATTCTGTATATGTGATGAGCTCCCGGGTGACGTGGATGTTGCTGGTACCTAAGGCAAAAGTTTGAGGAGGGAGGAGATGGGGAACTTAGATTCACCCACCTCTGAGCACAGAGGTGCTTCCATGTGCTACCTCACCACCCTGATGTCAGGGAAAAGGCGGAGATATGACTCCCGTGAAGACACACAGCTGGCGAGGGTGGGACTTTCACTGAGGACCTTGGAAAGCCAGCAGCCCAACAAACAGAGTAACATGTTGGAAAGTACTCTGGACAGCACACTACAGTGACTATCTGAATTAATAATACGTTAAGTAAAAGAACCAAAGTTAGACTTATATTTCTTCTGCAATACCCTTAACATGACAGTCTGCTTTAATAGTTTTTAAATGAAACATTGTTTGTACTATTTATTTACAGACATAAAACTAAATCATAAATGGAAATAAACTATGATTTTTCGATTAGTATAAAACAATGTAGAAACTGAAGTCGGCCTGCAGAAATGAAAGATTAGTAGACGATTGTCCACGTGAGATTTTCTTTTCCTTAGTAAGTCAGAATCACCTTTCAATTCTGGCTGATGAAATCTGCTATATATAGAGCCCATCACAAACAAAATGCAGTTTCAGTTGACTTTCAAGGTTCTTTATTTTAAAGTTAGAAGGGTCATGTAAAATCTTCTTAAATAGCCTCAGTGAATGGCCTCTTAGAAATTGTTCAGATTTCTTTGGCAAAAGCCAAATACAGGGACTAAACATTACTTTGGTCTCTCTCCTCCCTCACCTATATAAGCAAGGTACTAAAACAGCACAGAATATGAAATTTATGCATAAATTTACAAAGTGAAGCAACTGTAATTTAAGGCAACCAAAACTATGTATCTATTCCTACTGAGACTGAGACCTTGCACAAAATATATCACTAAAACTGCCAAAAGTTGAAACACACCCAGATAATTTTGGGAGAAGATAAAATAGCTACTGTTCTAGTAGCATCTTCTATACTTTTACAACTTAGCACACTTATGACCCCTATGCCTCATTTTCAACTATTTTAATTCTAGTACTAAAATTTTAAAAGTTTAAACTGCACCAGTGTTTTGACTAATGTTTAAATCATGAGGACATATCATTTTTACAAATAAGGAAGTAAAAATATATTTATATTCATAAGACAGTAATTTATATTTACAAGAAAATTAGATTTTAAAATAGAAATTTGGTCTTAATAAAAGATAAAGACACAATAAATCATTTTCAGAGTGAGGACATGTTTTTAATTAAGGGGAAAACTGTCATTTTTTTATTAACTGTGTTTTATATGTTCATTAGACCAAAACATTTTACTTTTTAAGATAGTCTTGCAGGTGTCCATACATAATTTGAATTTAAAATTTTCTATTTAGAAAAACTTTTTATGAAAATTAACTTTATTAAAGTCATTTAAAAATTGCATCCAATTAACCATGTGTACAATATTCAAGTGTTCATAGTATTTAAGCAAATAAATAAAAGAATATTGTTCCTTATAAATTTATAAAGTGTATCTTTATTTATTCATTAATTTTTTTGCTGTTTAAGGAATTTTTATTAAAGCAAGAATTTTTTAATCCAAATTGCATTTCCTTGCTCCATTATCGATTCTGTTATTTAAAACAGAAGTGACATTCTGAGCTATTTCACAGTAAAGGATTATAAAATTAAAGGAATGTTTAAAATTTTTGTACTTTGCTGAAAATTATTTTCCCCAGTGTCTATAAAACATTCATTTGTTTTGATATTTTGCTAATTTCTTTCCCTTTTTTTGCGTGTGTTCGTAAACCAGTAAGTAATCTAGGACTACCACTATGTTTGTTAGACCTGGCATTGGCTCAGTACATAAGGTTCAAAGTTCTCTTTCCTTTTAAAATTTGTTTTATATTTTGCAATTTTTTCTATATTATTTAAGTTTTTGATGTTTAGACATTTTTCTGCGGTGAAGCACAGTATCTTTTCACGGTCCCTGATCCATTTCAAACAGTTGGAACCCCGGTGGCACGGTTAACTGCTTCCTGGGCAGCCTCTTTAACGCGGTGGTTTGTAGTACAGCGACAGCTTCATCAACCTTAGCGCAGAGGGAGACTCTGGAGATTCAAGCATATGAGGAAGTTCCGAATTATCAGCTTCCAACAACATCCCAGTGATTTTTACCAGCAAGACTAGGGTGCATGTCTTAAATAAGGAAAGACGGGTTCGCCCAAATTTGATTTTGCACTTGGGGAGGGGCAAAGGCCAACGTGGAAGCAGTCAAAGGCTCCTGACCTTGTACGTGAACAGGAGGCTGCTGCATAGTAACTTGCGGCTGTGCATAAAGATGTTGAGGACTGCAAACTCTCACCGCATATGTGTACTTTGGAAGAATACGGACAGCAGGAATAGCTACAGCAGCAGCTGCTGCAGTTGCGGACCCCACTGTGTGTCGATGTGTTGGCAACACTCTGTTGACATGGCTCGTGGGACCATAATACTAAATGGGAGCAACCAGACGGATAACACCGGACGTATTTTGGAATGGATGAGGTCTGGCACCCCGAGCAGTCTAGCAACGACTTGGTCTTAGTTGAGCAATCTGGCTAAGGGGATGTATGGTTCTAAGTCTGTGGGATAGCTGCCGGCAAGTAACCTGAAGGATGTATGCCCAGGCTTTAGGATTGTTTGTGGCTGATGATTGTTTGATACTAGCTGCTATATCATCATCACCAGAGCCAGAAGTCTCCTGTATTCTTTTCATGTCAATTCATGACTTTTTAATACGCAGTGTGTTTCAGCCCATCATTATTTATTTTTTGATTTTCAAATTGTCCCACATTTGGCCCTTGGGTCCCTTCACACTTGTTTCTGCACTCTTTGGACATGGTGCCATAATGTTTGAATGCTTTCTTCCTCTCAGGCATAACAAGCTGTCCAGATTCATATTGCATTTTCCCTACTCCAGACTTGGAATCAAGTATTCTCCAAAAGACACTGGTACCTTTCCATGAGGATGGGTATGTTTGAAACCAACATCTGGAGGCCAAAGATGTTCACTATTACTGGAGTATCATTACATCTAGACCTCTGCAGTAAACATTGCTAAGGAATGCATGTTTTAGAAATCATTATACTTTCAATAGGTGGTGTAGAATAAAAACAGTGCTGTTTTTAGTATTATCAATGATTTTAGAATATAGTTCATGCACTGATTATATTTAGTCAAAATCCCTTCAGTGACAATTAATAAGGAGAAAAAGTGAATGTTATATAAAAGAATGCAATTATAGGACATAGGTTCCATAAGATAACTAGACATGTTAAATAAAGTTTTTTCAGTCATCACAGTTTTTCATCATAAAAAAATAAAGCTATAAAAGATATGAGGTCAAATTGATAATTCTAATTCAAATGTTTCTTTATAGGGCTTTTGCCTAACTTATCTTTTTTCTCTTACACTGAATATCTTGATTCCTAATAATATTAACATCATATTAATTAACTTTATCTTATGTTAAAATTTTTCAAAATAACAATAGCAGTATTATTACTTACAATAAACTACTGAATTAAGTTTAAGATATTTTGCAGTTCTTTTTGATCTTGGACTATATCTCGCCAAAGATATTCACTAAGAGTACTAAATTTTAAAATCACTTGATGTAATTCTTGATGTAATTACTAAAATATATATGTACTGATATACAGTTAGATTCATTTATTTCCATTTGCTTCCCATTCTAAGATTTCCTTTTAAACAAAATTTAAGTATAATTTTGGAATATGTAAAACATTTATATGATTTAAAAGTCAAGACTGTATGAAAGGCATTTCTGGAGAACTCTTGCTTCTTTTCCTGTCCCTTAAGAATTCCACCCCACTTCATTTCTTTAGTTTTTGGTTTCTTCTTCCAGTATTTCTTTTAGCAAATATAAACAAATAGGTATTTATCTTTGAAATATATCCCCCTCTAATTACACAAATGGCAGCATACTATATACACTTTTCTGTCCCATGTCAGTACGTCGAAATTATCCTCATTTCTATTTACCACTGAATAGTGCTTCATTGTGGCTCTGTCATAATTAGTTTAAGCAGTCCTCTACTGATGCAAATTCTTTCCAGTCTTTTGCTGTTATAAATAATCCCACAATGAATGAAAACAAGCGCTTGTTGGGGGGAGGGGGTCGATGTGCACGTGCGCACTTGGGCATTCTTTTCTAGGGTCACACCAAGAGCATTTATTGTCAAACTTTGGGATTTTTGCCAATCCGATAAATGACAGATGGTATTTCAGTGTAACTTGAAGTTTCTCTGATTATGAGTGGGCATCTTTCCATAGGTTTAAAGGCTGTTTGCCTTTCTTTTTCAGTAAACTATCTGTTCATGTCCTATGTCCATTCATCAGATTTTGGGTATTTCTCTTTTCTATTTTATTCTACTTTTTAAAGTTTTTTTGATGTGGACCCCATTTTTGGAGTCTTTATTGAATTTGTTACAATATTGCTTCTGGGTTTTTTGTGTTTTTTTTTTAATGTTTTGGTTTTTTGGCCGAGAGGCATGTGGGATCTTAGCTCCCCGATCAGGGATCGAACCTGCACCCCCTGCATTGGAAGGCAAAGTCCTAACCACTGGACCGCCAGGGAAGTCCCTCTCTTTTCTATTTTAAAAAGATCTTTATATAGGAGAGAATAGCCAATTGTCTGTGATATAAATTACAAATATTTTCTCCAGTTTTTCTTTTGTTTTGCTAGCAGTGCTTTTTCTGTTAAGCAAAAGAGTTTTCTTTTCATACCGTTGAATATATGAATCTTTTCCTTCATGCATCTAGATATCGATTCATAGTTAGAAAGGACTTCACTCATTTTCTCCCCAGCACTTGTATAGTTTTACTTTTGCCTTTTACTTCTCTGATGCATTTCTCTTTTTTTTATATATAAATTTATTTTATTTTTGGCTGCATTGAATCTTCGTTGCTGCACGTGGGCTTTCTCTAGTTGCAGCGAGCAGGGGCTACTCTTCGTTGCAGCGCGCAGGCTTCTCATTGCAGTGTCTTCTCTTGTTGCAGAGCATGGGCTCTAGGCATGCGGGCTTCAGTAGTTGTGGCACACGAGTTCAGTAGTTGTGGCGCACGGGCTTAGTTGCTCCGTGGCATGTGGGATCTTCCCAGACCAGGGCTTGAACCCGTGTCCCCTGCATTGGCAGGCAGATTCTCAAACACTGCGCCATGAGGGAAGCCCATCTGATGCATTTCTAATTTATCCTGATATACGAGGTGAGGTATGAATTCAATGTTAAATTTTTGCAAATGGTTATCTAGTTATCTGATACTGTACTAGTTTGGTAGAGCTGCCAAAACAAAGTACCACAAACTGGGTGGCTTGCAACAACAGAAACTTATTCTCTCACAGTTCTGGAGACTAGAAGTCCAAAATCAAGGTGTCAACAGAGTCCTGTTGCTTCCAAAGCCTCCAGGGGAGAATCCTTCCTTGCCTCTTCCAGCTC
The DNA here is from genome assembly GCF_009873245.2 of Balaenoptera musculus. NCBI lineage: Eukaryota > Metazoa > Chordata > Mammalia > Artiodactyla > Balaenopteridae > Balaenoptera > Balaenoptera musculus. The sequence continues at coordinate 22,483,885 of NC_045789.1, read as the reverse complement.
TCTGTAGTGCCAGATGTTCCTTGGCTTATAGGTACATCATTCCAATCTCTGCCTCTGTCTTCATATGGCATTCTCCCCGTATGTCTTTGTATCATCCTCCCTGTGTGTGTGTCTCTGTGTCCAAATTTCCCCCTCTTATCAGGACGCTAGTCATATTGGATGAGGGGCACAGCCTACTCCAGTATGGCCTCACCTTAACTAATTACATCTGCCATAACCCTATTTCCAAATAAGGTCACATTCTGAGGTACTGGGGGTTAGGATTTAACATATCTTTTTGGGGGGACACAATTCACCCATAATAAGTACCATTTATTAAAATAGCCTTTTCTCCCTGTGACTTGAGGTATCTTTTGTTTATCATATATTAAATTTCCATATATACTTGAGTCTATTTCTGGAGTTTTATTCTATTCCACTGATTTATTTGTTTATCTGCTAATACCAGAATATTTTAATTTTAGTAGCTTTATAGTATTTTTTTTTGCAAAAATGTCCTCTTTATGATTGTGCTATGAAAGTCAAAAGTGAAATCAAGGATGTTATATCACACTATTAGACAATCTATTCAGAAAATTATGCCTGCTAAATCAACATTTGATTTATTCTTTGTTTGTTCAAAGAATTTAAAAAGAGTTGCCTTCACAGCCTATTCTAAACATAAGCTAAAACAAACTATTTCATAATTTGTCATTTCTTTTTAAATATAAAGTCACAAACATTCATTTCTTTCCATCTTTTTAAATGGCTTCACTTCATAAATTTTTTTTTTAATCTCAATTTTCCTTGAGTAATGAAGACCTTCGATATCGCAATTTGGTTTCTTTTGTAACAAAGATGTCTGCTTCCCTCTGTCCCCAGTTCAAGGCACTGTAGAATGCCGCAGTCCAGTCCCAAAGCTCCAGTGCAGGGGTCTTCTCTCAGTCAATCCCTCTGGTGCCTGGTGGTCTCCTTAGGGCACATATGGGACCCAGGACATGAAAGCATTTTTCCTAGAGGCCAGACAGTTTGACATGTGAGGGCTCAGAGCACTGGCCGTGCAGGCTCCCATTAATACGATGGTTGGATACCTGGTGGGCAAGGCTCTGAGACAAAAGACAGGGCTGTTCCTACTTGCACGCAGGCCTGTGGGGGAAACGGTTCTTTGTCAAACAGCTCCTGGAGGGGTGAGCAGTGTCCTTGCTGTAGTTCTGAGCTGGGACTGCATAGCACATTGAATGAATTATACTAACCTTGCATGAAGCATTCTTTCCTCCTTTCTCTCCTTGGGGGCTCTGCTCTATGCCTTCTTGACCCTAGAAGCTGCTTTTTCTTCTCCTGACATCCCGATGGCTGTCTGAAATATTCTCCCACCATTCTGCCAAGGGTAGCTACCCTAAATTCCTACACACAGCCCTTGGATAGGGTGTTAGCTTTAGTGTCTTAAAGAAATGGAACAAAAATTGAATTGAGTTTTTAGCAGACATTACATTTTCTTTTCTTTGGAGTATAGTTTTTCCAGAAATTCTTATTTTTTTTACTTGATGCATAGTTGATTTACAATATTATATTAGTTTCAGGTATACAACATAGCAATTCAAAATTTTATAGATTATACTCCATTTATAATTATTATAAAATATTGGCTATATTCCCTGTGCTGTACAATATATCCTTGTAGCTCATTTATTTTATATATAGTAGTTTATACCTCTTAATCCTACACCCCTATCTTGCTCCTCCCTTCTTCCCTCTCCCCACTGGTAACCACTAGTTTGTGCTCTATGTGTGTGAGTCTGTTACTTTTTTGTTATACTCACTACTTTGTTTTACTTTTTAAATTTCACATATGAGTGATACTATACAGTATTTGTCTTTCTCTGTCTGGTTTATTTCACTAAGCATAATACCATCCAGGTCCATCCATGTTGTTGCAAATGGCAAATTTTCATTCTTTTTCATGGTTGAGTAATATTCCAGTGTGTATATGTACCGCATCTTCTTGACCCATTCATCTGTTGATGGGCACTTAGGTTGTTTCCATGTCCTGGCTATTGTAAATAATGTGCTATGAACATTGGCATGCATGTATCTTTTCAAATTAGTGTTTTCATTTTCTTCAGGTATATACCCAGGAGTAGAATTGCTGGGTCATATGGTAGTTCTAGTTTTAGGTTTTTGAGGAGCCTTCACAGTGTCTGCACCAATTTACATCCCCACCAACAGTGTACATGTATTCTCTTTTCTCCACATCCTAGTCAACGTTTGTTCTTTGTGGTCTTTTTGATGATAGCCATTCTGACAGGTGTGAGGTAATATCTCATTGCGGTTTTGATTTGCTTTTCTCTGATGATTAGTGATGTTGAGCATCTTTTCATGTGCCTGTTGGCCATCTGCATTTCCTCTTTGGAAAAATGTCTATTTAGGTCTCCTGCCCATTTTTTAATTGGGTTGTTTGGGTTTTTGGCATTGAGTTGCATGACTTGTTTATATATTTTTAATATTAAACCCTTATCAGTCATATCATTTGCAAACATTTCCTCCCATTCAGTAGGCTGTATTTTCATTTTGTCAGTGGTTTCCTTTGCTGTTCAAAAGCTTTTAAGTTTAATTAGGTCCCATTTATTTATTTTTGCTTTTGTTTCCTTTGCCTTCAGAGACAGATCCAAAAAAATATTGCTACAGTTTATGTCACAGAGTGTTCTGCCTATGTTTTCCTCTAGGGGTTTTACAGTTTCTGGTCTTACATTTAGGTCTTTAATCAATTTTGAGTTTATTTTGTATATGGTGTGAGAAAATGTTCTAATATCATTCTTTTACATGTAACTGTCCAGTTTTCCTAGCACCACTTTTTTTTTAATCCAAGTATAGTTGATTTACAATATTGCGTTAGCTTCAAGTGTACAGCAAAGTGATTCTGATATATATATTCTTTTCCATTATAGGTTATTATAAAATATTGAATATAGTTCCCTGTGCTGTACATTAAGTCCTTGTTGTTTATCTATTTTATATATAGTAGTGTGTATATGCTAATCCCAAACTCTTAATTTATCCCTCCCTCCCCCCTTCCTTTGGTAACCATAAGTTTGTTTTCTACATCTGTGAGTCTATTTCTGTTTGGTAAATAAGTTCATTTGTATTATTGTTTTAGATTTTACAGATAAGTGATATCATATGATATTTCTCTTTCTCTGTCTGACTTACTTCACTTCATATGATAATCTCTAGGTCCATCCATGTTGCAGCAGATGACATTATTTTGTTCTTTTTTATGGCTGAGTAGTATTCCGTTGCATATATGTACCACATCTTCTTTATCTGTTCATCTGTCTATGGACATTTAGGTTGCTTCCATGTCTTGGCTATTGTAAATAGTACTGTAATGAACATTGGGGTGCATGTATCTTTCTGAATTATAGTTTTTTCTGGATATATGCCCAGGAGTGGGATTGCTGGATCATATGGTAACTCTATTTTTTAGCTTTTTAAGGAACCTGCATACTGTTCTCCATAGCCAGCACCACTTATTGAAGAGACTGTCTTTCCTCCATTGAATATTCTTGCCTCCTTTGTCATAGATTAATTGACCATAAGTGTGTGGGTTTATTTCTGCACCCTCTATTCTGTTTCATTGATCTATATATCTGTTTCTGTGCCAGTATGGAGCATGAAGTCAGGGAGCATGATACCTCCAGCTCTGTTCGTCTTTCTGAAGATTGTTTTGGCTATTTGGAATCTTCTGTGTTTCCATACAAATTTTCAAGTTATTTGTTCTAGTTCTGTGAAAAATGCCATTAGTATTTTGATAGGGATTGCACTGAATCTGTAGATTGCCTTTAGTATGGTCATTTTAACAATGTTAATTCTTCCAATCCATGAACACGGTATATCTCTTCATCTATTTGTGTCATCTTCAGTTTCTTTCATCAGTGTCTTATAGTTTTCTAAGTATAGGTCTTTTACCTCCTTAGGTAGGTTTATCCCTAGGTATTGTATTCTTTTTGATGTGATTGTAAATGAGATTGTTTCTTTAATTTCTATTTCTGATATTTTGTTGTTAGTGTATAGAAATGCAGCAGATTTCTGTATATTAATTTTGTATCCTGCAACTTTACCAATTTTATTGATGAGCTCTAGTAGTTTTTTGGTGGCATATTTAGGATTTTCTATGTGTAGTATCATGTCATCTGCAAACAGTGACAGTTTTACTTTTTCTTTCTATATTGCTTCCTTTTAATTTTTTTTCTTTTCTGATTGCTGTGGCTAGGACTTCCAACACTATGTTGAATAAAAGTGGCAAGAGTGGGCATTCTGATCTTCGAAGAAATGCTTTCAGCTTTTTACTGTTAAGAATGATGTTAGCTGTGGACTTATCATATATGGCCTTTATTATGTTGAGGTATGTTCCCTCTATACCCACTTTCTGGAAAGTTTTTATCTTAAATGGATATTGAATTTTGTCAAAAACTTCTTCTGCATACATTGAGATGACCATATAATTTTTATTCTTTAGTTTGTTAATGTTGTGTATCACACTGATTGATTTTCAAATATTGAACCATCTTTGCATCCCTGGAATAAATTCCACTTGATCATGGTGTATGTCCTTTTAATGTATTGTTGGAGTCTGTGTGTATAGTTTTTTTTTTTATAGTATATTTTAATATCTGGTAGAGCTAGCTACCCTCAGTGCATTTTTTCCCCTAGGACTTTACTTGATGATTTATTTTCCTTATGAACTTTGAGATGAACTGTTTAGATCCAGAACATAACTTTGACATGCTACTCTGCTTGCATCTTGAGAATAGTATAGCAACGTGCAATACCATATTCAATCCAACATCCACTGCACAAGGAGAGTCATATGGAAGGAGTGTGTAGATCAGGGAACATAAATGCTTTTGATGAAAGAATGAATAAACTAGGTGATTTTAACTTGTCTCAGGGAAGGAATGACTGTTGCATTTAACACTCTTGCTACTGCATTAATTTACACATTATACTTCACTGGCAAGAGCATTGTTGTTAAGGCCATATTATTTTTAATAAAAACTGAGTATTTTGCTGTGCTTCTTTTTATTTATTTATTTATTTATTTATTTATTTATTTATGGCTGTGTTGGGTCTTCGTTTCTGTGTGAGGGCTTTCTCTAGTTGTGGCAAGCGGGGGCCACTCTTCATCGCGGTGCGCGGGCCTCTCACTATCGCGGCTTCTCTTGTTGCGGGGCACAGGCTCCAGACGCGCAGGCTCAGTAGTTGTGGCTCACGGGCCCAGTTGCTCCGCGGCATGTGGGATCTTCCCAGACCAGGGCTCGAACCCGTGTCCTCTGCATTGGCGGGCAGATTCTCAACCACTGCGCCACCAGGGAAGCCCTGCTGTGCTTCTTCATATGAGTTATTGCCAATTGAAATTTACAGATAGGAATTTTTCATCATGTAGGAATCTCTAGGTTATGGATAACCATCTGTATCATTGTATTAAAGAATAATTTTCCATTAGTAAGCCAGTCACAGATTTAAAGTATTGTCCCTCAGTGCTGTTTGTATGTTCTGTAGAGGACTTTAGAATTACAGAATACAGGAGCTGGAAGACACTTGATGACAATTTAGTCTAACTCCTTCCTCTTCTAGATGAGAAAACTGAAGCCCATATACTTTGTTACTGCCCAGTGCCCCAGTGTGGGCCTCATATCAATCTCTCTCAGTTGCCTTCTGCCCAAATAACACTCTGAATTTCAATGGCCCTTACGGATCACATCATCATGATGTCCTCTCACCAACAGCCTCCATTCTCAAGCTCACATCAGCTCATCTCAAGTTTTATTTTTCTTTCACTAACAGCATATCACTTAAAATTCTGTTGGCAACAATTAATATGAATTCCAATCAAGTAGTCATTGGATATGTACTGCCCTCAGGGAGGGAGTGTAATTTGGACTACATAGTTTCTTTTATCTGAGGGCACTCTCTACAGAGGGCTTTGGTTGTAAACCGCCAACAGACAACACTCAGAGCCCTCAGGGGAATGACTGCCTCAGTCCTGAAAGAGGAATACTGGCTACACACCACAGAACATACTACTGTCCACTCCCTGTATCATTTGAATCTGTTGCTTTACATAATTTCACTCTATCTAGGAAAAGCTCCTCCAGAAATCTGTTTGGTTCTTCTGCTGGGGAAATTTGTAAAAGAGATGTTCACTGAATGAACTATATAACCCCTAGTTCTGCAGCTGGTCCTGCACCCTCAATTGGTCATCTCTCTTCTCTGCTATCCAGGTAACTTACTCTCTCATCTACATTCCTCTCACCCTTAGCTAGCACCTCGGCTGGTCCCGGTCACTACCTGGTAGAGCGACCCAGATCATCACCCCTGAGTTGTCTGAGCCCAGGTCTCCATTCCTTTTCAACTGAATGTAGAATGCCATGCTCAGCCATGGCTACTACACTTGTCTACTTAAATCGAGCCATTAAAATGGAACACGATTTTACCTAGAGATCTCCCAGTGGATCACTTGGGTGTCAAGCATATTCCTCTCTGCTTCCATTTTATAACAGCATTGACGTGCAGAGATAAGAAGCAAAAATTTCCAAGAAGATCACTGGAACTGATGGTAAATATGTCACTGATTCTTCCTCCATTGATCCTTTTTCTACTGGAGATATGGGACTATATGCTGGTAACCCACCCTTGTATCTTCGAAGGACTTCTAAAGGCTTTTTCACTCTGTTTGGCAGCTTCTAGTTGTTATGATGTTTGTGATTTATGATGAGATCACTGACTCACATTGTCACATGTCCACTGCTGCAACTGCTGTGCTGTAAAGAGCCTTTCTTGATCCAACGCAGTGATGTACAGGATTCCATGTTGGTGGATCAAACATTCTGTAAGCCCTTGATTAGTGGTGCAGGTTGAGGCCATGTGAGAAGGAAAGACAAATCCATATTCAGAATGAGTGTCAGTTCCGGTCAAGATTAATTGTTCTCCTTCCTGTATGGAAGGGATCTGATGTATTCAACTTGTCACTGTATGACTATATGATCTCCTTGAAGGATGGTGCCATATTGAGGTACCAGTGTTGTTTTCTGTTGCTGCCAGTTTGGGCATTCAGCAGCAGCATGGCTAGATCAGCCTTGTTTAGTGGGAACTTCTGCTGTTTGGACCTCTGTATAGCCTCCATCCCTGTCATATTTATGCACCAGTTGTACCAGTACTAAGGTTGGAAGAAGCTGGCTCACATCAACTGGCTGAATCATTTCCTCTACTTGATTGTTGGTAGATACCCTCTGTGGGAGTTAACATGTGATATAAAATCTTCATATTTTTTTGTCTACTGTATTCCCATAGGTCCTTCCCTATGCCTCTTTCCCAGATGTCTTTGTCTCCAATCTTCCGAACCTTTCCCTTCCAACCTCTAACCTACCAGCCAAGTCATTTGACCATGAATCTGGATACATTCTTACCTTGGGCCACTTCTCTTTTCATGCAAAATGAATGACAAGGTGGACAGTCCAAAGTTCTGCATCCTAGGAGAATTTCATCTTATTGCTAGATTTCCAGCGCTAAAGTAGGCGGTGATCCATTTTTGGCTTGCATCCGCATCCTGAGATGACCTCTCAATGGACCAAATTTAGCCTTTTTCCTCCTTAAGCAACTTGGAAATGCCTATACAACCATAGTTGCAAGCTGATGGAGAGAAAATATTGCAACAGTTTTGGATGAAACGGGGTCCTGGGCCACCTACTCATACTGCTTGCTTGTGCCCTGTAGTGCTTTTCACGCCCGATTCTTGATGTGCTGCTTTTAGCTTATGGATTGCTACTAGGTCAGCTTGTCCTTGTGCCTTGATAGGTCTAACAAAGCCAAGCTCATGATGGGACGCTCTAGCCACATGGTCACTTAATGCCCATTGTCAGGTGGATCCAGTAGCATGCCTGGAACTATTAGAGTATATCATTATCAGCAGATAGCATGGCCTTGCCAGAGAACCCCATAGATCTATGTTGTAATTTTCCCAATGAGGTTTGCCATAAACTCCACATGGTCTCTTTTCTCACTGCAAACACTTCCAATATCAGAGAGTCTGCTGGACTGTATAGCCCAAATGGTAGGGCTGCTTGTATTGCAGCCTGAACCCATTGCGGAGTACTTTCCTGCTCTAAGCTCCTGTCAAAGCTGGCAGCCTCTGTGTCACTCAGCCTACGTGTCAGAGCAGTATTCCTAACTATGGAATATGCTGCCTCCAAAGCCCAAAGAGGCCTGTGAAGTATTGTACTTCCTTCTTCATGGTGGGAATGTGACATGCAATAATTTGTCCTTTATTTTAAACCTACCCCAGGCTACTGGACCCCTCTAAAACCTTCACTGATGTGGTAGGTCCCTTAATCTTCAAAGAGTTTTCTCTTATTCTCGGGGATGCCTGTGTCCCAGATGTCCAACACACTTACTACTTCTTAGTCTGTTTTTACTGATCAATATAACAAACATATGTGATGTTCTACAGAATGTCCAGACGGTCCAGGTTTCTTTGGACTATATTATGACATAGAGTAGAAGAGCCAATATAGACTTTGGATAGACTGTAAGTGTAGACTGTTGTCCTTCCCATGAATGTGAATTGCTTCTGGTAAGTTTCCCTCTAGGTACTGCTTCAGCTATTACATATCTATTGGTCTGTAACCTTTTCATCTTCATCCAATTTTAAATATGTTCTAATTTTTATTATAATTACTTCTTGGTTTCATGAATTATTTGGAAGTATGTTTTTAATTTCTAAAATTTAAAAATCTCTTTTGGATAACCTTTTGTTATTGATTTGTAATAGTAGTACTTTGTAGTCTCTATATCAGTTTAAAAGTTTGATACTTTTAGGCCTAAAATTTGGTCGATTTTTGTAAATATTTCAAGTATGCTTGAAAAGAATAGAAATTCTTTAATTGTTGATTATAGTTCTATACAATTTATATAGCCTTACTAATTTTATGTCCATTTAGTCAGTTACTGAAAATGATGTGTTAACATCTCTCACTGTGTTTGTGCATTTGTCAATTACTCTTTGTAATCCTATTCATTTTGGCTTTATGTATTTTGAGGATGTATTAGATATCTACAATTTTAGCACTGGTGTATCTTCCTGGTGAATTTTTACTTTATTTTTATTTTTTTTTCAACTTTTTGTGTTTATTTATTTATTTTTGGCTGTATTGGGTCTTTGTTTCTGCGCGAGGGCTTTCTCTAGTTGTGGCAAGCGGGGGCCACTCTTCATCGCGGTGCGCGGGCCTCTCATTATCGCGGCGTCTCTTGCTGCGGAGCACAGGCTCCAGACGCGCAGGCTCAGTAACTGTGGCTCACGGGCCTAGTTGCTCCGCGGCATGTGGGATCTTCCCGGACCAGGGCTCGAACCCGTGTCCCCTGCATTGGCAGGCAGGTTCTCAACCACTGCGCCACCAGGGAAGCCCTGAATTTTTACTTTTATTATTATGTAGTATAAGTGGGGTGAGTTTGAGCATTTCAGGGCTGATCAAAGAAAAATTTATGGCCATGAGGTGGCAGCAGAGCACACAAGCTCTATTTTGGTTCTACTTTTAAAGGTTTGCAAGTTGGGAAAGGCCCTAGCACCATACAGAGGGTTAAGGCATGAGGCCACCATGGAGAAGGAGAGGAGGGCAAGGGTACCGGTGGAAAGAGACATCAGAGACAGAGGTTTTATGTCTAGGGGGCTTATGTATGATGTCACTCAGCAGCATGGCAGAAGTCTCTGGGTTAGAGAATTCCAAAGGGCAGCAGCATCGAGTCTTTATAACCCAAGGCTTATTTTACCTGTGGCAAGCAGATTTTGGGCACAGTTTCACAGGCTATATAAAGCAGACAAGCTCTAAATTTCTAAAACTCTGTTTGTTTGGACTATGTTTAAAACAAGTGGATGGGTAAGTTTTGGTTTGGTGTCAGTGGGCTTTTGCGCTAATGGGTCTCAGCCTGCTGTAAAGAGATAAACAACCCATGGGCCAATATACAGAGGCCACCTTTGCCTCATATACATGACATATAGTCACTTTCTTTACCTCTTTTTTTGCTCATCGTTTATTATATTTTACTTTTTTATTGGTATTATTTGGTAAAGTTTCAGTTTATAGTAGTCTGCTATCTTACTATTTATTTCTTATTCAAACTGTTCTAATAAGAATTTTACTTTATTCTTTGCTTCCACTTATCTAAAAATGCTCTGGGTAAGGTCATCAAATGACCGTCATGATATCAAATCCATTTAATGCTTTAAACTTTCTTCTTGTGTGTACAAATGTTTAATTTATATAATTTGAAAATGGGATGCCATACATGGAATTTAGTATTTTTTTCTGTTTGCTTACTCTTTTCTCTTTCCTCTTCCTCTTCCCACCCAAATTCCCATCTTTACTCTACCTACCCTCTCTAGACAAATGATGTCATCCCCATTAGAATATATCATTCCCATTTTACTTCATGCTCATAAAATCATATGCAAACATATATACATACACACACAATACTCAAAATAAGCATATATATATCCCATCACTATGGCATAGAAATAGAGTCAACTAATACAGCTCTAATGTGTATTTTCCATTAAGATCAATGTTGCAATAAAAAAATATATGTATACGTGGACATACATACATACACGTATACATGGACATACATACGTGGACATGATTTTATATCTATAGGATTACTATGACAAAGAATATATTTTTTCCCAAAAGACTGTAACAATCTGTATTTTTTACCACCAATGTATGGGAGTACCTTGTCCCTCCTGCAAAATTCCCACCAGTGATAGGTATTGCTCTTCTTTATATGTGACCATCTATCTAATGGGGTATAAATTGACAATCTTCAAAGCTTTATTTGTATTGCCCTGATTACTAGTGAGTTTGAGCATAATTTTCTACATCTTGGTCGTTTGGATTTACTCTTCTAAGTTTATGTCTTTATATTTGCCCATTTGTAAGTGCTCTATAGTAAATGTTATCATTTCATATTATATAATACACAGTAGTATAGATATTAACTCTTTGTCTGTAACCTACATTGCAATTTCCTCCATATTTATTACGTATAATTGATATTTGACTTTAACTCTTTGGTCACAAAAAATTGTTAATACAGGTTTTCCCTGGATTTAGTCTCTTCTTTTCTTATCCCCCACCCCCCATCTCTCTCTTTCTAAAGTAAAAAAAAATAATTTTTTTTTTGGCTGTGCCATGCAGCTTGTGGGATCTTAGTTCCCTGACCAGGGATTTAACCCAGGGCCCCGGCAGTGAGAGCCTTGAGTCCTAACCACTAGACAGCCAGGGAATTCCTAATAATCATTTAAAAAATAATTTTATGCCACATCAAAGCCCTTAGTGAAAATTGGGAGTCCAATTTTGTTTTCTCTTTGAACTAAAACACCATATTTGTCATACATTAAACTTTCATCTCAATTCTTTTCTATCAGTCTTGTTTATTCTTATTTAATGCAGTTGTTTTTCTTATCTTATTAACTGACTTGATTCCAATGACTATAGTATATGCTGATATCTGGTGAGTAAAGTTCCTTTCTTTTTTTGTTTGTTTTTGTAGAATTTTCTGACTCTAAATGAATCTTAATATAGTTTAATCCAATTTTAAAATACTCTTGTGGTTCTAATGTGACTTTTATTGAATTTATTAATTTTAAGAGATTTATATTTTTACAATAGTATTTTTTCATATGTTTAAATTTTGTTCAATTGTTTTTAGTAACATTTTTATAGGTTTTTTTTTTTCTTATAGGTCTTATACCTTTCTGTGTAAATTTATTCCACTTTTTTTTTTTTTGCTATTGTGAATGAAATATTTCTTCCATTAGCATTTCAAAGTGTTTATTGCCATTAAATTTTGTATATTCATCTTGTTTCCAAATACCTTACTAAAAATCCCTCTTTAATTCTGTTTTTCCTAATCTCTGTGGTTTCCTAGGCATATAATCATATCAACAGTCACTGCATCCTCCAAGATAATCTTTAATGACAGTAGCTATTCCTGTTAGTTCCTGATTTTAATTGAAACAGCTTATGATTTTTAAATACCTATAGGCTTTTCATAAATAATCTTCATTGTGTTTGTTTCCTTCAATTTCTGTCTTACTCAAGAATCTTCATTAGGAATAGCTACTGAATCTCAGTAATATGCCTTTTAGCATCTATCGATATGATCATGTTTTCTCTTCTTTAATTCATTTAGGTAATTGATTGTGTTAATAGATTTACTGAAATCAAAACACTCTTGAATTCCTGGAATACAATTCTTTTTGCCATAGTTATTAACCATTCAAAAAAATTTTTTATCTGTATGTATAGATGAGATTGGTCTATGGTTTTTCCTTTTTTTTTTTGTCTTGTGTTTCTTTATCAGGTTTTTTGGGGTTTTGTGTTTTTTTTTTGACTGTGTTGGGTCTTCGTTGCTGCGTGCCGGCTTTCTCTAGTTGCGGCGAGTGGGGGCTACTCTTCATTGTAGTGCTCGGGCTTCTCATTGCAGTGGCTTCTCCTGCTGCAGAGCACAGGCTCTAGGCGCATGGGCTTCAGTAGTTGTGGCTTTCTAGGTGCGCAGACTTCAGTAGTTGTGGCTCTCAGGCTCTACAGCAGAGGCTCAGTAGTTGTGGCGCATGGGCTTAGTTACTCCATTGCATGGGTGATCTTCCCCGGACCTGGGGTCAAACCCATGTCCCCTGCACTGGCAGGCGGATTCTTTTATTTTTTAATAAATGCTCCATTATTTTATTTATTTATTTATTTATTTATTTTGGCTGCACCACGTGGCATGTGGGATCTTAGTTCCCCAACCAGGGATCGAACCCACACCCTCTGCAGTGGGAGCGCAGAGTCTTAACCACTGGACCGCCAGGGAAGTCCCTGGCAGGCGGATTCTTAACCACTGTGCCAGGGAAGTCCCCTTTATCAGGTCGTTATATTAATCTTATACTAGCTATATGAAATGAGTTGGAGAGTTTTTCCCTTTTAAAAAAATTTGGGATACTTTAAATTACATTAGAATCATCTCTCTCACAACCCTAGTACTTTTAAAAATATGGATTAAAAAAATCACTTTTTCCATTCTTATCTGATAATTGGTCTATTAACATTTAAAATTTTGTCTTGGATTACTTTTGATCTTTCATGTTTTTCTAGGAAATTATCCATTACCTCTAGATTTTCCAGTGTGCTGCTACACGGTTGCATGCAGAATTTTAAAGTGAACATCTTTCTAGTTCATCTTACTTCATTCATTTTCATGAATGCTGCTTCTTGGCAGCATTCAACATAGTTGACGACTCTGTACTTCTATCTTAAATTTATTGAATGGATGTTATTGACTCATGTTTTTAGTATGATAATGCAGAGGAATTTATGATGGATACTAACGGAAAATTACAGGAAATTTGAAAATTTAGTGAATTGTTTGCTGACATTTTTATTTTCTATTACAGGGTTCATCTCTGTAATTATGCAATTTACTACCTTTTTCCCCTTTCTATATTACTTTGGAAAATTACAGCCTTATAACAGACATCAGTAATTTGTACATATTGTGGCTGATCTGAGAACAGTGTCCTAAGAGAATGGAGTCACAGATATACTTTTTGTAAGCAAAGAATCAAGCATTAAAACCAAAGGAAACTTAGAAAGTGATGTCATCTCTGACCAAATGACACAGATTTGCCTCTCTGAACAGATTTGCAGTGTCCTTCAAGACCATATATGGAATTCCCTGGCAGGCAAGTGGTTAGGACTCCACGCTTCCACTGCAGGGGGCATGGGTTCAATCCCTGGTTGAACCAAGATCCTGCATGCCACGTGGCCAAAAAACCCCAAAAAACAAACAAAAAAACCCCACCATAACTAACAGAAAATTGCACAATGCAATTGCTAATAATTAATATGAAGTCTACTTTTTATATAAAAATAATGCTTGCTACATGACTTTACTAAACTGGATTCCTGCAAAAGACAATAGATGACTCTCTGAACGTGAGCTTCCAGTAAAAGATTACTATGACAAACTAAAGGATATCAGGTGATGCAGCACAGCTAAAACAAAACAACAGCTCTGAGAGTCTTTTACAATCCCACCTCTGGTGCAAAGGGACTGCACGGGCAGCAAGGCAGTGGGACAGTCACGGAACTGGGGCTGAATGATTTTTACACACGATTTGTAATCCTCCCTAAGGTGGAGGAGGTCATCTATCTTGATTTACGTGGTTTAAATCACTGTTCCTTTAGTTTTCCTCACACTTTAACAAATTAAACTAGGTAGTGAGTTACAGTCATTAAACTTGAAAAATGTTTCAACTGAATGAAAAACTTCCTATGATAAAGCCTCCAAATAATCAAGGAACGATTCAAGGTATTTTCTGCATAAACTTTCCACCTGGATAAACCACTTTAAGCACTCAGCTTTTAACTAGTTGAAGAGGAAATTGGTATCACCAAATGCAACACATAGTTCTGCCTTCTTACATACCATAAACTACTTGATTCAAATTCATCATTAAACGTCACTTGTATAATTTGCTAACAGCAATGCTCTCAGGGACTGTGGTGTGCAGGACCCTATGTAAAGTTGTCTCAAGCTGCTAGCCTTTTAATGTTCACATTAAATTTATTTTTTGTTTCCCTCCCCTGCTGTCAGCTGTCACATTTTATTGTTTACCTGCTTCCAGCAGGACCCTGTCAATACTTATGATTTGTTCAGGAGCAGAAGTCAGATAACCAAACTTATTAGAATCAGGTGTGAAATAAGAACAAGCAGACACTGAAGATGGGGACCTGAGTGCCCTCACTTCTCAGTAAAGTACGTGTTAGTAACAGGTCTCCTGGTCTTCTCCAGATTGGTGATGCTCCACAACGGAATTCTAAACATGTAAATTGCAATTAGATGTTTCTGGTAAGTGGCAAATGAAATATCCATCATAATTTAAGAACCCTGTTAAAAATTTTAAAACTCTCTTTGCAGAGGAGGAGTCTAATAGCACGTTTCTAATGGAAGACTGTGGGATCACAGTAAGGAAGACAGAACTATATAGACCAGCAGCTGGCTTAATTAGCTTCCCATAAACTTATTAACAAATTAGATTACAAAATACAAATGTAATTTAATGAATCATCATATGAGGCACTGAACTCAAAGCTGAATTGTAACATGCTTACCATAATACGACTTGCTTAATTACCGATATGAATGAATCACTAATACCTCAAGCCTGCTCAACAGTTCTGAAAACCTACTTATGTAATGGTGGTGCTCACCTCTGAGTAAAGCAATGAGTAGTTCCCTGGGTCAGGTGTAGCAGTCCTCAAAATGATCATGTGACAATGTAACAATACAGCTGTTTCTTAAAGGTTCTGGAGACCCAAGATACGTATTTCTAGAGCTAAGTTATCTTCTGTTGTATCAATTCAGATGCAGTTAGATTTCAATTAGATGTCAATTTTTTAAGGCACATGTGATGGAATTCTGTGAATTCACAAGAGAAAGTAAGGG
The DNA here is from genome assembly GCF_009873245.2 of Balaenoptera musculus. Classification (NCBI taxonomy): domain Eukaryota; kingdom Metazoa; phylum Chordata; class Mammalia; order Artiodactyla; family Balaenopteridae; genus Balaenoptera; species Balaenoptera musculus. The sequence goes on along the minus strand of NC_045789.1, from coordinate 22,468,360 downwards.
CAACTGGTAATAATGGTTACGTAAAGGGGTAGTTAAAATAACAGCTTGCTACCAGCCCCACGCTTCTGAAGAAGTTGCACATGTGGGAAAATATTTGGGTACAACTCTTTAACAAATTTTAACAATTGAAAATGTGGGGAGAAAAAAACCTTATTCGAGAGTATAACCTTCTTACCTTTGGGATGTTAAAATTACCTTTTATCAGATAGTTTTCAACTTTTTAAATGTTCTTACTTAATTATTTTAACATTGATAATGTCACTTTAGTCTCCACATTTGGGGAAAATTTTACCTTCTGTAAAATCTAAGAATGGGAACCACTAGAACATGTACAAAGCCATGTTGCTCTGATTTGCAGTGAATACTTTTTAAGAAAAGCATTTCATGACCACAGACCAGGATATCCAAACTTCTGGTGAGGAGGATTTTTTCCAAGTCTTGTGATCAACTGTGGAAAAATAATTGGTTAATTTGACAGTGAAGGCCCTTAAGGGTGTTGAAGAAAAGGTCCTAGGGAAAAAATACCCAGAGCCAAAGTGGGAGAAATGTTATATTTCTCCCTACTCACAGGTGAGGAGGAAAGAGCAACAATTTTGTACATGCACCTTGTAAAACTTCTCAAAACCACACCTACATTTCTAACCCTACCTTTAAAATTCCTGCTGTTGTTCTCAAGAAAATCAGGATCACACAATAGAAGCTTTGATACATGTAATAAACCAAACACCCACGTACCATGCTTAGAGCAGTGTCTGTTCCATGTAAGTGCTCAGCAACTATTAGCTTTGATATCATTGGAAGAATTAAATACGGCTGCCTTCCAAACCTTCTTCATATATAAAGAAAGCACAGTGAACTGACCGGACTGTAGCTTTAATAGACAGACTTAAGGATAGCTATTAATATAAGAATTGCAATATGAAATTAAATAGACTTTTAGGCTAAAAAATTACAAGTTTTAAAGATTCTCCAGTAAGTTTATTTTGCAAGCCTTTTCTATTTTATGTTTGATTGGTATACACTGGAATAAAGAGAAAAATGTTCATATAGACTGTTTGAACACTGAACTGTTATCATCTTAAGATAAATTCAGGTTTACTTTATTTTTAATTGACCTTCAAATTGCAGCAGCTTACGAGGTTTAGCTGTAAGTGTTCTTGCCACCCCAACTTGTCACTGAGTCAGACATACACACAACACATGTAAACAGACACAAACAAGTCTTTTATAAAGTAAACAAGTCTTTTATAATGTAAATAATCGTTCCTTGTTGAAACTTTTTATACCCAGTTCCTGTCTTTTCTGAAATTGGGATATTCATATTTATAGAGAACAATATTTACAAAGTAAAGAGTTTCTCTTTGAAAACTCAAGCAATTCTTGACAGCAATATTTTTCTTATTGATCTAAAAAGCATGGAATATGGAAGGCCAAAAGGGGAAAAATCACTTCAAATGATCAAAACAAAAGAGCACTAAAAAATAATATATTTAATAATGTAGAGAGAAATTTTTAAAGTACAGTTTCTTTTGAAAATATTGACATTCAAACAAACAGCTTCGGACTCATTGCCAAAAGCTTTCTCAATTACAATTAAAAAATGTTGGTTTTATTGTAGGAAGATACATTAATTCTTTGAAGTCAGAATGAAAGGGTTGCACAATTTAATTTTTATATAAATGACTGTTTGAATATACAAAGTATCAAATATAAACAGTAGTGTAACAAGAAAATAAATTGGCAGAAATAATTATTCAACGAGTAGCAATAATTAAGACCACCATTTGAAAGATCTTCCATAAACAAAGAATGGAAAAATATTGTTATAAGTTTTTACAGCACACAATTGAATTCCATTCTAATTCATTACTATTATACTTCCTTCTTCTTCAGTATTAGTGGACCCACATTATCTCCTGTCAATTCATTGTGTTTATTATGTGAACCATCACAGGCAGGAAACTAAAAAGGAAAAAAATTACAAGTGTTATTCTTTAAATGATTCAGTAAATAGAAATATTTGTGACATGCTCTTATAAAGAAAAGGCCATTACTTTGGGGGGAGAAACACATCAGATAGCTTTCCTGAGTAACAGATATATTCTCTATCTAACCTAACTACATTCCAATACTACAGCAAATCTAACAAATTTAAGTATTTAATTATTTGGTAGATTTTAAATAAAAAGCTTTGGATGATTCCACACAAGTCAATACAATAGTTATAAAAGGGCATCAAAATAAGCTCTTATTTTCTATAAAGCTCTAAATCTGAGCTCACCTCATCACTTATTTTAAATTTTAAAAGGATGTAATTTAAATTCAAAATAAATTATTTCATAACGTTTTCTTACTATAAAATTCATGCACACTGTAACACTTAAAAAATACTTTAAAAATATTTTTAAAAACTTACTCATAGGTAACAATAATTAACATTTTGGTATATTTTTTCCTCTGTATTTACTGTGTACTCATTTTTTTTTAAGCAAAATTGAGATCATACTGTAATATGCTTTTCTAGCTTATATCATGCTCCCATGTTATTATTCTTTAAAAAACATGGTTTTTCATAGCTTCTTAATATCCCATCACTTGTATTATACCATACTTTAATCATTCCTCTATTATCAGATATCTAGACTGTTTCTAGGATTTTGTTATTACAAAGGATGTGATGATGAACATTATTGTATTTAAAGCCTCAAATAGCCTATGATCAAACTAGATCTCATCAACTACTTATAATTTATCACTCCAAACTCCTCCTTTTTTTGGTTTATTATTTTAATTGAAATATAGTTGATTTACAATGTTGTGTTAATTACTACTGTACAGCAAAGTGATTCAGTTATACACATACCTACATTCTTTTCTTAAAAAATATCCTTTTCCATTATGGTTTACCATAGGATACTGAATAGTTCTCTGTGCTGTACAGTAGGACCTTGTTGTTTAGCCATCCTATATATACTAGTTTGTATCTGCTGACCCCAACCTCCCACTCCACCCCTCCCCCAATCCCTTCCCCACTGGCAACCACCAGCCTGTTCTCTATGTCTGTGATTCTGTTTCTGCTTCACTGATAGGTTCATTTGTGTCATACTTTAGATTCCACATATAAGTAATATCATACGGTACCAATATCTGTATTTCTCTTTCTGACTTACTTCACTTAGTAAGATAATCTCTAGTTGCATCCATCAAACTCATTTTTAATTTCCACATTAAAAATCATCCATAATTATACTTACCATTTACTAACTCATACTACATACAAGGCACTGTACATACATCATCTCACTAAATCCTCAAAAATTTCTGTGATATTGGTATATTATCAGATTTTAAAACACCTGACGATCAGAGTAATAAAGATTAAGTAATTTGCCCAACCAAGTTTCTGTGCTGGTCTAACTTTTCTAATGTAGGAAATATAGCGATCATAAGAGGCGACCTTTAATTTAGAGTAGACTTTCAGTGCTGAATACTATGGAAAAATCTCTAATCTCACAGAACCGCAAAACTGGGGATTTAAGAAGCAAAACCATTTTAACTGCACAGAATTTTAGTGGACATGTAAATGGACATCTTACCGTCTTAGAACGCCAACATCTACAATAAGCTGCTTTAGTAAGACACAGATCTTCAATGTTTATCTCATTCACCACTTTGGGATTTTCCTTTTGTATTTTAAGATTAATCAAGCTATCCTTCTGTTGCTTTTTCTTCGGGAGAAATGGACGAACCGCAAGGTAGCCAAGTAGTGCAAGTACACCAAGAAAAGGCAATAACCGAAGCCATTCTGAAACTAAACATGTACAGATCTGTTAAAGTCTGCGTGCTCCTGTAATAGAACTCAAATAGGGATGGACTGGGAAATTGGGATTGACATGTACACACTACCATGTTTAAAATAGATGACCAACAAGGACCTACTGTAAACACAAATTAAAAAAAAAAAATTAAAAAAAAAAAAAAAGAACTCAAATAGCATGTCTCATCTTTGAGCTTATTCTTTATCTATTCTTCACTTCTCACTTTAATTTCTTAACTATCTAACTTATCTGTAAAACTGTGAATAAGGCACCTATACCTAGGACCCCCTTATTTTATTTGTGGGTTGACTTCAGACTTTTGAAACTGGAAAACAAAATTTTCAGAAATGGGTCCTCTACCAAATATCCTATCTCATTATCCTCACTAAGTATATTTGTGTTTAGTTTTATTTCAGGAATTATGATCACCATAATTATAAACAAAATTCAATGTGATATATTTTATAGGTTTAGAAAACATTTCCACCATGTCTAAAATCATACAACAGAATATCCCATAATAGCTTATCACTGATTTATAATTTCAGACAGAACACGTCTTCAATGCTTTAATTTACGTTTTTTGGTAAGGCATAGTGATTCCTAAAGAAACACCTAAATGTTGTGTAAAAGCTATTTTAAAGAGCTAGTCGAAATTTTCACATCCTGAATATTCTCATTATTAGATACATCTTATTCCGTAAGTGTTCATGAAAGCCTTCTGTAGTACTCAGCACTGTCTTAGGGGGATAGGGAATGTAAGTGATATAAATGAAATTTATATCACTTATAAATGATATAAGTTTCTCCTATGCCCGTGGAGACAAACACACCAGGAAGCCAAGATAATTGTCTCAGCATGCATTTATCAATGTTGGCTAGTACCCTGCCTCTGCTGGGCTCTGCAGGGAATCCTTTGCCTTTAAAGAGTTATCACTTGTCATGCTTCACTGAGTGCTAACCTGATATCTTGCTAATAAGCACTATGTAGAAATAGCTTAGTGGAGAAAAAGAAAAATTGAAGGTCATGTGCTAAGGCATACTAATAAATGTTAATGATAAATGAACAGACTATGCTAAGAGTGCAACTGTATTACCTCATTTAACACTGTGTTAGTTTAAACAACTGTATTTGGTAGGCACCATTATTATTCCCATTTTTCATGTGGGTAAACTGTAGCTTAAGCAGGTTTAGTCCAGGACAGTAAGTGCAAAGCCTGTTCTCAATCACTATGAATGAAATTCAACAGATCTAAACTTTTATCTGTTCTTCTCTCAGTAAAACTACTCAAAGACTGGCTTAACATTAACTCTTCCAAAATGAAATTATTTTTGATACAACACCACGCCAAAGGTTTGTTATGAGTTGTGGACGAATCAACCTATTTATGTATGAATAGCACCTATAAGAGTGCCTGGCACAGAGAGGATACACAATAAATGGTAGTTTTTATTAAGATTATGGAGATTGGAGCAACTCCTCTGAAAAAATATTTTGCTAACTAAACCTGACAATGTTATATAGTAGAAATCTTTGGGGATATAATCTTTTAGTCACCAGAATGAAATTCTGTAACGATAAGGTTTTGCCAGTCAAGCTGGCTGTTCTATTCTCATAACAAAAGTGGAAAGACTCCACATAAATCTTCTGAATGAATTAAAGTTCTGGAAATGACAAAGAACTGTTTCTTGGGGGGGAGGGGTCTATCTACAGATCTGTGCTGTCCAATACAGTAACCACTAGCCAAGCTGTTCTGATCTGTACCCAGGATTTTGTTTTAATCAGGTATGGTAAGATGACAGACATGGAGACAACTGCCTTGAAAGAGAAGTTTACTTACAATTCCCAAGAGGAGGGGGCACACCGTGCCACCCAGGACCACATGGGGAAGTACCAGGCTTGGTCAGGCAGAAGGTGAAAGGGCACAAGCTTTTATTGTGGTTTCTACAGAAAAGGCAACGTAGGGCAGAGTAAACATTTAGGATTGGCTGGCTTGAATAATTTCAGTGGGCTCTGGGCTATGGGGGTGGTCCCTAGTTGTCTCATGTCTGGCCCTGGGTGATTTAGGGCAGGGGAAATACTGGCTTGGTAAGTGAGAGTTAGATAAAGGAAGTGGTTGGAGTGTAGGCTTTGGATTGGTTGGTTTGCATATGAAAAGTATGCTCACAGGCAAGTAGTTTACTATCTCCTGGCATTAGCTAGTCCTTGGAGGGGGCAAGTTCTCCCTGGCCAGCAAGGCCCCCAAGATGTCCGAGTATCATAAAATATAGAAAATAAAAAACACAATTAATACACATGTGGCTATTTAAATAAAGTAAAATTCAGAAGTCAGTTTCTAAGACACACCAGTCACATTTCAGCAGCTCAAGAACTACATGTGGCTAGAGGTTACCATATTTGACAGCACAGAGAACATTTCTATCATCACAGAAAGGCTTTTGGATAGTGCTGCTATAGACCACTGTTTCTATAAAGTACCATCTCTATAACATGGCAAGGCTACTTTGACAGTTTCAACTCCCACAAATATCCCATCCCTCATGTACTTGAAGCCAGCCAAAGCTACTTATTACCTAATGACAGGCTTCCTGTGTCCTTTGCATAAGGAATTCCTTCTGTCTGCCATGCCTTTCTATCTGTGGCCTATCTGACTCATTACGTGGACCATTTAAAACTAGGGTCAAATATGCCTCCTCCAGAAATCTTTCTTCATTTCCCAAAGCAAAATTAATCACTCCCTCCTTTGCTTCCAAGCCCCTTTACCGCAGTTTCTTTTATCATACTACTGTTATCTGTTTATAAAGTTGATTCTTCCATGAGCCTGTAGGAAAAGGAGCTGTGTACTACTCTTCCTGGCGCGAAGTAGATACCTCATAAATGTTAAATGAGTGACTTAATGAATGAATGAATGTAGAGCATAAATGTCAGTCCCCTTCTCACTCACCATACTGTACTGTAATTATTTATTTATACTTATTTTCTAGATCAGGCAATAAATATCTTAGATTGTTATTGGCCCCCAATATCCAGTATAGTATCTTGAAACAGTAATTATTCAATACATGTTTTTTGAATGTAGAATAACATTAAGTATTATTATGTATACTACAAAATTAAAAAGTCACGAGAGGTTAAGTGACTCAAAGTAAAAAAGTAAATGAATGAGAATGTAAAGATGAAAACATTAACTTAGATTCTTAAGTTTAGCATTTCCTAGCTTAATCCACAAATCTCAGGGAATAAATGGTATTAATACTGTTTTAAAATCTACTTCAGAAAACGTCCTTCGACACTTAATTCCTTGGTAAAACACTACTCTATAGTAATACAGTGATGAAAGGTACTATTATTTCCTACAACAAAGTAACAATTTATACAACAGTCTTGTTTAGTAAAATCTACTTTTTAAAGATGACAAACTTCAATTTAACTACAGAAAAGATAATAAAGGAAAATAATACAGCCTGTAAAGCTCAATTAAATCATTTTAAGTACATTTATTAAGGCTGATTTTTGGTGAATAAATATTAAATACAGAAAAATCAAACAAGAAATTAAAAAAACAACCTTTAAGATTGGCTATTTCTATGAACCTGTTTGATATATATTCAGCTACTGCAGATATATTAGGTACTGTGAAGGGAAATCTATTACCTACTAACCGTTAGGTATAATGTATATTTTGTATAGTACACTTTTAAATTGTTTTAGGATTATCAGAAATAGCATTTATTTTACAAAATTTGAAAATTTAGAAAAGTTATAAAAAATAAAATAACTTTTAATCCCACCAGTCAAGAGTTGGTAACATTTTGTTGTATTTCTATTTTGCTGTATTTTTTTTCCTTTTTCAAAAGGTTGCATATAATGATACCATAAAAATAATACTGGCAAATTGACTGCTGATAATTTCATAACATATTTTATTATGTATCATTATGGGTAAAACATAGAAATGACTTCATTTCTGAACTACAGAAAGATGAAAGTAAAATATTTTTAATGGATGGCATTACTATTACCACTTAAAACCTAATATAGACTATTCAGGACCAAAGAGCCAATAAAATGAAATTAATAATCAATTTTAAAATCTTTTTTCCACTCACGACTATAAATACAACTGTGTTCCAGTATTTAGAGCATTGCCTGGCCCATAGTAAGTGCTCAATAAATACTTGATGACTTGAGGAATTCTGAATTGCAGAGTGGTTACACGGAAGAAAATGTTTTAATGACATCAAAATTGTTCTCCACAAAGGCTAGTATAATCTTTAATTACACTGACTTTTAAATACAGTCGGTCTACCTAGGAAAAGGGGAAAAAACTTTTACAACTTACAGTAACTATGTAAATATTTTCCCAAATTCTCAAAAATAAAAGTTTTCTAAAATAAAATTCTTCAATCTTTCAGAAATAACCTTTATTATTTACATGTTAATAAATGCAACTCTTTAGTTTGAACTAAATGATTTATTACCCTTTCTTATTAAGAAAACGCACCTTTTGTTTATTTCTTTAAAAAAACAATTGAGGTAAATTTACATACAATAAACAGATCTTAGGTGTTTAGCTCTGAGCTGTGACAATTAAATACACCCTTGTAGCCTCCACTGAAAATGTGTAAAAATATGTAAAATATTTCCATCACCCCAGAAAGTATTCTCCTGCCCCCTTCTAGTCTATCTCCCCACCACTGATTCCTATACCCGAAGGTTTTTTCACTCAATATAAAATTTTTGAGATTCATCCAGTGGATCATTAATTTGTTCCTTTTTATTACGAATCAGTATTCCACTCTATGAATATACCATAATTCGTTTATCCACTCTCCTGTTGCTAGGTACTTAGGTTGCTTACAGTTTGGGATTATCATAAATAAGGCTGCTATGAACATGCTTTCAACTCTGTTCCATTTCTTAAATTCCTTGCTCAAAACTGGCCCTTTCTAGAGCTAATGCCCCTGAAGGGTCAGCTCTGACATGTTTGTGTTACTCTGGGAAAAATATTATTATAGTCTTAGGATTCATTGCTTTGTCTTTAGGAGGAAAACCATCACGTTTCAAAGCAGCTAACTAGTTTAAGTGGGGTAGAACTACTATATTCAAAGTTTCATAGCTAGCTTTTAAATCTAGATATAAACTTTTCTGACTTTTGAATGGGAAGTTTTGTTATTCTATTTTAAAAGTTTATATGACAGGGAAAGCTTTTTTAAAAGTCAATGTATTTGAATACATTATACTTTCAAAGGGCAGAATTATACTGATTTACCTTAAAAGCCTCACTCTTAACAATGTAACCTAAACAAAGATAGATAAGGCATTTCTGATAGATAAAGGCTATCTACAAATACTGTATAGTAATTAAGGATCTTCAAGTGTTTACTAAGAATGCAGAGTCATCATGAGAGAGTCCATTGCTTTTAAAAAAAACCACTGGGTCTAAATAGGGAAGGAAAAACAGGCAACAATAATGTGAACTGAAACTTTTTTTTGCTCTAATTGTCATAGATAGAAAATGAAAATATTTTTGGTCTGGTAAACATTTTAAACAATTATGTTGAAAAGTTATCTTGCAAAGAAAAAGTCTAAGATGGATTCTACAAGAAGTTCATTCAAGAGAGCCAAATGTCATTAGCTATTACCATCTAATCAGGAGGCGAGACCCAGAGAGGAAACTGGTCATTGAAGTTTTTCTTTCATAGTGCTCCAAAACAGATTCTGCAACTGTTATATTCTCATTGTCCAGTGCCAAACAGACTATCTCATTTTTTTCATAAAGTAGTTATTACAAATATGTTAACGTTTCCTAAATAAATGGACATTACAATGAAAACTAAATTGTCCCATTGTAATGGGACTTAAGTTACATGTGCACTATAAAGATATTTATCAGAGTTGTCATTTCTGAGAATTGGTCTTCACATTAACTATTTAATAGCTTTAAAGAAGAAACTACTATAAATTATTGATTCAAGAGGGAAAAGGTTTAGGTTGAGTTTCCTTAATACCTTTAATAGGAATTAAATATTTGTTGACAGTACGAATCCCTGAGAAGAAAAAAAAAAAGGTTTGAAAATCTTCTAGTCACTAAATCAAATATCATACTTTCCAATCTGCTTCAACTATACTCTATTTACAGAAAATTGAAACTAATATAAAACCAGCTACAATCAGAATCAACACACATAATTCAGGTTAAACTGGACTGAGGTGGGAACAAGGGGACTTTTTTCTTTCTTGACTATTAAAAACTCAGCTGTTAATTTATGCAAATGTTTAAGGTAAGTTGGCAACTGGGAACAAATGTCACAAAATGATCATATCCTTTTGACCTGGTATTATTACCATTTAGTGAATATATTCAAGGGTATAATTCAAAGAATGAAAAAATAACAATTGGTACAGAGCTACTTACCACTGAACATTATGAATAAAATATACATATAAAAACATTCCAGATTTCCAGCTGCAGGGGAATGGTTTAGGCCTACTGTGATGCTAATCTATAATAAGATTATATACATACGTAGCTGTTAGAACAAGATAAGGAATAAATATGTATGTTTATATGTTTAATATAAATATTAAAATATGTAAAGTACTTCAGTAAAAGAAATAAGGGGAGAAAAAGGCAAAATTTAAATAATTGCTGCAAGCTATCAGAATAAACCAGTAAAATCAACAGAAGACTTTGCTGTTTACAAACACGTGATTTGAAAGTTTTTTCATTTTGTTACTTTTATGTTGCTCCTATGTTTAGATATTTCTTTTTAATGTTTATTACTCAGTTACCACTCTTTCTATTCAATTACATGCTTTCTATCAAACCCCTTAACATCTAAAAATGTTAAAATCTCACAATCCATTTGTCAACAGAGCAAATGTCTATGACCATTACGCAAAGAATCTCTAGATGTAGAACAGTCATCTAGTTTACCGCATTTTAATCTATCCACCTCCAGACACTGCTTTTTTTTTTTTAAATCTCTGAGAGGGGATAGCTCTCAAAGCACCATATTTGTTTGGTAAAGTATTCTCTAATTAAAGAAAAAAAATTCCTTGAACATGGAGCTAAAATCCATGCTCGAGTAACTATCACTAATTTGGCCCTAGTTCTGTCTTTTCGTCTACACAGAATAAATCTTATTTTTCTTCCACTGGTCAGCCTTCCAAATACTGTATTTTAAGTCAGCTACCATAGATCTCCAGACTGCTCCAAGCTAAGCAGCCCTATTTACCTCAAAATTATCTTAATTCATGCTTACATTCCCTGGTAGTCAGGACATATGAATTCAATGTTTGCTTTATTAATATGGTTTCTCCCCCCCTCATCATCCTAATCAGTCCCTGTGTCTGGTTTACCAATATCCCAACTTACATTGTAAAGCTCAGAACCCAACAAAATCTTCCAAGTGTTGACTGCGTTCTGGAAATTTTCATCCTTTAGATGTGAAATCCCGAGTTCTGGGTTCTATTTTGTAAAGGAGGGAACTTAAGTACAGAATGTTACATATATTCATTGAATTTCATTTTCTAATTTTTGGTCCATCATGCTAGCAAAGGTATCTTTCCTTCAACTCCAGGAAACTAAATTGCCTCCAGGCCCGTAGTAATGGAGGTGACCTCAAATGACCCCATGATAGGTCAACTCTCTCCTATAGGATTGGAGTTTATTTTCTAATTTTGTTGCTAAATAAAACCGCAATACATATTATGTGCATGTCTGTGTTTCTCTCCCACACAGTCACACCCACACGATGTGGGTAAAAGCCAGCCAAGAGCTGGGACGGCCTGATACACAGCGCCTTAGGTAACGATGACTTACCCTGCTTTAAACAAGCACGCTGCAGGGAGCGATGGAGATGAAAGAGATGGGCCCGTTCCCAACTCAGCACCTTCTCAGCAAAATCCTGGTCTCTCGCCACGTAAAGACACTGGCGACAGCCACGAGGATAAGCACCCCGGGCCGCCAAGTTCCGAGAGGTGGCCTCACACACGCTCCCAGGCAGCAGCGGCGGCGCGCGCCCACCTCCCTCGGAGCGCAGGCTCACTGGATCACGAGCCATCCGCCAAGCTCCGCCCCGCCCCTCGGCCCGAGGGTTTTTAGATGCCCGCCCCCACCCTCCGCCTTGGGAAGCTTGCAAGGATGGGGACTGGCTGAAGGCAAAAATTACCTGTGAGCCGGGCGAACCCGGTAATGCTCTCGGGGACTGGGAGCCGCTTAAGATACGCGGGGAGCTGCACCTTCACGATGCGGGCCACGCTCTCCAGCACCATCCTGGCCAGCGGCGTCCGCTCCTCGCCCGACCCCCGCCGCTCTCCGGCCGAGCTGCCGCGCCTGCGTCGAGAGCGGAAACGGCCGGCGGGCACTTGCAGCCTGGACCGGGCGGGGCGGGATTGCGGGCACGCGAGGAGAGGTGACCTGCCCGGCGCCGATTGGCAGCGGGCGGGTGACGTGCGCGCGCCAGGCGGATGCCGAGGGGTCGCGGGCGGCCGCGGGGGCTGACGGGTAGCGAGGCCCGCCTCGGAATCTCGATGCTGAAGAGGGACTTTGCGGTGGGCCTTTTACATCTGTAGACGCCGGAGGCCCGCAGAAAGGATACTGTGTCGGAGGAGGTAAAGCACAAGAAAGTGCTTTGTAACCGGAAAGTACCTTTCAAAAGTGAGTTTCTCCTGGCGTCTCTTTTTACCTCGGCCCGTCTCGTCTCGGCCTCTTCCCAGCCGCGACCCCAGAACTGCAGATTCTCTTAAGAGCACCCTTCTCCTCTACCCGCCGCGGCGCCTAATTTCGCTCTCTTCCCTCTACAAGCCTGTTTTTTTGGTTTTGTATTTTAAAAGAAGTTAAAATACTTTCGCTAAACTAGGAACTGCTTACAGCTCTGCCCCTTGGCCATTTGGTACAATCCTGCTCCGAGACTTGAGGTATTTGCCATTCAGACGAGACCCGTTAGAGTCCTTCCTTCGATAATCTTCAGTTCCTTCTGCAGATCTGTACTTTTTTCGGTTACCTAAAACTGGGAAAGTGGTAAAAGAACATAAAGGCTTAGGGTTTCCTTTATTTTATGTTGCAGGGCTTCTGCTACAAACTAAGGTATCTGTGAAGAACTTTGTTTAGGAAAAAAAAAATTAAAGAGCAATAGGAGATAGCTCAAAAAAAAAAAAAAAAAAAGGCGATAGCTTTAGTCCCTGGAAGCATCTTACTTGACATGACTTTGTTTCATGCTTTTGCTGAAGTAAAATATCCGAAGTAATGCACTTGCTGATTGCACGTTGCGTATTTGTATCTCAATACCCTGTCTCATTACCTTTCTGAACCCCGCTTGACCAGCAACATAAAACAACGAACTGCGCAAGGTCCAATATTGCATTTTGTATGACTCAGTGTAACAACCAGCTGTAATATGTAGGTTTTATTTTTTATTTTTTCCTTGGTGTTTCATGCTAAAGTGAGAAAGGGAAGGTTTTTTTTTTTTTAAGCATTCTCTGGACTGTTTAATATTTGTTATTGTCCTTCACTAAAAAAAATAACCATCAGCAAGAGGGTTAATTGAAATCTAGATAAGCCTATTTTCTATCATTTTACCCTGGTCAAAATTGCCAAAGTAAAATTACAATGGAAATTTCTACAAAGATGTTTAGATACAGGTTCATGTTCATGAGCTAGGATAGTGCAGAAGATGATTCACAAAGTGATGATTAAAAGGTTGGTGTTTACATTCCAGTTTCCTTTCAATTTCCTCTTAGGAGCTTACTTTTGGTTTGGTGGAAGAAGGACCCTGGAGCTTGTTGATCCTGAAAATGTTCATCTCAGACGTCCTTGTCCTTGAGACTGTTCTGTTGGGGAGATGGTTGTGGTAGGGGTGGGTTGAGGGGAAGAAAAGTTGAGAGAAGGCCACTAAATATTTGTTTCTTAATTAGAGGCTTTGTTGTCTTGACAAGAGCGAAACAAGCTGTGTTCAGTGAGATTCTTAAGGTCTCTAAGAAGTTTTTCTTTATAGGAATAAAAAATATATACCTCAGTTAAAAGACAGAACAGGGGCTTCCCTGGTGGCGCAGTGGTTGAGGGTCGGCCTGCCGGTGCGGGGGACACGGGTTCGAGCCCTGGCCTGGGAAGATCCCACATGCCGCGGAGCAACTAGGCCCGTGAGCCACAATTACTGAGCCTGAGCGTCTGGAGCCTGTGCTCCGCAACAAGAGAGGCCGCGATAGTGAAGAGGCCCGCGCACCGCGATGAAGAGTGGCCCCCGCTTGCCTCAACTGGAGAAAGCCCTCGCACAGAAACGAAGACCCAACACAGCCAAAAATAAATAAATAAATAAATATAAGATTGCTGTAAGTACAAAATGCTTAAGAGGACCCCGTGCTGATTTCTGGAGCTCTTTTTCTGTGTATCTCCCACCTCCCCTTTCTCTACTCTGAAGATAACGAGTAGAGAGACAAAGAGTAAATTCTACAAGTTGATAGAGAGAAAAAAACAGGTTTCATATGATGCATACAGAGGTGAATGTGTTGGACTTCTTAATAACAACTCTGGAAGCGAAAGGGTAATGGAGCAATGCTTCAGAATTCTGAAGGAAAATTACTTCTAATTTAGAATTCTGTATAAGTCACGCTGTCAATCAAATAGAAGGCTAGAATAAAGTTATTTTCAATCCTGAAGTCTCTCAAATATACAGTTCATTCATCCTTTCTCAAGAAACTAATGGGGGATGGGTACCACCTACGTGTGGATTAAAGCAAGAAGAAGTAGGACATGTGATCAAGCAAATAAGAAGCCCAAAGTAAGAGAGAGGTAAAAGGAATTGGAGATTGATAGATTGAAACAATAAGATGAAATTAATGGAACACCTAATATGTTCGAACAAATTGAGAGGAGACCTACCCTCCTGGGCTCAAATTAATGATTTAAGTTTGGGGTTAAATTAATGATTATTATGTGAGAAACTAAGCAAATTTTTAAAAAGGATTTCTATTAAATCTGTCAGTTTATGTATTCAGACATTTTTAAAGGGATAAACAAAACTTTTAAAAAGAGGATTTTGATTTTGGTGTTTGGCCTTCTTATATTATACTTCCACTTTGTTTTTGAGGAACCACATTTTAACTGCCCACCTTACCCACAGTGTTAAGAGGAAATGCAGCAAACTGGAAATAAAAGCAAAACTGGAGAAACAAAATTGGTATCTTTAAATTAATAACAAATGGTAAAACTATTTAAAAATCTTCTTCCATAATGCTTGTGGTGCTAGAAACAAGCAGTGTATAGAATTGCCTAATAGAAAATTCCTAGAGACACTTGGTAGAATAGAGTGAACTTGGAAAAAACCTTTCTATTCTGTAATTTCTATGAGTGTGTATTGAGATGCCACTTTTGTAGTCACTGACTAGAAAAAGATTATAGTTAAAAAGTAAATAGACACAAAATTTATGTATACTTACATAATAAAGAGCTTAATTCTATGTAGATCTTTAAAGCTTCTTTTTCTTTTTTGGAAGCCACCTTTTTTGTCTTAGAAATTCCATGCTTACTGTAATCTTGATATATAATCATTAAAAAAATAGGGTAGATTCTTATTTACCTCAGGAGTTTATGGAACTAGCCTACTCCAAGTGCTGATGAACTAGGTACTAAAGAAAACAGGAATCTGATATGCTTTGTGATACCACTGTGCATTTAATAATATGTTGCTTTATATTATCTAACTTTTGAATTTATATTTGCCTTTCAGCTTGTAAACTCAAAGATAGCTGCATTTTATATGGAATAACACTATTCAGATTGAATGCACCCAGTATATCTTGTTAATGACTGTTACGTTTAGAAAATATGTAGGTTGTAAAAATCTGGAAATAAACAGTTTAAGAACATAAGCCACACCAAGTATAGTAGATGGATAATTTCCTGGTTCCTCCATGTCATGTTAACTTAAAAAATGTATTTAACATGTCATTTATGGCTATTCGCATCTTTTCAGCCACATTTCTCTTTTGTCCACATAATTCTTAAGCATATTGTTTTTTTGCTACTCCTGGTTAACATACTATTTTTGACATATTACTTCTTTAAATCAGAAACTTTAAATTCCACTTAAGATTTTCTGAGGTGCAATTTTCTTAGGTATTAGCAAATCTAATAGTTCAAACTAATTTCATTTGCTACCTTAGCACTAATCATTTTTTTAAATTAATTTATTTTATTTACTATATTTTATTTTTGGCTGCGTTGTGTCTTTGTTGCTGCGCACGGGCTTTCTCTAGTTGCGGCGAGAGGGGACTACTCTTTGTTGCGGTGCATGGGCTTCTCATTGCGGTGGCTTCTCTTGTTGTGGAGCACGGGCTCTAGGTGCGTGGGCTTCAGTAGTTGTGGCACGCAGGCTCAGTAGTTGTGGCACACGGGCTTAGTTGCTCCGCAGCATGTGGGATCTTCCCAGACCAGGGCTCGAACCCATGTCCCCTGCATTGGCAGATGGGTTCTTAACCACTGCGCCACCAGGGAAGCCCAGCACTAATCATTTTATGCCTGGACCGTAGCAATAACCTGCCCAATATTTGACTTTGAGCCTCCAACTCTAAAATATTCTACACACACATACACACCCAGCTTCTATTATTTATGTCTTGCATTAGTGTGGCACATTTGTTACAGTCGATAAACCAATAGTGTTTCATTACTATTAAAGTCCATAGTTTACATTTAGGGTTCACTCTTAGTGTCATATAGTTCTGTAGGTTTTGACAAATGCATAGTTTCACGTATCCAACGTTGTGTCATACAGAATAGTTTCATTGCCCTAAAAATGCCCTGCGTTCCACCTATTCATCCCTACCCCTCCCATCCCACACCCCTGGCAACCACTAATCTTTTTATTATCACTATAATTTTGCCTTTTAAATGAAATTTTTACTGTCCTTTAAAACCTGTATCTCTAAAGTAGATCCATATATGTGAAAAAAAGCAAGTTGCAGAAAATTTGTATAAAATCCTATTTATAGATTTTAAAAACTATACACATTCACACATTTGATTATGCATAGGAAATTTCTGGAAGGAGACACAGAAAAATGATTACTTCTATGGAAAGGAGAACGGGGAAGAGTTAATGAGGTCTTTTACTTTCTACTTTTTTTTTTTTTTTTTAATGGAAGGGTCCTTAATCCCAACTTCTTTCCATAATTAAGTTTTTTTTTAAAAATTAATTAATTAATTAATTTATGGCTGTGTTGGGTCTTCGTTTCTGTGCGAGGGCTTTCTCTAGTTGCAGCAAGCGGGGGCCACTCTTCATCGCGGTGCACAGGCCTCTCACTGTCGCGGCCTCTCTTGTTGCGGAGCACAAGCTCCAGACGCGCAGGCTCAGTAGTTGTGGCTCACGGGCCTAGTTGCTCTGCAGCATGTGGGATCTTCCCAGACCAGGGCTTGAACCCGTGTCCCCTGCATTGGCAGGCAGATTCTCAACCACTGCGCCACCAGGGAAGCCCCTACCTGCTTTATTTTTATAAGCAATTATTACCTTCTAAAATGGTTTATTGGTTAGTTAGTTAGATATTTAGTTGTTTGTATGTTTTTGTCTCTGTGCCCCAGGCCATTTCGCACCACTAGAAAGTACGCAAAGATTTTTGTCTGTCTTGTTCACTGATGAATCCTCAGTGCCTGACAGTTCGTAGGCGCACAATAAAAATCTTTTGAATGAATAATTGGATTGTTTTTAAACCATTAAATTTGGATTGTTTTTTAAAATTAAATATCGGTTCCTATAATTCTGCTTCAGTTGGTATATGTTGTTTAATTTGTTGTGTCATATGGTGATCATACTCCTCAGGTGTGTAGATATTTTGGTTCACAAGCTTATGTTCTCTACTGCTCTGTCTGATAATGGATGTGGAGGATGAGCAAAAGGGTAGACCCTAGTTTTATCCCTTCCCACAAGTTTAAGGAATAGAGAGCGGAAGGCTCTAGGCACCACAGAAGAGTCTAGTGCTCTATCTCTGTTGGTTCCTGTTTCACTGGACAACTCCTCTAGTAAAGATTTGCCTTGAAATTCGTAATTCAGCAGCAGAAGGCTGTTGTAATCCACCAAAACCCTGGAGGTTTGGGGAAGGAATGGTGGAGTGACTGTCCACTGCTCTAGAGTATCTGGTCAGCCCACACTCTTTTTCATCAGCAGCTCACTTTAGCAGACATTATCCTACGCTGGGAAGCCTGATCTGTTGCTGATTATTTTTGTAGTAATCAGTTGTCTGGAACTGATTGTCCCAAAGTGGGATGATCAGTGGGGGAGTGGCAGGAACAATACTTAAAAACTTCTGACCCTAACTAGGGTTTATTCACAGTTTTTGATCTTATTCCTCAAGCCCTTACTTCCTTTCTGTACCTACCCAGGGTTAATTTGGAGGGAGGAGGCCAGCATCCCTTACTAGATCTCTATTTTCTCAGGAACCGTACATAAGAAACCCACTTTAAATATAAAGACACAGATAGATTAAAAGTAAAAGAATGGAGAAAGATCTACTATGCTAATGCTCATCAAAGAAAAGTGTAGTTGCTATATGCAGACAAAACAGACTTCAGAACAAGGAAAATTATCAGTGATAGGAAAGGTTATTACAGAATGATAAAAAGTCAATGCTCCAAAAAGATGCAGCAACCTTTAATGTGTGTATGTCTAACAACAGAGCATTAAGACAGCTACGGCAAAAACTGATACAACTGCAAGGAGAAATAGACGAATCCACTATTATAGCTGGAGACTTCATCACCCCTCTTTCAGTAATCAATAGATCTAGCAGGCAGAAAATCTGTGAGGATATAGTTGAACTCTATAGTACCATCAGTCAACTGGATCTAATTGACATTTATAGAATACTTAACCCAACAACAGCAGAATACACGTTCTTCTCAAAAAAGATAGACATTTTTCAGTGTAAGAAATAACTTGTATGCAAAAATATAAACAAAGTTAATAGATATATAATACATTTAGAAAGATATGTACAGTGAAGTTTAACATCTATAATATTAAAAGAGCTCTTAGAAATTCACATCAAGGGAACAAGCAGGGACTTCCCTGGTGGTGCAGAGGTTAAGAATCCGTCTGCCAATGCAGGGGACATGGGTTTGAGCCCTGGTCCGGGAAGATCCCACATGCCGCGGAGCAACTAAGCCCATGCGCCACAACTACTGAGCCTGCGCTCTAGAGCCTGCGAGCCACAACTGCTGAGCCAGCGCTCTAGAGCCTGCGAGCCACAACTGCTGAGCCAGCATGCTCTAGGGCCCACGTGCTGCAACTACTGAGCCTGTATGCAGCAACTACTGAAGTCCGTGCTCCACAACAAGAGAAGCCACCGCATGAGAAGCCCACACAATGAAGAGTAGCCTCCTCTCGCCACAACTAGAGAAAGCCCATGTGCAGCAACGAAGACCCAATGCAGCCAAAAAAAAAAAAAAAAAGATATACACAGTATGGGACCACTTTGTAAATTCAAAAAAAAAAAAGATATTAAAAAAAAAAGGGAGCAAGAAATTCTACAGAAAAATGGGGGGCAAAGAATACGAACTCAGCAAATGGTAAATCCAAATGTGAAAAGACGCTCAAAATCAGAAGAAATCAGGAAAATGCAAACTAAAATAATGAGATACCAATTAGGCCTATGTAACAGATTGGCAAAGCTTTTTTTTTTTGATTCAACTAACATTTATTAAGTGTCAGTTTATTAAGTGATAGAGCTCATCTAGTGCTCACCAAAGCATTGTGAAGCAGATCTTATCCCTGTTTTACAGTTGAAGAAAGAGGATCAGATAGGTAAATTGATTTGACAAAAATCACATAAAGGAAACTGGGGAATTCACTCTACTGGAACTATTTTTCTTTTCTTTTTGAGGAGTAATTCATTCAAATGTAATGTGTGTTTGTGTATCTAGATAGGCGGATAGGTATTTATGTTTTGAGTTGAAGTTTCCCCCACATATCTGCCATCCACCCATTTCCCAGGCCAACACCACTCGTCTCACAACCACTTTTTATTAGTTTCTCAAGTATTTCCCAGAGCTTTTTTATACAAATACAAGTTTATTTTATTCTCCTTGGAAAAAAAAAAAAAGCAAAGGTTATAATAATGCACTGTGTTCCACAACTCACTTAGAGTTAATGTAAGTAGCTCCATAATGAGAGTTCTTATCGTTTAACAGCTGCATTGTATTTCACTACAAGAATGCCAGAATTTATTTTACCAGCCCTTATGATGGATATTTGTATTGATTTCAGTCTTTTGCTTTTGAAAACAGTGTAGTAATGAATAATACTGTTTATAATTTTGTCTCACATGTTCAAGATTTCACGGAAATAAGATTGCTAGATCAAAGGGTATGTAATGTGTGTGGGATTTTGATAGATATTGCCAGATTTCCCTGTGTTATATAAACAACATGGAAGAGTGACCCCACAGCATTGTCATTAGAGTATGTTATCAAACTTTTGGATTTGGGACTGATAAGTGAAAATGTTTAATCTTAGTGTAGTTTTATTATGCATTTCTCCTGTTATGAGTGAAGTGAGACATCTTTTCAGACTGGGCGAAATGTTCAATGACCAATAGCACCTGTTGCCAGTAGGGATCCAACTAAAAGGGTATTATACATTGCTGGTACAAATGTGAACTTTTTCAGCCTATTTGCAAAACAGTCTGGCAACCTGTGTTAAAATGTTTTAAACTACAAATATCTTTTGTCCTAGCTACATCATTCTTGCAAATCTGTCCTATAGGTATAAAATACTACGTAAGGATCTATCTGTGAGAATATTCATTGTAGTATCATCCATAGTATCAAAAAACAAGTAACAAAATGAAAGCTCATTAATAGGAAAATGGTTGAATGAATTACAGTTTTTGTATCTTATGGAAAGGAATAAATTAAAGCAGTATGAGTTGAATTGTGATTTCCACAAGATATTGGGTTAGCCAAAAAGTTCATTCAGTTTTTTCTGTAAGACGGCTCTAGTAGCACTTAGTTGTCTTTAACTTCATTCAAAACAATTTTGTTAGATTGTATGTGACAGCTGTCATATCAGTGTGCATTTAAAAAAACTTATCAAAATGTGTGAATTTTTAAAAAATATTTATTTGGTTGCACTGGGTCTTAGTTGTGGTGGGCTCCTTAGTTGCAGCACGTGGGCTCCTTACTTGCAGCAGGCAGGCTTCTTAGTTGCAGCTTGCTGGGTCCTTAGTTGCGGCAGGCAGGCTCCTTAGTTGTGGCATGTGAACTCTTAGTTGTGGCATGCATGTGGGATCTAGTTCCCTGACCAGGGATCGAACCCTGGCCCCCTGCATTGGGAGTGCAGAGTCTTAACCACTGTGCCACCAGGCAAGTCCCAAAATTGATGAATTTTTGTGTAGCCATTTTAATATTGAAGATGGAAGAAAACAACATTTTCAGCATATTATGCTTTATTATTTCAAGAAAGGTAAAACCGCAACTGAAACACAATAAAAGATTTGTGCAGTGTATGGAGAAGGTGCTGGGACTGATCGAACATGTCAGAAGTGGTTTGCAAACTTTTGTGCTGGAGATTTCTCACTGGATGATGCTCCACGGTTGGGTAGACCAGTTGAAGTTGATAGCAATCAAATCGAGACATTAATTGAGAACAGTCAATGATATTGCTAGAGGGAGATAGCCGACATACTCAAAATATCCAAATCAAGCGTTGAGAATCATTTGCACCAGCTTGGTTATGTTAATCACTTTGATGTTTGGGTTCCACATAAGTTAAGTGAAAAAACCTTCTTGACCGTATTTCCGCATGCGATTCTCCACTGAAACGTTACAAAAATGTTCCGTTTTTAAAACAAATTGTGATGGGTGATGAAAAGTGGATACTGTACAATAATGTGGAATGGAAGAGATCATGGAGCAAGTGAAATGAACCACACCAAAGGCGGGTCTTCATCCAGAGAAGGTGAAGTTGTGTATATGGTGGGATTGGAAGGTAGTCTTCTATTATGAGCTCCTTCTGGAAAACCAAACGATTAATTCCAACAAGTACTGCTTCCAGTTAGACCAACTGAAAGCAGCACTTGACGAAAAACGTCCAGAATTAGTCAACAGAAAACGCATAACCTTCCATCAGGATAACACAAGACCGCATGTTTCTTTGATGACCAGGCAAAAATTGTTACAGCTTGGCTGGGAAGTTCTGATTCATCCGCCATATTCACCAGACATTGCACGTTCGGATTTCCATTTATTTCGGTCTTTACAAAATTCTCTTAATGGAAAAAATTTCAGTTCCCTGGAAGACTGTAAAAGGCATGTGGAACAGTTCTTCGCTCAAAAACGTAAAAAGTTTTGGGAAGATGGAATTATGAAGGTGCCTGAAAAATGGCAGAAGTTAGTGGAACAAAACGGTGAATACGTTGTTCAATAAAGTTCTTGGTAAAAATGAAAAATGTGTCTTTTATTTTTACTTAAAAACTGAAGGAACTTTTTGGCCAATCCAGCACTACTGCTTAAATGAGAAAAAAACAAGATGAAGAAAAGTGTGTATGATATGATCCCAGTCTATAAAACATCACTGTCAACACACATAAATGGTTTGCGTATTTGTGTGTGTGCCTGTTTACACTCAAAATATTTATGTTTGTAGATGTATATATACACACATGAGTATTTGTATATAACTATATGGGGGAAATAATGGAAAATACGTATTACTTGGGATATAGGTTTGGTTGCTTTAAGGCCAAAATAATAATGACTTAAATAAGATGGAAGTTTTTTTTTTCTGTTCCATAACAGTCCAGAGATAATCAGTTCAGGATTGATACAGCAGCCTCAGGTGTTAGGGATCCAGGCTTGATAATCTGCTATACTCAATATGCGGCTTCTGTTTCATGGCCTAAGATGGTTCCAGCTCCTGCCAAGATGTATCTGGGAATGGGAAATGGAAAAACAGTATACCTGTTCTTTTTAAGGGCATGTCACAGAATTTGCAGCCATCATTTCCACTTATAGCCCATGGGCCAAAATGTAGTCACATGGCCACACCTCCAAGGGAAGCTAGGAAATATAGTCCTTGCCTGTGTAGCAATGTACCAAGCCAAAACTTGGGGGTTCTAATACTAAAGGATGAAGGAGAAGAAGGGATGCTGAGAGACACTAGCAGTCTCTGCCATAATAGACTAGATTATCTATTCCTGCATTACAAATCAACCACAAAATTTAATGGCTTAAGACAATAATGATTTATTATTTCTCACCATGCTGTGTTTTGGCTAGAAAGTTTTTCTGTTGGTTTTCTCTGGGCTCATTCATGTGGCTCCCTTCACATGGTCTTTCATCCCAGACTTATTCACAGCATAGTGGCCCAGGGCAGTGTTCCAAAAGGTGAAAAAGGAACTGTAAAGCCTTTCTAAACCTCATCCAGAGAAGTTGCACAAAGTCACAGCTACTGCATTCTGTGGTCAAAACAAGTCCCAAGGCTAGCCTAGATTCAAGAAGTGGGGAAATAAACTACCTTTTGTTAGTTAAGGTGGCAAAGGCACATTGCAAAAAGGCATCAACAAAGGAGGCATGATTCATTGGGAGCAAATATTGTAACAGTCTAACATATGACATTTTTACACTTATGTGTATGTAAATTTTTGTTTGTCTACATATTCAAAGAAATATAAATAAGTACTGTTATAATGAGTTAAATTCATGGTGAGCAGATACAAATATGACCACATCACTCTCTTGCTTATTATTGCCTTACAGATTAAAGCCCAAGCCCCTTAGCCTGTACCATTTCTACTGTATTATACTGTTTCCCAGGAAGTGTAATAAAAACCAAGCAGAAAGATAAGTCCTTTCTAGCTGAAGTTGTTGGGCTTCAGGTAAGTTGTGGAATCTGAACTGGGCCTTGAAGGAAGAAGTGTTTGAATTGATGGAGAAGGGCAAGTAGGCATAACCAGTAGTTCCTAATCTTATTAGGACCACCCTTTTAAAAAACTGAAATACAGCATACTGCAGAAACAAATGAAGTATCTATCATAAAGTAAAAATATCCCTCTATCCATCACCCAGGAAATAGAATATTACCAGTTACATGGAAACCTCTTATGTGACCTCCCAATAACAATCCTGCCCGTCCTCCCCAAATGTAACCACTCATACTAATTTCTAACCATAGATTAGTTTTGCCTGGTTTTGAATAATACATGAAAGAGATTAAATAGGCATTTCACCATTATATTTGTAAGATTCATCTGTTTGTAGAAGTAGTTTGTTCATATTCATTGCTATATGCCATTATGTGGATAAACTAAATATATTTATCCATTCTGTTGTAGCTATTTGGGTTGTTTCTACTTTGGGGCTACTAACCAATAATGGTACCACAAGCATTCTTTCATATGTCACTTGGTGTGCGTGGGCAGACATTCCTATTGAGAGAGTACATAGGGTTAAAGTTCCTTTGGTCATTGAGGTAGGTTCAAACTATAAAGAATGACAGTTTTCCAAAGTTTATGTTTTTTATATCCTCACCAGCAGTATATGAAAGTTTCACGTTCACCACACCCTAGGCAACACTTAGTATTGTCAGTTTTTTGTTTTTTTTTTTGAAGCCATTCTGATAGGTGTGTAGTGGTATCTCATTTGGCATTAATTTGCGTTTACCTGCTGTCTATTGAGGTTGAACACCATCTTACATTATTTGCCATTTGGGGATCCTCTTTTTTTTTAAGTGCTTGTTCAAGTCACTTATCCATATTTCTGTTGGGTTGTCATTCTTTTCCTTATTGAACTTTAGGACTTCTTTATATACTCTGGATATGAGTTCTTGGTCAGATATATGTGCACCGAATATCCTTTCCCATAACATGGTTTGTCTTTTCATCTTCTTAATAGCATCTTTTGGAAAAAAGTTCTTAAGTTTAATATATTTTACCAATCTTTTCCTTTCTTATTTTGAGTGTGCTTTCTATTTCTTTTTATAACCCTAACTGATAGACTAATTGGTACCAGGAGTTATCACAGGAAATGGATCCTCACAATGGGCTTCTGGGATTGGCTTATATGCACACATACACACACATATGTAAAATCAATCACAAGGATAACCTCATTGCTATAGGTAAAGGGACCACAGGTAGTAATCCATGGCTTACAGTACTGTTATGATGACCATTAATAGCATGGGATGGAGTGAAGATGGAGGGGAGGGGAGAGAAAGTATCACCATGGTAATCATAGTAATTATAAAGATTCTGAATCCACCAGGCTTCCCTTATGGTCCTAAACACATTGTACATAGGAAAAAGAAAAACATAAAAACTATGAATATACAGTTAAGAATGCTTGTAGGGGATCAGAACTCCTCCACTGTAGCTTTGAAGGAGTCCTTCATCTTCTGTAATCAGTGGGCAGATAAGGTAGATTCGTAGTACTAATTAAATGCTCACTTCTTCCAGTTTTCTTACACTAAGGTTAGCATTGATGGGAAAGGAGTGGGCCCTGAGACACAGAATGGGGATAGTTGGGCAGACGAGAATGAAGCTGAGAACTCTGAACCTCCATATTCCCCTGAACTTCCTTTGCTCTCAGAGGAAACCAGCCTCCTCTGCACAGAGGCTTTCAGTGACTACATTTGGGGCAGCTCTCTCGTAAGTTGATTCCTGTTGTCCTCAGAATTTACCCTCACCACCTCCCAGTTCCATCCCAACATAGCCTCCCCATCAGGGAAGTATGCAGCCTGCTCTGGCAAGAGACAACCTACAGAGGAGTTTAAGACCTTGCCGTTTTGACCAGCAGGAACCTGGGGAGTATATATAGAAGTGGGTTCTAAGGGTGTTACACCGAGGGAAAGTAGATACAAGGTTTGATCAAGGCAAACTTACCTGAGAATTAAGATTTAATATGTTGGCATTAATAGTTTGCTAGGATGAGCCTTGGACTCAGTAACTGCCTACAAATAATAAATGGCTCCCAAAATAAAAATAAACGGTCTACAAATAAAATGTGAAATAATAATTTCAGAATATCAGAAATCCCCTGGCATACCATAGAGGAAGGAGTACAACGGCTCCTTAGCCATCCTCAACTTTCACCAAGTCATTAAAAAATGCATTGGTGATGGGAGCACCAGCATGCCCAAAGAGCTCTGAAGTGGCTCTCCTTTGTTTGCAAAAATGATGGTGATGAAAGCTGTGGTAGAACTGAGTTTCCTGATCTCAGTGGGAATAAAAGAAGCCTAAAGTGGTAGAGATCATATGATAGCATACAACCATCAGAGACAAGGTGGGCACAATTACCATAAGCCAAAAACGAAAATGTTAACGAGAGTGTTTTGACCCACAGGGAAAAGTAGTAATGGTTACTAAATGATCTTGAGGTCCCGAGAAATAAAATAGATTAACCTATTAAGGTGCTGCTTGACATATTTAGGTGGAAAAATTCTGAGATGTAGACTAACTTGTGTTATTACAGTTAAATTGGTCCTTCCTGATGATCGGGAGAGATTTGGTCCCTTAGAGGAGGAACCCTGCAATGCAGCCACAGTGGTATAACCATGAATCTTCCCCTAACCCAGTGGTTTCCAAACTTGTCTGCACATAAGAACACTTTAGAATTCTAAAGGCAAGGGTACACCCCAAGCCAATTAACTCATAAGTTCTGAGGGTGAGACCCAAGCACTTGTATTTTTAAAGTTCCCAGGTAATTCCAGTGAGCAAGTTAGGGAATCACTGCCCTAATCCTTCTCCGGTGGCTATTTATTGGTTAGAATAGGGGGCCTAAGAAAGTCAAGTGACAGATGGAGTCCTGGCCAGAGTCTAGCTAACAGTGAGCCCAGAGAGACCCACACTGGTTATTTCTCCAGCCCCAGATGTGTAGTAAGAATAAATATATTTTAATAATTGAAGCAATCTTCATTTTGGTTTTCTGACCAATAGATTGAGCGTTATGGTAGGAAGGACTACATAGAAGTTCAGAACTGCTTGTTACCACTCCCTCCCAAGACAGTAAAAGAAAAGCAGTACAGAAGTTAGTGCCCCCATGTGGGCATGGTGATTCGTACCAGATTCCCATTTCAATTCCCTGTGTGGTCACCAGATGGGTCACAGAGATGACAGTGTAAAAACCAGATGGGTAGTGGAAAATGACAGTGGATTGTTGCAAAGCTTAATCTGGTGGGGTGCCAGCTGCAGCTGTCCAGGTGTGGTACCTGCACTGGAGGAAGTTAGTACAGACTGCGACCTGGTACACAGGTATGGATCTGGAAATGCGCCCTGCCCTACCCCCACCCGATTCCAGTCAGGAAAGAAAGCCAAAAGCAGGTTGCGCCTAACTGGCAGAGACAGCGGTACACCCTGTCTTGTCTCAGGGCTATGTCAGCTTTCCTGTTGTCTCTATGGTATGGAGGGACCTTGACCATATCACTGTGCCATAGACTATCACACTGGTCTATTACAGCAATGAAATTACGTTAACTGAACCTAGTAAGCAGGCAGTAGCAAGCATTCTGCATGATTTGAGAAGACATATGCCTGCCAGAAGATGCAAGATAAACCCTACAAAACTTCCAGGACCTGCACCGAGTTTCTAGGGGTGCACTGGCCTAAGACATATTAGGATATCCATTCAAATAAGTGACAGGTCGTTGTGTTTTCTACCACTACAAGAAGAAGGAAAAAATGTGTAGCAGGCCTTTTGGGGTTCTGGAGGCAACTAAATAACGTACATTAGGGTGACCTGCTCTTACCTGTTTTCTGGTAACTGTAAGACTACATGTTTCGAGTGGGGCCCAGAGCAAACTGTCTTGCCAGTTGGGCCTTATGATTGGGCAGATCCAATGGTATTGGAAGTTCATGTGTTAGAGATGTTAAATGAAGCCTTGGGTAAGTTCCAATAGGGCAATTACAACATAAACCCTTTGGTTTTGGAGTAAGGATGTATCTGCCTCAGCCAACAACATTTTGTTTTGTTTCTTTGAAAAGCACCTCCTGATTTGCTCCTGCTACCTGGTAGAGACGGAACACCTGATCATGGGACATCAAGTGACCATGTGAATAATAAAACCACCCATCATGAACTGGTGTTATCTGATTCACCGCACCATACAACTGGATGAGCACAGAAGCAGTCTACTCCCTATGAGACTGGGACACGGCTACAATTAAACTAAATGAGCAGGTGACTCAGACTCCTATAGTCCCTGACTCTACTCTTCAGCACTTCTCCCCAAACCCATATAAATTGGCTTCATGAGGAGTTCTTTCTGACCAATTAACGGAAGAGAAAAAAGCATGGGTCCTGTTTGTTCATGGAAGAATCTGCAGTGAGCTGGCAATAGCTGGATGTGAGTGGCCACCACACGCCACCACCACTCATTAGCGGCCCTGACCCAGAATCGTAAAGGGAAATCCTTCCATAGGGAAGAACTTTAGGAGACATGGCCTGAGGTAAGGGTATACACTGGTCTGTTGTCAGTGGCTTATGAGTTGACAGGCTAGACAAGAACTTGGAGAGAACAAATTGGAAAGCTGGTTCCATTTATGAGGCCAGCTGGCATACAATAACCTGCAAATTGGGGATGCTGACCTAAAGAATGAAGTATATGCTTAAAAGCAGTAATCAGTATATGGTGCCACCTTCCCCAAATTGTATGCAGAGTGGAGATGAGAGTAGTCCCTCTATTTTCAGTATGACTAATTTTGTAAAAAAAAAAATTGGTGGCATGTTTTCCAAACTTGGTGAAAAGCATAAAAGTACAAATCCACAAAGCTCAGTAAATCACAAGCAGAAAAATTGCAATGAAAGTCACACCTATGCATGTTACAGTCAAACTGATAAAGCTAATTCAGAAAAACAACTTAAAAGCATCCAGAGAAATTATACATTATACACAAGATGGCAGTTATATGAATTTTTTTTAAAAGGATGCATAACATATAGAAAAATGCACAAATATAGTTGTTCAGCATGACTTGCCACAAAGTGAAGATGACTATGTAATCACCACCCACATCAATAACTATGTCCCTTCTTAGTCATTACTCTTCTTCCTTCCCAAAGGTAATCATCATCCTGAATTGTAACACCAAAGATTAGGTTTGACAGTGGTTAACCTTTATATAAATTGAATACATGACAGTGGTTAACTTTTATATAAATTGAATATATAATGTATTCTTTAGTGTCTGGCTTCTTTTATTTAACATTGTGAGATTCATCCATGTTGTTACCTGGAGCAGTTGTTCATTCATTTTCATTGCTATACAGTATTCTACTTTATAAATATACCACATTTATTTATCCCTGTTGATAAACATCAGAAATGTTTCCATTTTTTGGCTATTAGGAGGAGAGCTGCTGTGAACATTGTTGTGTATGTCTTTGGGTGTACATATGTATGCATTTGTGTTGGGTTCTCTTATTATGCCTAATAAACCACTTGAGGAATTTTTTGGTCCCTGAAACTTCAGACGTAGTGGTTTTGGATCCAAGGTTTTAGTACTCAAGGGAGGAATGCTTCCTAGGAAACATCGTTTCAGTGAATTAGAAGTGGACACTGCTTGCTGGCAGGTTTGGGCTTTTTCTATCACTAATCAACAGAGAGAGAAGGGGATCACTACTGCCAAGGGTGAAAGATTCCTTTTAACGGGGAAATTGGATTGCTGCTACACAGTGGAGTAAGTAGGACTATATATGGAATGTATGATATTCACCAAGATTGCTTCTTGGTATTCTCTTGGCTGATAGTCCAATAAGAAAACTAGAGGAACCCAAAAAGGACCTCCACTAAGATTCATCTTAAAAGAATGAATGTTTGGGTCGCCCCATGTGGTAAAGAACTCCATTCAATTTAGGTGCAAGCAAAGAGTGAGAGAAACCTAGAATGGGTGGTGAAAGAAAGCAGCTATGCTTATGAACCTAGTCCTCGTGACCAGCTAAAACACAGGTTTTATGAAACTATAATTATGTTTTGTTACTTGTTTCTTTTCTCCCCTACCAAGTATGAAAAATTCTGGGGTGGATAATGTTTTTGGCTTCAGATGAGAGTATGACTGAATTGATACCACCCCATGATCACTTTGTAGCTGATGGAAGGAGACTGTGGTGGAAAAGAGTGAGATGAGCATTTATAGTCCCCCTGGCTCCCGCCATTAGAGGTTGCCTTGAACTGGATGTGTACCTTGACCGAAGGTCATTGCCTCTCTCACGATGAACTCTTCACAGTTCTTTCTCCTTCGAGACTTTGCTTAACTTCTTCTGTCTCTTGGAGATTAAGGGAGGTATAGTTCTCCTGCTGTTAGCCCTGGGTTACAGAACTATCCTTGTAATTCTCTTATATCCTATACACACATTTGTAATTAGTCCCTCTGTTTAAAAAAACAAACAATACCCTTCCTTAAATGATCTCGAGTGCATCATTTGGTTTTTTTAAAATTTATTTTATTTTTATTTGGTTGTGCCGGGTCTTAGTTGTGGCAGGCAGGCTCCTTAGTTGTGGCATGCGAACTCTTAGTTGCGGCATGCATGTGGGATCTAGTTCCCTGACCAGGGATAGAACCCTGGCCCCCTGCATTGGGAGCGTGGAGTCTTAACCACTGCACCACCAGGGAAGTCCCTTGAGTGTATCATTTGTTTCCTGTTAGGACTCTTGACACATGAGCTTTTTATCTTTTGTATTGGTTCTTGCCTAAAATCTACTTGGATATTAGCATAGCCACAGTCTTTGTTCGTTTTTGCATATTTTTTCATTTTAAGCTTTTCTGCATTCTAATATTTAAGGGTTGTCTCCTGAAAACAGGTTAAAGGTGTATCTTTATAAATCCAAGGCAACAGTCTTGTCTTTTAATTGGGATAATCAATTTACATTTAATGTAATTACTGATACATCAGGCTTTAAAGCTGCTATCCTACTGTTTTGTCTCCCCTGTTCTTCACTCTTTTTTCTCTACTTTCTTTATCCCTTGGGATAGATCAGGTTTTTTTTATTCCACCTTTTCCTTTTGATTGGCTTCTTAGCTATATGTTCTTTTACTATTCTTTAATTAATTACTCTAGAAATTAGAATGTGCATACTGGACATCTAAAAGTCTAGTATACACTAGTACTTTATCCACTTCCAAGACAGTGTGAACACCTTAGACCACTTTATCCTCTCCTCTCAATTTATGTGGTGTTAATGTTTTAAATCTGTATGTTTTTAACACCATGATATATCAGCATTGTTTTGTAAAATTCATTGAGGTTCACCCATATATTTTCTTTTTCATTGTTCTTCATCCCTTTCAGAATCTACGAGCTTCCATCTGAGATCATTTCTCTCTGCTCGAAGGCTGCTGTTTCCTCCAAGGCAGAGGTGCTGGTGACAAATTCTCAGTTTCTCTTTGTTTGAAAATACCTTTATATTGTTTTAACTTTTGAAAGTTATATTATCTGAATATGAATTCTAAGTTGGCAACATTTTCTTTTAGTACTCTGAAGATAGCACCATTTGGTTGCAAAGCAGCTGTCTTATTGTCACTCATTTGATAGAATAATTTGTTTCTTACCTATGGATGCTCAACATTTCCTCTCTTTGCTTTTCAGCAGTTTTAATATGAAGTGCTTAGGTATTGTTTTCTTTGCCTTTTCCTTAAGGTTTATAGTGCTTCTTGAATCTGAGGTAGGATGCTTTCTGTTTGAGACATCTCTTCCAGGATCACTTTGTTACAGTCTCTCATGCTTTTCCTTCTGGGTCTTAATTATACCTACATCTGGGACTTCCCTGGTGGCGCAGTGGTTAAGAATCCGCCTGCCAATGCAGGGGACACGGGTTTGAGCCCTGGTTCGGGAGGATCCCACATGCCGTGGAGCAACTAAGCCCATGCGCCACAACTACTGAGCCTGCGCTCTAGAGCCCGCAATCCACAACTACTGAGCCCGTGTGCCACAACTACTGAAGCCCGTGCGCCAAGAGCCCGTGCTCTGCAACAAGAGAAGCCACCGCAATGAGAAGCCCACGAACCACAATGAAGAGTAGCCCCCGCTCGCCGCAACTAGAAAAAGCTTGCACGCAGCAATGAAGACCCAACGCAGCCAAAAATTAAAAAAAAAAAAATTATACCTACATTAGACTTTTTTTTTTTTTACTATCTCTTCCACTTTTTAAATTTTTTCCATTTTTCATCCTTTAGTCTCTTTGTTAATCTGTGTGCATATTTTCTTCTGAATTTTCTTCCAATTCTCTAATTTTGTCTTCAGTTCTGTGTAATTGGCTATTAAATCCATTCCCTGGGTTTTTAATTTGTTATATCTTTCAGTAATAGAATTCCATTTGGTTTTGTTTCCATTCTCTACAGTCATTCTTACTCTTATATTTTAAGTTCCTAAACATATTAATGATAGTATTTTTTTTTTCTTTTAGCCACACCACGTGGCTTGTGGGATCTCAGTTCCCCGACCAGGGATTGAACCCGGGCCACTGCAGTGAAAATGCTGAGTCCTAACCACTGGACTGCCAGGGAATTCCCTAATCATAGTATTTTAAAGTCTTCATTTCATAATCCCTATGGGTCCTGTTTCTGTGGTTGCTTCTCTGTCTTGTCATATCGTCTAATACACCTGATTATTGTTTTCTGTGTGCTGGATATTATATATAAAATATTGTAGAGATATTTTGATGCTCTGGATAGCGTTACTTTCTTTTAGAGAGGATTTCTTTTACTTCAGTTAGGCAGCTAGGGCCATTAGTACCCTCAGATCACTACAATCCAGTTGAGACCTGAGATGATTCAGTCCCTACCAGTTCCGATCTATTTTCAGTTCACTCTGACTCTTAGGGTACAGCACATTAGAATCTCAACAGAAAGACTGAGGTGTTTATCTCTTTCTTGGTGAGCCCAACTCTAGTTTTTCTCCCTTTCCACCCACACCTAGGCCTGTGAACTTGCAAAAAGCTCTGTTCACCTTCTTAGCTGCTTTTGGAAGAGACAGATGCCTCCAGCAGAGATGCTACAAGCATCTCCAACCTGTCTTCATCTACTAGAACTTGGCCCTGAAATCCTCACCATTTTGGTAGCTTTCCAGTGCCTTTAAACAGATGTATTTTTTTGTTTTGGCTCAGCTTTTCTAGTTGTTCTCAGCAGAAGCATGATCAAAACCATCTAGTTCTTCATTACCAGAAGTGGAACTGAAGAGGACTCTTTGTTGTTGTTTTTTTTTAAACTGAGTTATAGCTGATGTACAATATTATATCAGTTTCAGGTGTACAACATAGTGATTCACAATTTTTAAAGGTTATATTCAATTTATAGTTATTATAAAATATTGGCTATATTCCCTGTGCTGTACAATACATCCTTGTAGCTTATTTATTTTATACATAGTCGTTTGTATCTCTTAATCCCCTGCTCCTATCTTGCCCCTCGCCCCACTCCTCTCCCCTCTGGTAACCACTAGTTTGTTCTCTATACCTGTGAGTCTGTTTCTTTTTTGTTATATTCACTAGTTTAATTTTTTAGATTCCACATATGAGTGAAATCATACAGTATTTGTCTTTCTCCGTCTAACTTATTGCACTGAGCGTAGTACCCTCCAAGTCCAAACCATGTTGTTGCAAATGGCAAGATTTCATTCTTTTTGTGGCTGAGTAGTATTCCAGTGTATATATATGTAGCATATCTCCTTTATCCATTCATCCACTGACGGACACTTAGGTTGCGAGGACTCTTTTTATTTAATGTCAAAAATTTTAACCAGGTGCTCCCTACCCCCTCTCCATCAAAACACACGGGTAGTAGTTGTACATATATTTTAGTCTGTAGATAAACTACAAATAAACAATACATATAATAATATATTTATATATTATATAATACACAATAAACGTCCACATCCCCTGCAATGACTGTTACTCAGGGATCTGTAACTCAAAGAAGGGAAACACTGCTAAAAGCAAAGGCAGTCTCAGGAAAGTTAGAAGTATGTTCAAAGGAACATGAGGAGCCCAGTATGATTAGAGATTTCATGTATAAAGTAGAGGTAAAATTCTGATTTTTATTATCTACATAATAGGAAACTATTGGGAATTTATTTATTGAGGTATCTTTCAATAAAAGCTGTGTTTAATCTGATAGTGATATGCAAGACAGAGGTAAGAGTGAAGGCAGAGAAACCCACTAGGAATCTACAGTAATGGACCAAATATGAGTTGATGAGAGGCACCATAGTGTAATGAAAAGAATGTTGACGTTAGAATCACAGGACTTGTAATTACTGGTCCTGTCAACTTGGGCAAGTCATTTAACCTCTTACTCTGCTTCCTGTTCACATGCCAGTCACCTTGTAGGCTCCCCAACAGAATGATGAAATGTTAATAACTTCTGCTTAACTCACAGAGTGGTTATGCAAATACAATGATGAAAATATTTTAAACTGTATGTTATAAAATATAAGGTCTAAATACGTATTTGAAGGCCCACAGTAGAGACTGGTAAGGGTGAAAGAAAAAATATTACTCTGATATTGAATCTTGGACACTAGAAAATATATTCGTCTAAATAGGTCAGTCAGAAGAGGAGCTGATTTTGGAAATCAGGAAAAGGTTAGTAAGAAAATAATGATTCACTTAATTTTAATTGTGGAAATGTTCATCAGGTTCTCTGTTACATTTGTTAGTTTTGTATATTATTAGGTATTTTTCATATGAGATCATTTCATTCAATCTCCTTCATAAAAAAATTTAAGTTCCTAGAGAGAGAAAGAAGTTACCTCCTTGGGAATTTATATTACCTCCTCATTAAAAAGAAAACAAAACAAAACGCTTGTACCTACTGATTAATTTGATAAAAACTGACCTATTTTGTCCAATTTATTGATAAAATGATTCTACAGGACATTGAGTGGTTTAAGGATTATTTGTTTGGTCCCTCCAATACCAAACTGTTACTCTTTATGTACATTACTCTAAACAAGTTGTCACTACCAGTACCTTAAGGTCGTAGTACCTTACCATAATCCAGGCAAACATTTTCTTTAACTTCTATTTGAATTCCATGTGAGACATAAAAAATTGTCTTATTGAAAGTCATATGCATATGTTTGTTTTATATTTTAAATGTATATGCCTTTCATTTAGATCCTGAAATTTAAGATGGTTTCTGTTCCTTCTGAAATTCTTCGTTTCTCCTTGTACTTTTTTTTTAATTGGAGTATAGTTGATTTAGTGTTGTGTTAGTTTCAGGTGTACAGCAAACTGAATCAGTTATACATTTACATATATCCACTCTTTTCTAGATTCTTTCCCCATATAGGCCATTACAGAGTACTGAGTAGAGTTCCCTGTGCTATACAGTAGGTCCTTATTAGTTACCTGTTTTATATATAGTAGTGTGTATATGTCAACCCCAATCTCCCAAGTTATCCCTCCCCCCTTCTCCTAGTACTTTAAAAAAATTAATTGTAATGGACACTCAACCATATCAGTCACTTTATCTTTTGGACTAAGAGTTTGTCCCCCCCAGTTTGATTATCTCCAGACTGCTGTACTGTGTTACCAAACATGTAACTTTAAATTCCCAGTAACATCCAGCATCTTTTTTAAGTTTGTACTTCCTCTTGTATCATGGTTTGCTCCTTCTCATTTTAGTCTAGTTTCCCCTATTCCTACATGAATAGAAGTTTGGTTATATAGAGCTGTTTGCCTTTCCTATTTTTTTGCCCATTACAATTTTCTGTATTTAACATCCTTTCTAGTTCTACTCCAAAAAAGTACTTTATGTATTTTTTAATTTGGGATCACAAAAATAATGTATTAGCACCCTCCCTTATCCAGTACTTAGACTTTGGCATTCTCAACCTTAGGGAAATTGGAAGTAAGAAAAAAACTGAGCAGCAAGGAAAACAGGTGTTGTAGCCTTCATTCTGTAGCAGAAATATTGATCTGTTCTTGAGGAATTAAGTGTTTCACAAAGGTGAATTCTCTGTGTAACTGAAGCTTCAATTATTCATCATGGACAGTAAGTTAGTGTAGTTCAAAGGGCTGTCTTCACTGGTATGCCGGTAAGTTTAACAACTCTCTCCAGGGGGGAAAAAAAGTTCTGATTGTGATGTTTGCAAATTTCTTTGGGGTAAATACTCCCACTGTGACCCACTTCAAGCTACCACAGGACATCACTGAACACAGAGTTGGAAAGAGGCATATACTATCAAATTATAATACTTCCACCATGTGGACACAATAGACATAAAAACGGATAATAATAAAACAGTAAAATAACTAGGAAATGAGTTTCAAGTATTTATTATTCAGTCATATATTGGATTTTACTGTAACTTTCAGTTTATACAATTAATTTCTAATAATGGCTATGTTTAACAGTCAGCTTGCAAAATTCCTAAAAATTTTTAAATTGGCACTCATAAGGCAGCATAAGCCAGCTCTAGCATACTATGGCCTACACTCTTAGTTGTGGAAGTAACAAGGAATAAGCAATATGAGTTGAGGTGGTTCTGCTAGCTAATGATAAAAAACAAATACTCAGATTTATATAGTCAACCCTTAAATTCCACCATCTCACAAAGTAAAGTCCTTCATGCCTTTTTCATATTCCTCCATGTATATATTACCTTGTTATGACTTTACTTTTAAAATCATTTAAGGCTGTTTAATCTGTGTTGCCTGTAAATAAATAGTGACAAAGGGAACCCAACAAGGAATGGGCAAAAAAATATAGACAGCATAGCACAGGGAGATCAGCTCGGTGCTTTGCAATGACCTAGAGGGCTGGGATAGGGAGGATGGGAAGGAGGCTAAAGAGGGAGGGGATATGGGGACATATATATGCATATGGCTGATTCACTTTGGTGTACAACAGAAACTAACACAGTATTGTGAAGCAATTATACTCCAATAAAGAGCTATTTAAAAAAAAGCAAAGGGAAAAAGGCATAAAAATTAGAAATAAATAAAACTGTCATTATTCACCGATAAAAAATATACAGACAGACATTTCTTTTTTAAATTTATTTATTTATTTATTTATTTATGGCTGAGTTGGGTCTTCGTCTCTGCGCTAGGGCCCTCTCCAGTTGCGGCAAGCGGGGGCCACTCTTCATCGCGGTGCGCGGGCCTCCCACTATCGCGGCCTCTCTTGTTGCGGAGCACAGGCTCCAGACGCGCAGGCTCAGTAATTGTGGCTCACGGGCCCAGCCGCTCCACGGCATGTGGGATCCTCCGGGACCAGGGCTCGAACCCGTGTCCCCCGCATCGGCAGGCGGACTCCCAACCACTGTGCCACCAGGGAAGCCCCCAGACAGACATTTCTTCAAAGAAGATACACGGATGGCAAAGAAGCACGTGAAAGGATGCTGAATATCATTAGTCACTAGGGAAATGTAAACTAAAAGGACAATGAGATACTACTACATTCCTATTAGAATGGCTACGCCTGAAGACTAATCATAAGAAGTCAGGAGGAATTGGAACTCTCATACACAGCTGGTAGGAATGTAAAAAGGTACGACCACCTGGGAAAAGAGTTTGGCAGTTTCTTAAAAAGTTAAACATATGCCTACTATATGATCCAGCCATTCCACTTCTAGCTATTTACTCGAGAAATGAAAGCACTCTGACCATATAATCATACAAGAATGTTCACAGCAGCTGTATTCGTAATAGAAACTGCAAACAATCCCAATGTACACTGACATGTGAATGGATGAAGAAATTGTGGCATATCCATAAAACAAAATACTACTGAGCAATTTTTTAAAAATGAACTATTAAAATAGAGACACAACATAGGTAAATCTCAAAACAATTACGCTGAGTGAAGAAAGCCAGACAAGAAAATAGGGCATACTGTATGATTCTTTTTAAATAAAATTCTAGAAAATACTAATCAATGGTGGCAGAAAACACATCAGTGGTTTCCTGTGGATGAGGGGAGAGAGGGACAGGAACAAGAGAAAGTTTACAAAGGAGCACAAGGACACTTGTGGTGATGGATACATTCATTATCTTGATTTTGGTGATAGTTTCATGGGTATATACATATGTCAACTAATCAACTTGTATACTTTATGTGCAATTTACTGTATGTCAGTTATATTTCAATAAAGCTATTTAAAAAACATAATCTACTGTGGTATGACCAGGAGAGATGAGTAAAAGGCAACTGCTTTGTTCTGGATAACTCAGTTCCATCTTTGAGGGTAAAACTGTATAGGTTCTTTGGGCAACCCTAAGCACACTGCTGTTGTCTTTAGCACATGCCTGCTGTTAGGCCAGATTCTCTTCATCTGAGTGCCTGTCTTTACATTTATCCCGAATAAATTTCATATTATTTGTTTTACATGTGACTATTATTCTTATAACAAGGCTTCAGTATTAATATTCATTAGACCTTTGGTTTTTCAGACTGTGTTTAATGAACACTAGGGGTACCCACAGAACCATCTGAGGTATCCTGAGTGGAAGTGGGGATTGGAGATGGAAGGAAAGCGATAAAGAATCTGAGTGGGCAAGGCTTCAGCTTCCAACCCAGGCAACTTCTTAGGTTTACAGACTTAAGGACTCCTGGGGAAAAAACAAAGTATGAAAACTTTGTAAATTTTATCCACAAGCCAAGCTCAGAGCTTGATGCACAGTAGGCGCTCAATAAATATCTGCTAGATGAATCTTAATTAAATGTAAAATGCCTCTCACTTCTTTCTGCACTCCCTCTCTTTCTCATTTGGCATAAAAACTTTTACTCTGTCATTTGAATTTCTTGAGATGGGAACATTAAGTTTTGAGAAGAGCTGTTGATCTTACACTTAAAAAAAAGTACCAATATAAGGTACTAAAGTATACCATTTTTTAAAAGCACTGATTTTTATATATATATACATACACACACATAAATATATTCATACATTGATTAGCAATGCAAGCCTGTAAGCATGTAGTAACAAATCCTATGGGCATTAAACACACACGTGAAAAGTTCTTAAGGCTAAGGGAAAACAATTATACAACCACATGGAAAATTGCCCCGACAAATTCATGATCTTCTACCTTAGGCCCTTAACAAGGACTTTCTTTCCTTTCTTTAGTTAGTTCTTCAGCTTCCCTCTTCAGTGATTCCACATTTACCTCCTTTTCTCATGCCCAGCTCATTGTCATCCATAGCACTCCTTCCTATTTTACTAAGAAAGTTGAGAACATTGAGTATTAATGGTCAACCTCCTGCCTCCTCCCACCTAAAATTTATCTTCATTTTTACCCATTCTAATCTTCTTCCCTCTAGTCCCTGGTAAGTTTACCCCTTGCACAAAATCAAATACTTTTTGACCTACAGTCACATCTTGTGAAGAAACTGGCCCCATTTAATATCTCTGTTCTGTATCTCATCTCTCTCATGACTCCTGCTAGACTATAAACATACTCAAATCTCTCCCATTCTAAAGAAAAGTATCCTCCGTTGAGTTCCTTTAAGCTAATACCCTACCTTCTAATTTCTTACCATGGCCAAGCTCTCCATTTTTTTCTCTTTCCATTCACTCCCAGACCTACTTAAATTTAAACTGTCAAAACCACTTCACTTAGTGACAGATGTCTCAATGACAAATCTTAGTTGACAGATTTCTAATCCCTAGTATATTTGAACCTTCTATACCATTTGACACTTGATATTTTGAGTAGTTGGTCAAATATTTTTTGGATGCGTAAAGTCGGAATCAATGGAGGAGTCACAAGGTCAGACTCAACAAACTCAACTTTAGGTATGTGACAAAAGGATTTTTTTTTTTAATTTTTATTTATTTTTTTATTTTTTTATTTTATTTATGGCTGTGTTGGGTCTTCGTTTCTGTGCGAGGGCCTTCTCCAGTTGTGGCAAGTGGGGACCACTCTTCATCGCGGTGCGCAGGCCTCTCACCATCGCGGCCTCTCCCGTTGCGGAGCACAGGCTCCAGACGCGCAGGCTCCAGACGCGCAGGCTCAGCAATTGTGGCTCACGGGCCCAGTCGCTCCGCGGCATGTGGGATCTTCCCAGACCAGGGCTCGAACCCGTGTCCCCCGCACCGGCAGGCAGACTCCCAACCACTGCGCCACCAGGGAAGCCCCAAAAGGATTTTTATAACCTCTACATCAGTGTTTCTCAAACTAGAATCTTTGAATTCTTTACCAGATATTTTTCCTCACGTTGTTATTTATTTCATTAATCTATAGTAATTAATATAAGTATAGTCCAGATCACCTTGATTCCCACTTACAACTAAGTACTGCCATGTGATTCCAGAGCCTGTGTTGTGTTTAGGTTTATGACCTTGTTGGCACCATGTACCAGTACTTTGTCTTAGGCAAATGAGAACAGAAATAGATAACAATTGCTTATTTCTGGCCATGTGAAAGCTAAATGACATCAGTGAAAGAATGAACAAAGGTCTCCTAAAGGTTCTAGTAGAGAAAGCTGGTCATTATATATGGAACACAGCAGTTAGTATAGACGTGCCAAATTTAAAAGTACCTAAATTGCAGTAGTCAGGTCTGTATTTGTTTCAAGAGGCAATTTGTAAAAAATAAAAATCAAGTAGCACATAGGTATTAATTTTATTAGTTTACATTTTTCCACATTTAATATATAAACTTTAGTTTCATAGTTCTTTAAGAGTTAAGAGCTTAAGGAGTTTATACCAAGTTTATAAGTATATTTTGCTTTAAGTTATTTTTATTGCAGTTATTATAGTTTATCGTCATGTTTTGTGTGTGTGTGTGTATATATAATTTTATTATAACATTCTGATAAATAACTGGAGGGGTAGCCTCAAAAAATTATTTTTTTTAAGGTCAGCTCTACACATTAAATACACTAAATATACCTCCTGTATTATGGGTCTTTAGTGCAATTACTGCAACTATTTCAGGTCTTTCTCATAATCACAACTCATCCAGATTATTTCAATAGCATCTCAAGTGGTCTCTTTACCTCTACATACACTTTTGTTACATCTTCCACATTGCTATCACAGTTATCTTTTCATGATTAAAATCTGATCATGACTTTATGCTAAAAATTCAATTCGCTCATCCCATACCCTTCAGAATAAAATCTGAGCTCATTAACATGGCTTGTTAATAAGGCCCTCAAGATATCCAGCCTTGTCTTTCAATGTTTTGTCTCTTTTCTCATTCATCCCCCCAACCCCTACACACACGCACACCACCACCACCACCACTACTACTACTACTACTGCTACAGCCAAAGTACCTTCTAAAGTTCCAAAGTACCTTGGAAACTTACTTTCCAAAGTAAGTTTTGGAAACTTGTTATTTCTAAAACTTACCTGGTCACGTTCTCTGAAACTGTGCATGTTGTTCTGCCTAGGAGCATTTCTCCCTTTTCTTTTTCCTGGTATGCCCTTTTTTCCATTTGTTTAAATACAACTCCCTTTTGCAGATAACCCTCCCACCGGTGAATTGGGCACATTAATATTACTCTATGCATGCATTTATGTCATTGAACACACTCTATGGTGGCTGTCTGATACTTAATGGTCTCCCCAGTTAAAAATTTTTCCTCAAGGTGACATGTGGCTTTCATCTATGTATCTTCAGCATCTAGCTCAGTGCCTAGCACATAATAAGCATTCAATATTTCTTAAAAACTGAACACTTAAAAAGATGGGAGTGATTATATCAACAGATCTCTACTACATTAACATCCTTCGGCCTAAACCTGAAGACACCGCTTAGCCTAGTCAGACCTAAATATCGTTGATTGACACACTGTATAACTTTCCTTAACTTACATCAAAAGCAGTCCTGTAATGTAAATCCATGTTTTTAAAAACTGTAAATAAGGAAGTTTTTTGGAAGGCAAAATGAACTATTATATATATGAACATGTTACAGTGACTAGACTTTAAGCCAGCAAGTACAAAAAAGGCAACTAAGTTATGTAAAACTGAACCACCATAATGGTGGTACCCTGAATTCTGTTCTCTAAAGTAGGAGACCTTGTAGTAGTTGAGTAAAGAGGAAGAAAAAAAGGTTTCCTCTTCACTTCCAGTTCCCCCAAGGACAGTCTACCTTTGACATTTTCCTTCCCACTTCTTTCTGCACACCTCTCCATCTAGTCTCCAACGTTCTTACCTTGCCTTTTGTCCCTACTTACAGCCCTGTCCGAGCCAGGGGTACGCATTTAGCCCTACCCCTAAAATGCTCCAGGGTAATCTTCCCTTTCCATTAGTGCAGAATAGAAAGAAGGAAAACAAGGCAAAGCTAAATTCACACAAATCTGCAAATATCTACTTATATCAACTCTTGGCCTTTTTGTCTAAATTACTGTTGGAGAATTGAATTTCAAGTATTGTAGCACACAGGGTTCTATTTTGAATAGGTCTTTTTGTAAGATGGGGAATCCGTATCATACTGTTCTTACTGGGTATATATAATAAAGCCCATTCACTTAATCATTAACTTTGAGATTTAATATGTTTTGATGATGGGATATCGCTGAAATTGTCACACTTCTTCAACCCCAAATGAGCCAAATTCTTAAAAATTTTTTTAGATGTAGTGGAATGTTTCTTAGTAAGTTTCATTCTTTCTTATGTGCCATGTGTTAAAATCACTACTTCCTTGCAATGAAAAAAATCAACAGGTACTAGATAGTAAGTATTAAAAACTAAAAGCCTCGCATAAGTTGCTCCATTAAGCCACTTAGATACTATATAGATCTGATTCTTTAGAACAACTGTGTACAACATTCCTATAATCAACCTAACTTAAAATTCTCTAATAGAAGAATTTTAAATTTATCATCACTATCTTACTAAAGAATTCTCACCTATATTTAAATAATCAAATTCAATATGGGTAAAATCATGATCATTTCTGGTCTAAATCACACCACACCTCTGTTTACTTTAGACTTTTTAGATTGTTATTGAAACAAGAAAGATTATAATTATTGTTGGTAAGTAATTTTAATTTGAATTCCTTACTTTTAGTTAAGTACTTTTAAAGTT
Organism: Balaenoptera musculus; assembly: GCF_009873245.2. NCBI lineage: Eukaryota > Metazoa > Chordata > Mammalia > Artiodactyla > Balaenopteridae > Balaenoptera > Balaenoptera musculus. The sequence continues at coordinate 22,425,561 of NC_045789.1, read as the reverse complement.
AGTTCGTATTTCGGGACCCAAAAAATAGAGGCCACCTCAGTGGCTCAGCCCACACCACAAATCTAAACCTACGTCAGCCTGCAATTACATGACACACCTGTCAAGGAAATCTAACATATACCAATCACAATCCTCCAACTCAGCTTAACTATTTACTAGCTCACCTGACCCTAGAAAACAGGACCTGCTGGCCTTACAAGGAAATCCCCGACCTCCTAGGCAGTCATGCCCTGTTTTGGCATTGAAGCTTCTAAGGCTTTATAAAACTCACGCTTGCCCAAAATCCGTGGGGAGGGGAAAGGGTGTTCCACTGATTATGAGACACTGTACAACCTCAATCCACAGATTCTTTTCCCTTGGATAAAGGACATCAAACTCATTACTAAATTGTTTTAGTTTTGTCATTTGACAGCACCTAACCCTCAAATTCCTTATCTAGATGATCTACCCCCAATTTTCAAACTACTTGATTTTTATTTGAAATTTTAAAGAAATTTTTCTATATTTAGAGTATGCCAAAATCAGATGTATTCTATTTCTGATCATAATCATGAACTTTAATTTTCAATAAAATATAATGCCTTATTTCTGGCCCAGCCACGCGGCATGCCGGGGGATCTTAGTTCCCCAACCAGGAATGGAACCCTCGTCCCCTGCTTTGGGAGTGTGGAGTCTTAACCACTGGACTGCCAGGGAAGTCCCAATATAATGCTGTTTAAAATTAATTTTAATCACTATGTTTTATAAAGCAAATAACATTGATGAAAATATCTCCAAATTTAAGACTACTTGACAGCAAATGCTTATTATTATGTTAAAACCAAATCTAAATTACACTGTTGTTTGTACTGAAGAAGAACCTCTTGCTGGCTGTAAATTTTTTACATTTTAAAAGGATGAAAAAAAAATAGGATGCCATCTTATCATCAGTAACCGGAAAAGTATGAGATATTGAAAATATTTAGTAGTAAGTTTCCAGACTGACATCACATTTTAATTCTAATTCATTAGTTTTTTAAAATCTAGGGCTTCCCTGGTGGCGCAGTGGTTGAGGGTCCGCCTGCCGATGCAGGGGACGGGGGTTCGACCCCTGGTCCGGGAGGATCCCACATGCCGCGGAGCGCCTGGGCCCATGCGCCACAGCTGTTGAGCCCGTGCGCCGGAGTGGGCGGGGGCCGCCGCGATGAGAGGTCCGCGCACCGCGGCGGGGAGTGGCCCCCGCTCGCCGCAACTGGAGGGAGCCCGCGCGCAGCAACGAAGACCCAACGCAGCCAAAAATGAAATAAAATAAATTTATATATAAAAAATATCTATATTGAGATAATTCACATACCATAAAATTCACTCTTTTAAAGTGTACAGTTCAGTGGATTTTAGAATATTCAGAGTTGTGTAATCAACACCATTATCTAACTTCAGAACATTTCATCACCTTCCGCTAAAGAAGACCACATACTCATTAGCAGTCACTCCCCATTTTCCCTGCCCCTAGTCCCAGGTAACCAGTAATCTGCTAGTCATTTCATATGAATGGAATCATACAGTACATGGCCTTTTGTGTCTGGCTTTTTTCCCTTAGCAGAATATTTTCAAGCTTCAAGATACATGTTGCAGCAGTATCAGTGTTTTGTTCTTTCTTATTAACTAATACTAGTCCATCATATGGATATGCCACATTTTATTTATCCATTTATTAGCTGATGGACATTTGGGTTGTTTCTACTTTTTGGCTATTATGAATAATACTCTGAACATTCATGTATACAAGTTTTTACATGGAAAATGCTCAAATTTATTTTTAGCTTTAATATTTGGGCTTGGTTCATTATGTGCCAAAAACCATCTTAAGGTCAAAATGATGTTCTCAGTATGAAATAAAGTAGTTTCCTAAACCACACTCACTTGTCTTGATCATTAAAATGAAATTCTGAAGTGGTAAGGTATAAAGACTAATTTGATTTTTATGCAAATAATATGAAAAACATTTGGTTGAGTTGGGTTCCATATTTCCTATTCCAAGTAGAATTTGTAAACATGCATTTTGTATATTCATAGTTTTATATTAAATCTGGACCATAGCATTTATAATTTAATTAAATTAATAAAATGGCATAAACTGTGTTAGAGCCAGTGTCCTTAGCAAGTTATAAAATTCTGTAACAACATAAGTCAGAATGGCCATCATTAAAAAGTCTACAAATAAATGCTGGAGAGGGTGTGGAGAAAAGGGAACCCTCCTACACTGTTGGTGGGAATGTAAATTGGTGCAGCCACTGGAAAACAGTATGGAGGTTCCTTAAAAAGCTAAAAGTAGAGCTGCCATATGATCCAGCAATCCCACTACTGTGCATATACCCAGGGAAAACTATAATTCGAAAAGATACATACACCCCAGTGTTCACAGCAGCACTATTTACAATAGCCAATACACGGAAGCAACCTAAATGTCCATCGACAGATGAATGGATAAAGAAGATGTGGTATATACACACAATGGAATACTACTCAGCCATTAAAAAGAATGAAATAATGCCATTTGCAGCAACATGGATGGACCCAGAGATTATCATACTAAGTGAAGTAAGTCAGAAAGAGAAAGACAAATACCATATGATATCACTTATATGTAGAACCTAAAATATGACACAAATGAAGTTATTTACAAAACAGAAACACAGACACAGAAAACAAACTTATGGTTACCAAAGGGGAAAGGTGGTGGGGGAGGGATAACTTAGGAGTTTGGGATTAGCAGACAAACTACTATATATGAAATAGATAAAGAACAAGGTCCTACTGTATAGCACAGGGAACTATATTCAATATCCCAAAATAAACCGTAATGAAAAAGTGTGTATATAGATGTATAACTGAATCACTTTGCTGTACACCAGAAACTAACACAACACTGTAAATCAACTATACTTCAATAAGAAAAAAAATATTCTGTGACAGTTACAAAGATCTGAAAATATAGCTGTAATATTAATAACATAAGTATATGTACTAGTCTACGCTAACGATGTTTATTCACAAGTAGGTTTTAATTAGCCCCTGTACTCACATTACAATAATGTAGCTTCACTGATGCATTCATATAATATTAGGACTTCATAATTTGGATTAGTTATTCCATTGCCACTTTTATGCTAATTTTCTTCATTCTTTATATTCTTCTCCAGTTTTATGACACTTCATGCAAGAAAATCTGATCTACCATAATTAGAAAGACTTCAATATAATATTCATTAAGAAGGAAGGGATTGGTTTAGCTATCTCTTCAACATTTTTGCACCTTTTTAACTTCTGAATGTAAATGTTTCTTTCAATATATAAAACCATAATCTTTTTTAGCATACTGCACACTGCTATATAAAAAAATGATTATTTTCCTTTTTTTCAGATGGGGACATTTCTATCATCGTAATTCAAATAGGTCAAATGCAACTGTAAAGTGGGTTCTCTATAATACCAGATATGTGAATAGTGTTCTAAAGTTTGAGCTGATCCTAAACTGCCTCTTAAAACATCAACATACTTCTAGGCCATGGTCGTTTTAATTTTAATCTTAGCAAAACTGAGTAGAAATGTAAGTATGCTAGTGTAAATACAAACAAATAGAAAGCATAGTCAACCAATAAATTCACTTCGGTGCCAAATAAAAATGAATTTGGGATTTCATAATCACTTGCCTCCATTAGGCATAGATAATCTAGAACTTCATATATTAGGATTTATTTATATGCAATAATTTCTTGCATACAACCCTGACAGTGGTCAATATAAAAAATACAGTAGCACCACTATAAAACAAATGTTTAATTTCAGATATGAAAGTATGTTTGTAGGGCAGGAAAAGGCATGAGTGGATTTCTTCATCTTCTAAGCAAAATTCCATTACAACAAAAATTTCTGTAAAACAAACTATTTTCTAGCCCCAACTGGTAGCCCACTTATTTTAAAGGTAGTGTTGGTTATAAGCAATACCACAGCAAAGAATTTAGAAAATTCCTTTTATAACACAACATTGTAAATCAACTATACTTCAAAAAAAAATTTTTTTTTAATTCCTGTTAGACACTGGGTGAAAATATTTTGAGGCAGTGAATATGTATTTGTTACACTAGTGGGCAAATTAAAGTTGGCTAACAGTCGAAGGGTAAAAAAAATAAACACCTTAGTAGTTAAGAGTGAGAGCTTTTCAACTATATTTCAATTTAAAAAAAAGAGTGAGAGCTTTGAGGTCAGACTGCCTAGGTTTAAATCCTGGCTGTATTACTTAGTAATTGTATGACCTTGAATGTTTCATCTGTGTAATGGGGATTAAAGGGCCCAGCACACAGTACATCAAATAATAATTATTAACCCTTGTTATTAAGAATTTTAAATACACAGTATTTTAATTTCTTTCATCTTTGGTTATTATTTTCATTTTGTAATTCTTCCACCACGTCTTATTTGTAAAGGCATTTACAAATAAGTAAGAGTGATACAGTAAAACCTAAGTTATCCAGAATGCTTGGGAAATGAATCATTCTGGATAGGTAAATTTTCTATAGGGTACTTTTATAGGTATCCAAAAAAAAAAGAAATCAACAAATGGGATGAATTTATTTCCTACCCTATTACACACTTCCATGCCTTCTTAACAAGAGTATACTAGTGGTAAACTTTTTCTTAATAAATCACTATTATTATGAATATCAATTATATTTCCATGTTAAAATGTCACAGTCCTTTCAAAGCTTACCAACAGTAATATGCCTACTTGATTCCACCTAAGGTTTTTTAACATTAAGTCCATGAATAGAATTCAGGGGGTGTGTGAAATTGGGAAAAAAAGAATTACGTCTTTATTTTTACTAATCTCTAACTGAAAATTAGCATTTCCTTCAATTATGACTGAAAGCAGCAAACAGCTGCACCTATGTCTGTATCTCCAATAGGAATCACAGATCCTTTATATCACATTACAGCTGTTGCAAACTCTGGAAATTTTATGTTCATCATTATTTCAAAAATTTGGTCTTTATTAGACCCAACACTAGATCTTACAGTGTGAATAAAGCCCATATATTCCTATATCAAAAGTTTGTTTTCCTTGAATATTTTGAGCTTGTTTCAAATTTTTTTCTTTTGTAATGCTATGAATTTTATTTTATACATTTAACTTTATTTATTTATTTATTTTTGGCTGTGTTGGGTCTTCGTTTCTGTGCGAGGGCTTTCTCCAGTTCTGGCGAGCGGGGGCCACTCTTCATCGCGGTGCGCAGGCCTCTCACTGTCGCGGCCTCTCTTGTTGTGGAGCACAGGCGCCAGACGCGCAGGCTCAGTAGTTGTGGCTCACGGGCCTAGTTGCTCCGCGGCATGTGGGATCTTCCCAGACCAGGGCTCGAACCCGTGTCCCCGGCATTGGCAGGCAGACTCTCAACCACTGCGCCACCAGGGAAGCCTCATTTTATACATTTAAAAGCATAATTCTGAGAAGAGTCCATGGCTTCACCAGACTGCTAATGTGGTTTGTGGCTCAAAAACAGTCAAGAAAGCTGACTTCAAATTTGTCTCTCTTCTGTGCTCTGTTAATTCAGAGCATTGATGTCCATTATACTTTCATACCAAAGCTTGTTTAGATTAGGGTAGTACAAATTAGCTTCTCTAGGGCTTTTCTTCTTGGACCTCCTGGATATTGTGAGTTCCCTCTGAGTAGGTAGGAATGTTTCCTACCATTCTTGTACTTGGCTTTTGAAAGAGCAAAACAAATCGAGGGAGAAATAAGTCAAATAAAATTAGCTTCGGATAGCATTGAAAGTAGAAATCTAAAACATCCTACCCTCCCACTTTCTAAATTAAGAGACAATAAATACTCCATTCAATAAATACTCTGACATTAACTGCATGGGTTCAAATTCTACTTCTGCTATTTATCAGCTTTGTGACCTTGGGACAGTAACTTAATCTCTCTGTGCATCAATTTCTTTATTTGTGAAAAGAGGTTAATAAGCACTGTACCTGGTACATTATAAATGTTCCATAAATATTACTTATATTTATTATTATTCTTATAGGTTTGTTTCACACTATGGCCAGCTAACGTTTGACCGACTAATAACTTACATTTATACAGCATTGTAGTCTACAGTGCCCTTTTACATGCATTATGACATTTGAAGCATACGATAACCCTGAGAAAGGACAGCTATTATTATACCTACTTTAGTGTTGAAGAAACTAGGTAACCACACCAATATCACACAAATGGGAAGCAGTGGAACAAGAACTCAAACCTGCATTTCTTCTTTCACTCCAATTGTCTAATCCTGTGTTTCTACTGTATTAGACTGGTTAAAAGAGAGAACAAAAGGAAGCTTATTCAGGAAAGAAGGAGGGGGCAGAGGTGTCCAGCAGGCCATGAGGTGAGCGCTCTGGTGCTCACAGGGTGGTCCTCTGAGTAACCTGTATCTTGTTAGAATTACAGAATCTCAGGCTCCACCCCTGGCCTACTAAATCAAAATCAGCATTTCGAACAAGTCCTAGGTGATTCCAAGATACTACTTTGAGAAGTACTGTTTCACTAATTGCTCTAGTGATGCTGTTATGGTCACTTAAATAATACAAATTTACCACAGACTTAATACGTTTTTATTAAGTAATACTTTCTTGTAAGAGGAAATAGCTTCCTGCTTTCCCTTTTAAAAAGTCAAGTATATTTAAAAAACAAATTTATATTTCCATTTAATTCTTAAAGATCTCCACTCCCTTAAGTGGGGTCATTAAGGAACGTTAGAAAACCATAAGCAGGTCAGTTCTTACTTTTCAATTCCCTTTAAAAATTAATCTTACTGCCCTGTGCCCTAAGTATGATATACCAGAAAGCAAAATCACCTCTCCATTGTTTTCACCGGCAGAATAAAACACTGTATTTCTCCCCCTGGACATTTCAGTAAGTACTGAGTTTTTCGGACCCCAAACTCTTATTTCTTGAATGAGTTTTGCAACTTTCTGGCTCTAGGGATTGAAACACAGCAACAGAACAAAAAGGTATTAAGCCGACTCCGATACCTAAACCTTAGCGATGGTGATCGTTGATTACAGAGGCAAATAAACAGCCCGTCCCAATCTCCCTACCCTCCCTCCTAATCAATTCACAGTTGAGCTTGATTTCTAGGCTGCTCTAATTCTGGGGTCTGGTCAATGGACACTCTCTTCTCAGGGCTGACCCTCTAGGCCCTAGGGTCAGAATAGCACTAGGATTCCGCACGTGGGAGCGCTGCTCAGCTGCCTGCCCAGTTCTATTTGAAATAACTGTTCCCATTTTGAGGGGCGACTCCTCCCACAGGTTAACCAGCCCAGGCCGGCAGGCGAGCCAATTTCGCTCACCTGCTGCACCGGAAACTTCAAAAGCCCGAGTCAACGTAGACTAAAGGTATCCAGTAATTAACCCATAGTACCTCCCACAGCACATTCCTGACTGGGCGCCTGACAGAAGGATGTGTCGGCTCGCGGTCTTACCAGTCCCGGGAACTCCATTTCCTCTCCCTCCCACCAACGTAAGCATTCAGGGGCGGTGCTTCCCGGCGACGGCCCGCCCCAGGTCGATCCGGTGCCCCATTGCATCTCGCGAGAATTTGTGGATTTGGAGGCGGGCCCCTATCAGGAAGAGTGCACAAAACTGCCCTTAAGTCATTGCAGCGCTACAGCTCCTGGTAGCCAGCCACGAGATTCTCGCGAGATTCGCCTCCTCAATACCAAGTGAGGAAATTGGGGGACGCCGTCGGGAGGGGCGTGGGGCTCGACCGCGCAGCTGCCGCTTCCATTACCTTCCTCCCATGGTCTCCTTCCGGTTCTCGATGCTTCTCTGAGTCTAAGGGTTTCCGCCGCTCGTCTACCCTTCCCCCCAGCCCATGACCCGCCTCCGGCCCCCGCCCTCCCAGTCCAACCTCCGATCTGTTTAGTAAGAAGGTGCTGTTCCGAAAAGAAGGAGAAGGGGGTTGGCACACATACGCTCGGCCCAGGACGTGGGGAGCAAACCGTCCTCTTTCGCCCTTAGATTCGTGCCGTGCTCGCGACGGCGGCGTTGGCGGACTGATACGCGGCGGTGAAGAGGCAGGAGGAGGGGGGAGGGGCGGAGCGTGGCAGCTGGCAGTAGTTCCGTCAGAGCGGACATCTTGTGGCTGTGTCGTGCGCGTGAGCCCCGTAGGGCCGGGGAGGCACCAGCTGCCGCGCGGGGAGGAGGCCGAGGCCGCAGCTTGAGGGAGGCCCCGGCCCCTCTGTACGCGTGGGTGTGGACGGCTAGGGGAAGGGAAGGGAGGCCGGCCCACTGGCCGGTCGGGTAAGGAGGGAAATACAGGCCTTCGGTGGCTTGAGTGACCAGCCTGTTGGGTGGGGTAGGGTGGGAAGGCTGGGGACGCCGGGGCCTCTCCCGTTTAAGGGGGAGGGGGAATGGGCGCGTCCTCGCACCTAAGCCGGAGCCTCAGGGGCAGCTCGGGCGCGTGGTGGCGGTGGCTGGGCGGGCGGGCGCGCGCGGGAGCGCGCTGGAAGGCGGAGTGTATGGTGGCGTCAGGGGTGACACAGAATAGCTCTAGCTGCGGGGACAGCGGTACACATCCAGCCTCTGCTTTATTTCCTTCCCCTCCCCGGCCGCACTTTTGAGCAGAGGCCGAAAGAAGCCGGGCGTCAGTCCGGAGTCTCCTGTTCTCCCCTCCCCCCTTGCCTTTCTTTGCCCTAGTGACGCCGGCGTAGCGCCGACTAGGCCCCGGCTCCTCCTCTGCTGGGCCCCGGACCCTGCCCCGCACCCACCCCTTTCTCCTACGCCTCTTCCTTTCCCACCCGGGTCTCTTCCTTTCGAGAGGCCGGGAAGTCAAAGTTGGAGCCACCCCTCCGCTCTTCCCGTCACCCTCGCCCCCTCTTCGGGCCGAAGCACGGCATAGAGGCTGTCGGTGGCTTTGCCACCCCACCCACCCCGGATCGCGACCGTTTTTGAGGGACTTGGACTCGTCAGGGTCTCTGCGGGGCCTGTGCGAGTGCTGATCTGCTCCGTTTTTGCAAAAGGCGCCTGGGTCTGGCAGAGCCGGTGTGAGACCAAGAGACAATCCTTCCCAGCCGCCGGGATAATCAAGAGTTTTGGCCGGAACTTTGAACACACACCGAGATAGTGAAGAGCCAGACGAAAAGCACAGACTATGGCGCTGAAACGGATTAATAAGGTAACCCATGGGGCGGAAGGAATGGAGTCGTGAGAGGAAAGGAAGGCTCAGCCTGGAGGGAGAGCCTTGCCATTGGGGGGGGGTATAATTTCGGAATTACTCCTCCTTGGGTCACTTCGTCCATTGGGGGATGGGGAACGCGGCTGTACTTTAAGAAGAAACGAGGGGGAAAACTCGGGAACAGAGCACTTGCGGCAAGTGAGGTGTTATCTTGAGCGTGTTTCAATGGAATCGGTGCAAATTAGCGATGAGGGAGAGTGATTGCAGGCGCCTCGATTCTTCGAGAAGAGTTTAGTCCCTCTTCGGAATTGCCGGGAGACGCTCCCGCAAATGTCATGGCGCTTCTTATTCTCGGGGCTTGGAAACTTATTTTAGTTGTAAGATCAAGGCTCTGGGCCTTCTGGAAGAAGAGACGGGGGAAGCTCAGAGGAGAGAAGACCTATGAAATGCGGCGGGTCCCGAACGTGATTAAGGGTCGGGGTAGAAGTCTCACCGGCTGAAGAGTAGTGAATGGGCCTGGCCAGAAACTGCTGGACTCTGGGCAGCTTGCACAGGAGTCAGCGGGGCTGGGAGGAGGTGGGCTGACACAGTGTTGCCGCTTTCTCTGTTTTGTAGTTGCGGCTTTTCACCCGCAACTGTTTGTCAGAGGCGCGCCGGGAACTGATGGAAAGCCCTTCTGGAAGCTCCGTTTTGCTTTGGCGGGGGAGGGGGTGGGGGGAGAGTGTGGTGGCAGCGAGAGGAGGATAGGTGTACCTATGTCTGCCTCGGTCCGTTTCATAGCAGCCTCCGAGGAAGTTGTTAAGCTATTTAAAACGAGGTTTGATGGTACACTGTGGATACATGTTGGAAAAAATAGGGTTTGTCGAGGCTCGGGGGGTGAGCGGAACCTCCACCTCCGGTGGTTTAGTCTCATTTTCTTGCTCTAACTTCTATCCCGCATTTTAAGATGGCGGCTGCTTTAACTGGTTCAGGCTCTTTCCGGCGTCTCCTTTCGTAATAATATGAAATAATATTCTTTGTTAAATGTTAACTTTTACATCAGGTTGTACACTGCCCTAAGATCTCCTGCTCAAGACTTATCTATATTCAGACTCTCAGACTGTATTTCCCTTTTTTGTAACTTGTGTGTGATGTGTTTGGTTCTTGCACAATCGAGGAGGGTGGAGTATTTACAGCTAACTTGAAAAAAATGCCATGGAATAAATTCAGCCTTACTAAAACTAGGAAACAGAGGAGGTTGTGGATTACAAACTTTGGTTTTGATAGGTTGCTTTTTAAAAAGAGTTGACATGGACGGAATGGCAAGGACTTGGCTTTACTAAAAATAGACCTGATGCTGCTTAATTTTACATTTATTTAACGTGTGACTTTGGAACTTATTTGGCAAAACTGGTATCTTATGAATGATGAAAGTTTAGATTCAAAGTATTGATGTTGAAATGGTAAATTTTGATTTAGGCCATCATTGCATTGTCTCTGGGTTTATGTGAAATACAAACTTAAGTCTTTGTATTTTTGAGACCATGGAAGAAGTGAGGAGTTTAGGAGTTAAGGCTTAAAGTACAAAGGATTATTAAACATCTCTTTCTATGACCACTTTGAAGGCCAGCAGCACACTGGAGAAGCGTAGTTATATTTTGCAGTATAGTTGAACATAGCATTCAGTACAAATCAAAACCTTTTATCTATTGGAATTAATTCGAGCCACTAAGATGTGGAATACTTTCAAATCCATAGATTTTTATGCACGTGGAACAGAACACTTTAAAGGAAGGTCTTATTGATTTTTTTTCTTTTACAGGTGATACCCAGCTGCTGTGACACCACTTTAATGATTTAAAAGCTCTAGAGAGGCAGTATAATGGTTAGGAGTGTGAACTTCGGAGCAGAAGTGCTCCGGTTAGAATTCTAGGGCTGGGTAAATTTACCTGTGTGCCTCTATAAAATGAATATTTGTTGTGTATGAGCTATAAGTAATTGAGTGTTTAGTGTGTACCAGGCACTATTCTAGACACTAGGGTTGCAGCAGTGAGCAAAACAAATTTTAGAGTCCAAGATTTTTTTTAAGGACTAAATAAGTTAATGTGTGGCTTTGAACAGGCCCCCTAGCACAAGGCACTCAATTTATTACTGCAACTTTAATTTTCAAGAGCTTTTATTAAAGAACTTTTCGAGTGTAGTACTTTTCATCAATAACAGATTGTCTCCTTTTGTAAATACTTTGAAGATCTGTGTAATACAGAAACTTGACATAACACTTTCCAAACTGGAAAAAAACAGTTTATGTGGGACATTTTTGATTCAACCTGTAGAAAGTTTTGTTGTGCATGTGGTTTGGTTTTCACCTGTCACTGTCAGAATCACATGGTCAAACTTTAAAAAAAAAAAAAAGTCCCAGATTCAGACAGTTTTAACAAGTGGACAACTCTGATGGGAGATGCTCTTTATTTTAGGCACCTCTCTTTTATTTTTAATTCATTCTTGTCTGCAGCCCCCCAGATTCTAAATGTTAAGATATATCTGTATTCCTCACTGATCATTTTATTGGAATGCTTATTGTTGGAATATTTTTAATCAATAGCAGTTCATTTGATTAAGCTTTTAAATTTGTTTTCTTTCTAAAGCTTATGTTGTAGTCTTTTTCAATATTTCTTAGACCAAGCAGCCTTATCAAACAGCCCTATTCTTTTTTTTTTCCCCCTCCTGTATTCTTTATTTGGACAAGCTGTGGTCTTATAAGGCTGTCAACAAAAATAAAATATGTCAACTCCCTAGTTGGTTGGTGGTGTTTGGGGGCCAGAGGCAGTTCTACTACTCTCATCAAACAGAATGACCACAGTGCATGTATTTTGGGGAAGTTGAAAGAGAACTTTACATAAAATGTAATATGAACCAAGCCTGAAAGAATAGCTCATGCTTTGAGTGTTTGCAGTATGTCAGAACTGTTTGAAGCACTTGTATTAACTCAATCTTATGACACCCCAAGGAAGTAGGTATAATTATTATCTCCACTCTAAAATTAGAAACCTAAGGCACAGAGAGGTTTTAAAAAAACAGGGTCCTCATATCATGGCAGAGTTGGGATTAGGACCTAGGCAATTGGGCTCTGCAGTGTGTGCTCTTAACCGCTACATTGTCATGTCATCTTTTTAGGGTTTTGGTATTTCAGAAGTTTTCTTTTGTATGTATCATTCTCCTAACAGCTAGACTTAGCATCTGCTCCGTATTGAACACTGTTTCTAAGCCCTTTATGAGTATCTACTTATTTAATTCTCACAACAACCATATGAGATGGATGCTCTTACCATTCCATTTTATACGTGAGAAAACAGGTATAGAGTGAGTTATTGTCTATGGTCAGATGGCTGGTAAAGGGCTGAGATTCAAATCAGATAGTCTGCCTCAAGAGCTCAAGCTCTTAAACCCTATGCTGTCTGCTATTTTGAACAATTTCAATTCCTAAATTTAATCTTGCTTCCTGAAATAAGCTCTCTCCTCCCACTTCACATTTAAATAATTGGGATTGAACTTTATTCTTAGGTTATAGCTAATTTGTGAGTTTAGATTTTCGCTAACATAAGTTTTGAAAGTAGGAGTGAATTTCTTTTCGGTTAGTATCTTCAAGGACTAAGGGAACTACTATGTGCTGACTAATCACTAGGGACATCATAAACTTGTTTCCAGTGAGCCTATAGGCTGTATGCATCATGTCTCAAGGTTTGTCTTTAGCTAGCTAACTTAGTGTGTAGGGCGTTTGTTGACTGAGAAATGCTGATCATGTAATGACCTCGGTTTTTTATTTGAACAAGGGTGACGTTGACACTGTGCTTTGGTTTCATCGTGATCACCGCCAATGTTAATTCTAGTAGTTATCATACAAGTGGAAAGTTGAATACTCTTGCTAGCCCTGGGGAAAAACTATCACTGGATATCTCTATCATTATATTGTATGTTAACTCCTGCGTTCAGGTGTCCTTTGTTACCTAAGATAACAGTCAATTCTTGAGGATTTTCCAAAGCATTTCACTATAATCCCTTTATTAGACACCAAATTCCTAGTATTGAGATTAAAATGTTTCAGATTGAATTCTCAAATCCTAGATTAGCTTTTGCATTCTACTAGATTTGGTGTATGTGGGTTTTGACATGGATTATATATCTCAGAATGTTAAACAGTTTTTAAAGAATGTAGGTACATGAGGTCTTGCCAGACTTACTGAATCATTTCTCTGGGAACACATAATTTTGAAATGTCCCCTAGGTGATTCTGAAGCCTCCCTCTGGTTAAGAACCTCAGACATAAGGGATAATCATTTAATCAATACTTATTGAGGTCTTACTGTTTGGCATAGTAGTCTAGTCTCAGGGGACAAAATATAGGGAAGCCTGTTACTACCCATGAGGATGTCTTCTTTGAGTGAAGGAAACGAGCATGTAAACATATAAACTGGTACTTGTCACTCTATACAACTTTTCAAAATTATAAATCTAGTAAGGGAAGCATTTATTTAAAATAAGGGGAATCGTTATTCCAATGTCAGATTCACCCATTATTAAAGATAGGTTTATTTAAATACCTTTCCTGTACGATGTTATATATATAGTTATATATATTTTACTGTTATAGTGTGTGTTTTATTTTATAACTACTTTAGTTCCCTTTCCAAGACAAATTAGTGTTAACAAAATTAAATGATTTTTATTTCACCGGAAATTTTGTGCTCTTGATCTAGTTTTGCTACCGTAACAATGATCTTATTTCAAAATTGTATAGCGTAATGAAAAATGGATATGTTTAGTGAGTATATTATTTGCCAGTCTATGTTGTTAGATGAGATTTAGTCTCAAAATGGTACCCTCGGTCCTGTTACATGGGGAGGGGAAAAGTTCAAATGAGTATTTTATACTTTGCCCAAACATCAGATTTTTATCTCCAACTATACTGTGAACATAATGTTGTATCATTCAGAGACCTCCAACCAGCTTTTCTTAGTTAAATTTGTTGTATTTAACCTTTTGGGTCTTAGTTGTAATTCACTACTTCTTGGTTACTTGTTCATTTTCAGGATGGACTACCTCACATTAATCCTAGCCTTGTTAGAGTTTCCTAGCTAATGTATAATTGAATGTCTTCAACCACTGGGCTGCTGTTAATTTTTGGTTTTCATATCTATAAAATGCCTTATTTGCTTTCATGGATCAAAGCTTAGGAACTAAATTTGGCTCTCTGTCTTTGCCCATTTAGAGGTACTGCTTACAAAAGAACAGCTTTGAGTAATCTGAAGTGACTTATTTTTAATGGTGATCTAAAGAAAGAAAATTACAGTATTATTCATTCAAGCCATTCTTTGTACCTTGTCTGAATGAACAGGCATACTTGTCTCATAATTATAACTAAACAGGAAGTTAATTTCTTGTCAGTGATGTAATGAGACATGGTAAGCAGTACTTAAGTAACCTCTTAATCTTTAATGTAAAAGAAACTTTCAGGATTTCTTAGAAGAAATTACAAATTCCAAACTAAAATGATTTTTAAGAGGACTATTCCTTCCCATTCTTAAGTCCACATATGAAATTGTTCAGATCCCAAAATCTTTTTGCCAAGCTTCCTTCTTTTGAAATGACTTCCGGTAACCATGCATTTCTGAGATATTTGTTGTTTCCTTCCTTGCTATTTGTATCCACATGCGGTATGTAAAATAAATTTCACAACATCGAAGTTTAAAAACTTTTTGTTTACTTCATAGCAAACTTGATCTTTGTAAGAACTAGAGCAATTATTGTCTGCCTAATTGGGTAATTAATATTGCATTTTGATCTCTATCATTGGTCAAGATATATACCTTTATATTGCTAGGTCGTAAAGGTTCTTTGAGGGTGATTCTTATTTCAGAATTTCTTGAAGACACTTACTCTCCTAGCTTCCTACCTCATGCCCTCATCTCATCCAGCTCCCAAGGTAGTATTTTATGTTGCTCAGTATAGGTTTAAGAGGCAAGGGCTGTCCTTTTTTGGGGGGCGGGGGCGCTGTGTTGGGTCTTCGTTGCTTTGCGTGGGCTTTCTCTAGTTGCGGTGAGCGGGGGCTACTCTTCGTTGCGGTGCGCGGGCTTCTCCTTGCGGTGGCTTCCCTTGTGGAGCACAGGCTCTAGGACATATGGGCTTCAGTAGTTGTGCCGCGTGGACTCAGTTGCTCTGCGGCATGTGGGATCTTCCCGGACCAGGGATCAAACCCAT
Source organism: Balaenoptera musculus (assembly GCF_009873245.2). NCBI lineage: Eukaryota > Metazoa > Chordata > Mammalia > Artiodactyla > Balaenopteridae > Balaenoptera > Balaenoptera musculus. Next base: position 22,410,124 of record NC_045789.1, on the reverse strand, counting down.
GTCCCCTGCATTGCAGGCAGATTCTTAACCACTGTGCCACCAGGGAAGTCCCAAGGGCTGTCTTTATAGTGTTGATTTCCATGCTCATACAAATCTTGAAGTCAAGTAAAAGTTTTGAAAGAAATGGACTCTTGAATAAAATACAAGAAATTAACTTGCAGTAATGGGATGGACTTCAAGTTTTCCCAAAAGTGATGATAGGAAATGTATCCGTACTGCTATTATTATGACTTTGTGTGATGATGCAAGATGGCAGAGATTGGGATAACATGATCGTGGAACATTGTGGTAATTATTGTACTTAACATCATAATTAACTACTGTACTTGGCCTTACCACAGTAGTCATCTGGGTGAAATTTTGGCCAGCCCTTGGGAGAATGATGGAACTGGACAAACTAGAAAAGGTTATATAGGGAGTTACACTTCAGTAGCAGAATTGATTAAACAAATTTTGTTTTCATAAATGCTGACTTTGGTTATGTTGATCTAATGTATAAGTAGTGGCTGAATGTTTAGCAGAATGTGTAAATAATAGTTACCGGAGGTCTTAAATCTTACTAGAGGCTTATCTACTCATATGGCTGCTCTATAGTTATTCATAAATCGTTGTATTTCCAATTTATAAGCCTTTTGGAGGCAGTGACCGTTTCTTATACTTCCCTAACATCTCTCAGAGCCTCTAATCTGTTCAATACCTTGGTTTCCTGTTCTTTGTAGTCTGTGGTTGGTCATTTCATATCGAGTGAGGAAGATGTAGAGAGACTAGAGAAACAAAAACCAAATATTTAGCAGTATGTTTAGACTTCTGTTCTTGGCCAGTGTCTCTCTCAGCCTTTTCATGTTTTATCTCCAACAGTCAATTGTCAAAGATACTGTGTTCCATGGTGATAGAAGCAAAGATCTTCCTCAAAACAAACTGTAGGCTTTCTGTTTTGAGTCCCACATAATGAATGGTCAGACTCATTAATGTTTAATCATGTACCTCCAGATGAGAACACTCACTGGCTTAAGCTATACCTGTTGGTTGCCTGTAAGAGAAATTTGATTGACTCCTTTTCCTATCGGTCAATTTAGGCTTTTAAAGGGAAGGGAGAAACGTATTTCCCAGTGGGGGAAGGCCTGGATTCTCACACTAGCCAGGTGTTCAGGAGGTTTCAGGAGAAGCAATTCAGAGAAAGATGATCCCGAAAGGAGAAAATTTCCCCAAAAGAGCACACCATGGCAGAGAAGTGTCTAACTTTGGTGTTTTTTTTTTCATGGAGAGTACAGTTTTTAACATCGTACTCTATATTATATGTCCTTGATCCAGTGCCCTTTCAAGGTGAGTGGAGCGTTTGGCCAGTGTGTGCCAGACTCCCCTGCCAACTATTTTCTTACTTCAGTGGTCTTGATGAGGAGTTGGGTTGGTGTGATTGAAATTTTTTTTCTCCAGTTTGCCGAATACCATATCAAATTCTTTAACTTAAATACATCTTTGATGCAAGGACACTCTTTTGAGAAAGCAGCCATAAATGTATCCCTGGACCTATTTTTCAGGTTATCTAGTAGATACACTACTTTGCTTTCCTACCCATCCTGAAGCGCATCATGTCCTGTATTTGAACTCAGTCTTTCCTTTCCCCTCTTGGAGGGGGGGCCACTAATGTAAAATGGAGATGAGACCTATTTCCATAAGGTGGTTGTAAGGGTAAAGTGATCAGTGTTGTAAGATATTTTTCATCCCCAGTGACTTAGTTTATGTTCTTCTCTCACCTGAATTACTGCTAGTTTCCTAATGTAGTTGTCTACTCATACATCCTTTGTAGTAGGTATTCCTACAATTTGGAGGGTGAGGAGGGTCTTTGACATCCCATAAATTAAGTAAAACTTTGTGTGGGCATGTGTACTTGGGGGATAGAGGGTTAGAAGTTCATCAGGTTCTTAGAAGTCCTTGACTTTGTCACAAACAATGCTACATACATGTGTAGTAGTGTATGAAAAGGTGGAGAAATGGCAGAAACCAAATTTAGGATAGTCTTAACCTCCTGTCAGGGAAAGGGAAGGGCATCTGGGGAGTACATGAGAGATCTTCTATTATGTCTGCAAAACTTAAAATCTGAAAGAGGTATAATAAAAATGTTAAGCTTAACTATCAAGCTAGGTACACAAATACATGGCTGCTTTTAGGATTAATAATTTAAAAAGTCATTCACTCCTAGTGTACTACTGCTAGTACATCAAAAAATCCAAACCTCATTTGTCTTACTCCTGCTTAAAAACTATTCCTGCTTAAAAATCAGTGACTTTCCATTGGCTGTGGAATAGTCCTTGCCATAATATTCAAGACTCTCAAAAGATCCAGCCCTGATTAACCTTTCTAACCACATCTGCTACTCCCTTACCGGTACCCTGTTGTGTCTCTGGTATACCAAACTACAAGCAAGTTTTTACAGCCTGTTTTCTTTCACACCCCTGGTTTTGAATTAGTTTCTCTACCTTGAATGCTTATCCTTCCATCAAGACCCAGTTCAAATGTCACTGTTCTAAACCCAGGCAAGGTTAGTGATAACCTTTTCAGAATTCACAAAGCAGTTGAATGCCTTTACTTTAAGCACTCAGGTTGTTTGAAATATAATTTTTTGGTTTTGTATTATGTCTGCTTTTTTTTAGCTCAGTCTATTGGGGGAGGCATTCATGTTCTGGCTTAGTATTTTCAGACCTAACATGCTTGACACCAAAGAAGGTAGTCTTCATATAAATGAATAAATGCTTTGTTGGGTGAAACTTGAGCTGATATTACACTTTTTATTTTAGAAATGGATTTAAGTTAATCTTTAGTTCCTATTATTGAAAGTTTAACTCTTTACTAGGTAAGCCACATGATTTCTCCCTGCTTCCTCTAGTTTCATTTTGAGACTTTGCTTCATTTATATTTCTTACGTGTTTTACAGCAAGATTAAAGCAACACATTTCTTGGGATAAAATGTGTATAATTGGTAATGGGGCCCAGGTAGCACTCTGCTTAGAGTGGATCCCTCCTTACTCTGTTTTTGCTGCCCCTGCCCCTTGAAGAAAACTGGGGTGGTTAACAATCAAAGCAGTAACTGTAGGAATTAGAGCAAGCTACAACCTCAGGAACTGAAATTGTGTATCTTTATGCCAAGTTAGTTCTTTATCTCTGCTGCCTAATGTGGCCCCTTTTTCTTTGGACTCACCATGTAATTTCAGGGCATATGCCTGCCAGTAGCTCTGGGTCACATCCTTACAGCTCCTGATTAGAGAAGGAAAAAGTGTCCTTTCCAGCTTCAATTTGAAAATCTTGGGTAGGGATAGAGCGAACAAAATGCTGTGATTACCCTTTCTGAGTAGTTGGTTAATGGTGGCTGACAGTCACCCCAACACTACAATCATACGTGTGGAGTATGAGAAAAGCATGTCCAGGAAGGTAGGAGAAGAGGGTTTGAGTAGACAGTGGTGCATGGAAGAGCATCTGAGATGACTTATTATGCTCTTTCTCATATTTTTTCACTGCTAAGATATTCTTATATCTTATTTGCTTATGCTATGGACATAATAATGTCATGAGAATTAGTTGGCATCTTTGAGGTAAGTGCTGGTATATGATTTAAAAGATATTTTGATTCTTAAAATTACTTTAGGTCATTTTTTTATGTTGACTTTAAAGTCGATTTTGGTACATACTTGGCCGAATATTAGATCTTTGAGTATTACTTAAGAGGTGTCTTAGTCATGGAGAACTTGGAAAATAAGGCATTTAGAAATTATCTGAGGGGAATAAGAGCCTGAAGTTATGGGAGTGAAGAGCTGAAATTCAGTGCTCTCTGAAATTATACATTCACTGTAAAGGAGTGAAAATGTCAGCATATAAAGGCTGAGTGATTCAAAGATGTCCATGTGCAGGAAGACTCGTTAAAAAATGTTTTCTGAGATTTTTCATAAAATGTGCAACTTCGAAGTAGGATGTTGATATATTCTAGGTCAGCTTTATAGATTCCTGAACGTTATGAAGTTGTTTCAACATCACTTGGGTATTTTGTTAGACCACCCATCATTAAATTACTTTTTTATTTAAAAATGCTAGGTATTTTTCTTATCATTAACATATGTAAAAGTGTTTAAGTACAGAAAAGTACATAAATTTGGGGTAGGTCCGTGTAAGAAACTCATTTTAGTTAATACTTGAGTTCACATGCTTACCAGACAGTTTTAGGTAGAACCACATGAAATTGCAGTTCAGAAATGGTCAAGTATTAGTAATTTCATACGACTCAATAACATGGTTTCTTTAAAACCCTATCCACAGATAGCCCACGAATTGCTGACCTTGTATTATTAATGTATATCATAGCATGAGCCATATAATTGCTAGAAGAGTATGTTATAGACAACTAAGCATAAAAATTCATCACATAGGCAAAAGATTTAAATAAACTAAGGCTATAATAAGTAGCCTATTCATAAAGCAGTTTTGCTTTTGTTTAGTAAACAAGTGATTTGAGTGCCTATCTAGGAAATCTTGCCTTCAAGGTGGGTGGTCTGCTTGCTGAGCACCTAATACATTATGTGCCAGATAGTGTGCTGAAGTACTTTATCTTATTCATTCTTTCAAAAGTTCTGTAACAACAGGCATTTCTGTTGTGTTTTAGAGATGAGGAAATAAGCCTAGGAAACAGTGGGTCTAAATTGGATTAAAAGTGAGACTCCAGACTGATGATCCGTATTGAGGGAGGTGCATATTCATTGTCCTTATTTCATGATGCTGTATTTGAGCATTTGAATTGTATGTGCAAGTTTGTGTTTGGTTTTAGTAGCATTTTTGACAGTTCACATCTTTATCGTTGTGTAGGAAAGCGGGGAGGGTGGTTTGGAACAGGTAAGTTTTTAATCTTAAAATAGACTTCTTTGGGCCCTTATGTTCCGGCAGAGGAAGTTAGCCTGCATAAGTTAGCTTCTGGTTTATCTTTTTTTGGTGGATCATTTAAACAACAGAACTTGTTAAATAAGTTTTGGAACATGGAAAAAAGTTCTCTTCATATCAGTTAGACTATGCTCAATCCTTATCTGCAATAAAGTATATATCTTGAGATGGTATTGAAGTAGCTTGCCATTATAATAAAGTGGCTGATCATGGAATGCAAATAAATGCTTTATGAGAGTTGATCTGGCCTATGAAAAAGTCATTTGGATAGTTGATTAGTTCAAGCTGCCAGTATATTTTTTTTACTCAAAAAACTATGATTTAGTTCTAAGCTAAAGCTGTACATAGTTTCAGTTTCTTGTAACTAGTTGCTTAACTCTGGGATAAGAGCTTCTGTAATTAGTACTGATCAGAATCTAAGTGTTTGGAATGAATTTTCCCCCTTTCTTTAAATATGTTGAACAAATGAGGTATATTTACATGGGCAAGCATAAAAGTCTGATCTGATCTTCCTATCATCTTAAGATTGTGACTCCTGGGATTCCCTGGCTGCCTTGATAACCTTATAAGCAGTCATAGTTTGAGATTCAGAAGCAAATTGGCAAAGTATATCAAGGCACTCCTTTGTCCCAGTTTTATTTTTGAGATATAATGTAATAGATGCGCAACATAATAATTTGATACATGTATATTGCAAAATGATTACCCCCCCCCCCAAGGACAGTTCTTCTGCATTGATCTTTGTTTTAATGGAGTGAATCTAGACTGATATTCCTGAACAATTGGCTGTTTTCTGAAGTGCATTATTTTGACCATAATAAAGGCAAATATTTGCTCTGTCTTCCTGCAGTGTATTCCCCACCTTTTTCTTAGAAGTCCATTATTATCTCAAAGGTCTATAAATCCCTGTACTGTAGGAATTTATACATAGGTATATAGAGATAAAGCTGTATCATAAATTTTTTTAAACTTGTAAAGAAGCAACTCTGTTTTCTTACTAGATTATCCATATGGATTATGCATAAGTCATGGAAGGGCTAAATTACACTTACGTTGGAAATATAAGGTCAAATGGAATTGTGGATACTGCTTGTTTTGCTAAGAGCAAAATGCTTTTCTACCTGGAGAGGTAGGTTTTTCCAGACATGTACTCAATGTTGAGTAAAAGACAAGGTTGAATTGAGGGATAAGGAGATAAAACCAAAAGGGGTACTTACCTAGCCCCATGAGAGATTTTTTAAGGAGAAAATGTGGTCACTGGGTAGTGTGGTTGAGAAAAAGCAGAGTATTTAAGACAGCAGACAGTATTTAAGACAGAGCCTCTGAGATGGTCTGAAAGCTCAGCAAATCACATGAATGTTGATAACTGCCCTAAGTTCTTAACCTAGGAAGGTGTCTGATTACAACTTTTTCATTTTGTAAGAGGACAGCTTTTGTTCATGTACAGGCACACCTCAGAGATATTGAGGGTTTGGTTCCAGACCACCCAAATAAAGCGAATATCACAATAAAGCAAGTCTTTTTTTTTTTTTTTTTTGGTTTCCCAGTGCGTATAAAAGTGAATGTTTACACTACTGTAGTCTATATAGTGTGCAATAACATTATGTCTTAAAAAATGTACCTTAATTTAAAAATACTTTATTACTAAAAAACACTTAATTATCTGGATCTTCAGCAAGTTGTAATCTTTCTTTACTGGTAGAGGGTTTGAAATACTGCAAGAATTATCAAAATATGATACAAAGACACGAAGTGAGCAGGTGCTGTTAGGAAGATGGCCCAGGTAGCCGCAGACCTTCCGTTTGTTTTAACAAAACAAACCCCCCTCCACCCCCACCCCCACCCTGTATCCCTGAAGCACGGGAAAACGAGGTGTATGCCTGCGGTAGAACTTCAGAGCGATGTGTGTGTGTGCTTTTATGAACCCCTAGCCGAGATGATTGTCTTGGTATGTGTCCATAAAATAACTGTGCCTAGTGTGTCCCAGAAACTGGACTAGGGTTACTTACGTTTTCTTTCCTAATAGAATGTATTGTTGATGTAAGTTGTGATTATATGTCTCTTAAAGAATGGTGTAAAAATAACTGGAAGCAGACGACTGTCTTTACTTGCTTGTGTTTTCTATTATGGTTACATGATCCAGCATTTTCTGTCTTGGTGTAGGAACTTAGTGATTTGGCCCGTGACCCTCCAGCACAATGTTCTGCAGGTCCAGTTGGGGATGATAGTAAGTAATTTTCAAGTTGATTTTTATGGTTAGTTTCGAAAAAGCTTGTGTATTTTTAGATAATAACAAGAGTGTTTTCTTTTTCTAGTGTTTCATTGGCAAGCCACAATTATGGGACCTGTAAGTACTGAGAATTAAGTTTTTGCTTTTTTAATTAAAATCCAGCATTGATGTAGTTAGTAATTTTTAACTAAGCCTTTAGCTTTATTTTATTACATTGTAATTTTATTTGAGATATGCTATGGTTGTTGCACTGCTTTTGAAAGAAACAATTGGTCATTAGTTAAGTATACTGTTAAGTGTCTGTCCCTGTGTTCAGGTTGTAGAGTATGTATAGCTCTTCTATGATCGATCAAATATCTCTTCCAATCTTATTTTCTTTCATAGCAATGTAAAGTATTGTCACAGAGCTTCCTGACTTATAGCCCATTAGTTTTCTGGCTGTACCATGATATTACTCAAAGATCTTACTCTCTTCGTGTAGCTGCCTAAAATCTAGCTTAATTGTATTATTTTGATATTTGAGTTTCTATAGAACTTTAGTTTCATGTAAAATTTGAATATTTTTAGGTAGATAGTGATATTTTGTTTTATTTTATTTTGGCCATGCCATGCGGCATGTGGGATCTTAGTTCCCTGACCAGGGATTGAACCTACGCCTCCCGCATTGGGAGCGTCGAGTCTTAACCACTGGACCGTCAGGGAAGTCCTTAGAAAGTGACATTTTGAATACAGCAAAATTCCTTTCTATCCTGGGTAGATAAGAAACTGTATGTGCTGGATAATTGAATATTCAGAATTATGGATACCATCTAAGAGTTTTCACAGAATTAGAGCACAGTAAAACATCCTGGGGTAAGACTGTATCTTGAACAATACTTAACATTTTTTTTGGCTTGGAAGGTACCTAAGGATTTCTATTCTGAGGGGTGTGTGTGTGTGTTACTGAATTTTCTGCTTTCTTCCCCCTTTTGGTATTTTAATCTCAACATAACTGGCAGTAATGTACTAGGTGAGATAATGGTCAGTAAGTAGATATTTCTAATTCTAAAAGAAGAAATGCCCTTGGAAAAAAAAGCTAGCCAGTGGGTGGGTTGGTTTAGCAAGTGTTCATTCAGCAGTTCTGATTGTAAATCACATGGAGGGGGGATATTTAGTTTAACAATTTGAGATGTGTCTGTGATTGAGATCCTAATGAAAAAACTACAGAGTCAGGGTTGTTTCCAGTTACCTCAAGGTCTGTTTTTACTGTTTTAAGTGCTTGCTTTTGTCTAATTGGTGACAAAACTGTGATTCCCGCCCCCCCCCTTAAATACACTTAGTTAAGTAGCTCATGGCTTACCCAGTTTGGCCCATACAAAGTTTTATTTTTTGGCCATGACCAGGGATCAAACCCGTGCCCCCTGCAGCGGAAGCGCAGATTCTTAACCACTGGACCACCAGGGAGGTCCCGGCCCACACAGTGTTTTACACATTGACAGTCTTCACATAAAAACCCTCTGACTAGACCCTCCTTCTACAAGCGTGGGGTGGAGTAGCAGCTGCCTCCTTTCTTCAGAAAATGTGTGTCTGCCACAATTTCTACCAGGTCCACTTAGGCACTTACAGTTGCAACTTCTAGAATTTTCCCATTATAGATCACCAATTTTCAAAGCAAAGAATTCAGTAAAATGCCTTGCCATATCTATACCAAATAAAGCTCATCTTTGATTCAGAGTGCTTTAAGATAGTCTCATTATAAAAATTAGTTGTCTGTACTAATAAAGCACAAAAAAGTTGGTAGTCAGGACTTAAAATTGGATGGTGTGCATAATAAACCAACTCTTTTAAATTAGTGCAATGTTTTTCTGCTAGACTTTTGAGACTTCGTTATTTTATTTATTCCTTTCCAAAAGGTAAGGAATACACCTATAGTAAATCAAAGTGAAGCATAATTGAGGAGTTTGTTAGTAATTTTCCACAGAATAGAAGATTGCTTATCCTAAAGAATTTTTCAGCTGTTAAATTGCTTTTATTTTCAGGAAACATTTTTCATTTATATGTATTTCAGATTATGGCTATGCTTTGCTAATTTTTTTCAGCAACCTTTTAATATAAAGGAATAGCAGTTTTCTGCTTTTGAAAACAAATATTTGATTTTCAGAACTATTTAAGTATTCCCTGATTAACAAGAGCAAAAAATATATATATACCATAATAGCACAGTTCTGCTTTAGTAACATTAGTCTCTGAAATGTACTTGTTTTCTAAGGAGGTTAATTTTCACTGTTGGGTAATTTCAGGAATGAGTCAAAAGTTATAAAAACTCACCCAAAATGCAGATTTTAACTGCACGCTTTGTAAGTAAGCACCTCAGTTTAGATGCCAGCTTGTAAATGGTTAACAATTATCCTTACTATGAAGTGTATCAATGAAACAACCATGCTGTTTTGGCTTTTGACTGCATCTTTATGACAGAACGTCACAGTTTGATTAGATAATACTATTTTGTTAGTATGCCTACCCTAAGTGGCATGCAGATGTGACCCAAAACAGTAGGGCTAGTGGTGGCATAACAATCCATAAATTGCAGATTTGCTGGAAGAATAAACGTTAACAAAATTACATTTGCTTTGGAGTGCTTCTTGGGTCAAAGTGATGGCAGTGTCACAGAACTAAAGATTGCTGACTTTCTAAGGTGTGGAGCATCTAATTTAGGTTTCAGGACAGAGTTACTATTGGATTTTGGTGGATTATAGTAAGGAAATGTTCTTGATGATTGAACAAAAATGCTTGGTTCTTAAAAACTACGTGCTAGCTTGTTCTTTCCGAAGGCAAGATACTGCGGAAGCACAAATGCCGATAAAAATAAACCATTGAAAGAAGGTGGCAGAGTGTTGCTCATTATGTGGTTTTTAAACTTTTGTTGGTTATTTTGTGCTATGTTAAGGGAAATTTCCATGAAGAATTGATGCAGTGAGGAGAAACTAACTTCCTTACCTATTGTTTCTGATATTTATGTGCTTGCCTTTTTTAAATTGTGAATGGAGCTGGCAGAAAGACATTGTTGAAATTATTTTGAGAACCACATTAACTTCCATCTAATCTATGATACATAGCCATAGAAGAAAGTACCGTATCTGTGAATAATGTAACTGTTGGCAGCCTGAGCAGAATCAGATACAAAAACCATCTGAAGTAAAATATTTGGTCCATCTGAAGTAAGATCTTGAACTAAAGCAGTGGGTATTGTTTTATTGTTACATAAGGGTGAATTTTTCAATTTATGTTGTTTATTATGTTTTTCCTGCAAAGGCTAATAATATGTGAAAACTCCTCTTTAGTACCTTACTCTTTAAGGAGCTTTATAGTCTAGTGTAAGAGGAAAATACAAATACGGAAGTTAAAATTATGTTGGATAATAGTGTACAGAACAAGATATTTTAAAAAGGACAGCCTGCAGTTTGTACTAAAGGGAGGGCTGTATTTATCTTTTTTAATTTATCTTTTTTAAGACATTTAAGCACAAGATGGACCCTACAGTATAGGTAGGGTCCTGTGGGTAAGGAAGAATATTCCAAGTAGGGAAAGAAACAGGAGAAAAAGGAGATGTGAAACATACTTATTTTATGTGCAATACAGAGAGTGTATTCTGGAGAAGAGGTGGAAGATGAGACTAACTAGATGGGTGGAAATCAGATCATTAAAGCTGAACTTTAATCTTGAAAGCTGTGCTAGATTTCAAGCTGGAGAGTAACTTGGACCTTGAAAAGACCACTTCAGCATTAGGGTGAGGCATAAATTGGAGGGAAGCCAGAGTGAAGGCAGGAATACTACCAATAGTAAACCACTGCCATAATGTAGACAAAAGATAGTAAGATCTCGAACTAAAGCAGTGGGTATAAAGGAGAGGAGTCTGGTTCAGGAGACTTCAAGGGTCTTTGACATTTGGTAACTACTGTGAGGAGATGGGAAAGAATCAATGATGAGATCCTAGTCTGTGGCTTTACGATTGTGGTTTGAGTCTTTGACACATGAGACATCCAAGTAGAAATATTCAATAGGCATTTGAGTATATGTCCTGGAATGAATAACTACACCGGAGATAGATTCCAGAGTTACCAAAATAAGTGTGGGACAGGAGATAGAAGCAGAAGATGGATCCGTAGGAATACCAATACATTATAGTTGCCGTAGGGCAAGAGTACAGACACTGAGGGAGGAGCAACTTGGACAAATTTGAGCAAAACCAGGGTAGAAGGTTTCTAAAAAAGAGATACAATATGTATTCTGGATTTCTAAGATGGGGTCAATTTGCTGATCGGTGTATTCCTTTTTTTTTCTTGGTGTATTTGTTTGCTGTCAATTTATGGTAAATTTGATATAGAGCCTCAATTTTTTTGATGACGTAGTTTGGTTACCTTTAGATCATGTATGGTTTTTACCAGTTTTTCCTCTTCTATTTGCTGGAATTTTAGTGTTAATTTGTAACATTGAAATATTTTCATTCTGTAAGTTCTTTTTTTTTTTTTGAAAAAGTGAAATGAAATTTGGCTTTGCCTAAATCTCACTGTTAGACTGCCTTTAAGAAACAGTCAGATATAGTGCTTGATTGTATGAAACTTGGAATGAAAGCTTAAACAGAACTTTTGGAATTGGCTTTAATGAAAACTTAATGTTTTGGGGTTTACCCTTAAATTGTTAACTGTACTCAGTACAAACATATATCTTCAGTATGAGCCTATTTTATAAAAGGGTATGCTGTTTGAAGCATCTATTTCCAGTTAATGTAGCGCTATTATTTAACAATGATATATTGGTCTAATAAGTTCGGATCACATTCTGGTGCCTTGCTTTGATTTGTTTTTCTATACTTCTCAGATGCTGTTTTGCAGTCTTAGTTTTTTGAATTAAAATTTTTTGTAGGCACTATGAAAAGGAGGGACTTGGGAGTAGGAAAGACTTATTTAAAGAGTAGTACTTCCATTTAATAGTCATGTTTCTTTGAACTTGATTATCAGTAAGTTGACCTTTCTCCTTTAAAACCCAGGTATATACCCTTGTTCATTTTTCATAATAGCTATAACATTTCACTGTATGTCTCTTTACCAGACTGTAAGCTCATCAAGATAAGAAATTGTTCTGTGTCCCTTACATATACTTAGTAAATAGAACGGCGGAGTTAAAGTAATTCAACTAATGTTTAGTTATTTTACAGAGGTCTGGGGATTAAATGAACTTAAAGCGTCAGACCTGTGAAGGTTATTTGCCTCACATACAGAGTGGGCATAGAAAAAGGCTCATATTAGTGCTGTATATATCCTCACTCAAATGGAGAGGAATAGGTGTTGGTAATAACTCAATTACTGCAAATTTTCAAACACGTCTTCAGGTTGGCTCTGCATATCCAGAGACAATTATGCAATCCCTTTTTTAAAAAAAAAAAAACTTTGACCTTAAAATCCTTGACTGGGTCACCATCTTTTGTCGTCATTCTTTGATCCGAGTCGAGCAGTGGTCTTCAGAAGACCTGGGTTTGAATTCCTGGTTCTATCGTGTACCAATTGTACACTTTACTAAGTAATTTCAAGTCCTATTTTACTCAACTCATAAAATGGGAACAATATCTTTTTCCTTTTATCGGTTAATAAATTAAACGTAAAATACTAGCAAGTTTCTCCCAAATGTTACTTCATACTAACATTGTACAGTATTTATTTACTGAGGAGTTCTTCATATTCAAAGTGAGCAAGACAGCTAAGGAGAAAAAGTAGTAATATAGCTTAAAATGTTGTATTTTCTGTTGAAATACAGACAAACATTGCACAGTTTTCCAAATCAAGTAATCCTGTGTATTGATTGGCTGTAGAGAACTCAGTAGTGTGCTTTTGAAGAAAAGACTACATGGTTTTTATTTTTTAATTTATTATTTTTATTTTTGGCTGCATTGGGTCTTCGTTGCTGCGCGTGGGCTTTCTCTAGTTGTGGCGAGCGGGGGCTAGTCTTCATCGCAGTGCGTGGGCTTCTCATTGTGGTGGCTCCTCTTGTTGCGGAGCACGGGCTCTAAGCACGTGGGCTTCAGTAGTTGTGGCGCAGGGGCTTAGTTGCTCCGCGGCATGTGGGATCTTCTTGGACCGGGGCTTGAACCCGTGTTCCCTGCATTGGCAGGCAGATTCTTAAAACACTGCGCCACCAGGCAAGTCCCAAGACTTCATGGTTTTTAAATGAGAATTTTGAGGAGCCAATTGGGAACTAAACTTTCTTTAAAAACATATTCTGTTTCTGTTCCACTTCTCCTATTGAAGGGAGTTGTTACGTTACCTATAAGACCTAACTTTTTGGTTTGCCAGTAACCAGAATAGCCTGTTGAGGTACAAAGCCATTTGTGTATATATGACTATCATTAGAAGAAATATTCTACAAATAAATGTAAGCTTATATTTTCAAATTATAATTTGGTACTATTATGTAGACTTATTGCTAAGTATACTTTGTGAGAGTTGGGGTCTAGAACCTTGTGTTTCTGGGTAATTTTTTCTAAATTTCTTTACTTACATAAAATAGGATCTAAGTAAATTAGGGTTCATTGTTCTATAGTAAATATTGTGATTTTTCATTAATACGAACTTCATTGTGGAATAATTTGGACTCTTGCAGTGTAAATAGGTAATTTTGCTTCATATTAGAGAAATGCTTAGAAAATAGAAATGTTACATGAATTATCTAGCAATAACATTTAAAATAGCAGAGTTAAGCATATTTTTCTTTTCACAGAATGACAGCCCATATCAAGGCGGTGTATTCTTTTTGACAATTCATTTTCCTACAGACTACCCCTTCAAACCACCTAAGGCAAGTATTTCCCCCCCAAATCTGTGAGTATAGATTTGTGTTCTATTCCAGAAATAAGAATTTCTAATTCTTAGAAATTAGGGTTCTGTGTAAGTCAAGGCTGAATTGATATGAATGTATAGTGAATAAGAATAATTGAGGCTGAATGTATATATTGAGTTGAATCACTGATGTTGAATGCTGACTCTTAACCTTTAGTTAAAAGAGCAGCTAAATCTGGATTTGAACTTTGTAAATGGAGGTGAGAATTGCCTTATCCTTAATGTTGCAAGGCTCAAATATACCATGTGAAAGCTTTTTTTATTTTCTCCTTTATTGTGCTTATACAGATTTGGATTATTACCCCTAATGTACAATACTTCCAAATATCCAACTTCAGTATGCATTTTCACATATTGCTACAAATTATACCCTGTTTGTATTGGGGTTTCGACAGACTGTAATACATTTTGGGCTTTGAGCTTGCATGCGTAACAGTAAATTTATCAAAACTCAAGAGTTGCTTAATGCACTGGGGTGACTGGTTTATAGGTATTAAAAGCATGTGGTCCTTAACTTTTCAGAGCGATAGAGATAAAACTCAAGCTATATGAATAACTATGGAAGACAGTATATATAGAACATTGGCACGTCACTAAAACTATCTTCACAGTTATAGGTGCAATGTGACAGTTATTTTAGATGAAATGCCTTTGTGATATTCAAATTTGTGTTTTTTATGTACAGTGGAAATGGAGGCTCAAATACATACCTTTGTAACTCGATGCCTTAAATGAGCTGGCCTGTGTGTTTTGGTTTACATTTGGAAGTTTCTTATTTTTAAGTGAATGTTAAATACCCTTCAAATGGCTCTTTGATACTCATGATATGGTAGGGCCAAAAGTTAACCTTCAGAACAACCCCCACTATATCATTGACAATAACATTTTTGCCCCAAAGTTGTATATTCCATTTAATTAAAAATAGGGGAGCCCCTGAGGGATCTTGGTCAGAATATAGAAACTAGTTTCTGTAATATTTGGTCCTTTTAAGTGTATTAATTAGGTTTTAGCTATTTGATTTTTTAGAATTTTAACAGTATTTTGAGTCTTGCTAAAGTCTTCTGCCAGAGTTTAGGGTGCTTGTTTTTATTTGGGAAAAATACCTAAAGTTTTTGTTTTTGTTTTTGTTTTTAGGTTGCATTTACAACAAGAATTTATCATCCAAATATTAACAGTAATGGCAGCATTTGTCTCGATATTCTAAGATCACAGTGGTCTCCTGCTTTAACTATTTCTAAAGGTAAAATAGTTTTAGAGAAAGTCTTGAGAGGCTGATTTTCTAATAGTTAAAGGAGTTTCATTTTTGAGCCTACTTTTCTGAGTATTTTTATAATGACAAGTTTTTGATAAAGGTGGGGAAAGGAACAAGAAGTTACATCATTTTTGCTCTTTTAGCAGTATTGATTTAAAAACATTTTGTGGGAAGAAGGTAACATTCAAATGGGGGGGCATTATTTGCAAATAACAGTAGCAACGTTTATTTTAATTGATTCTGCAGTATTTTTCAATCCCAAGCCACCTGCACATCTCATTCACTTGTTGCCTTTTAGCTAAAATGATATACCGAAAGTTAATAGAGCTTTTGAAACTTGTGCTTTCTTATAGAAAAACTGTGATTTTGCTTTCCTGTGTTTATTATTTTTTAGATAAAAAACCTTTTTAAAAAACCTTTAGTTAGGTGTTTTGTGGTCATGGTAGGTTGTTCCTACCTAATAATAGTCTAAAATGTATAGTCTTGGGAAGGTCTGTAGATAAATTCTGCTCTTCTACTTTAATAGGGATCCATTATGTGACATCTTTAATAGGTTGTCCAGTCTCCATGTCAATATCCCAGATGGAGATGGAGTGTCTCTGCATCTCTTACTCTTTGAATGACTCTGGTGGCTTTTATGTCGCTTTTACCCCACAAATAAAATCATCTAACACAAAACTACTTAATGGGAAGGAAGTCTGCCTTTTAGTGATTTTCAGTTTTTGGTGTTGGCTTAGCATTCCTTAGTACACAAAATTAGTTTTTAATGTTGCTAATTATGACAGTATTTCAGATATTTGAGGATAGCAGCTAACTCGAAGCATTCTCAATTTCTGGCTGAGTACTTACTGCAGCATTCCCCAGATTGTTTCTTGAAATAGTTAATAGTGTTTTACCAAAAGTTTTATTTTTATGAGTATGGTAAATGCAACGTGAAACTGGTTTTGTTCATTTGGTTTTTAAGGCAGGACATCATAAAGTCTCTCATATGTTTGTACAGTGCTTTTGAATCTCCTTAAAGGGACTGTGTAGTGTTCCCAAAATTTTATTTGATTGGAAATACTTTTTGCGGGGAAAAAGAAAAACAATTTGGGTGAATGCTGCTGTAATTCTTTCAAGTGCGGCATAATTTTAGGCCTATTTTTCACCCTCTTGGATACATTCAAGTTTCTTTTCAGATCAGGCTCTCTTAACACCAGATACCTGGTATTAAGAAAGCGTTAATACTAGGTTCCAGGTTATTTTTTTAACCATCGTTGGGAATGCACTGTAATACTGAACACTTCTTCTATAAATGGGTTTAGTTTTATATCTGCCCCCGCACTTGGTTTTAAAATTATATGTGCGATAATAATGTTGTCTTTTGACCATTTTAAGCTTTTATATCTTAAACTTTTATAAAAACCTTGCACAGTGTCTGGCACATAACAGACATTCAGAATGAATTAGGTACATGTTCCATGATGCTTGGCATCTTTTAAGTTGATATTTTGAACAGGGCAGGGTAAGAGCTAGAGTTGAAGGCCCACTTAGTAATAGATCTTGACGTTGTTAAATTTAACCAATACTCTTGGGATATGGTCTCTGCCTTATAAATTCAGGGAGACAAAGCATACAGTCATTGGGGGCAGTTGTGAATTTTTGTGAAACTCCCCCGAGAGCAGGACAGAAAGTGGATTTTTTTTATCATGACAAACAGCTAAGAATAATACTGCACAGATGTTCCCCAGATATTTTTATTCAAGGTCCCCCCACCCCGCAGAGTACCAAGAAACTCCAGTTACTTAAATTCTTATACCACTTAACTATTTTAAAAGGTAATACAGGGAATTCCCTGGTGGTCCAGTGGTTAGAACTCTGCGCTTCTGCTACAGGGAGCACGGGTTCGATCCCTGGTTGGGGAACTAAGATCCCACATGGCTTGCAGCACAGCAAAAAAAAAAAAAAAAAATAGTAATATAAACTAATATGGCATCATTTTACTACCTTAGAACCCCTGATTTTGGCAGATTTTTATATCTAATCAGTAAACTTGATGCCAGCAAAGATCTGTTTTTAGTATTTCTTACCTACCAGGAACTTGTCTCCTATAAAGCAGAATCTCTGTAAAGCTTTGTCTTATGGAGACTAAGATATAAACTAATAAAAATCTTTTGAAGATTGAGGTTTATAATACATGTTTTTAAATACTTGTATTTATCCAAATTCCTGATGATGGGTAACAAGCATTTGTTTTCTTCCAGTTCTTTTATCCATTTGTTCACTGCTATGTGATCCAAACCCAGATGACCCCCTAGTGCCAGAGATTGCACGGATCTATAAAACAGACAGAGATAAGTAAGTATGTACTAGTTTAAGAAAACACTATAAAAAGTGGCTTTTCTTAATAAGTTAGGCTTACACTTTGCTGTAAGTCGTGGCAACGCCAAGAAGACTTGATGCTTATTTCTGGTAAGATGATAGTTGAAATGTGTAGAAAGCCAGTTATTGAAATGTGATTTTTTTTTTTAATTTGGTTTATGTGGCAATAAATAGCCCATCTAAAATGTTTTATTTTTCTAACATGTTCAACATTTTGTCACTTTGTTTTGAGGAAGAAAGGTATTTTTTCTTCACCCCAATTGTGTTTTTGAAAAAAAATATCGGTACTGTTGTAAAAATTTGGTTTAAATTTTTTATATATTGAATTCTTTATGTACAACTTTACCATTATAACTTGTATGTTATAATTAATGCTAAGTATACTTGTTCAATTAGGTACAATAGGTTAGCAAGAGAGTGGACAGAGAAATACGCTATGTTGTAGGGTAAGAGGATCTGCACTCTATGGTGCGCTTATTCATGGTACTGCCAGCACTTGAGTGCTGCATGCGTTAAGGCACTGTATTAACTAACAAAAGGTAACAGATGTGGCAGTTTTCTGAAAACTGTACATTTAACTGCTTGATCTCTGTTTAGCGTGAAAGTATACCCAATAGTCATTATTGCTTGAGAGTATTTTTGCATGGCAAACCAGTTATCTAGCACCAGTAAGAAAAGAAAAATTTAGTTTCTTTTTCAAACTACTACAGTATTTAAATTTTAACTTTAAAATTGGTATATTTTAAACTTCAGTACTATATGGAATGTGGTAACTTGGTTAAAATTTTGCCAAGAGATAACAATGTAAGGGAGAAACACTTTCAAGCCTCACCATCTATACTAAATGTTCATTACTGACAAGCATGCATTAGTGTCAGCTATACTTTGTGGCTCCCCGTATGCTAAATAAAAACCTTTGTTTTAAAGTGCTGGCTCTACAAGAGGTATCCTTAAATGAGGTAACCATGAATTGGGGGAAAGAATTTTTATATGTTAAAGTTAGAAAAATGGTTGAACTATGTTTAGTTCTCGGTTTGAAATGAAGTTAGTTAATATTTTATAGAGGTCAAACTGTAAATATAAATCAAAAGTTCTCCTATGCCCTTTTATACATTTGTTTCTTAAAGTTATCACTTCATTATTTGTTCGGGTAAGTAGCCTGTGGCATGGTTGTAATACAAGGAGAAATTGATAGCATTTTATCAGTATTAGTGATCTTCCTGAGTAATAAATAACCTTGCTCATGTATGAATTACCTGTTGATCTTTTAAAACAAAGATGCCCCCAGTTGTACTCCCAGAGTCTCATTCATCAGGTCTCAAGTGGGGCTTGTTAGCGCCAATCACCACACTTTAAAAGTAACACATGGTTTTGATTAACACATGACACACCCACCTCGTCTTGAAAATTACTGCTCTTTTATCACCTTACCCAGTGTCTTACTTTTCTGCCTGTGCCGAAGTCTCAAAGGCATTGTCTCTTTTG
Source organism: Balaenoptera musculus (assembly GCF_009873245.2). NCBI lineage: Eukaryota > Metazoa > Chordata > Mammalia > Artiodactyla > Balaenopteridae > Balaenoptera > Balaenoptera musculus. The sequence goes on along the minus strand of NC_045789.1, from coordinate 22,391,007 downwards.
GTAATATCCAGGGTGAAGTAACTTTTCAAAGTCTAGGATTCAGATCAAAATGTTTTAGTTCATTGTTTGGTCTGGCTTTAATGGAAATTGCTATATAGATGTACAGAATCTGCTGTTCTTATGAATTGTAAAAAAAATTTTAAATGTTAAAATTTGTTGGAATGGATACTAATTGTAGAGTTTCTAATAGAACATTAGCTCAGTGGTAGGAGACAGAAAAGGTCTTTGATTTTTGTTAGTCATTCTATCTGTTTATTAAAATACTACTTGCAGTGTATTAGGACATTGTATTGAAGCATAAAGTTCTCGTTTCCTACATTGCTTTGAGTACCAGTGCTTTTTCTTCCTTGTTGGCTTTATTCTAATCATAGCCATTAAAGGTGACTCCCTGATGAGTCTAGAGGTAAAATAGATTCTTTCCTTCCCTTTTAAGTATTAAAAATTATTTTAACTTTTTAAATAACATCTTTTTTATTTACAGGTACAACAGAATATCTCGGGAATGGACTCAGAAGTATGCCATGTGATGCTACCTTAAAGTCAGAATAACCTGCATTATAGCTGGAATAAACTTTAAATTACTGTTCCTTTTTTGATTTTCTTATCCGGCTGCTCCCCTATCAGACCTCATCTTTTTTAATTTTATTTTTTGTTTACCTCCCTCCATTCATTCACATGCTCATCTGAGAAGACTTAAGCTCTTCCAGCTTTGGACAATAACTGCTTTTAGAAACTGTAAAGTAGTTACAAGAGAACAGTTGCCCAAGATTCAGAATTTTTTAAAAAATGGAGCATGTGTATTATGTGGCCAATGTCTTCACTCTAACTTGGTTATGAGACTAAAACCATTCCTCACTGCTCTAACATGCTGAAGAATCATCAGAGGGGGAGGGAGATGGATGCTGAGTTGTCACATCAAAGGAAGCAGCATTATTCTAGCAGCATCCATTCTTGTTTAAGCCTTCCACTGTTAGAGATTTGAGGTTACATGATATACTTTATGCTCATAACTGATGTGGCTGGAGAATTGGTATTGAATTTATAGCATCAGCAGAACAGAAAATGTGATGTATTTTATGCATGTCAATAAAGGAATGACCTGTTCTTGTTCTACAGAGAATGGAAATTGGAAGTCAAACACCCTTTGTATTCCAAAATAGGGTCTCAAACATTTTGTAATTTTCATTTAAATTGTTAGGAGGCTTGGAGCTATTAGTTAATCTATCTTCCAATACACTGTTTAATATAGCACTGAATAAATGATGCAAGTTGTCAATGGATGAGTGATCAACTAATAGCTCTGCTAGTAATTGATTTATTTTTCTTCAATAAAGTTGCATAAACCAATGAGTTAGCTGCCTGGATTAATCAGTATGGGAAACAATCTTTTGTAAATGCAAAGCTGTTTTTTGTATATACTGTTGGGATTTGCTTCATTGTTTGACATCAAATGATGATGTAAAGTTCTAGAGAGTGAATATTTTGCCATGTTCAGTTAAAAGTGTGCAGTCTGTTACAGGTTGACACATTGATTGACCTGATTTATGCAGAATTAATAAGCTATTCAGATAGTGTAGCTTTAGTATGCTGCACATGATACTGGCAGCCCGGGAGTTCATAGATGGACTTGGGACCCAGCAGTTTTGAAACGTGTATATGGAGTTTAAGAAATTTATTTTCCAGGTGCAACCCCCATCTAACTAAATTTTTTCTTCACCTTGTACACTTGACAGCTGAAAAAACCATAACATGGGAGTAATAATGGGTCAAAATTTACAAAATAAAGTACTGTTTTGGTGTGGGAGTTGTCATAAGGCTATGTTGAAGTGACTTAACTATGTGGGATATTGAGTTTTTTTTTTTTAATGGAGTGAGTATCCATTAAAATGAATTTGTTCAGCCATTTACATTAATGAGCATTTAAATGCAACAGATATCATTTCAGGTGACTTAACATGAATGAATAAAAGTCAATGCTATTGGATTATTTTTTGTTTGACAAGTGCTATCTGTGCCACTTATTTAACTTCTGTAGTAACAAGGGCATTATCATTCTTCACCCTTCCTAATTCTGACCCTATAGTTTTATTACTTTTTCCTAGTTATTTTGATTTGTCCATTGCTTTCTTACAGTCCTGTATTCAATTTCTAGCACATCTGTGACTTTTCCACTTCCACATTTTTGCACTGCTTACACTTATGTGCAATCTTATTCCTTGTCTGCGCACAGATGTGGAAAGTTAGATATAAAATAAATGTTAAAGCTTGATTTTTATAAACATTTTAATATGTAGTTTGGACATGATTTATTGACTTAAGGTTCTTCTCTAAACTGAAAGTGAAATGCATGCCTTCCGAAGATGTTTTGGCTTTGTTAATTCTGTAATAAGCATTTCATTGAGAAATATCAATCCAGTTATACAATTTTCCAATGAGTGAATTTTTCATTTTATCTTTTGCTTTAAAAATAACTCAAGGGTAGATGTCATACTGTTAAAACTGTTGGATTCAAAGTACAAATGAGAAATTAGTAACATACCTCTCCACAAGGTAAGAAACTTTTTTTGGCTCTATTTTTAGAATAATTAATTCTGAGAGTCCCTCAAAATAACAGCTTTTATAGTAGGCATATCATTTCTTAAAAGCCAACCATGAATAAAACATACTTGTCGGAGTTTCTGGATTCCTAATTGGCTTTCAAATTGACCTTTTTAGCCATAGACAGCCCGCCGTTACGTGTTTATAGAGATGACTTCCTTAAATTATTGTCATAATGATTAGTGGATGTGTCCAGTTCTCTGTATCTTTGACTTGATGCTTTCTATACTTCGTATGTCACTTCTAAGGGAATAAGCCATAAAGGCTTCTCCAGGTTTAAGAGAGCAGTAAAGTACCTGGAAAACCAACATTTTGGAATGTATGAACACTGGACTTGAGATCATCTGCAATGAAACCTTCAAAAGAATCCAAGAATTTGTCCTTTTCCCCCCCATATATATTACTAGTGCCATGTATAGGACTGAAGTGATCATTAGATTAAAAATTGATTTTGGTTCTTCCTGTTTCCTACGTCTTTTAATGCATAACTCAGATTTTAAATACTTAAGTTTCTCTTAACCTATGGGGATTATAGTCCAGTTGACCTGTTAATGATAAATTATATTTTAAGTGACTCATTTTTATTCCTGGGCAGGTTTGCAATGTGATAATCAGATTTAAAAGAAAAAAAATAACTTACTACTCTGCTTTCTTGTGTGGGTGTACTCACAATTTTTTAAAGTATGAACCACAGTTAACTGGTGGTCTCAGGGGTAGTGAAACACTCACTTTTTTTTTTTTTAATGGCTTAGTTGACATACTTCAGATACTGATCATGCTGTGTTAGTGATTTTGGAAGTGACTCAAATTAGCCATGTTTTGTGTTGGCATAACAAAACTGTTAAATGATTGTTGATTACAGTTTTAAGTGAATTTGTCTCTATTTTATGAGGAACCCAGTGCAAGTCACTAAATATTGTCTAATAGTGACATCTGCATAACACTTGTAATAGCTAAGGTTAATAGAGCTTAAAGGATTGTTACCATTAAAGTCTGTGTTTAAAGACACTCTGGTCTTAACTCGGTAATTCCAGCTAACATGAAATCCACACTTTAACTTAATACTGTGTGTGAGTTCTATTTTTGAATTTCTTACAGTTGTAACAAAAACTATGTAAAGAATTCAGGACAGTGATTCTCAAAACGTGACCCCAAGACCAGCAATAATCAGTATCATTTGGGATGTTCTCTAAAATGGAAGTTATCAGACCCCACTCCAGGCCTACTGATTGAGAAACTATGGAATGGTACCCAGTGGCCTTTTTTGAAAAACCATCCAGGTGAAGGCTGTTCCTAGTTCTCCCTTGTAATAGACTACAGCAGTGTTACTTCCGACCCTATGATGATTTTACTCATTTTACTCTTGATGTTTCATGGCTGTAAGAGAACTTGTTACATTGTATGCCCAAGTATTACATTTCCAACAATGACAAATTCATAGTACTTTTAATACTGTGGGTTGATATACATGTTTACTTAATATTAAGATGTATTAACATCCTACAGTGAACTAATTTGAGTAACAGTCTAACCCAGTGACATTCAAATTTATAACTAAGACCTAACTTTATTCTGGGTATGCATAATTCAGCCAATAGCCAAGTAGTTAAAATGAGTAACCAGGTGCAAGAGTTTTCCTGCTAAGTGTTGGCTAGATACCTAGCTGAACAGGGATTTGAGCCCTGTTCTCATTCTGTGGCCTAAGCAGCTTTTGGGGGGGCTGTGGGAGGTGGTTTGAAAACGTAAGATGTCATGTTAAGGGTGTTAGCAGTCTTCACTGAATTTAGAAGATACTGAACGTACCCTAAGGTAGCTATTAAAACTTTCTACTCTCCCAGTATAATGGAAAAATAAACAGTAAGGGTATTTGGACCAGAATTTTAAGACGTGACACCCCCTCCCCCTCCAAAATAAAAGTAACGGAAGAACTTGTGTTGAAAGGTCAAAAAGTTCTAGGAAGACTAGGAAGATTGCAGTTAGCCGAGTGTGTTTTTTCAGGTCCCCAGTAATTAACCAATATTTTGCATTCTTTCCTGATACTGTTAAACTACTAGTTCCTTTCTTTGCCTCATTTTGAAGAATTTTTTAATGAATAACTGGTACACAGTGCTCCTGATAGTTGCTTTTTTACATGGAATATGTTGTTTTAACATTCCGTTGTCGATTATCTCTTCCCAAGTTGTACACTTTCTGGATGAAATTATGTATTTAAAAAATTTTAAGAGCCCTCAATTTTTTTCTGTATTGTAGAAAATGGTTTTATGAAATAACTACTTTTCATTCTTACTATTGTCTGAGCCTCTATGTAACCTCGATTCCTTGTTTACCATATAAAATTTGAGTATTGTCAGGTAAGGCCAAACAATGAAGTACTTTCATGCCCTAGTTGCTTAAGAACACAGTTAACCATTGTGATATGCTGACCTACCAGCCATTTCTCCTGAACTTCCTATTCAGGAACTTCCTATTCATCATCCCATCTGGCTGTCTAAAGGATGACTGGCTTGATTTCTACACACAGACACATGCCCATACCTCTTCTTGTCCTCAGTAAGTATAAACCTTTTAGTTGCACTGGCCCAAAACCTAGGCATTAACCTTGATTTCTCACACTTCTAAATTAAACAGCAGTTCTGTCAGTTCTACCTAAATTTTTTTTTTTTTTTTCAGAATCTACCTATTCACCATATTCACTGCTGTCACAGTGGTCTATATCTACATCATCTCTTGGATTCTTGCAATAACCTGAGTAGTGTCCTTGCTTTTTACTTTGCAGTAATCTATCCCACACACAGCACCCAGCATATTCCTTTTAAACCATATCTGATCGTGTTATCACTTTGCTACAAACCTAATGGTTTCTCATTCAGAGCAAAAGCCAATATCCTAAAAGCAATTTACAGGCTGGAATGACTTTTCCCACCACCTTTACTTCTTCCCTAATCACTCTTCCCCACCAACTTCCTCAGCTCCGTCACACAGGCCTCTGCTGACGCCTGAACACAGCGGGCTTTTTCTTACCTCAAGATGTTTCCCTTGTTCTTCCTTTTACCTGGAATTATCAAAGATAGAGTATGGCTCCTTCCCTGTTAAGTCTCTGTTCAAATGTCAACCCATCAGTGTTTTTTTCTCAACTATTCTATATAAAATAACAGCACCGCCACTATAGAGGGCACCGTGGCATATTCTGTAATACCCACCTTAAATGTAGTATTTACTGTTAACTCCCCAACCTCACCCCAGAATGTAAGCTCTGTAAGAAGAGGATTTTTGTTTTGTTCCCCTATGTGACTTAGGTGACTGCCTGGCACATTGTTAGGTGGTCAGATATTTAATAGATGACTATGAGCTAAATGGTAGGCTTTCCCAAAAGTATTCCTTGTTTTTCTTTAACTCCAAAAGTACAAAACCCAAAAACTTAAGTATACTGAAGAAAAAATAATTATAGAAAAATAATTAATGGAACCTTGACTGACTAAAGCCCACCTCAGTGAGTGGATGGACATTTCAGTATCTATCAGTATAGATGATTACACTGACCATCTCTCCTGTGAAAAAGCAACTAAACATGGTGGGAAAAAACACTTCTAAATAATGTGTTTTTTAAAAAATCTGTCAAGAAAGAAAGTACTCTCAAGCCAAAACCAAATTGAAACCAGGAACCCAAAAAGGAAGCTGACTATAATCAGAAACTAGCTTTCATCTTGAAAACACTTGAATGAAATGTATTTTCATGACCTTTGCGAAGCCCAGAATGCATCCAAAGAGTGGTGTTCAAATAGGATAAACCCATCCCTAATACATACGATGAGGAGTTTGCATATCTTGAATTTTGATGCTCTGTGGCAAGAGAGTATTCTCTCAGAATATGTAATAATAGTTTGGCCTTTGTGAAGATTTGTAGCCCTAAATCTTACTGCATAGGTAGTCTGAGAAAACCCAAGCAGAAGATTTATTTTTTAAAGTTGTTCCAATTCAGAGCAACCCAGTGCTGGCAGAAGCAAACAGATACTCTGCAGGTACTCAATAATAGCTCACAGTTAAAAATCAGGGGAAAAAAAGTACAAAGGAACATGGTACCATGAGTAGGAATTGACTTGCAAAAATTTCAGGCATTAAAAAACATCAGGTCATCCAAATTGGAAAGGAGGAAGTAAAACTACATTTGCAGTGGACATGATATAGAATATAAATTATTAGAGCTAATAATTCAGCAAAATTGCAGAATACAAAAATCAACACATCAGTTTTGGGGGTTTTTTTGACCACACAGCTTGCAGGATCTCAGTTCCCTGACCAAGGATTGAACCCGGGCCATGGCAGTGAAAGCCTGGAATCCTAACCATTAGGCCACTAGGGAACTCGCTCAGTTGTATTTATATAAGCAGTGAAGAATCCTGAAATGAAATTAAGAAAACAATTCCATTTATAATAGCATCAAAAAGAATTAAATACTTAAGAATAAATTTAACCAAGGAAGTGGCAAGACTTGTATACTGAACACTACAAGGTATTTCTGAAAAAAACATCCTAAATAAATGGAAAGACACCCTGTGTTCATGGATTAGATTTACTATTGTTAAGATGGCAATGATCCCCAAAGCAATCTACAGATTCAATGCAAACCCTATCAAAATCCCAATGATTGTTTTTGCAGAAATGGAAGATACAAAAATTCATACAGAATTGCAAAGGAGCACAAAAAACGAAACAATCTTGAAGAAGAACAAAGAGGACTCATACTTTCTGATTTCAAAATTTACTACAAAGCTACAGTCATCAAACCAGTATGGTACTAGCATAAATATAAATTTATAGACCAATGGAATATAATGGAGAGTCCAGAAATAAGCTCATATACATATTATGGCCAACAGGGTGCCAAGACCACTCAATGGGAAATGAACAGTCTCTTCAACAAATGGTGCTGAGACAACTGGATATTAACATGCAAAAAAAAAAAAAAAAAAAGAATCTGGGCTGCTACCTCACGTTATATACAAAACAACTCAAAATGGATCAAAGTCCTTAATGGAAGATCTAAAACTATAAAACTCTTAGAAGAAAAGAGGAGTAAATTTTCATGACTTTGGATTTGGCAATAAATTCTTAGATCTGATACCAAAAGCACAAGCAATGAAAGAAAATATAGATAAATTGGACTTCCTCAAAATTGTAAACTTATGTGTATCAAAGGGCACTATCAAAGTGAAAAGACAACCTTAAAGATAGCAGAAAGTATTTGCAAATCACATATCTGGTAAGGGTCTAATATCCAGAATATATAAAGAATCCTTAAAACTCAACAACAAAAAAAGAAACCCAATTTAAAAATGGGCAAAAGATTTGAATAGATGTTTCTCAAAAAAAACAAAAACAAAACAAAGATATACAAGTGGCCAGCAAACGTGAAAAAGAGGCTCAACATCATTACTATGCAAATCAAAATAGATACCACTTCACACTCGCTAGGATAGCTATAATTTTTAAAAATGGAAAATAAGTGTTTGTGAGGATTTGGAGAATCTGGAGCCATTGTACATTGCTGGTAGGAATGTAAGAAGATCCAGCTTCTATGGAAAGCAGTTTGGTAACTCCTCAAAAAATTAAACACAGAATTACCATATGACCCAGCAATTCCATTCCTAGATATATACACAAAAGAATTAACATGTCCAAACACGTATTTGTACATGAATGTCCATAGCATTACTCAACAATAGTCAAAGATGGAAACAATGGATGAATGAATAAACAAAATGTGATCCATACAATGGCATATTATTCAGCCATAAAAAGGAATGTAGTACTGATACATGCTACAATGTAGATGAATCTTGAAAACGTTATATTAAATGAAAGAAGCCAGACGTAAAAGGAAAAATATTGTATGCTTCCATTGGTATGAATATCCAGAATAGTTAAATCTATAGAGACAAAAGGCAGATGGATGTGTGCCAGGGACTGGGTGGGGGGAGAAAAGAATGAGTAGTGACTGCTTAGTGGGTATGAGGTCTCCCTTGTGAGTGATAAAAATACCTTGGGAGTAGATAGAGGTGATGGTTGCACAACATTGTGAACACACTGAATGTCAGTAAATGGTACATTTTTAAATGGTTAATTTCATGTTATATGAATTTCCTATCCAAAAAATCAGCCACAAAAGGCAGTAGCTGACACTTATGTAATAATTTTTAGGTGCCAAGAACTGTTCTGAATTCTTAATTCTTAACTCTTAATTCTCATAACAAACATATACTTATTACTTACACTTACATTATTATCAACAAACATATACTTAATTAACAAACTTATATACTTACATGACTATTTCTGCTTTACCGATGAGGAAACTGAGGAACAAAGACGATAAACGACTTACCCAAGGTTACTCAGTTAATGGCAGAGGTTGGGATATAAATCCAGGTAATGAAATTCCAGAGTCTTACCTCTTAACCATTATGCCAGAAATAAAAGTTTCAAATATGAATAAAGAGCAAGAGACTATAAAAAATGACAGATTTGAAAATTAACCAAAAGCAGTACTTCCAGAAATTAAAAAAAAATAGAATAACTGAAATTTAAACTCAGAAGACAGGTTTAATAGCCCAACAGACATAGATGAATAAAGAATTAGAGCAGTGGAAGTTATGAAGAAATTCTGAATGTAGCACAAAGAGATGTAGAGAGTCTAAGAAACATGGAGTGAGATGTGAATCAGTCTAACATATGTCTAATTGGAGCTTGAGTTCAATTTATTGCCTCTAGGCCCTAAATGTACATTTCAATAAATATATCCTCTGTGATAAACAACTGAATTCCTTTAAGATTTCCCTTTAAAATGAACACAATAATAAGCTTTCTCAGTAGAAGGCACTGGAGGGATATTGCAGGAAAAAAGAGGCTCTCCAGCTGTTCCTGGTATGGGCTGGGGGTTGGCTGGGGTAGGTTTGAAGACATTTAGTAAATTTCCACAGGCCCGGAACACAATCCATCTGTGACCTTGCAGCCTTGGCCAGGTGATAATCTTTTTGCAGCCCCCTTGACATGGAAACCAAAGTTCCTGCATGGCTTGCACACAACTTCTTGTGGCCTGGAGGGTTACACACCTGAACAGCATGTGTGCAGTCCACCTGTAGTCCAGGGGTCCGTACAGAGCTGTTATTTCCTCTGCAAATAAAGTAGATTACCTGCAAAAAGAAAAGAAAAAAAAAAAGTCAATAGGTAGATTGATGGAAGAGCAAAAATGAAAGATTTCTCAACAGCAACGGAAACAGAGGACAGTGGAATATTAACTTCAATACACTGAGAAGAAATAGCTATCACCCTAGAATTCTATACCAAGGAAAATATCTTTCAAGAATAAGGATGAATGACATGGATAAATTTGAAAAACGCTGTGTTGAACAAAAGAAGTAAAAAAAAAAAACCATAGTGTATGATTCTATTTGCATGACATCCGAGAGACAAAATTAAACCATGGTGCTAGAAAGCAGAACAGTGATTACTTGGAATGGGAGGAATTTGGAGAGAAGCACAAGAGAACTTTCTAGGATGAAATGTTCTGTATCTTAATGGGTGTGTGATTACACAAGTATATATGTTTGCCAAAACTCACTGAACTGTGCACTGTGATGGTTAATTTTATGTGTCAACTTGACTGGGTCACAGGATGCCCAGAGAACTGGTTAAACATTATTTCTGGGTGATTTGGTGAGGGTCTTTTCAAAAGCGATCAGCATTTGAATCTGTAGACTAAGTAAATCAGATCGTCCTCCCTGCTGTGAATCGGCATCATCCAATCCACTGAGGGCCTAAGTAGAACAAAAAGGCAGAAGAAGAAATAATTTTCTCTCTGCCTAACTACACAGGTTAGAACATGGGTGTTCTTCCAAAGCTGATGGATATACAAACATCCTTTATTAAAAGATCATCTGGAACAGAAGAACCCAGTGCCTCTGCTCACAAGATGTTCAGAAATATCAGAGAATTATCTCCCTATATTTCAGAACAAATTGGGTATGTGAATTTTTTTCACTGCAAAATTTATGAAATTGAATACAGATCAAAAGTGAGATGTGCTGTAAGTATAAAATTTACAATAGATTTTGAAGTCTTAGTATGAAAAAAGAGTGTAAAATATCTCAATAATTATATTGAATACATGTTAAAATAATATTTTGAATATATTGGTTTAAATAAAATATATTATTAAAATTAATTTCACCTGTTTCTTTTTACTTTTTAAAATGTGACTACTAGATATTTTTGAATTACGTATGAGTATTACATAATTCTATCAAACTGCTCTGGATGTCTAATTTTTATTGGACAGCCCTAGAATGATTGAGTAGCCTAATGAATATAAATTGAGAGGAAGTGTTGTCTTTGCCTGAGTCCCCTAGCAAACAGTGACTGAGGCAAAGCTTAATTGCTAATTTTTATTTAATTAATTAATTAATTTATTTATTTTTGTGAGGTACAGTCCCAGAATAGTGAGAGTGTAGGAAAAAGGAATTAAGACAGAGGAAGTGGGGAAAACACCTTTGGGCAGTTGCTGGGGGAGCCTGATCCCATGTTCTGCAGCATGATGCTTCATCTGAGATTAGAAGTGATAATAGAAGCCAGAATCACCAAGGGAGTGATTGGTTTAAGCCTGGGTGCTGGGGCTACTGAGGATCTTGCTATGGTGGCTTGTCTTGTCTCTGTTGGGTTATGGTTACTGTAATTTCCCATTGATAGTTAACACTGGGCATGGAAGTAGTAAGAGATGTTCCAATGCCTCTCCTAGGTTCCAAACATAATCCTCCCTGCTTTTCACTGAGTTGTAGCAACTCTAGCTTCATCTGGTAATCAGTTCATTACCCCAGTCAGTACATTAGCTCATTCTTTACCTGCTTGTCCAGTAGAATAAGAAACCCAGAGTGACTCCACAGTATTAGTCACAACTTCCAAATGGGTGGAACCCTGTACCTTCCCCAACTCTGGATCCAAGACCTCTGACCTAACAGCATCAACAGTTTCAGGAACAGGAAACAAATTCCATTAGTGAGTCACTGAGACTGATGATGAGGGAGGCTACTCCTGCTTTTACATCCTGGTTTTTATACCTGTGGATTCTAATTTGGGGAGATATAGCACCACATGTTGACCATAGTTCAGTGCATATACGACATCCCGTGGGAAAGTGCTCCAACCCTGCAAGGTGCTGTCCTTAAGCTGAGTTTTCCACAGGCCATTCCACTGGTTTGGGTTTTTTTGTTGTGTTGTTTTTTGTTGTTTTCTGTTGTTGTTGTTTTTGAGAGGAGGTTGGCTGCTCATGTGATAGGGTACTTGGTAAAATAAGTGATTCTCAAGGTCATGAGCCCACCTGCCCATCTTCACATCTCCTTTTACATCAAGTGGGTCTGTTTTCTAAGGCACTGTGGTAGGGATACCATTTTAAGAGATAAAGAATTCTATTAACTCTCAGATGGTGCTAGTGAAGACACTGCAGTCCGGCAAGGCAGAACATATTCAGAATCTATTAATTTCAGTATATCAATTTGATGCCCCAGTCAAGGAGGAAGGTGTCCAATGTAATCAATGTGCCAACAGGTGGCTGTCTGGTCCTCCTAAGGAATGGTACCTTTATCTAGGGCTCAGCATCAGTCTCTGCTGCTGGGTGGTTGGGCAATCAGCAGAGGTAGGAAGATATACTTGGTGAGAGAAAGCCCATGTTGGGTCCATGCATAGCCTTCATCCCTGCTACCATGGCCACTTTCTTCATGTGCCCAATGTCAAGTACTGGAATGGTGCATAGAGAGGCTAGCTAAAATTCATAGGACTGTCTTTCTGTGTACTTGGCTGTCAAGAGCTTCCTCTGTACATGTTCTCTTGTGAACGTTAATGTGAGTTACAAAGAAACAGCATGTGTTGTGCCCACTCCTACAGTCCGTCCGCATATTATCTACCCAGACCTCCACGTCACCTATCTTCTAGTTTTATTTCTTTTAAGGCCCTGATCAACCAAATAAGACTTTTGGCTCTTCCCAGGTGTCAATATATAACTGTGCCTCAAGCCACCTCTCCTTTCACATGAAGTGAAAAACAAACATATATCTCACAGGTCTGTGCACTGGGAACATTTCCCTTCACTAATGTCATTCAGGGCCACTCCTAAGTGGGGCTGTAATGTGGCAGCAGTCCTTTTATGGCCAGTTTCAATACATATTGCACCAGCCCAGGTATGAATCAGGCCTCTGTCAATCAGGCATGAGGAACGCCCCTTGAGGTCATCAGTGTAGAAGAGATAGTGACGTGGAAGGCTAGACTACCAATTCATGTAATTTTCTTGGACTTCCGTTTGAGTCTGGATGTATCACTTTCTATACACTGTGGAACATTGCAGCCCCTGCCCAGCTTTATGGCTTGGTTGATTTGCAGATCCTCAGTTCAGGCTGCATAGTCACTTGGTGTACCATGGTCAGAGGTTTGGTCTCTGCTAAGACCCAGTAGTAGTATAGTAGGAACTATTTTTCCAACAGAGCAGTTCTCTATGGTGAAGCACATAGCCTTGCTCCAGAATATAAGGGTCTACACTGTGAGTCTTCTATTAGAGCTTGCCCAAAGCTCCATATACCCTCCATGGATATCTCCAGCACTATTAGATCTGTTGGGTCATATGATATAAGTGTGGTTTTTCAGGCCTGACCATAGGCAATTACAAAGACTTTACCTGAAAGGCTTCATGAGGGAAAGCTGTCCTCCCCAATCAGACTTGGTATACAGTCTAAGTATTATAATCTCTAAAGGGAGTTGCAGTGAAGGACCTATTATTGCCCCTCTGACTGTTCATGCTCTTCACATATTTACATTCCTAGTTTCAGTGACTTCATTCCTTGTTCTCTTTATCTGAGACCTTGGGCAGAGGTCTTCTTCAGGTAACTGCGCTGAGATCTCCTTATTGGAGAGGAGAAGTGGGAAACCCTGAATACATTTATTCCTACTCAAACTCAGTACCCAGCAATCTTCCACTCCTAGTCCTTCCTCCTCATTCTCCTCCCCTACCCCAGGGCCCATAAAACAGCCAGAACCTTTTGTTCAGGACTCCCTCAACGTGAGATGACACACACATCTGTGCTGATCCACCTGACCCGTGACTGGTGTGTCATTTTATTGGGCAATGAAACGGGAGAGTTGGCATCTTCTCCAGTTTTAGCCTCTTGTGTATACTATCACTGTAAGTGGTTGAAGGCTTCACTGTTACATTCAGTTTGGCTCCTTGTTGCTTTAATTGGCTGCTCTGACTCCTGACAGCTCAGATCTCTCTTCCAGCTCAGCTTAGTTCCTGATAGGGTAGCATTAATCCTCCAACTTTGTTCTTCTTCAATATTGTGTTGGTTATTCTGGATCTTTTGCCTCTCATATAAACTTTAGAATCAGTTTGTCAAAATCCACAAAATAACTGGCTGGGATTTTGATTGGGATTGCATTGACTCTATAGATCAAGTTGGGAAGAACTGACATCTTGACAATACTGAGTCTTTCTATCCATGAACATGGAGCATCTCTCCATTTATTTAGTTCTTCTTTGATTACTTTCATCAGAGTATTGTAGTTTTCCTCATGTAGATTTTAAACATTTTTTGTTATATTTATACTTAAGTATTTTATTTTGGGGGGTGCTAATGTAAATAGCATTATGTTTTTAATTTCAAATTCTAATTGTTCATTGCTGGTATATAGGAAAATGATAGACTTTTGTATACTAACCTTGTATCCTGTAACCTTGCTATAAATTGCTTATTATTTCCAGTGTTTTGTTGTTGTTGTTGTTGTTGATTTTCTACATAGGCAATCATGTCATCTGCAAACAAAGATAGTTTTATGTCTTCCTAAACTGTATACTATCTATTTCCTTTTCTTGTCTTACTACATTAGTTAGGGCTTCCAATACGATGTTGAAAAGGAGTGACAAGAGGAGACATCCTTGCCTTATTCCTGATCTTAGCAGAAAAACTTCTAGTTTCTCACCATTTAGTGTAATGTTAGGTGTAGTTCTTTGTGAGTGTTCTTTACTAAGGTGAGGAAGTTCCCCTCTATTCCTAGTGTGTGGAGTTTTTATCATGAATGGGTATTGGATTTTGTCAAGTGTTTTTTCTGTATCTATTGATATGATAATGTGATTTTTATTTTTTAACCTATTGTTGTGATGAATTACATTAATTGATTAAATGTTGAACCAGCCTTGCATACCCAGAATAAATCCCACTTGGTCATGATTCATATATATATATATATATATATATTTTTTTTTTTTTTTTTTTTTTTTTTTTTTTTTAGTATATATTTTTGGATTCAATTTGCTACTGTTTTGTTAGGGAGTTTTCCATTTATGTTCATGAGAGATATTGGTCTATAGTTCTCTTTTACTGTAATGTCTTTGTCTGGTGTTGGTATTAGACCAATGCTGGCCTAATATTTTAAATTCTTGTCCTGGTAATCCAGCATCCCTGCTATATCTGAGTCTGGTTCTAGGGCTTGCTCTGTCTCTTTTTGCCTTGTAATTTTTTGTTGAAAGCCATACGTGATGTGTGCAGTGAAATGAACAGTGGCAAAGAGGCCTTTAGTGATATAGTGGGAAGGTATGAGGAGAGGGAAGCTTTCTATAGTCCTATGATTGGGCCTTAGTCTTTTAGTGAACTTGTGTCCTGGGCTGTGAATTTAATAAGTGCTTCTCGTTTTTTTCAGCCCCTTAGGTAAGGCAAGAAGGCTAGGGGGAATTTCCCTTCTCCCAGGTTAGGCTCTGATAAAATCGTTTCTCTTGAGGGTAGTCCTTGAGGATGCTATCATGTATTTCAAAATGGTTCCTTAACCCCGTCCCTCTGCTGGAAGCATGAGGGAATTGCTCGCAAATCTTCAACGTGAGAGCTGGTAGATCTTCTGGAAACAAAACACAAAACTGTGGGAGACCCACTAAGACTGAATTCCCGTGGAGTTTTTGTTTGTTTGTTTGTTTTAAGATTTATTTATTACTTATTTATTTTTATTTTTGGCTGCGTCGGGTCTTAGTTGCGACACGTGGCATCTTCGTTGAGGCATGTGGGTTCTTTTTCATTGCGGCGCCCCGGCTTCTCTCTAGTTGAGGTGCACGAGCTCAGTAGTTGCTCCGTGGCATGTGGGATCTTAGTTCCCTGACCAGGGTTGGAACCCGAGTCCTCTGCATTGCAAGGCGGATTCTTTACCACTGGACCACCAGGGAAGTCCCCTGTGGAGTTTTTAAACTCTCAAATTTGTCCACACTGAGCCTCCAGCCACTCAACAATTAAAGGGTTTTTTTGTTTGTTTGTTTTTGTTTTGTGTGGTTTTTTTTTTGGCCTTGCAGCATGCGGTCCCCCACCAGGGATCAAACCCGTGCCTCTTGCAGTGGAAGTGCAGAGTCTTAACCACTGGGCCGCCAGGGAAGTCCTAGAAATTAGAGTTTAGATTTTCCTTCCCTAGTACTGGTTTTTGCAGAGCTTTCTACTCATGGGTTTCTGCTTTGGTTAAGTTGTGATTCTCTGTATCCACCTGTCTTTTTCTCCAATTTTGGGGGCAGCAGTTTGCCCTTTCACCTGAATTCTCTGACAGATCTAACAAAAGCTGTTGATTTTCAGTTTGTTCAGCTTTTTACTTGTTTTTAGGATGGAGTGATGACTTCCAAGCTCCTGACATGACAAAACAGTAACTGGAAGTCTTTTATTTCTTTGACCCATGAATACACACACACACACACACACACACACACACACACACACACACACATATATATATATATATATATATATATATATATATATATATATATATATATATATATATATATACTTTATTTTTATTTTTTGGAGCAACTTTAGATTAACAGCAAAACTGAATAGAAAATACAGACGTCCCATACACTCCCTGCCCCAACACATGCACAGACTCACCCGTTATCAACATCCCCCCACTAGAATGGTACATTTGTTATCATCGATGAACCTACCATCATTATCACCCAAAGTCTGTAGCTTACATTACAGTTCACTCATGGTGTTGTACATTCTATGGGTTTGGACCAATGTATGTTTTCAAAGTGAAGTAATCCAAATGAGGTCATACTTGTGTCTTGGAATGAAAGGAGGAATGATAAGTCTCTATTCCTGTTTTTTAAAAAAAATAGATTCCCTAAAGTATTTCTTAATAGAACAACAGAGTATATCCAAACATATTCACAGGGATGAATTTTCCTTTGACTTGGCTTAATGGGATCTCTGGGATTTATGAAAAAACAAACAAACAAACAAACAAAAACTCTTTGCCACTCTTGCTGCTGTAAGTCTTGTTATCAGTTTTGAACAGACTAGTTTAATGCCATGAATCAGGGAATATAATTTGAATTGAGAGTTCCGTTCCTATCAAAAGTAAAATGCTCCTGGAGTGAGGAAACCTTTGAACCAGCCAGAGCCTTTCCCACTTAATGTCAATGGGCTCTACTGCAAGGAGTCTATGGGCCAGGAAAGGAGAGTTTGGGTCCTGTCTGCCACTGTCTGACAGGCAAGTCACCTGACTTCTTTGGACCCTGTTCCCTCAGCTTTAAAGCCAGAGGCTTGGGCTGAATAATCCAAATGTCCCTAAAGCCAAGATGCTAGGCTTGTGAAAAATGCTGACTCTGAAAAAATAAAATATTGTCCAGTGTCTACAGATTCAGGCAATTCCAGGGCCATTATAAGGCAAAACAAAGCTCGGATTTAATGAGGGGAGAACTTCTCTTCAAAGACTTCTGCTTAAATACAGAAATAAGGCAGATGACGTCAACACAGTCATACGTTAGTCTATTTTATGCAATGCGAAATTCCCTCTTAACTTCCTAGATCGCAGTTACATCCTATTGCAAAAATGGGACTCAAGTAGACTGCGCCACTATGAGACTTGAAATAAACCTGTGGTATTTCTTGGGTACCTAGGCATTGTTAGGAACAGCCAAGTATGTTAACCCATTTTATGCTTATCACAACCCAAAAAAGGAGTACTGTCTCCATTTTTGAGTTCTGGGAACGGGGGCATTAGAGAGTTTGTGGCTTGCCCAAGTCCCACAGCTAGTGAGCGGCAGAGGATTTTAAATTTGCCTGTGCATTAATGCAGGCTTCCGGAACCTCAGGAACCGCCTCTGTAGAGCTTTATAAAACAGAATGTTGTAGTCCACTAACATCAGGCCAGCGTGCTGTGATTTCTCTGGGCCGGGCCTTATGTTGCACGCTGTACACGGATTTTCTCAGCTCTCAAAACAACCGTACGAATTAGGTACTTTAGTACTTATTTATTGTTCGAAGGGCAGACTATTCTGAGACAAACCTGCAGCGCTGCAGGAGGTGGGCGTTACCCGCGCCGGGCAGACACCTGCAGCGCTGAGAGTCTGGGGAAACTGGGGGGAACTGAAGTGATGGGGTATCTTGGTTTTCGGTTCTCCGAAGCAGTGAGGAGCCTCTCTTGCTGTAGTCTCCGCACACTACTGTCTGTCCCTGAGCTCCCCGAGGCTGTGCGCTACTTTGCGTCCAGAGATTGGTGTGTCCCAATTAGCGTGCATGGTTCTCGCCTCCCGTTCAGACGCCGGAGCAGCTGGAATAAGAGCCGAGGAGGACCCAGACCGCAGCGGTCCGAGCCCGGAGCCATGCACGAGGTGGCGGCTCCGGCACTCGCGACGCCGGGCTTCGCCCAGTCGGCACGATATCCGCGCTCCCAGCTAGCCTGCGGAGCCTGGGGAGCAGCTGAGGTCCTTTCAGCTCAGCTGACCTGGGGGCGTGGCCGAGAGCCGGGGGCGTGGCCTGGAGCTGGGGGCGGGCCCCGGGGCGGGGAGAGCTAGAGCCCGGGCTCCTCCCGAACAGAGGGTAACTTCCGCGGCCCACCGACGCGCGGGGCTTTTTGCCCCGTGGGCGGGTGAGGTACCGGCCACCGGCATGCTCCTCCGCCCGCTCCTGCTGCTTGCGTTGTGCGGTGCGGGCTCCGCTGCCATGGTGGTCAGCGTCAGCTTGCGGGGAAGCTGGAGGATCCGCAGCGGGAACGGCTCGCTGGAGTTGCCCGCGGAGGTTCCCGGTTGCGTGCACAGCGCCTTGTTCCACCAGAGGCTCATCCAGGTACTGCGTGCGGCCTCCCCGCCGGGAGCCTGCGCCCGCGTCCCCCTCGTGGTGAGAGGGGCCCAGGAACGGCCTGGCAGTCCCCGAGCCCGAGGCTGTTCTCCTCGGTTTGGCACTAACTTCCCCTTTGCGTCTTGTGGTCTGGGGGGGTGAGGGGGTGGGGATGGGGACGCCGAGGCAATGTATCTACTCTTGGCGAAGATCACCGCTGGGGTCCGGGCTAGATGGAGGCTGACCCACGCCCACGCTGGGACAGCAGCAACTCAGGAAAGCGGAGGTCCAGACAGTTCTACTGGGGGTGTTATTGCCATAGTTCTCCAGTGAAGCGTAGATTAGAAAGGACGTGTTGTCACTGACAAAGCCTAAAGCGGGGGATTATTGTTTCAACTACCCGAACACTGCAGAGGGCAATAGTCTTTCGCCAAGTAAGGGTTAACTGTATTCATTAATGCCTCAGTTTTTCATTTTCGCTTTTAGGCACCAGGGAGTCAGATTTGGAATTGATGCAGCAGCACATAAGCTGAGGAGAATGAGACCTGCAAGTGTAAGGTTAGGATTGTCAGTGCTAGTGTAAAGGCTAAATAATTTTTAAGGCTGATTGGGATATGAAGAAAGATGCTGTTTCCTCTCAGGGCGTGTGATGTGATGTGATGTGTGTGTCCCAATAGATGCTTCAATTTCTAGACTTCTGGTGGAGGACGTTTTCCTGTTTGGCTGCCTGTGGTTAGAGGTTTGCAAACAGACTGCCACCTCCCACTGTTTTTTCGTTCCATCTGCTGCACATCTTTAATGGCTTTGCTTGGGACAAGATGTACTTGATACGTGGTTTGCATGCATTGTCCCAATCTGCATAACAACTCTAAAGAGTAAGTCTTCTTATCTTCGTTTTATGGATGATATGAATTATGGAGCCCAGAGAAGTTAGAGAATTTTTCCCAAGATCACACAGCAACCAAGAGTGGCAGAAATGGAGTTATAACCCAGCCTGGCCTGACTTCATAGCCTTCTGTACTGTGTGACACTTACCCTGTGTGACACATTGATAAATAATGTGTTTTTAAAGCGCTGGAGTTGACTGTCAGGAATATAATTCAAAACTTACTTAAATGACAGGACAGTCAACTTAGGGTTATGCAAAATTTCTGATCTGGTACCATTAGCTTTTTTTCAAGAATGTGTATCAGAAAGGAAGCAAATGTAAATGACACTGACCATGGTCCTGTTTATTTTTTAAGTAAAGAATTCTCAGACTTTAAGTATTTGAACTATTTTTAGTTAACAAACTACTTATGACATGGACCACAGGTGACCTTGGTACCCCAAGGCTTCACTTACCCATGCTTTGAAAATGCCTGTGTTTCTTTTGCAGGGTTTCTCCTTGCCTCATTTTCCTGATTAAATTAAGGCAATGGGAAATCATTAGTGGCTGTAGTAAATCAGATTACTGTTTCATGTTACAGGGCTACATATCAAGAAACAATGTTTGGTTGCTCGTTAATGTGAATGATGTGCTCACAGAATGAAATAACTGACTTTTCCTCATGGGAACAATTTACAATGTCTGTTAAATCTGTTACTAAATTCTTAGGAAAACTTTAAGTTTCAGTAAAGGTAGATGTAGGTCTTAAATGGTAGTGGGATGAGAGATGGGGAGCTTTTGGGGACTGGGGAACTCCAGGCCTGTTGACAATAATCATCAATATCGAGTATCATTATTGAGTAATAAGATGTTGTTATTCTACCTGCTTTATTATAACATCCCTTTTTGGTGTTGACCTAGGAAATATTCTATAGTTTAGAGCAGACACTGGTCCAAATACGGGATTTACATGAGAACTTGAAACATATCTTGCTGAAGTCATTCACCTCATTATCTCATAAATATTTATTCAGTACCTCCAATGTGGCAGGCATTATTCTAGGTGCTTGGAATCAAGTGGTGAAGAAAACAAAGTCTTTGTCCCAATAGACATTCTAGTGGAGGAGATAGACAATAAACAGATTAATAGATAATACAGTGACAGCGGGTACACTGAAGAAAAATAAAGCACGTTGAGAGAGTGAAGGCTTGTTGGGAAAGATTCTATTTTAGAAAAGGTGGTTAAAGATAGCCATTTTGATAAAGATCTTTTGATGAGTTCAGTTTTAAGTGGAAATGAATTCCCAGCAAAAAGGAAGAAAAGATGGCAGTGGGGAGGGGAGAGCCCTTGAGGCAGGAACAAGCTTGATGAGTTCTGGGAATAGTAAGCAGGCCAGGTGGCTGTAGCCCTGTGACCTGGGGGACAGGTGGATGATTTCAAAGTAGCCATCTAGGGCAGATCATGCAGGGCTTGTAGGCCATTGGGAATAACTTTTGGATTTTATTCTGCAACGATGGGAAGATATTTTTAGCTACATTGTAGTTAGTGTACATCCTTATTTTCTTAGACAAATTTTTTAAAGTGGAATTGTTGATTCAAAAGAGTATGCATTTTTTTAGTCTTTTGCTATGTACTTCTAAGTTGTTCTCCATAAAAATTGTACCAGTTTTACACTCCCATCATGACTTTATTGGAGTACTTGTTTTAAGTGCTAGATTGGATATTATTTTAAAAAACAAAAATAGAAACAATTTACTTTCTAGTGAGGTTAAACGCCTTTTATAGGTTTATTTCATGCTTATTGGTGATTTGGGCTTACTTATTCCTGTTTTTTATCTATTTTTCTATTGACTATTCATCTTTTAAAATATAGATTTGTTAGACCTGTTGTTATATATTTTCAAAAATTTCCCATTTATTAATGATATATTTTGTCACATACATGTTTTAAAGTTTTATATGTTGAAATCTTATAAGCTTTTTTTCTTTTATGATTGTTTCTGTCTTTGGTATTATGCTTTGGAAGTAATTTCCTCTCTCCCAATTAAATAAATATTTACCTGTATTTCCCCCTTTTAGTATTTTTATAATTCCTCTTTTGTATTTAAAATATTGCTCCATTTGAGTTTTTTCAAATGGTTAAGCAGTTTTTTATATCACATGATTTGAACAATTTCTCTGTTGTCCACTGATACAAAACATTATTTTTATCATGCACAAAATTCTTATATACTGAATTTTCTTATTCTCTTTTAAAATTCTTTTAAAAAGAATAATAAATGTTTAATACTTACTGTACAAATATTGATGCAGAGAAATATAAAATATAAAGAAGAAGGAAAAAGCTAATAAAAAGCATACTATTAAGCAGAGGTAAAAATTTTCATGTATATCTTTCCAGACTTTTCTAAGTATATACAAACAAATATAATAATATAAAGATGAAGTCAGTCCCTGAGATGGTTTTGTAAGCTACTTCTTCATTTAAAATATATGATGAACATCTCTCTGTATCTATAGAACATCTCTCTGTATCTATAAATGTCTATAAATATAGATCTAGAAAAATTTTTAATAACTGCATAGACTCCATTATAAAGTTTTTCTTACTCAAAATATACACTTAAAAATAGAAGAAAATATATATTGTAAATATACACATACACTACTAAAAGTGGTAGGTACAAGATGCAATGATCATCTGGTATAAGAGTGTAGGTAAATATGGCGTGAGGCATTGAAGCACAGTTGAAAAAATGTAGACCTTGGTGTTGGACTGAGTTTGTTTCATGCCTGGATGTACTTCTGCTTCATCATGGGACCTCAGGAAAGACACTTCACCTTTTGGAGCATTAGTTTCTTCCTCTATAGAATGGTATTTACAGCACATCTTTGTTATGAAGATAAGAGTGAATGAGTGCCTATCTTGGAGGTTGATATAAAGTAAATGGTCAACAAGTGATACTGTTACTGTCTTTAGGGTTCATGGGTTTGCTTATGAACTCAGTCACTTACATGGGTCCTTAGTCATCAGGCGTAATGCTGAACGATGTCCTATTTGCTTTAAATAGGACTCAGAATTTTAATATGAGCAAAGGGGATCAGACCACTCTGGAACCAAATTAAATTGGTTGCTTAGCATTTGCAGTAGTTATTATAAATGTAATCTGAGTCTCTGCAACTTTTTTTTTTTTTTTTAAAGTTCATGGGTTATTTATTTATTTATTTTTGACTGTGTTGGGTCTTCGTTTCTGTGCGAGGGCTTTCTCTAGTTGCAGCAAGCGGGGGCCACTCTTCATCGCGGTGCGCAGGCCTCTCACTGTCACGGCCTCTCCCGTTGCGGAGCACAGGCTCCAGACGCGCAGGCTCAGTAGTTGTGGCTCACGGGCCTAGTGGCTCCGTGGCGTGTGGGATCCTCCCAGACCAGGGCTCGAACCCGTGTCCCCTGCATTGGCGGATGGATTCTCAACCACTGGACCACCAGGGAAGTCCCCCCACCCCCTTTGTATCTTATCCAAATTATTTCTTCCAGTCAGGAGCAGTTTCTGGCTGATACCTTTCTCTCCATTTTGGTACACACCCAGCGATGTTATAGTGCCTCTTGCGGATTTGTTCTCTGGGCAAGTGCCCAGCTGGCTGTTGCCAGTGGCCAGCTCTTACCTCTGTGGAACTGAGACAAAGTTGGCTTTTCCCTCTCAACTTGGAGCTGCAGTTCCTGAGGCGATCACCCTTGGACCTGTCCCAGTTGGAAGGGAGAAGCCCTCTGAGCCTGTGCTGTGTCCCTTTATGTAGCCGTGGTGTCGTTCACAGACGTAAGAACTGAGAAGCTTCTCTTACCATTTTCTGTTCCACCTCCTGCCTGGGAGCCCTCATCTGAGAGGTAAAGGGTAGAAAATGAGTAGGAGAAGAAAGATGTAAGGATTATGGCAGGGAGGACTTGGGGCTGGACACTGAGATGGGAGAGCATCTGTGAACACCCAGCAGGCCAGTTGTCTAGGGCAGAGGGCCAGATACTATTTTAGGCTGCATGGGTCACTTGGTCTCCGTCATGTCTACTCAACTCTGCTATTGTAGCATGAAAGCTGCCGTATATAATTTATAAAGGAATGGGCCTGGCTGTGCTCCAGTAAAACTTTATTTATCGACACGTGTCCATTCTTAGCTCACTGGCCATACAGAAACAGGCAGTGAGCTGCATTAGGCCTATGGGTTGTAGTTTGCTGACCTGGTCTAGGCTAATATAGGAAACCTGAAGTCTGTAAGTTTGACGGTATCTATGCTGCCTGTATATTCCCTGCAGAGATCCTTTTTGTGTTCACTTAGTAAAGCTGAGTGAAAAATAACTTTGTAAATGCTGAGTAAATCCAAGGAGTGGGAGTTTTGCTGATCTTTGGGCAGTAGAGGAGAAGAAGTGTTCCTCTTGAGGCCAGCTGGGATAGTGGCAGCAAAACGCGAAGTGAGAACCAGAGGGCGGTGAGCGTCTGATGGCTGTGCACCATAAGAAGGGCTGCCGTTCATTCTCTGCTGATGCCTTGCAGGTTCTGTGCTTGGTTTTAACAGGGGAAGCCAATCTTCATCTCCACACATGTTCTTTCATAATGAAACTATGTAATAGTTGTATCTCAGAGCTCTTTCATTTCAGGTATTTTGATTGTGTTGGGCTTTTTTTTTCCAGTTAAAAATATTTTTAGTATTTTTACTATGCTCATGCCATGGCAACTTTGTTTGAAAGGTAATGGTCTCTTAAACAGATGGAGCTTTAGCCTTGAGGATGGGATGTGCCGGCATATGAAATGCTTGCACTCCTAGGCCAAGAGTTCATTAATTTTTAGGTAATAAATAGCTATCATTGATAGTTTATTTCATGTTTATTTAATTAATTTTTTTTGCATGTTTAATCACCTACCATAATTTTTATCAACAGGATCCTTACTACAGATTTAATAACCTTAACTACAGATGGATCGCCTTGGATAACTGGACCTATATCAAGAAATTTAAAATCCCTTTTGACGTGAGGTACTTCTGTGTGTATATCTATATTTATATCTATATCTATATATTCATTTATTATTATTATTTGAACTTTTGTTCTTTTTCTGTCTGCAATAATCTTTTGTTTGTTTAGGTTGCATATCAGAACATTGTCAGACTAAAGCCTGTACTATAAAAGTGAATATATATGATTTATGTTTTGATTTGTGTATGAGGGTGGTGGCACTGATCATTAGTCACAAAATTATGTCTTATTCAGTCATTTTTCCAGTGGTTATAATGGAGTCGCCTAGACCTAGTCAATTCTCTTATCTGCCTTTCCTTTTCCCTGCCCTCCCAGTAATCCATAGAGTGTGTATATTTACAATATTGTCAAGTAGGATCAGAGATACATCCTTTGTTTGGTGTAGTGTTAACCAGCCACTGAAACTAAGGCATTGGCCTCAGATTATGTCATGAGGCCATGAGGAAAACCATGGTATAGTTTTCAGTAATGTTCTATGTAGCAGAATGTAACCCAATTGTATCTACTACCATTATTGCTAAATTAAAAAAAAAAACCCTTTTGTCCCTTTAATAGGATCTTTTTTGGGGTAATTATTTACTAGCTTCTTAAAAAAGAAATAAAGCCAGAAAATAGTGCTCAATATCATGGAGTTACTGTGTTCCAGGCTCTTATTTCCAGATAATACTTAAAATATCTCTAATAGGGGGTCCTTTTTCACGTTGAACTCAACATATCCGAAATTTAACCAATTGACTTTCCCACTGAAAGCTTGCTTTATATTCTAACAACCTCATTATTTCTCTTACTGTAATGCCATCTTCCCAATCTTCCGTGCCCAAAGAGTTTTTGGCTCGTCGTATCTTTTCTTCATCTCCCTGTATTCAGTCTGTTTCTGAGTCCTGTTAATTTTTGCCTATCATTTCTCTTGATTCAGCCCCTGCCTCCTTATTTCCAAGTTTCCGCCTTTGCCTAGGCCTTTATTAGAGAGTACCTGGAATTAGGTCTATGCTGCCTAATTAGATTTCTTACTTTGTTTTTTTATTCTCCAGTCTTTCGTATGCAGAAACATTAGATTCATCTTTCCCAAATTTTGAATTTACCATGACATTCTTGCTTAAGAATGACGGTGTCTTCCTTTTCGATTGGCAGATCAAGTTTAATTTCCTCTGCTTGTCTGTGAAAATGCTGCTTACTGTTGCCAATCGTGCACCACTTCCTGCACCTCCATCCCCCCCATCCCTCTCTCAGCCCTAGGCAACCACTAATTTATTTTTTATTTCCATGGATTTGTTTCTTGTGGAAATCTCAAAGAAATGGAATTATACAATATGTGGTCCTTTGTGACTGGCTTCTTTCACTTAGCATAATAATGTTTTCAAGTTCATCCATGTTGTCATATTCACCAGTACTTCATTTCTTTTTATTGCTGAGTGCTATTTTATTGTATGGGTATACATTTTATTTATTTTGTTCTTCTTTAAACTCTTGTCTCCTTCTTGAAGTCTTTCCTTATGACATAAACTCTGATAGCACTTGTAGTCTATCCAACAAGACTGTACCACAAAGTAGAAAAGATTGAAAGCTTTCTCTTTGTTTCCTGTGTTTTAGGCTTCAGTGCTAACCAGATTGCAGATTCCTTAAATTCAGAGACTGTTTTAGTTCCCTGTAAGGCTTAGCAGAGTGCTGGGCACATAATGTTTACTCATAGATACTTGTTTGTTGGTTAATGTGTTCTCTTAGTGTTAGTAAATATAATAGTTTGTGAAAATGTTTTATGTCTATTATTTAACTTGGTTCTTATAAGAATTTGTGAAGTTCTAGGAAACAAGTCAATGCATGGAAATCAGAAGTCATGCTCATGATTTTATGGTGATTGAAATATTGTGAAGAAAGTTAAACTGAATCACTCAACATAAAAATGTATTAAAGCAATATTTCTGAAAATTTCATTGCAAACTCCCTTCTAAGAATGTATATTTTCTGTGAAATACTTATTCCTTTCGTTCTTAACTAATAAAAAAAGGCTAATTATCTAAGTTGATGTTCTATACATCTTGTTTTAAAAATCTTTTTTTAGCAAACGGCGTAAAGTAAATTTGGTTTTTGAAGGCGTCGATACGGTTACAGTAGTCCTGCTCAATAATGTTCCTGTTGGCGAAACAGACAACACGTTCAGAAGCTATGTAAGTACATAATGACATCAGGTTAAAAAGAACCACTTGTATGTATTTGCGTTCATTGTTATCCTGAGTGGCAAGTACAAGTCCTTTGATGCACTGGGTAAGTTACTTTATCTCTCAGTTGCCATATTTGTAGAATGATGAAGACACTCAAACCCTGTGGAATTATTGTGAGGATGTAATGAGCTAATTATATAAAGTGATCAGTATCAGTTTTTGGCACATAGGCAATGTTTGACAAATGCTGTTCCCTTCTCTGTTATTTGGTAATCCAGAGTTTCATGGGAAATGACGGTTGACAAACCATTTTAAAACAAAATGTTCCTTCCTTCCTGGAACAGTTACCTTAAGAGATTGTATCCTGATCTCCCTTCCCTTTCAAGGGTAGACTTTTCAAAACAAAAATAACTTATGACTTACAAATACATGCTATGGATAGCAGAGGGTCAGGTTATCATGAAGTGTCTAGGAAATCCTTGGCAATTCAAAGCCATGTGTAAATAGCCAGAGCAGACATTCCAGGGCTAAAGATAGTCTCTGCTTGCTCTGTTTGCCTAGAACCATCATCTGTCAGTAAAAATAGCAGGAGAAAACCTAGAAATCTACGTTTGGGTAGGAGAATGGAGAATGTGATCAGTTATAACTAAAAGTAGGCAACTAAGTTATACTATTTTGGAGAAGTGCTTTCTCCTGCAAAAAGGCTGAACCTAAAGATTTCAATTATTTTATGCATCTTTCATACATTCTGCCTATATCTAAAATTTTACACAGGAGGGTACTCTCACATTTGTTCTTTCCCTTTAATTTAGAGCTTTGATATTACACATGTGGTCCAAGCAGTAAACATCATTGAGGTGCATTTCCAGTCACCAGTGATATATGCGGACCAGAGGAGTAAAGTTCACACTCACTACAGCGTGCCCCCCAACTGCCCTCCGCGTGTGCAGGATGGCGAATGCCATGTCAACTTTATTCGCAAGGTAACAGTCTCGCAATGGAGGGGCTTTAGCCTTGAGGATGGGATGAGGGCGTATGAAATGCTTGTTTGAAGACTCCAGTTGTATTTCAGAAGTTGGGCATCTCTTTCCTGCCCCCTTAGTGGGATTTAAAAATTAGAAATAAGAACCAAAAGTTACAAGAATTTTTGTAGAGAGCTTGTCTTTCTAGGTTTTCTTCTTGAGGAGTGCTTCAGAACTTAGATAACATTGGAAAAAGAAGAAAAATAGGTGACTGATAATGTACCTTTACAATTTTTTTTTTTTTTGACTGTGCCGCGAGGCTTGCAGGGATCTTAATTCCCCGACCAGGGATTGAACCCATGCCCCCTGCAGTGGAAACGCAGAGTCCTAACCAATGGACCGCCAGGGAATTCCCCCTTTACAATTTTTTAAAAAAAACACCTGGGTTTATCAGACTTTTCACCAGACCGTAAGGTTCATATTTATGAGTGATTCTTATTACTGGCCTTCTGCAACTGTCGATATATTTGCTGATATGCGACTTTTTACTGCTAGGTTCTCATAAAAATCTAACAAAACCCACAGGTGATAAATATTCTTTGTGTATGATCTCGGTATAGATGACTTGGATTTATCCTAATACATGGATGAATTAGTATATTGTGTGACACTTAGTTTTTAGTTTTATTTTTACTTAAAATTTTTTTAATTGTGGTAAAATACACATAACACAGAACTTACCATCTTAACTATTTTAAGTGTACAGTTCAGTAGGATTAAATATATTCACATTGTTGTGAAACCTATCTCCGGAACGTTTTCGTCTTGCAAAACTGAAACTCTATACCCATTAAAAAACAACTCCCCGCTTTCCCCAACTCTCAGCCCCTGGCAACCACCATCTTTCTGTTTCTAGGAGTTTGACTCCTCTAGATACCTCATATAAGTAGAATCATAGAGTACTTGTCTTTTTGTGACTGGCTTAGTTCACTTAGTATAATGTCCTCAAGGTTCATCTGTGTTTAGCACGTGTCAGAATTTCCTTCCTTTTTAAGACCAGCTAAATTCCGTTGTATACTGGGTTGGCCAAAAAGTTCGTTCGGGCTTTTCGATAGCATCTTATGGGAAAACCCGAACGACCTTTTTGGCCAACCCATACCACAGGTGCCTAAAGCTCAGTGTGTCCAACACTGCACTTGGGATCTAAACCCTGCTCCCAGGGCTCCCTGTCTCCCTGAATGGAATACCATTCAAAGCAGTCATTCAAGCCAGAAGCCTCAGAGTTATTTTTGATACCTCCCTGTCTCTTTTTTTTTTTTAATTTATTTATTTTATTTATTTTTGGCTGCGTGTGGGCTTTCTCTAGTTGCGGCGAGCGGGTATGGTGCACGGGCTTAGTTGCTTCCAGGCATGTGGGATCTTCCTGGACCAGGGCTCGCACCCGTGTCCTCTGCATTGGCAGGCGGATTCTTAACCACTGCGCCACCAGGGAAGCCCCCTGTCTCTTTTTTAAAAGAGATCGGGAAGTCCTTTTGCTGATGTCGATGCTACCTTTTCAGTAGTTCTTGAATCTGCTCTTGCTCCATTTCTACTCCCGTGCTTGGGTTCAATATATTACCATATCTTGCATCAAATATTGCCCTGGTTGCCTAACTGGTACCCTATGACCTCGTTTGCCTTCCTGCAATTAATTTGCCAAGGAGCAGCCAGAATGTTCCTTTCAGATAAAAATCATAGCACCCCCCTTTGTAAAACTCTTCAACAGTTTCTTGTTGCTTTTAGGCGAAAGTCCAAAGTTCTTAGCTCAGGCTGCCCCATGCCCACTGCTCCAGTCTTCTGCCCATCTCTTCCCATTGTTTTCTCTTAATTTCCTGGAATGCATCATATTCTCTTGCATCTTGAGGGCTTTGCATATGCTGTTCCTTCTGAAAGGGATGCATTCACTTCCCTCTCCCCTAGACATACTGGAGAAGTGGTACTCACCTTTCACGTCTCCATATAAAAGTCACTGTTATTCAGGGAAACTTGTCTTGACACCCGTTCTCCCCCCATCATATGTTCCCTGTCTATTGCCTTTGGATTTGTGACTATTTGTTCAATGCCTCAATTTCTTGCTATACTGTGAGTGCTGTAAGCAGAAGGACTGTTTCTGTTTTGTATCTTGATATACTTCCAGCCTGAAACATAGAAAGCACTTCACAAATATTTTTGAATAAGTGAAAACTTTTATTTGGAGAGATTGTATGAATAAGAGTGATTTGTAGCCCTTGCTGGGGAAAATAATCTGCCTTATAAGATGTTGAATATTTTTGCCCTCCTCCTTCTCTCTATCCCTAATAAAAGAATTATATATCTGAGCTTCAAAGCTCTCCAATAAACATCCCCAAGATGGTTTTCATTCTGAGCATGAGAATTTGATATTTAAGTGGTGATTTTATATGATGTGGATGCTGTGAAGTGGTTTTATTTATTTATTTATTAATTAATTAATTTATTATTTTTTTAAACATCTTTATTGGAGTATAATTGCTTTACAATGCTGTGTTAGTTTCTAATTTATAACAAAGTGAATCAGCTATACATATACATATGTCCCCATATCCCCTCCCTCTTGCGTCTCCCTCCCTCCCACCCTCCCTATCCCACCCCTCTAGGTGGTCACAAAGCACTGAGCTGATCTCCCTGTGCTATGCGGCTGCTTCCCACTAGCTATCTATTTTACATTTGGTAGTGTATATATGTCCATGCCACTCTCACTTCGTCCCAGCTTACCCTTCCCCCTCCCCGTGTCCTCAATTCCATTCTCTACCTCTGCGTCTTTATTCCTGTCCTGCCCCTAGGTTCTTCAGAACCATTTTTGTTTTGTTTTTTTTAGATTCCATATATAAGTGTTAGCATATGGTGTTTGTTTTTCTCTTTCTGACTTACTTCACTCTGTATGACAGTCTCTAGGTCCGTCCACCTCACTACAAATAACTCAATTTCGTTTCTTTTTATGGCTGAGTAATATTCCATTGTATATATGTGCCACATCTTCTTTATCCATTCATCTGTCGATGGTGTGAAGTGGTTTTTATTCTTTCTTTTTCTCTGTAATAGAAACTAAATTATCTCTGTTTTAGATAAATACAGGGCTTAGGAAATAATACTTAAATGAGAACAGTTTGGGCAAATCCTCAGGCTCTATCCTACAAGTGTTCCATTTAGGAAGATCTCAGTACTTCTTCTGGTGCTTGTTCTTTTTTAAAAGCTTAACTCACAGCCTCACAAAATTTAATTGACTGTGTTTTACAAATATTTTTTTTCTTTTAAGAAGAGGGAATTAGAAAAATTCTGCTCTGATCACCTGTGTCAGTGTCTAAATGCTGAACTGATTGTTTTTGGGCTGTAAGTTCAGAAACCAGGATTTCTGAATTCATACTGGAGGAAATAGGGGTTGGCAAGAAACTCTAGTTAGAGTTTCTTAAACTGTTGTATCTTTATCTTTCAATCTGTTTCTTCATTCTTTATAGTTATTACATTTAAATATTATAGTGGGTGCAGAGATATTTGGGAGAAATTTAAAGAGTAACTATTGTGTTGCTTCAGTGTAATATGCTTTTGAAGAATAAATGTACATAATTAGATTTTATGGTCTTAGAACATTTCTGCCAAATTTAACTATGTTGCCTAGGTTGATAGATTAGTTATTGTTTTAGTTATCTATTGCTGTGTAACAATTATACCAAAACTTATCAGCTTAAAACAACATTTATTATCACAGTTTCTGTCAGTCAGGAATGCAGGTGTGGCTTAGCTGGGTACCTCTGGCTCAAGGTCACTCATGAGGTTACTGGCAAGCTGTGGACCAGGGCTGCAGTCACCTTAAGCCTGGATGAGGCCTACCTAAGCTCACCCATGTGGTTATTGGCAGACCTCAGATGGGCTTCCAGGCTCACTCATGTGGGCCTGTCTATAGAGCTGCCTTACGGCATGGCAGCTGACTTCCCCCTTGGCCAAGAGAGAGCTGAGAGAGCACCCAAAACAGAAGGTGCACTCTTTTATAACCTAATTTTGGACGTGCTCTCACTGCTGTTGTATTCTGTTGGTTAGAAGTGATTCATTAGGTCTAATCCGTACTCAAGGGGAGGGGATTACACAAGGACGTGAATACCAGGAGAGGATCATTTTGGGTCATTTTAGATGCTGTATATGGGACACACACACACTATTATGGACTTAATTCTGTGCCCCCCAAATTTGTATATTAAAGTCCTAACCTTCAGTAAGGTGAAAATGTCACTCTATTTGGAGATGAGGTCTTTAAAGAGGTGATTCAGTTAAATGAGACCATTAGGATTAGTCCTGATCCAGTATGGTTGATGTCCTTATAAGAAGAGGAAATTTGGACAACAGAGGGAGACACTAGGGGCGTGTGTGTGTGTGTGTGTGTGTGTGTGTATAGAAAAGGCTATGTGAGGGCACGGGGAGAAGGTGGCCATCTGTAAGCCCAGGAAACCAAACCTGCCAACACCTTGATCTTGGACTTCCCAGCTTCCAGAGCTATGCGAAAGTTAATTTCTATTGTTTAAGTCACCCAGTTTGTGGTATTTTGTTACGGCAGCCCTAGCAAACTAGTACACATGTAAATAATATTTTAAAAGAAAAAGGTTTTCATAATGTTTAAGTTTCATGGTAATTAGAATCGATCTTCTTTTTTTCCCTTAAAATTACAGGCACAGTGTTCCTTTAGTTGGGACTGGGGGCCTTCCTTTCCTACCCAGGGCATCTGGAAAGATGTTAGAATTGAAGCCTATAATATTTGTCATCTGAACTACTTCACATTTACCCCCGTATATGGTAAGCTAAGAGCTGTGATTTCTTGTTTTTCTTCTTTGAGCCTCCTCTATGTTATAAAAATTGGGTTTATAATTTGAATATATATATAGTTGGCCCTTGAACAACATGGGTTTGAACTGTGCGGGTCCACTTATGTGTGGATTTTTTTCAACAAATACTACAGTACTACATGATCCGAGGTCTGTTGAATCCATCGATTCAGAACTGTGGATGTGGAGGGCTGACTTTGAGCATCAGTGGATTTTGGTATCTCCAGCAGGTCCTGGAACCAATCTGCTGTGGATACCGAGGGACAACTGCACTTTTCAGAGACTTATTTAAAAAAAAATTTATGACACATTAAATTTAGAAAAGTGAAAAATATGTACAAACTGATTTGTCATGAAAATTTAAAAAAAATTAATTAATTTATTTATTTTTGGCTGTGTTGGGTCTTCGTTGCTGCACGCCGGCTTTCTCTAGTTGTGGTGAGCGGGGGCTGCTCTATGTTGTGGTGCGCAGGCTTCTCATTGCCATGGCTTCTCTTGTTGTGCAGCACGGGCTCTAGAGCGCAGGCTCAGTAGTTGTGGCGCGTGGGCTTAGTTGCTCCGCGGCATGTGGGATCTCCCTGGAGCAGGGCATGAACCTGTGTCCCCTGCATTGGAAGGCGGATTCTTAACCACTGCGCCACCAAGGAAGTCCCTGTCATGAAAATTTACTGTATAAAGCAGTTAAGTAGGTGGGTACCTACCTTTTAACATATTCTGAAAAATAGAAAATGAGAGGAAGAAAGAAAGAAAGAAAAGAAAGGAAAGAGGGAGGGAGGGAGGGAAGGAAGCTCTGTTCTCCCAAGCTGTTTCTTAAAAGAATTTGGGCTGCTGGCTTGCACTCCTTTTTGCTGCCCCTGTAGTCACTTTCAGAACTCCATGGTGCTGAGTTCTTGGTTTGCTTAAATCATTGGGCTGACTTTCTGTCACTGCACATTTTCTCCTCTGAAGGCCATGACATACCAGCCTTGTTAAGAGTTGAAAATAAACTGGAAGACAGACAAGGCATTAAAGAAACTCTCATAAGGTAAAGAATACTACTTTTTCAGTTGAAAGGAGCATTGAAGAAAACCCTCAGAAATCTCACAGATGTCAATGAATTGGTTAAAAACTGGTCAAATATTTGTTGAGTTCTTTGCCCAGCACTGTGTGTATTTGGCATAGAAAAGAAGTATAATGTGTCCACTCATCCCTGCAAGTTGGTTGAGGTGGGGAGGGGAGATATAAACAATTATCAAGCCAAACTAGATTGTGTCATAGTCTTCGGGATGGCAGCCCCAGTAGTTCAGAAAACCAGAGATCAAAGGATTTGAGAAGTTAGGGAAATCAGGGTGAAGGTGGAGGCAAATGGGATTTTAAATGATAACTCACGATGCTCAGTCCAGGTCCGTGCAGGCCTAACTAGATGAAGTCTGTAAGCAAGTATGTGGTGTGTCCATACGAGAGTTCTGTTGTCTTTAGGGCCCTGGTGACCCTAGATTTCTCTTCAATGGAGCCAAATCTGTGTTTTCTAAAGGCAGAAGACAAAAGCATATCAGAGATGGTTGACAATTGAGGAAGTTATTAGGTGCTGCTGGCATTTTTAAATGTTTAAAAGGCATTGGAGGGCTTCCCTGGTGGCGCAGTGGTTGAGAATCTGCCTGCCAATGCAGGGGACACGGGTTCGAGCCCTAGTCTGGGAAGATCCCACATGCCGCGGAGCAACTAGGCCCGTGAGCCACAACTACTGAGCCTGCACGTCTGGAGCCTGTGCTCCACAACAAGAGAGGCCGCGATAGTGAGAGGCCCGCGCACCGCGATGAAGAGTGGCCCCCGCTTGCTGCAACTAGAGAAAGCCCTCACGCAGAAACGAAGACCCAACACAGCCAAAAATAAATTAAAAAAAAAAAAAAAGGCATTGGAAGATCTAATGTAAATTGCACATATAAATGTGGCTGTTTAGAGCTTTCTAGTTTAGTGTTTCTCAAACTATTCTTCAGAGGCTCAACCCGAATTGAGCCTTGCTATGAAATCAAATACATAATGGTTCACTGCCCCCCATCCCCACCCGTAATTTTTCTCAGGTGTATATAATAAACCTACTGTAAGAAGGGGTCTGATTTTGCCAAAAGTTATTTATTTATTAGTTTTGAAGTTTAATCAGTGTTTTTGGTGGTTAGCAAAAAGTGCTATGAGTTCCAGGTATCCTGATATCTGAAAAAATTTGAATAACACTGCTCTAGTTTAATTTAAAGTTTTGAATATGAAGCTAAACATTTCTTCCTGAATATGAGTCATTAGGGTTCAGTTTATTCACCATTAGTGACTGGGCAAATTTTATTTGAATTAAATCAATTTAATCAATTTAAGTGATGCTTAAAATTTAATTTAGACTCTGTAATCAATTATCCATATCAACTACATTTTTGATGTTTTATGACTACAATATATTTTGTACTTAACATAGGGAAAAATATGTTTCCTGTTCAGAAGATATGTCCTGTGCATATCAAGCAGTAATTCTTATATTTTTGATTAATTTTATAGATTTCAATTTGGTTACTTGATGTAATAGAGAAAATTGAAGCATAAACTTATGAAAGCATTAGGAGAGGAACTTCCTTTAGGATTTTTTCAGAATTTTTTTTTTCAGTTTGTATTTGGAAGATAGCAATCATTACTGAAATCAATAGAAACTTAGAAGTTGAAAATAATAGAGAATAAACTAATGTATTCTTTTGCATTTATTTGGTACACAGTTTGAGGCAGGCATTGAGAGTTACTAAACATTTTTTAAAAGGATTAGTTCATAATCAAAAGTAGATACATATAATTTTTATTTAAAATCAAATACTGTATTCATTTTAAAAATTTAAGTGTAAAATGAGGTTAGTCAAAACTAATGCAAGCAGTGGCTAATCTCTGTATAATAGTACTACAGATAGTTTGTATTTTATTCTTCTAAATTTTTACATTGAGCCTATATTGTCTTTATAATAAGGGAAGAAAGCAGTTAAACTAATCTAGTATCTAGTAATTTCAGCCAGCTTATTATGAAAGGCTAAACTACTT
Organism: Balaenoptera musculus; assembly: GCF_009873245.2. Taxonomy (NCBI): domain Eukaryota; kingdom Metazoa; phylum Chordata; class Mammalia; order Artiodactyla; family Balaenopteridae; genus Balaenoptera; species Balaenoptera musculus. Next base: position 22,355,359 of record NC_045789.1, on the reverse strand, counting down.
TGACTTTGTGGCACTTTCTGCTTTCTGCCTATTGAGGCTAGAAGAAAATAACCTTTTTGTTTTTCCAAATGTTTAATTTATTTCTTAATTTAAAATTAGTGAGTTTAACCCTAAAGATCAAATGACCAACCATAGTTCCCCAATTTAATTGTATAAAATATGACAGAAAAAAGGCTGTTAGACTTCTAAAAACTAACTTGAAAATTTTCTTTATGTATATATATATATATTTTTTTTTCTTTTCTGCATTCTTAATCCTTAGCATAGTGGTTTCTAAACTTTTGTACTTTTGAATATCCTTTGGTCATTTGTTTAATTTTGCCCTAACCTCAGCTTCCTAAATGATTTTCACACATTCTTAATATTTAAGGTAATAAAAGCAAATTTATATTTGGAAAAAATAGTGAGGTCAAAGGGAAACGAGTTACTCTCATTATCTCTTAGGCTCTTGCCATTTATCTGGGTTTTGAGAGATACCAATTTATTGATGAGACTCTCTAAAACATCATTAGAAAATATTTATTTGAATGGTGTGTATGTGTGTGTGTGAGAGAGATACGTATATTCATTTATTGATCATCTCCATGCTAAGTCTTTCGTATTTGTAATCTGATGTAAATTGTTCATATTAGGCCCTAAAATTTATTAGGGAGGGATGGTTGTCTAGTTTTATGAACTTTTCATAAGGTTACATAGACATATTAAGTCCAAATATATAATATGTATGTTCTGATGAAACACTGCATTGTTTAATCTTCTGTTACTGCAGTTAGAAAGAAATAAAATAGAGATGTTTTTCAACATGTAAATCTTCCTGTTGAGCTGAGGTGAGCTGTGGACCTTTGACCTGTGCTTGGGCAATTCCATTCCTCACAGATGCTGCCTTCCCGACCGTATCCACATTTACTTGCTGCCTTAGCCTAAAGCACCCCGTCTCTTCATTCTTGAAGACATAGCCTTTGAGTTGGAAGAGTGGGCCTAGCTCCTAGCTCGACCCTAGCCTGCCCAACAGTGGCCTTTATTGAAGGTCATTGCTGCCCTTTGCTTACAGCTTAATATAGAGAATATAATATTACAACATAGCAAAGATTTGTCAATCTTGCTTAGTGCCTTGTTTAATGCATTCCTTTTTGAATGCAAGCATGCATTCATTTTTTTCTTACATTCATTTTGAATCTCTTTTTCATTACCCATAAAATGAAGGTATTCACCCTCGAAAATATATTTATGGGTAGGTAGGTTGCTTGAATAATCTCTGACTAGCTGCCTTGTTGTGTAAGTCGATTTTTTTTTTCCTCTAGAACTTACCAATTTATGTTGTTTGGTGAGGGGGGGGTGGGGAGATTTTGCTTTGTGTCTGTTTTGTTTTGATTTCATCTTTGAGGATTTTGTCCTGCTGAATAGGCAAGGAGATCTTGCTGCTTGGGAAAGAAGGGGAAAACAGCTGTTGTAACTAACTGTAAGCCTGCTTTTCTGGCTAATGCAAGCTGTTACCTCTTTGAAAAGCAGCTACTGTAGTCTGTCCTCTAATTCTGGCAGGAGCATGGGGATATATCCTCTGTTTGAATTTCAACATTCTGTGGCTTGTTGTCATTGCTGTTCCTTCACATGCACAAGACTGTCTCTTCATTGCAGCTTTGCATCACCTATGAAAGATGCAAGATGAAGCGAGCAGGCAGAAGGGGGAGCTGGGAGGAGCTCAGCAGGGCTGATCAAGGCAGCCATCTTTGAATAGCTTGCCCCCCAGTGGGATGAAGCATCTTTTTCATCTTACATAAGCAGTCCACCAACGTACGTTTGCAGATCCATCCCATGCTGACCTGAGTGTTCTTCCATGTCCCTGCTGGTTCTTAGCCCTTCCAAATGCCATCCTGTATTCTTAACTGTGACCTTCGGGTATATTTTGTTTCTTTAAGTAGATTCAACATCTTTGCTCTTTGTGATTGGGGTGTAATTCATAGTGCCCGTCAAGTTTCACAGACAGTAATTATTCAAGAAATGTATTTCCGCTGTTTGGCAGAAATGCTCACATAACTGTTGTCATGCCTTTGTCAGGTAGTTTAGGTTACAAAGATAGTATTTTGACAAATGGAGGAACTGTGCAACCATGTAATTATGCATTTAGTGGAAGGTCAGACACATTCTTTTTGTTTTTAATCCTCATTCTTTATTATTTACTTATTTATTTATGGCTGTGTTGGGTCTTCGTTTCTGTGCGAGGGCTTCCTCTAGTTGCGGCGAGCGGGGGCTGCTCTTCATCGCGGTGCGCGGGCCTCTCACTATCGCGGCCTCTCTTGTTGCGGGACACAGGCTCCAGATGTGCAGGCTCAGTAGTTGTGGCTCACGGGCCTAGTTGCTCCGCGGCATGTGGGATCTTCCCAAACCAGGGCTCGAACCCGTGTCCCCTGCATTGGCAGGCAGATTCTCAACCACTGCGCCACCAGGGAAGCCCCAGACACATTCTTTATATTTGTAGATTTCAGTGTTTTTTCTTTTTTATAAGGACGCTCATATTAAGAGGCTAATATTTTATGGTTACAGTGGCTTCAAATGCTTTGTTTCACGTTATATGTATTTGCTGTTAGGACTTAGGATTCTGAAGGACAAAAAGCACCTTTGCTTTTGGTCTTCCTCATTATTCATATGCAAATTTCAATCTGTGCGTGCCTACTAGTGTCTTTCCTTTTGATAGGCGCCTCTGTGAGAGATGCGTGGAAGGTAGAGAGCACTGGAGTTAGGAAACCTGGGCCCTTGTCCTGTCCACTGGCTCGGGAGCTTTGAGCTAGTTCTGCAGTCAAGGCCTCAAATACCACAACTGCAAAGTAACTAGGAGATGGCCAAGTTTCTTTTGCCTCTAACATTCCTCAGTTCTTTCCCTGTGTTTGTAAATTACAGCACTCATTACAGCCTAGTGAGGGTGTAAGTGTGGAAGAATCAGTTTTTTTTGAAGCTAGATGTATGATTAAATGAAGGTACTGATATTTGAGGCTTAATTACAATCAGTTAAAGCAAGGCTTAAGGTGTAGTTTGAGAGTAAGTCTTTCTGTAGTTATGGACACACTTGAATTAATGTAACTCAGCCGTCTTATTTTTCTACTTCCATGTCTTCCTATACGTTTTTTTTTTTCCTCTTAGACAACTGAATAAAGCTGTTTTTTTTTAATTTTTATCCTGACCACATCTTGACAAAGAAGTGGACTACATGGGACTATAAAAGGAGCTGGTACATTTTAGAGGGTTTTAAAAGTTAATGTACTGGGACTTCCCTGGTGGTCCAGTGGTTAAGAATCCACCTTCCAATGCAGGGGGCGCGGGTTTGATCCCTGGTAGGGATCCCACATGCCACGGGGCAGCTAAGCCCCCGTGCTGCAACTACCGAGCCTGCGTGCTGTAGAGTCCTCATGCCACAACTAGAGAGAACCCCGCACGCCGCAACGAAAGATCCTGCACACTGCGACGAAGATCCCGTGTACCGCAACAAAGACCTGACACAGCCAAATAAATTAAAAAAAAAAAAAAAAAGGTTAATGTATTGGCCACATCTACACAAATTGAAGTTGTCCTGAAGATTGTTTGCATGAAGAAGCAGGACACGTTCATCTGGGCTGTGCAGCTGGTTACCCTTTCTACAAATTCCCATCCGAGTCAGACTCATGGTGATTTGTTTGTTTGTTTTTGAAGAAACCTCACTGAATCAGCTTTGGAAGAATCTGAAAATGAATCAATGGCCAGAACCACATTCTCTGCCCTGCCCTGGGTTGCCCACCTGGTTGAGGTTAAATGGAACAAACTATAGACTGTAGTGTCTTCTGCAGGGAGCAGGGCATCAGCTAGGGCATCAGCTAGGACATCGCTGAGGCTCCAGGCCAGGGAAGGCCTCAAGTTGTAGAGAGAGCTCATCAGCTTGCTCTCCACCCTGTTTTGATAATGAGTTCCTATCCTGTTTGGGCCCAGGGTTGATTAGTCAGGGTGAGGAAGGATGCAAAACTTGGTGTCATTGAGAGGGAGACCTGGCAGGGAGGGGATTTTAAGTCATTTAGTAAACTTTCTTCTTTCTTATCCCATCCCTGGTACTTTGTCCATTTTTGAAATGATCTTGCATTCCACTTCAGGAGAGCTGGGGGTGATAGGTATTCTTTAGGAAAGGATAACTTGTTAGTGCTGGAAGAGATATGCTGGGAAGCTGCATTCTAGAAATGGGTCTTGATTTATAAGAGGGAGCTCTCCTTAACTAGAAATAAGATTATACATTTTAAAATTAACCAGTGAAAAGAAGTGACCAGGTAATACCAGGAAAATTATTATTTAAGACTCTCAGTATGCTTTGTGAACCTAAACTACTGAAATTCTCCATGGTTTCTGGAAGGAAGGGTTGTACTTTGTTTGGAAGGAGAAAAGAGGGCAAAATATGTTGGTGTAGGGTATTTGGTAATGACACGATAGGCTTGTAAATCTTCATGTTGGGTTTTTAATTCCTCAGCTTTAGTTTTTTCATTTAGTGGCACCCGAGGGAGTTAACAGGATGAGCTCCAGAGGAGTGCTGATTTACTTTAGAACTTTCCATGTTAGAAGCAATAGAAACTGGACAATTTTGCCGGTAACCTTTGGGAATTACTCTGTTTGTCTTCCTGCTGGAGGCCCTTACAAGCAGCTGATTCTCTGCTGAAAAAGTGATAGGAAACGGCCGAGGAGCCTGCCTTTTTAAAAAAATTTTTGGCTACACCGCGCGGCATGTGGGATCTTAGTTCCCTGACCAGGGATCAAACCCGTGCCACCTGCATTGGAAGGCGGAATCTTAACCACTGGACCGCCAAGGAAGTCCCAGGGAGCCTGCTTGAACTTGGTGGTTATCGGTTGGTAGGAGAGGCCTAGAGGGCAGAACTAAAACCTCTAGGTGGAAATGAAAGAAAAGTGGATTTCAAGTCAGTGTAGGGAACGACTTTCCAATAGTCAAGGCTAGCAGAAAGGGAGGCAGAGGTTTTTTGTCATTATATTAAAGATATTAAAGACAGGTTAGAATGGCCTTTCGGAGGAAATATGTTAGGGTAGAGATCAGCAAACTTTTTCTGTAAAGGGTCAGGTAGTGAATATTTTAGCTTTTTGGGCCATATGGCCTTTGTTGCAGTTACTCAACTCTGCCTTTGTAGCATGAAGGCAACCGAAGACAATATGTAAAATGTGAGCATGGCTGCTGTCTGGCCTGCTGGGCTGTCATGACAAAATACCAAAGACTGGTCGGCTTCAACCACAGAAATTGACTTCTCACAGTTCTGGAAGCTGGGAAGTCCAAGATCAAGGTGCTGGCTGATTTGGTTTGTGTTGAGGGCCTGCTTCCTGGCTTGTAGATGGCCAGCTTTCTAGTTGTGTTCTCACATGGTTGGGGGCTGGGGGGGGGTGTGCGGGGAGAGAGAGAGAGAAAGAAAGAAATTGATCTCTTCCTCTTCTTATAAGGCTACTGACCTATCAGAATAGGACCCCACCCTTATGAACTCATTTAACCTAATTACCTCCTAAAAAACCCGATCTCCAGATAGAATCACATTAGGGGTTAGGGCTTCAACGTATGAATTTTGGGGGGAATGATACAATTCAGTCCATAGCAGCTGTGTTCCAATAAAATTTTATTTATAAAAATAGGAGGTGGTCCAGGTTTGGCCCAAGGACCATAGTTTGCTAACCTGTGGTCTAGAGGAAATCAAACACATCAGAAAGTAGACTAAGTGATCTGTCAGCACACTTCTAGTTCACCAGTTTTGTGAATCTGTGCTGTTTTGGTCAAAGACTCAGCCAAAGGACATATTTGATGTCTATCATAGCTTGACATCATTAAATGTTCTCCTATATAATAAGATCCTCTCCCCACTGTAAAAATCCTGAGCACTACTAAGATGTGGTTTGGGGGAAATTATTTGGATTGAGTTGGCAGAATTTAGAGGTTAAATGTACAGTCTCTAGTTTTAGACTGTCTTGGTTCACATCTGCCACTTACTAGTTATGTGATCTTGGGCGAGTTACTTAATTCCTCTGTCTCAGTTTTCTCATTTATAAAATGATGATAGTAGTGGAATTTACCTTATAGCAATGGTGTGATGCTTAAATAAGTTAATACATGTTGAGAGCATAAAACAATGCCTAGCTCATAGTAAGTTCTTGGTAAATGTTATCTATTATTATTTCTTGAAATAAGAGATAGTAAGGGAAACCAGAGGGAATATGATTTCGAGTTAAAGGTGAAGTAGCTGTCAAAGATTTAGGGATGTTTTAGAAAATAAACAGCTTTGGATCACATTGGAGTGTGTGCTTCTGTTTAAGAACAATAAAAATGCGGTAAAGGGAATATGAATATTTTTCTAAACAACCTTTAATTCTCCTATCCTAGTATTATTACACGTTTGTACTTGTCCACATCCCATTAGACCCTTAGCTCATGAGGGCAGGGGCCATGTTTATTTACCTCCCATCACTTAGCAAAGAACATGGCACTTAGATGGTTCTCAGTACACATTTCTTGAATAAATAATTACATTTAAAATGCATCTTTATTTTTCCACATCTGATTAATTCTAATACATCTAAGTTTATAACATATTATATGGCTTAAAAACCCTCAGTATTTTAATTTATAAAAAGGAACAAGCAAGTATGTTTGATAAATCAAGATTGATAAATCTTGGAAGATTTATGTTATCTTTTCATTTGTAATTTTCTATTTGTGCCATAATTATAAAGTTTTTGTGACTTATGATTGTAACATTTTTAGAGTAGAAGTATATATAAAAATATAATTTTGGTTATTCTTCTCTAGAATTAAGGATTAAACTCTAAACATTAAAAGAGAATTTTCACTGAACTTTTGATCAGGATTGCATTTGTGGAGCACTTACAGTTTAGAAGCTGCTTTGGTCTTTTTTTCAGTGAATCCTACATAATATATATGTATTTTTTCTTTTTCTCTTTATACCTTAGATAACAATATCCAGGAGTGGAATCTTGAAATAGAGTCTTCTTTTGATGTTATTAGTTCAAAGCCAGTTTTGGGTCAAGCGATTATAGCCATCCCTGAATTAAAAATACAACAGACAAACAGCGTTGAACTTCATCATGGGGAAAGGATTGTTAAACTCTTTGTGAAAATTGACAAGGTGAATGATGGTACTTCCCGAGAAGCACTAAGATGAAAAACAGTGTTGTTCAAAAGAAATGCTTAGAAAGAAGGACCTGAGTATTAAAGAAAAGTGTACTTTTTCCATTTTTTTCTTTACTTTTAATCTGTTATATATTTTGTGTGTGTGCAAGCTAAGGAATGATTTTCCCAAATTTTAAGATTAAGAAAACGGAGGTTATGTGATTAATTTGGCATCCTCTCCTCTCAAAAAGTCAGGTGTGTTATATTTTAATTTTTCTGCAGTATTTGGAGTATCCTAAATCCAAAATACATTCTAAACATCATACTTAAATGCTGTGATTATTTTTGGTATTTGTAAACTATTTTGAATATTGGTACTTATTCTACATACAGAATTCTAATTCTAAACTTATGATCTTTCGTAAGTAGAAGTGGACTGGATTTTACCTTTTCTTTTTCCTTTTCTTATTCCTCTAATTGACAATTGTGAGCTGAAAAGGATAGAGCAAATCAGCATTCAGTAACTGTTCAGATAAAGTAAGAGCTCAAAACACTTTTCTAGTTCTGGGCTTGAAAGAAGAGTTAACCTCAAAGTCCAATTCTAAATGTTAAGAATGTAGAATAAATGTTAGCTGAGTGTTGCAATGGGAAGAGCTGTTTTTCTGAATGCCCACGTTATTCTGTTCTTTGCTTTCCCTTCTGGTATGTTAATCCATGCTAAACTCCTAGCATGTTGATTTTTAAATATTATCTATGGATTGGTATAATTTGGCATAATACAAGGAGGGAGATTTATATTGCTCTGTGCTTATCTATGAGAAACTGATGTGATGCTCTGAATTACTATATTATTTTGCTGAAAATATGCTACAGATTACTTAGACTGACATATTATTTTTTAAAAGAGTGTTACTATAGAAACTTGGTGGCCTCATGGACATGGAAACCAGACTGGGTACAACATGACAGTTCTTTTTAAGCTGGATGGAGGCTTAAGTTTTGAAAAATCAGCTAAGGTAAGCAAATACTTTAAGATATTTTCTGAAAAAAAGTATATTTCTTGTTAAAATAGCAATACAGATCTTTGTAGGAAAAGAAGAAACCAACAAAACTTCTGCAACCCCACCACTCAGAGATAATTAGTAGTAATAGTTATATGCATTCAAAAGCTTCTGGTATGTGTATATTTATATTTTTTAATGGACCAGACTTTGCACATTATTTTATTTATAAATATTCTCCCACTGTGTTTTAAATTGTCCTTTATATCAAACTAATAGATATATATAACTTTACAACTCAAATATTACTACAAGGTTCATATGAAAAATAGAATCTTTGCCTCCATTCATTTTCTGAGGTCCTGGATCATCTTCACTATCATTATTCTGAATTTTTTTTCTGGAAGGTTGCCTATCTCCACTTCATTTAGTTGTTTTTCTGGGGTTTTATCTTGTTCTGTCATCTGGTACATAGTCCTCTGCCTTTTCATCTTGTCTGTCTTTCTGTGAATGTCGTTTTTGTTCCACAGGCTGCAGGATTGTAGTTCTTCTTGCTTCCCATAATAGATTTTTTATCCATATATGTTATTGTAATATAATGCATTGGTTATTTGAAAAATGTTGGCATCTGGAGATTTTTAAATGTTTTCAAATGTTAAACCATTTTGGTATATAAATCACATTCAAATTTGTTAACATCACCACTGATGACTTTTGGGAAGCTCTCAAGCTCATGGTTGTGCGTACAAGTTTTCCTAAATCCTAATTTTTAACTGTTACTTGCCTTGAACTGACAAGACTCACTTCAGTCATTTTCAAGAAAATGTCTACCAAGTCACCAAGTCTGAATAACCATAGTTTGTCTGGCAGTTCTTTCAAGTTAAAAGAACCAGGTTTTATGAACCAGATGTCTACTTCAGCTTACAACTCAAACTGTGGCCTAGATACTTTTCCTTAAGACATCCATCGTGCGTGATGCTTTATTCATAGTTCCTATTTCATCACACAGTCTAGTACAATGATGTGTACTCAAGGTTGGTGTTTAATAGAATTAATAATTTTTATTGCTTTATCAAGGACATCCTGAAGTGAAACTGCCCCCCGCCCCCCCCAAGTAATGCATGAAAGTGAAGGATACAATGACTACTAGCACACTTCGGAGGCACTGCCTTGATTTTTGCCAAGGCACCAGCAGTGTTACCCACTGTAAAACTCAGCTAATATGTGTGCTTCTCCAACAAATGCAGTGTGAAAACCAGCCCTGTGAGATACTCTAGTGCTTTGTCATTTCTAGTTTGAAAAACATTATAATAGGATGTAAAACAACGTATTACAACGTAATAAAGAATGTTAGCCTTTTGAAGAGTTTATCCATCTAAGTTTAAAATATTCAGTTCCTTTTTCTTTATACTTAGAATGATTGGTCTCAAAATGATACTACAATGTAACTGGCACCATAAATAGTATTTTTAAAATGTTCCATTGCATAAGATACAATAAGATAAATTATTAACATCTACAAAGTGGAGGGCAATATGGCTTTCATCACAATCTCATTTCTTATTTATCATTTCACCCAGTTTCTTTGGAGTGGATTCCTCCCTTCCTTGAGTCAGAAGACTCTCTGATATGTCAGTTTCATTTTTTTCAGCACTTTTAAATGTAGACAGTGTGGTTGTAGGTGAGAATGTTAGTCTTCTAATCCCATTTTAAGACAACAATTTAAGACAAAAATTAGGAAAAAGTATATTATAAGAAAGTTTTCTTTTAGAATGAGATAAAATATTGTTTAAATGAGTCTCAATTAAAATTAAAATTTGTTTTTATTTGAAAACTTAAGAATATTACATGAAACAAGTTAACAAAATGTACCTAGTCCTTTTGTGTTTCTGTGTAAGTTGCAAGGAAAACTTTGAGATTCAAAATAAGAATTTATCGAACAGTGATGAGGCTACAGAGATTATAGCAGGAATAACCAGCAGCAGCTAGTAAGAGCACAGTAGTACTGAGAACAAATTGAGTTAATCTCTGGAAATGTACCTCTTCATACCCTCATCCTCTGCTAGAGAAGTAGAACACACCAGAATACACAAGCACACATTCCATTAGCTGTCAGAATGACCATGTCATTACACATCACGTAGCTTCTGGAAAATTCCACTGTACACTCAAAAGAGAGTAAGATTGAAAAAGGCAAATGTTGTTTTAGCTTTACTGTGAAAAATAGTTTTGAACTCAGGAACCCCCTTGAAAGGTTCCCAGGGATCTCATATGGTCCCCTGGCCACACTTAAAGAACTGCTGTTCTAGATGTTTGAATCTACCATCAAGATGTTTTAAAAGTTACCTCTCAAAGTAACCATTATTTTTTTACATTTTTGCATCCTAAAGCAGGTGTGGTAATTCCATGTCAAGATCCTCCTCATCCAGGCCTTGTTCCCTGTCTTCTCATAAAGTTAACTCTGATATCTTTTGTCATATCATATTAATTAGGGCAAGGGTCAGAAAGTGGAAGAATGGTGGGCACTTTTATTACATGAAATAAGTTGATTTATTAATTATTTTTAACTAGAGAAGAAATGCATAATCTTGGTTTCAAGACAGGGCTTTGTTGGTATAGAACTGTGTCCCTCAGTATTTGATCCAGTTTATGGCTGGAAAGAATGAAGATTTGGATAGAATGTCAATCTTTTCTATCTAGGGTCTTGCTGCTCACTTCTTAACTGTAGGGAAACCTGGCTGGACTGTCACAGGGACAAAGGTCTCAGCTTCTTCTCACGTAGCAATGATAATACTGGACTGTGTGCTTCCATCTTTTCTTCCAGTTGGAGCACCACTTACATCTCCAGTCTCCATACCAGCACTGTCTCAGACATTGAGTTTGGTGTGATAATTAGTTAGGATTAAATTGCCCATTAAACAAAATGACTTTATAATAATGTGCTATTAAAATTGGAAAGTTGTTAGATTATGAAATACCTTGTACTGTATTTCTTTGATTCTAAGATGCACGTTTTGGCACATTTTAATAACACTGAAATGATTCAAAGATGCATCAGTTTAACTGGTGACATATTTTCCCCACTTTTGTGAAATAGTATCAGTTTTTGTTTTAATTTTGAAGTGTTATCTCAAATATATTTCTTTTGACATAATTGCAAATGCCTACGTCATGGGGAAGACTACAGTATATTTCACTCTTTAATGGTTTCTGTGTTTTCCTTTTCGAAGAGAAATAACAGGACCTGGCAATAATTTATTTACATATATTTTTTCTAAAATGTGCACTTCCACATTAAGTGCTTCATAGCAGATAGAAAGTTAACACTAATTTATGTTCATGTAAACTGCTCAGAAGTTTACTTTAAAAAAAATCTCTTGTTTATTTTTTTCAGGCTATAGTAAACAATACAGTTTGGTTTTGTCGTATGCTTATGTTTTAAATTTCATATTCATTATTTAATTCTGTTAATAATAGGTTTACTTTAGGACAGTGGAACTTATAGAAGAGCCGATAAAAGGGTCTCATGGTCTGAGCTTCTACTTCAAAATTAATGGACTTCCCATATTTCTGAAAGGCTCGAATTGGATCCCCGCAGATTCATTCCAGGATCGAGTAACCTCTGCCTTGTGAGTTATCATCTTTTATTTCTTGTTCCTCTTCATATTATCAGTCCCACAGAGCTTAAGAGCTACTCATTTTAACTTTTTTTAGTTCCAGTGGAAGGAACCAAGAGGTAATATATAATTCTAGGATGATGGAAACTTTGGAAAGGATTTTAAAATCATTTATTTAATTCTCATGAGCTATAGGTAGTCTTACAGCTAAACTATTTGAGACTGCTGAAATCATCCAACTTTTATAAATTGTTTCTAGAGGAACAAGATAATGACTTATGCACATTTTGGATAGTTAGCCCCTTTGGGGGAAAAATATGATTAAATTTGGATTTTTTTCTTTTCTTTTTTTTTTGAAGAATACCTTTTTTTTTTTTTGCACACTTAAAAAAAATGGGAACCCATATTTACCTTTTCATGCTAAGGTATTTGCACATTCTTTCAATTTTACCTTAATAAAGAGAACTAAAGAAATTTTAAAATTCAAAGTGTTTTTCTGAAGCTTTGAGAATAGAACTTAACAAGAAAGTATTTCCTGACTAGGTTTATAAACTACTATCTTTGTAATAGTGAAAATAAGCTTTGTGAAGTGAAAATAAACGCATTTACCTTATTTAAATGTACAAACATGCATTGACGTGTATTATGTTTAGAATGTAGATGTAGTTGTTAAGTAAACTCTAATTTTGCCAAAAGTTGTAGTAATATCCTTTTACTTCAAAATGTGTATAATGTTTTAAATTTCATATGAAAATGAAATCATTCTCCAGACACAACACAGATAATTTGCTGACTCTTTTCCTTTTCAAATGCTCCTTTCCACTCCTGGCAGGTTGGCAGTGGCTGTACAGCACAGTTGGGTCGATTAGTAAACCTGCCCGTAGGTGCCTTTGCTGGGAGCACAGTGCTCTGGGTGTGTGGTCATCCTGTTATTGGCCTTTTTCCTTCCTTTCTGAATGCTGTTCTGGAAATGGAGGGTACCTGCTCTCAAGGTGGCTGCAAATTTCTATACTTACCTGAGGGTTATGTGAATAGAAATTGGAAAAGCAGAAAGGAAGTTTACTAGATAAAGGAGTACTGGACTGGAGGAATTGTAAAAAGGGATGAGAGAGAGCTAGATACTAATATGTAAAATTTGATTTTTATCTTATAGTTTGAAATGGTTATATAAAATAAGCACATACTTTCCAAGGTTTACAGTATTTTTCTACAGGAGTAACTTTAAGACAAAAATGTAGGAGGATTCAAGATGGCGGAGGATTAGGTAGGCGTGGAGTTCATCTCTCTCCACGGATGCATTAAGAATACATCTATAGATGCAACAATTCTCACTGAACACCAGTTGAAAACTAGCAGAAGACCTTGGACAATGGAAAGGACTATAAAGATCCCTGCATAACTGGGTAGGACGGAAAAAAGGAAGAGAGAAGGAGGAGGAGAGGAAGCGGGATGGGACCTGCACCCTGGGGAGAGGGGAGCTGAAGCAGAGGAGAGATTCCCAAATGCGGGGAAACCCCCTCTCTAACGGGGATACCTCCTCTCCGATGGGAAAATCCACTGGGACAGAATGGAAGCATTTGAGGCTGTTGGAAGAGCTTGAAGCTGCTGATCTGTGGCAGACGGAACAGAGTGAGAACTACACAGACGGTCCGTACCTCTGCCCTATGTGCCCGAGACTGGGATGTGTGTTCACAGGTGTGCAAGGGGGCTGGGAGCTGGTGTGTGGGGATTGGAAAAGAGGCCCAGAGTGAGAACTGCTGTTGGTTGTGGGGAGATGGACTGAGGGGATGGGAGGGAAGAAATCCGCAGCAGGGAATGCCTGTGGAGGGAGTCTGGACTGCCTTGGAAGCAGGGCGCTACTGCTGAGTCCCACGCTGGGGGGAGAGCCACTATTGTAACTTCTCTCTCCCCACATGTTGCCGCCTGCCAACGACAATAAAAGAAGCCTGCTCAGGGCTGGGTCTTGTGCGCTGGCTGCTGAGATATAAAAAAGCTCCCTCAGAGCTGGCCCTCACATGCCGGCTGCAGGGCAATTAAAAAAAACCACCACCACCCTCTCAGGGCTGGCCCTAACATGCCTGCTGCCGGGTGCCAGAAAAACCCCAGCCAGGGCTGGCCCTCATGTGCCTTACGCTGGGCGCTGGAAAAGGCCCTCACTAGGGCCATATCTCTTGCACCCATGGCCCCCGGCCTCCCTGTGCATTTGGTGCCACTGGGGCTCCCGTGATCCAAGCAGTCATACCACCTCTGCACCCGGTCCTCACAGGGCCAGACCCAAGAGCTCCAAGGCAGCCTCAGGACCAGACTCCTGCGGGCAGACCACACGCAGAGGTGGTGATAAAACCAAAGCTGTACCCCAGGGACGGGGTGACTAAGGAAGAGGATGGAAAATCTTTCCACTGGCAGCACAAGCTGCAGATTAAATCCCCACGATCAGCTAGGAAGACCCTGCGTCTATGGAACATCTGAGTAGACAATGAGTGTTCCCACAAATGAAAACGGTCCAGCTCTGGCCGCTGTGGACTTTGGGGGCAGCACACGCAGGAACTGGGCCACATCAGAGTCGGAGGGGTCCCCACAGGGCCCACAGCAGGTCCAGAGACCATCCCAGAGGCAGAGGAGGGGCTCCTGGGGAGGCGGAGGAGGGCTGTGGCTCACGGCGTGTGCAAGGACCCTCACAGCGGAGACCCCAGGGAAACATAATTATTACTATTAATTTTATTATGTTTTGATTCATTCTGTTGTTGGTTCTGGCTTCTTTTATTTTCCTTTGGTTTCTTTTTCTTTCTTTTTGTGTTTGTTCTTGTTTTAGTTTTTTTTTTTTATTTAGTCTTTTGGGATCTCTGTGTTTTATAATATATATTTATATTTTTATATATTTCCATTTTTACTTTGCTTTTCTGTTGTTCTGTGTTCTTTTCCCTTATTTTTTTCTTCCTCTTTTTCTTTATTTTTTTTTTATATTTCCATTTCTATTTTGCTTTTCTGTTCTGTGTTTTTTCCCTTTTTATTTTATTATTATTATTTTTAAAATAATTTTTATCAGTTTCTTCTGTTTCCTTGCTTTATTCTTCAGTGGGCACACTGCTTTGGTTTTGTTTTTAGGTTATGTGTTTTTGTTAGTATTAATCCTAATTGTTTGATTTCATTTTTGAGTTCTGTTTGTCTGGTTGTTCTCTTGCTTTTTGTTTTATTTGTCTCTGTTTTTGTTTCTTTTATGTGTGTGTATATTTCCTTGTTTCTGTTTTTGTTTGTTTGGTTTTGTTTTAAACATTTCTCTGGGGTTTTGTTTGTCTTTTTTTTTTTCTTTAATATATTTTCTATTTTATTATTACTTTTTTAGATTTCTGTTTCTACGTTGCTTTTCTGTTCTGTCTTCTTTCCCCTTTCTCTTTCTCTTTTTTTTCTTTTTTAAAATATCATTTTTTTGAGTTTGTTTTGTTTCCTTGCTTCATTCTTCGGTTGGCACTCTGCTTTGGTTTTGTTTTTTGGTTTTGGGTTTTTGTCGGCTTTCTTCTTAACTGCTTGATTTTGTTCTTGGGTTCTTTTGTTTGTCTGGTTGTTCTCTTGCTATTTGCTTTACTTGGTTCTGTTTTTGTTTCTTTTGTGTGTGTGCATGTTTCCTTGTTTCTGTTTGTTTGATTTTATTTTTACCATTTGTCTGGGGGTTTTGTTAGACATTTTTTTCTTTTTTTTAAAACCCCTTTATTGCCGAGACAAGCAACTTGTGGGATGTTGGTCCCTCGACCAGAAGTCGGGCCTGAGGCTCTGGAGTGGGAGCACTGAGTCCAGGATGCTGGACCAGTAGAGAATTCCCAGCCCCAGGGAAGATTAATCTTCGAGAGCTCTCACAGAGGCCTCTATCTGAATCCAAGACCCGGCTTCACCCAACTGCCAGCAGGTCCCAGTGCTGGACATCTCACACCAAACAACAAACAAGACAGGAACACAAACCCACCCATCAGCACACAGACTACCTAAAGTCATACTAAGCTCACAGACACCCCAAAACCTACCACCTGACACAGCCCTGCTCATCAGAGGGAAAAGACTCAGCTCCACCCACCAGAACGCAGGCACCAGTCCCTCCCATCAGGAAGCCTACACAAGACATTGGACCAACCCCACCACTGGGGGCAGAGAACAGAAGCAAGAGGAACTACGACCCTGCAGCCTAGGGAAAGGAGACCTCAAATACTGTAAATTAGACAAAATGAGAAGACAGAGAAATATCTTACAGGCAAAGGAGCAAGATAAAAACCCACAAGACCAAATAAATGAAGAGGAAATAGGCAAACTACCTGAAAAAGAATTCAGAGTAATGATAGTAAAGATGATTCAAAATCTTGGAAATATAATAGACAAAATACAAGAAACATTTAACAAGGACCTAGAAGATCTAAAGAGCAAACAAACAGTAGTGAACAACACAATAACTGATATTAAAAATACTCTAGAAGGAATCAATAGCAGAATAACTGAGGCAAAAGAACGGATAAGTGAGCTGGAAGATAGAATGGTGGAAATAACTGCCACAGAGCAGAATAAAGAAAAAAGAATGAAAAGAATGGAGGACAGTCTCAGAGACCTCTGGGACAACATTAAACGCACCAACATTCGCATTATAGGGGTCCAGGAAGAAGGAAAAAGAAAGGGTCCGAGAAAATATTTGAAGAAATTATAGTTAAAAACTTCCCCAACATGGGAAAGGAAATAGTCAAGTCCAGGAAATGCAGAGAGTCCCATACAGGATAAACCCAAGGAGAAACACGCTGAGACACATATGAATCAAACTAACAACAATTAAACACAAAGAAAAAATACTAAAATCAGCAAGGGGAAAGCAACAAATAATATACAAGGGAATCCCCATAAGGTTAACAGCTGATCTTTCAGCAGAAACTCTACAGGCCAGAAGGGAGTGGCAAGATATATTTAAAGTGATGAAAGGGAAAAACCTACAACCAAGATTACTGTACCCAGCAAGGATCTCATTCAGATTCGATGGAGAAATCAAAAGCTTTACAGACAAGCAAAAGTGAAGAGAATTCAGCACCACCATCCAGCTTTACAACAAATGCTAAAGGAACTTCTCTAGGCAGGAAACACAAAAGAAGGAAAAGACCTACAAAAACAAACCCCAAACAATTAAGAAAATGGTAATAGGAATATACATATCAATAATTACCTTAAATGTAAATGGATTAAATGCCCCAACGAAAAGACACAGACTGACTGAATGGATACGAAAACAAGATCCGTATATATGCTGTCTACTAGGGACCCACTTCAGGCCTAGGGACACATACAGACTGAAAGTGAGGGGATGGAAAAAGACATTACATGCAAATGGAAATTAAAAGAAAGCTGGAGTAGCAATACTCATACCAGACAAAATAGACTTTAAAATAAAGACTATTATAAGAGACAAGGAAGGACACTATATGATCAAGGGATCAATCCAAGAAGAAGATATAACACTTGTAAATATCTATGCATACAACATAGGAGCACCTCAATACATAAGGCAAATGCTAACAGCCATAAAAGGGGAAATCAACAATAACACAGTAATAGTAGGGTGACTTTAACACCCCACTTACACCAATGGACAGATCATCCAAAATGAAAATAAACAAGGAAACACAAGCTTTAAATAAGACATTAGACCAGATGGACTTAATTGCTATTTATAGGACATTCCATCCAAAAACAACAGAATACACTTTCTTCTCAAGTGCACATGGAACATTCTGCAGGATAGATCACATTTTGGGTCACAAATCAAGCCTCGGTAAATTTAAGAAAATTGAAATCATATCAAGCATCTTTTCTGACCACAACATTATGAGACTAGATATCAACGACAGGAGAAGAACTATAAAATATACAAACGCATGGAGGCTAAACAATATGCTACTAAATAACTAAGAGATCACTAAAGAAATCAGAGGAAATCAAAAGTACCTAGAAACAAATGATAATGAAAACACGATGACCCAAAACCTATGGGATGCAGCAAAAGCAGTTCTAAGAAGGAAGTTTATAGCAATACAATCCTACCTCAAGAAATAAGAAAAATCTCAAATAAGCAACCTAACCTTACACCTAAAGCAATTAGAGAAGAACAAAAAAACCCCAAAGTTAGCAGAAGGAAAGAAATCATAAAGATCAGATCAGAAATAAAGGAAAAAGAAATGAAGGAAACAATAGCAAAGATCAGTAAAACTAAAAGCGGGTTCTTTGAGAAGATAAACAAAATTGATAAACCATTAGCCAGACTCATCAGGAAAAAAAGGGAGAGGGCTCAAATCAACAGACTTAGAAATGAAAAAGGAGAAGTAACAACTGACACTGCAGAAATACAAAGTGTCATAAAAGACTACTACAAGCAACTCTATGCCAATAAAATGGACAACCTGGATTAAATGGACAAATTCTTAGAAAAGGACAACCTTCCAAGACTGAAACAGGAAGAAATAGAAAACATGAACAGACCAATCACAAGTAATGAAATTGAAACTGTGATTAACAATCTTCCAACAAACAAAAGCCCAGGGCTAGATGGCTTCACAGGCAAATTCTGTCAAACATTTAGAGAAGAGCTAACACCTATCCTCAAACTCTTCCAAAATATAGCAGAGGGAAGAACACTCCCAAACTCATTCTATGAGGCCACCATCCCCCTGATACCAAAACCAGAGAAAGATGTCACAATGAAAGAAAACTACAGGCCAATATCACTGATGAACATAGATGCAAAAATCCTCAACAAAATACTAGCAAACAGAATCCAACAACACATTAAAAGGATCATACACCATGATCAAGTGGGGTTTATCCCAGGAATGCAAGGATTCTTCGACATACGCAAATCAGTCAGTGTGATACACCATATTAACAAACTGAAGGATAAAAACCATATGATCATCTCAATAGGTGCAGAAAATAACATTCCATTGTACATATGTGCCACATCTTCTTTATCCATTCATCTGTTGATGGGCATTTAGGTTGCTTCCATGTCCTGGCAATTGTAAATAGTGCTGCAATGAACATTGTGGTACATGTATCTTTTTGAATTATGGTTTTCTCAGGATATATGCCCAGTAGTGGGATTGCTGGGTCATATGGTAGTTATATTCAGTGCAATCCCTATCAAATTACCAATGGTATTTTTCACAGAACTAGGACAAAAAATTTTACAATTTGTATGGAAACGCAAAAGACCCCAAATAGCCAAAGCAATCTTGAGAAAGAAAAACGGAGCTGGAGGAATCAGGCTCCCTGACTTCAGACTATACTACAAAGCTACAGTAATCAAGACAGTATGGTACTGGCACAAAAACAGAAATATAGATCAATGGAAATGGATAGAAAGCCCAGAGATAAACCCACGCACATATGGTCACCTTATCTTTGACAAAGGAGGCAAGAATATACAATGGAGAAAAGACAGTCTCTTCAATAAGTGGTGCTGGGAAAACTGGACATGTAAAAAATGAAATTAGAACACTCCCTAACACCATACACAAAAATAAACTGAAAATGGATTAAAGACCTAAACGTAAGGTCAAACACTGTAAAACCCTTAGAGGAAAACATAGGCAGAACACTCTATGACATAAACCACAGCAAGATCCTTTTTGACCCACCTCCTAGAGAAATGGAAATAAAAACAAAAATAAACAAATGGGACCTAATGAAACTTAAAAGCTTTTGCACAACGAAGGAAACCATAAACAACACGAAAAGACAACCCTCAGAATGGGAGAAAATATTTGCAAATGAAGCAACTGACAAAGATTAATCTCCAAAATTTACAAGCAGCTCAACATCAAAACAGCAAACAATCCAATCCAAAAATGGGTAGAAGACCTAAATAGACATTTCTCCAAAGAAGACATACAGATTGCCAACAAACACATGGAAGGATGCTCAACATCACTGATCATTAGAGAAATGCAAATCAAAACTACAATGAGGTATCACCTCACACCAGTCAGAATGGCCATCATCAAAAAATCTACAAACAATAAATGCTGGAGATGGTGTGGAGAAAAGGGAACCCTCTTGCATTGTTGGTGGGAATGTAAATTGTTACAGCCACTATGGAAAACAGTATGGAGGTTCCTTAAAAAACTAAAAATAGAACTACCATATGACCCAGCAATCCCACTACTGAGCACATACCCTGAGAAAACCATAATTCAAAAAGAGTCATGTACCACAATATTCATTGCAGCTCTATTTACAATAGCCAGGACATGGAAGCAACCTAAGTGTCCATCGACAGATGAATGGATAAAGAAGATGTGGCACATATATACAATGGAATATTACTCAGCCATAAAATGGAACGAAATTTATTTGTAACGAGGTGGATGGACCTAGAGTCTGTCATACAGTGAAGTAAGTCAGAAAGAGAAAAACAAATACTGTATGCTAATGCACATATATGGAATCTAAAGAAACGGTACTGATGAACCTAGTGGCAGGGCAGGAATAAAGACGCAGACGTAGAGAACTGACTTGAGGACACAGGGGGCGAAGGGGAAGCTGGGACGAAGTGGGAGAGTAGCATTGACATATATACACTACCAAATGTAAAATAGCTAGTGGGAAGCAGCTGCATAGCACCGGGAAATCAGCTCAGTGCTTTGTGATGACCTAGAGGGGTGGGATAGGGAGGATGGGAGGGAGGCTTAAGAGGGAGGGGATATGGGGATATATGTATACTTATAGCTGGTTCACTTTGTTGTACAACAGAAACTAACACAACATTGTGAAGCAATTATATTCCAGTAAAGATATTTTTAAAAATATGCAAAAAACAAAAAGAAAACAAAAAGTTAGTTTTAAAAATAGTGTAATAACATGACTGAAATTTAGAAGGCAGAGAAAAGATTTCACCCGTGATTTTTCTATAGGTTTGTTTATTTAATGTGGTTACAGTTAATGTGTATATAGAATTTTGTCTCACTTTCTTCACTTAGCATTGTATCCAAACCATCATAATTTTAAAATGTGTCCTTCTAACAGCTATTTGAAATGTGTTTATCAACCACAATGTGTTTTTTTTATCTTTTTTTTTTTTTAAACATCCCCAAGGTTTCAAATTGGCATTTGTTTTTAAAACTTCTTCTGTAGATTACGCCTCCTTTTGCAGTCTGTTGTGGACGCTAACATGAATGTTCTCCGGGTCTGGGGAGGAGGAATTTATGAGCAGGATGCATTCTATGAACTCTGTGATGAACTAGGAATAATGGTGAGTAGTTGACAGCTCTCATCATTTTCTTTGTTGATCTGTTACTGTTGACCTCCAGTGTTCTGAGTGGATGATATTGCCTATTCCTTTGTCTTTTTTTTTTGTTGAAGTGTTTCGTTGAAGTTGATTTACAGTGTTATGCTAGTTTCAGATGTACAGCGAAGTGATTCAGTTATACCTATATATGCATATTCTTTTCCATTATGGTTTATTACAGGATATTGAATATAGTTCCCTGTGCTATACAGTAGGACCTTGTTGTTTATCTATTTTACATATAGTAGTTTGTATCTGCTAATCCCAAACTCCTAATTTATCCTTCCCCAGCTCCTTCCCCTTTGATAATCATAAGTTTGTTTTCTATGTCTGTGTTTCTGTCTCATAAATAAGTGCATTTGTGTCATATTTTAGATTCCACATATAAGTGATATCATAGCCCATTCCTTCTTTTCTCAGAGCCAGGAATGATGTTCCACTTTTCTGCAAAGGAATAAATGGCATCTTGCAAACCCTGAGCCATAGTTGATAGTGATATCATAATTATTTTAAATGATAGACATTCTGCATATTGGTTATATCTAAGCATATATCTATATTTTCTTTGTAATTATCTTTGTGATAGGAGGGTAAGCATAAAAAAGAAAATAAAATGTTAAAAAGTTTTAACTTTAAGGAGATCTAACAAGACCTAGAGAGAAGAAAAATGATAAAATTAAATTTTAAAGGCTGTGCTTAATATGGTCATTAAGTACTCTGAACATAATTTGCATTGGTGAGGGTTAAGCAAAGGAAATATAGTCTTTTAGTTCTAGTATTACAGTTCTAAAATATAAAGCACTTCATAGCAGAGTAGTAATTTTAATAATATTGACAGTGCTGATGGTCATGATGATGTGACAATGTTCTGTAATATTCCAGGCATTGTCCTCAGTGCTCTGCAGCTATTATTTTATTTTAGCTTCATGCCCACTCTATGAGATAGTTACTGTTGTTCTCTATCCCCATTTTACAGGTAGGGAAACTGACATGTGGAGAGGTTAACTAGCCCAAACTCACACAGTGGGTATATGGTGGAACTGAAGTTCTGAGTCAGGCCAACAGATTTAGGCTCTGTGCTCTAAACTACTGCATCATAATGGCCTCCCTTGCAATGCACTTAAGTGGTTTCATTGCTAAACTGTGCATGTAGTAATCCTTTTGACCATGAAGTTAATTCCTTTATAAACAAAATATGTTTCTTAACAGTCTGGGCCATCACTCAGTACCAAATTCCTGGTGAAAATCAGAGTGAATCAGGAGTGAGGAGGGGTTGGGAGAAAGCTTCTTACTGAATTTCATATTCCCCTCAGCACAAGCACTGTTTCATTATTTGAATTCCCCTTTCTTCTTTTTCTTTTCTGCCTACCTAACATTTTCTCTTCTCAGGTTTCCCTACAGTTCCAGAGAGTCTGTGAGTGCCTTTCCCAGTGCCTCATGCTTTGTGATGCTCAAATGATCACACTCATCGGGCTAAGTTGATTTTTCATTTGCATGAAAGATAATGCCCAAAGTTGAGAATGAAGAATTTCTTTCTGTGCAGTAAAATCCGTGGAAGTGCTATATTGCCTTTTATTTGATTTGATAGGTATGGCAGGATTTTATGTTTGCCTGTGCGCTTTACCCAACTGATCAGGATTTCATGGATTCAGTGAGAGCAGAAGTTGCTTACCAGGTATGTTATTACCATTTCAAGTAGAAGTAAAGGCTTAAGTTTTAGTTCTGCCTTTTGTTAAACCTCTCCTTGTCTCTTCTTTTTTTAAAAAATTTTATTGAAATATAGTTGATTTACAGTGTTGTGTTTAATTTCTTCTCCTTATTTCTTTTTGTTGTTCTCTTTACTAAATCCCATGAAAAAAATCAGTCAGGTAATTGACTACCTAGGCGATTCCACCCAGTCTCATGACTTTAATTCTACCTATTGGCTGATGACTGTCAGATTTATTCCTGGCCCTGACTTACCTGCTGAACTCCTGGTTCTTATTATCCGGCTGCCTACTTGGTGCCTCTACTTGGAGGTCTAATAGGAATCTCAAATGTAACATGTCCAAACCAAACTTATATTACCTTCCCCAGACTTGCTTTTCTTGCAGTTTTCCCCACCTCAATAAATGGCGATGCCAGTCTTTGAATTTCTCAGGTCAAAGATTTTAAGTGATTCTTTACTCCTTGATTTCTTTTACATTCCACATATAAACACTTTTATATTTATAGATCTATGAATGCGAAGAAGTGATTATATCCTAGCTCTGTCCGCTGGAAAGACCTAGAAACAGTCAACAACCTAGTCATACTGAGCATTCTTATATTGAAATAATCTTTCCCACTAAGAGAAGGGTTCTTAGAGAAAAATGGGTGATACCAAGTCTGGGACAGGAAATATACTAGATGATCCTGAAATATTTTGGCATACCAATAACAAGGAAGCTATCAAAGATATGTTAAAAGAACTTTGATGAGACTCTGACCAACCAAAAGTGGGACAACTTGAAATTCAATAAGGATAAGAATGTCAGTGGATCGAAATCCATCAAGTATGTTAAAATCCACGAGTTTGTCATTAGAGTGTCTGTGAATGTATTTTTGTGTGAAAACCCAAAGGAAATGAAAAAAAAGATTATTATAACATTCAAGATAGTGGTTACTTTTGGAAGGAAGGAGGGGCTATGATTAGGAAGGGGTACATGAGGGCTTCTGGGGTGGTTGGTAAAGTTTTCTTTCTTAGTCTGGATTGTGTTATAACTGTGATTGCCTTATAATAATTCAACATGTCATAATTTGTTTTCTGTAGTTTTCGTAAGTTTGGAAAGTGAACATTGAATCATCCCTTGCTCAGAGCCCTCCAGATAAAATTAAAGATCCTCACCATGCACTATCCTGTCTCAGCCTGCCTCTCCAGCCTCATCAAGCACCATTTTCCCCGTACACTCTCTGCCCTGGAACGCCTTCTCTATTACCCTGTCCTGTGGACCACCTCGCTCATTTTTTTCTGGCCCGTCTTACCTTGGGCATGACTCTCTGGGAAAAAGCTTTCTATGTCTGCAAGTCTAGATTAGGTCATTTTCCCTTTGTGACATACATTACACTTGAAATTACTTGTTCAATGTTTTGTCACTGCATCAAAATTATAATATCCCTGAGGCCTAGGGCATGTTCCTCCCTGTATATCCCCGTGATCTGGCTGTATTATTCATCAGATGTATAGATGGATGGACGAATGAATAACTTTTAAAATGTTAATTATAGTTATGTAGGTTGTAAACATTTCAGTTTTATTTTTAATTTTCTTTCACACAAGTAAAATATGATATCTGTGTGTTTTCAACTCTTTTATATAAAGAGGAGAACTTTTAAATGCAGAGTTTATTAAAATTTTAAAGTAAAGCTCACCAGAAAATTCTAGGTCAGTTTGAAGGGTGTGTGTAGCACACAGTCACTGAAGCTTTTTGTCTCTTCTGTGTTTTCATCAGTACCATAAACATGCCTGTCACAGTTGGTCACAGCCCTCACTTATGTGGGCATATACAGAGGCAAATAAGGAAATACTGTTTATAAGACTGGTTAAGAAAAAAACACAAGACTTTAATTTTTTAAATGAGATATATCTCTTTAAGATATCCTTACTGCATCTCTATTTCATGTATGGGTTACTTAGCATATTGAATGGAGACCGCAGAGAGAACATCAGCTGGGATCCATCACGTAATCATCCATTACAGTGCAAGAGAAGCTATAAATACCAATGAGGTTATATTGCTAAAACATGTTGGAAAAGAATTTCTCTTGACCATTGACTCACTCTGTTGTTGGCAAAGAGGTTTAATTGCCTTCTTCTGCTGGGCTACATCTTCCAGTGTGTCGGAAGAACTGGATCCTTTCACCTTTATGTAGGGCTGGCAGTGAGCCCGGTTCACACAGACCTCAACTCTTAAGACAGGCAGGATTTTCAGATTCCCTAATTTTTTCTTCTATGTTTAGATATATTCAGTGACTTACTACTTGTAGTTGTGGCTCGCGGGCTCTAGAGCACAGGCTCAGTAGTTGTGGCTCACGGGCCTAGTTGCTCCACGGCATGTGGGATCTTCCCGGACCAGGGCTTGAACCCGTGTCCCCTGCATTGGCAGGCAGATTCTTAACCACTGCGCCACCAGGGAAGTCCAGTTGATTTCTTAAGACAGGACATTGATAGTTATTTCAGGGGACAGCCTCTTGATGTCCTAATCTTTTCTCCTTTAGAATATTCCATATATTTGTCTTTAACTTTCAGAGTGTCTCTGGTACTCACTTGCTTTGTAAAACCCTCTCTAACTGTCCTCGTGGTTTTCTGATCTTGGTGGAAACTATGTGGGAACTTCAGTCCCTCTCTCAGCAGTAGTGTTTGTTCTGCCTCATTTGTTTCTTCACAGAAAACTCCAACTTGCTCTTGAGAAGCTAACCCCTGTAATGTAACGTCTCCTGCCTTTTGTATTTCTTAGAACCTTTTTGTGGCAAGTCAGATAATGATGAGGTTGATTTTTCTCTTTTAATGAAAGGGATTGTATTTTCTTTAGTTACATGGCGAGAAGAGGAGCCCTATTTTCTCAATGTTTATAAAATCTAGATAAAAAGAATCTCAGCGATTTCTTAAAATGTCTTCCCACATGTAACATTACTGCTCATTTTCTGATGAGTTTCTGGCACGTAAAAATACATGTGTAGAAAGACAATGGCTATAATTTTATGAGTAATTACAGCTCTGAGCTTTCTTATGTTGAGCATTTGAAAATTATTTTATGTTTTCTTCAATTTTAGGTCAGGAGACTGAAATCTCATCCCTCCATCATCACATGGAGTGGAAATAATGAAAATGAAGCAGCGCTGGTGTTGAATTGGTATGATATACAGTCCAGCCACCTGTCTACCTACATTGATGATTACGTGACACTGTATGTGAAAAACATCCGAAGGATCGTCTTCGAAGTAAGTTCAGACATACCTCGGAGATGTTGCAGGTTCGGTTCCAGATACCACAATAGAGAGAATATTGCGATAAAGCTAGTCACGTGAATTTTTGGTTTCCCAGTGCATAGAAAAGTTATGTTTACACTATACTGTAGTCTATTAAGTGTACAATAGCATTATGTCTTAAAAAACAACGTACGTACCTTAATTTAAAAAATACTTCATTGGTAAAAATTGCTAATCATTATCTGAGCCTTCAGCAAGTCCTGATTTCTTTGCTGCTGGAGGGCTGTGCCTCGACGTTGATGCTGCCGACTGATCAGGGTGGCGACCACTGAGGGTTGGGGTGGCCGTGGGAATTTCTCAAAATGAGACAGCAGCCAAGTTTGCCACATCGATCGACTCTTCCTTTTAGGAGCTGTTTTCCTGTAGCATGCAAGGCTGTTTGATAGCATTTTACCCACAGTAAAACTTCTTTCAAAACTGGAGTCCGTTCTCTGAAACTCTGCCATTGCTTCATCAACTAAATTTATGTGATGTCCTAAATTCTTTGTTACCATTTCAGCAGTCTCTACGGCATCTTCACCAGGAGTAGGTTCCATCTCAAGAAACCCCTTTGTTTGCTCATCCGTAGGAAGCAACTCCTTATCTGTTCAGGTTTTATCATGAGATTGAAGCAATTCTGTCACATCTTCAGGCTCCACTTCTAATTCTGGTTCTCTTGCTATTTCCACCACACCTGCTATTTCTTCCTCCACTGGAGTCTTGAACCCCTCAAGTCATCCATGAGGGCTGGAATCAACTTCCAAACTCCCGTGAATGTTGATATTTTGACCTCTTCCCATGAATCATGAATGTTCTTCATGGCATCTAGAATGGTGAATCCTTTCCAAAAGGTTTTCAGTTGAATTTGCCCAGATCCAGTAGAGGAATTTCTAGCAATAGCCTTACAAAGTGTATTTCTTAAATAAGAACACTTGAAAGTAAAAATTACTCCTTGATCCACGGCTTCAGAATGGATGTTGTGTTAGGAGGCATGAAAACGTCATTAATCTTGTTGTACATCTCCATCAGAGCTCTTGGGTTGACCAGGTGCGTTGTCAATGAGCAGTCATATTTTGAAAGAAATCTTTTTTTTCTGAGCAATAGGTCTCAACAGTGGTTTTAAAATATTCAGCAAACCATGTTGTAAACAGATGTGCTGTCACCTAGGCTTTGTTGTGCCACTGATAGAGATAGGCAGAGTAGATTGACCCCTTCAGGGTCCTCAGATTTTCAGAATGGTAAATCAGCATACTGGTAAATGAGCAACTTAAAGCCAAGTACAACAGCCCTTAACAAGAGAGTCAGCTTGTCCTGGGAAGCTTTGAAGCCAGGCATTCATTTCTCCTTAGCTGTGAAAGCCCTAGATGGTGTCTTCTTCCAACAGAAGGCTGTTTCATACATTGAAAGTCTGTTGTTTAGTGTAGCCACCTTTTTAAATTATCTTAGCTAGACCTTCTAGATAACTTGCTGCAGCTTCTATTATACATCAGCACTTGCTGCTTCACTTTGCTCTTTGATGTTATGGAGGTGGCTTCTTTCCTTAAATCTCATGAACCAAGCTCTGCTAGCTTCAGACATTTCTTCTGCAGCTTCCTCACCTCTCTCAGCCTTCCTAGAATTGAAGAGAGTTAGGGCCCTGCTCTGGAATAGGCTTTGGCTTAAGAGAGTCTGTGGCTGTTTTGACCTTCTATCCAGAACTTCTCCATATCAGCAATAAGGCTGTTTTGCTTTCTTACCATTCATGTGTTCACTGGAGTAGCACTTTCTATTTTCTTCAAGAATTTTTCCTTTGCATTCACAACTTGGCCAACTGCCTGGTGAAAGAGGCCTCGCTTTTGGCCCATCTTGGGTTTTGACATGCCTTCCTCGCTAAGCTTAATCATTTCTAGCTTTTGATTTAAATGAGAGACGCGTACTCTTCCTTTCACTTGAACACGAAATTGGCCTACTTTCAATACTGTGTGTCTCAGGGAACGGGGAGGCCTGGAGGGAGGGAGATGGGGGAATGCTTGGTTAGTGGAGCAGTCAGAACACCACAACACGTATGGATTAAGTTTGCCATCTTATATGGATGGGTTTGTGGCGCCACAAAACAATTACAATAATAATATCAAAGATCACTGATTACAGATCACCATGACAAGTATAATAGTTAAAAATTTGAATTATTGCATAAATTACCAAAATGTGACACAGACACAGAATGAGCAAATGCTGTTGGAAATGGCACTGATAGACTTGCTTGATGCAGGGTTACCAGAAACCTTCAATTTGTAGTAACAATTGTATGCCTGTCATGCTTTTTAATGAAGTCGATTTAAGAATCTGTCTTAAAAATGGATCAGTATGAATATTGATATTGTATATTCTTCTGTCCTTTTTTTAGCGTGGGCTTCAGCAATATCATTTTAATGCAGAGTAGTCTATTATAATGCTGCAACATATGAAAGGATTCATGAATTGTGGACTTCTTTGAGAATTAATGTGTCTGTGAAACTTACCACGCATACACCAATATTGCGCTTAGAATTGCAAGTTGTCATGGACTCTTTGGAGCCCATCCATGGATCCCCAAAGGCTGAGAATCTCTATATTAAATGATTCATTGATATACCACTTCTTTTTTCCCCCGTTTTTTGGTTCTTTAATATATTAATATACTGACTACTGTGAATTAATTTTCTAATGATAACCTAGTTATAATCTAAGCTCTATTTAGTTATAATGCCTTGTTCTTTTGCTCTGCTAGATTTGATTTGCTAAGATTTTGGTAGAATTTAAAATTTCATATTCACAAGTGAAATTGGTGTGTGGTAAGAACTGTAAACTCAAATGCCTAGAGGAGCTAAATTTGTTTTAAAAAGTTGAGTCAAGTGGAGTAGATGAGGTTCACAAAGAGAGAAGAGGGGACTGTGGTAATAGGAGAATGGATGTTGGGTCTCATAACATTTATATTCAGCATTAAAAATGCTATCTAAACATAGTTGGCAAGAAAGATTTGGCCCATAGAACCCAGCTTGTAGCATTTGGTGTGTATGTGTTTGTGCTCACCTCGCAGAATGAGTTAGGGGCCTTTTCCTTTTTAATATCTAGGAACAATATAAATAAAATAGAGATTATTGGTTTTATTGAGACAAATTCACCCATGTAACAGTCTGGGCCTAGTGCCTTTGGGGGGCATAGATTTTATTTTAATTTATTTTTTTATTGAAGTATAGCTGATTTACAATATTGTGTTAATTTCTGCTGTACAGCAAAGTGATTCAGTTATACATATGTATACATTCTTTTTTAATATTCTTTTCCATTATAGTTTATCACAGAATATTTAATATAGTTCCCTGTGCTATACAGTAGGACATTGTTGTTTATCCATCCTATATATAATAGTTTGCATCTGCTAACCCCAAACTCCCAGTCCACCCCTCCCTCACCCCCCCTTCCCCTTGGCAACCACAAGTCTGTTCTCTACGTCCTTGATTCTGTTTCTGTTTCGTAGATAGGTTCATTTGTGTTAGATACCACATTTCAGTGATAACGTAATGGTATTTGTCTTTCTCTTTCTGACTTACTTCACTTAGTATGATAATCTCTGGTTGTGTCCATGTTGCTGCAAATGGCATTATTTCATTCTTTTTTATGGCTGAGTAGTATTCCATTGTGTATATATATATACCACATCTTCTTTATACATTCATCTGTTGATGGACGTTTAGGTTGTTTCCATGTCTTGGCTATAGGGTTGCATGTATCTTTTTGAATTATAGCTGTGTCTGGATATGTGCCCAGGATTTCTGGATCAAATGGTAATTCTATTTTTAGTTTTTTAAGGAACCTCCATACTGTTCTCCATAGTGGCTGTATCAATTTACATTCCCACCAACAGTGCAGGAGGGTTCCCTTTTCTCCACACCCTCTCCAGCATTTGTTGTTTGTAGATTTTCTGATGACATCCACTCTAACTGGTGTGAGGTGATACCTCATTGTAGTTTTGATTTGCATTTCTCTAATGATCAGTGATGATGAGCAGCTTTTCATTTGCCTCTTGGCCATCTGTATGTCTTCTTTGCAAAAATGTCTATTTAGGTCTTCCACCCATTTTTGGATTGAGTTGTTTGTTTTTCTGATATTGAGCTGCATGAGCTATTTGTATATTTTGGAGATTAATCCCTTGTCTGTTCATTCGTTTGCAATTATTTTCTCCCATTCTGAGGGTTGTCTTTTCATCTTGTTTATAGTTTCCTTTACTGTGCAAAAGCTTTTAAGCTGCACTAGGTCCCATTTGTTTATTTCTGTTTTTATTTCCATTACTCTAGGAGGTGGGTCAAAAAAGATCTTGCTGTGATTTATGTCATAGAGTGTTCTTCCTATGTTTTCCTCTAAGAGTTTTATAGTGTCCGGTCTTACATTTAGTTCTTTAATCTATTTTGAGTTTATTTTTGTGTATGGTGTTAGGGAGTGTTCTAATTTCATTCTTTTACATATAGCTGTCCAGTGTTCCCAGCACCACTTATTGAAGAGACTGTCTTTTCTCTGTTACATATCCTTGCCTCCTTTGTCATAGATGAGTTGACCATAGGTGCATGGGTTTATCTCTGGGCTTTCTATCCATTTCCATTGATCTATATTTCTGTTTGTGTGCCAGTACCATATTGTCGTGATTACTGTAGCTTTGTAGTATAGTCTGAAGTCAGGGAGTCTGATTCCTCCAGCTCCATTTTTCTTTCTCAAGATTGCTTTGGCTATTCAGGGTCTTTTGTGTCTCCATACAAATTGTAAAACTTTTTGTTCTAGTTCTGTGAAAAATGCCATTGGTAATTTGATAAGGATTGCATTGAATCTGTAGATTGCTTTGGGTAGTATAATCATTTTCACAATATTGATTCTTCCAATCCAAGAACATGGTATATCTCTCCATCTGTTTGTGCCATCTTTGATTTCTTTCATCAGTGTCTTATAGTTTTCTGAGTACAGGTCTTTACCTCCTTACATAGGTTTATTCCTAGGTACTTTATTCTTTTTGTTGCAGTGGTGAATGGGATTGTTTCCTTGATTTCCCTTTCTGATCTTTTGTTGTTAGTGTATAGGAATGCAGGAGATTTCTGTGCATTAATTTTGTATCCTGCAACTTTACCAAATTCATTAACTCTAGTAGTTTTCTGGTGGCATCTTTAGGATTCTCTATGTATAGTATCATGTCATCTGCAAACAGTGACAGTTTTACTTCTTCTTTTCCAATTTGTATTCCTTTTATTTCTTTTTCTTCTCTGATTGCCATGGCTAGGACTCCCAAAACGTTGTTGAATAATAGTGGTGAGAGTAGACATCCTTGTCTTGTTCCTGATCTTAGAGGAAATGCTTTCAGCTTTTCACAACTGAGAATGATGTTTGCTGTGGGTTTGTCATATATGGCCTTTATTATGTTGAGGTATGTTCCCTCTATGCCCACTTTCTGGAGAGTTTTTATCATAAATGGGTGTTGAATTTTGTCAAAAGCTTTTTCTGCATCTATTGAGATGATCATATGGTTTTTATTCTTCAATTTGTTAATATGGTGTATCACACTGATTGATTTGCGTATGTTGAAGGATCCTTGCATCCCTGGGATAAATCCCACTTGATCATGGTGTGTAATCCTTTTAATGTGTTGTTGGATTCTGTTTGCTAGTATTTTGTTGAGGATTTTTGCATCTATATTCATCAGTGATATTGGTCTGTAATTTTCTTTTTTTGTAGTATCTTTGTCTGGTTTTGGTATCAGGGTGATGGTGGCCTCATAGAATGAGTTTGGGAGTGTTCCTTCCTCTGCAATTTTTTGGAAGAGTTTGAGAAAGGTGGGTGTTAGCTCTTCTCTAGATGTTTGATAGAATTCACCTGTGAAGCCATCTGGTCCTGGACCTTTGTTTGTTGGAAGATTTTTAATCACAGTTTCAATTTCATTACTTGTGATTGGTCTTTCCATATTTTCTGTTTCTTCCTGGTTCAGTCTTGGAAGGTTATATCCTTCTAAGAATTTGTCCATTTCTTCGAGGTTGTCCATTTTATTGGCATAGAGTTGCTTGTACTATTCTTTTATGATGCTTTGTATTTCTGCGGTGTCCATTGTAAATTCTCCTTTTTCATTTCTAATTTTATTGATGTGAGTCTTCTCCCTCTTTTTCTTGATGAGTCTGGCTAAAGGTTTATCAATTTTGTTTATCTTCTCAAAGAACCAGCTTTTAGTTTTATTGATCTTTACTATTGTTTTCTTTTTTTCTATTTCATTTATTTCTGCTCTGATCTTAATGATTTCTTTCCTTCTACTAACTTTGGGTTTTGTTTATTCTTTTTTCTCTAGTTCCTTTAGATATAAGTTTAGATTGTTTATTTGAGATTTTTCTTATTTCTTGAGGTAGGATTGTACTGCTATAAACTTCCCTCTTAGAACTGCTTTTGTTGCATCCCATAGCTTTTGGATCGTCGTGATTTTGTCGTCATTTGTCTCTAGGTATTTTTTAAATTTCCTCTTTGATTTCTTCAGTGACCTCTTGATTATTTAGTAACGTATTGTTTAGCCTCCATGTGTTTGTGTGCTTTATGTTTTTTTCCCTGTAATTTATTTGTAATCTCATAGCATTGTTGTCAGAAAAGATGCTGTATATGATTTCAATTTTCTTAAATTTACCAAGGCTTGATTTGTGACCCAAGATGTGATCTATCCTGGAGAATGTTCCGTGTGCATTTGAGAAGAAAGTGTAATCTGCTGTTTTTGGATGGAATGTCCTATAAATATCAATTAAATCTATTAGGTCTCTTGTGTCATTTAAAGTTTGTGTTTCCTTATTAATTTTCTGTCTTGATGATCTGTCCATTGGTGTAAATGGGGTGTTAAAGACCCCCACTATTATTGTGTTACTGTTGATTTCCTCTTTTATAACTGTTAGCATTTGCCTTATGTATTGAGGTGCTCCTATGTTGGGTGCATAGATATTTATAATTGTTGTATCTTCTTCTTGGATTGATCCCTTGATCAATATGTAGTGTCCTTCCTTGTCTCTTGTTACAGTCTTTATTTTAAAGTCTATTTCATCTGATATGAGTATTGCTACTCTAGCTTTCTTTTGATTTCCATTTGCATGGAATATCTTTTTCCGTTCCCCCACTTTCAGTCTGTATGTGTCCCTGGGTCTGAAGTGGGTCTCTTGTAGATAGCATATATATAGGTCTTGTTTTTGTATCCATTCAGCAAGCCTGTGTCTTTTGGTTGGAGCATTTAATCCATTCACATTTAAATAAGGTAATTATCGATATGTATGTTCCTATTACCATTTTCTTAATTGTTTTGGGTTTGTTTTTGTAGGTCCTTTTCTTCTCTTGTGTTTCCCACTTAGAGAAGTTCCTTTAGCATTTGTTTTTGAGCTGGTTTGGTGGTGCTGAATTATCTCAGCTTTTGCTTGTCTGTAAAGGTTTTGATTTCTCTGTCAAATCTGAATGAGATCCTTGCTGAGTAGAGTAATCTTGGTTGTAGGTTCTTCCCTTTCATCACTGTAAATATATGGTGCCACTCCCTTCTGGCTTGTAGAGTTTCTGCTGAGAAATCAGTTGTTAACCTTATGGGAGTTCCCTTGTATGTTATTTGTCATTTTCCCCTTGTTGCTTTTAATAATTTTTCTTTGTCTTTACTTTTTGTCAGTTTGATTACTATGTGTCTCAGCGTGTTTCTCCTTGGGTTTATCCTGCTGGGACTCTCTGTGCTTCCTGGACTTGGGTGGCTATTTCCTTTCCCACGTTAGGGAAGTTTTCAACTATTATCTTTTCAAATATTTTCTTGGGTCCTTTCTCTCTCTCTTCTCTTTCTGGGACACCTATAATGCGAATGTTGGTGCGTTAAATGTTGTCCCAGAGGTCTCTTAGGCTGTCTTCATTTCTTTTCATTCTTTTGTCTTTATTCTTTTCCACAGCAGTGAATTCCACTGTTCTGTCTTCCAGGTCACTTATCCGTTCTTCTGCCTCAGTTATTCTGCTATTGATTCCTTCTAGTATATTTTTCATTTCAGTTATTGTATTGTTCATCTCTGTTTGTTTGTCCTTTAATTCTTCTAGGTGTTTGTTCTTTAATTCTTCTAGATCTTTGTTAAACATTTCTTGCATCTTCTCAATCTTTGCCTCCATTCTTATTCCGAGGTCCTGGATCATCTTCACTATCATTATTCTGAATTCTTTTTCTGGAAGGTTGCCTATCTCCACTTCATTTAGTTGTTTTTCTGGGGTTTTATCTTGTTCTGTCATCTGGTACATAGTCCTCTGCCTTTTCATTTTGTCTTTCTTTCTGTGAATGTGGTTTATGTTCCACAGGCTGCAGGACTGTAGTTCTTCTTGTTTCTGCTGTCTGCCCTCTGGTGGATGAGGCTATCTAAGAGGCTTGTGGAAACTTCCTGATGGGGGGGACTATTGGTGGATAGAGCTGGGTGTTGCCCTGGTGGGCAGAGCTCAGTAAAGCTTTAATCTGCTTGTCTGCTGATGGGTGGGGCTGGTTCCCTCCCTGTTGGTTGGTTGGCCTGAGGCGACCCAGCACTGGAGCCTACAGGCTCCTTAGTGGGGCTAATGGTGGACTCCGGGAGGGCTCACGCCAAGGAGTACTTCCTAGAACTTCTACTGCCAGTGTCCTTGTCCCCGTGGTGAGCCACAGCCACCCACTGCCTCTGTAGGTGACCCTCCAACACTAGCAGGTAGGTCTGGTTCAGTCTCCTATGGGGTCAGTCCTCCTTCCCCCTGGGTCCCGATGCACACACTACTTTGTGTGTGCCCTCCAAGAGTGGAGTCTCTGTTTCCCCCAGTCCTGTTGAAGTCCTGCAATCAAATCCTGCTAGCCTTCAAAGTCTGATTCTCTGGGAATTCCTCCTCCCGTTTTCAGGCCCCCAGGTTGGGAAGCCTGATGTGTGGCTCAGAACCTTCAATCCAGTGGGTGGACTTCTGTGGTATAATTATTCTCCAGTTTGTGAGTCACCCACCCAGCGGTTATAGGATTTGATTTTATTCTGATAGCACCTCTCCTACCATCTCATTGCAGCTTCTCCTTTGTCTTTGCATGTGGGGTATCTTTTTTGGTGAGTTCCAGTGTCTTCCTGTCGATGATTGTTCAGCAGTTAGTTGTGATTCTGTTGCTTTCTCAAGAGGGAGTGAGCACACTTCCTTCTACTCTGCCATCTTGAACCAATCTCCATACAAATTTTTGGATTGATTTTTCTACTTCTGTGAAAAATGCCATTGGAATTTTGAACTGGATTTCATTGAATCTTGTTAGATTGCTTTTAGTAGTATGGACACTTTAACAATATTATTATTTTTTCAATTCATGATCATGGAATATCTTTCAATTTATTTGTGTGTTCTTGAATGTCTTTCATTAGTGTCTTATAGTTTTCAGTGTATAGGTCTTTCACCTCATCGTTAAATTTATTCCTAAATGTTTTATTCTTTTTTATATGATTGAAAATGGGATTGTTTAATTTCTTTTTTTGCTGGTTCATTGTTAGTGTATGGAAACAACAGATTTTTGTATATTGGTTTTGTATGCCACACCTTTACTGAATTCGTGTATTATTTCCAACAGTTTTTTGGTGGAATCTTTAGGATTATCTCTGTATATTGTGTCATCTGCAAATAGCAACAGTTTTACTTCTTCGTTTCCCATTTGGATTTCTTTCATTTCTTTTTCTTGCTTAATTGTCCTAGCTAGGACTTCCAATATTTGTTGAATAAAAGTGGCAACATTGTCTTGTTCCTGATCTTAGAGGAAAAGCTTTGAGCTTTTGAGTATGATGTTGGCTATGGCTTGTCATATATGGCCTTTATTATGTTGAGGTATGTTCTCTCTGTACCCACACTGTTGAGAGTTGTTATTGTAAATGGATGTTGCATTTTGTCATGTGCATTTTCTGCATCTATTGAAATGACCATATAACTTTTATTCTTCATTTTTGTAATGTGGTGTATCATGTTGATTGATTTGTGGATATTGAACCATTCTTGCATCCCTGGAATAAAACCCACTTGATCATGGTGTATGATACTTTTAAAGTATTGTTGAATTTGGTTTGGAGATATTTTATGGAGGATTTTTGCATCTATGTTCATCAGGGATATTGGCCTGTAATTTTCTTCTCTTGTGGTATCTTTGTCTGGTTTTGGTATCAGGGTAAAGTTGGCCTCATATAATTAGTTTGGAAGTGCTCCCTCCTCTTCTATTTTCTGGAAGAGTTTGAGAAAGATTGGTATTAATTTTTCTTTGAATGTTTGGTAGAATTCACCAGTGAAGCTGGCTGGTCCTGGACTTTTTTTTTGTTGGGAGGTTTTTGATTACTGATTCAATCTCCTTAGTAGTAATTGGTCTGTTTAGATTTTCTATTCCTCCATGATTGAGTCTGGGAAGGTTGTATGTTTCCAGGAATTTATCCATTTCTTCTGGTTTGTCCAATTTGTTGGTGTATAGTTGTACATAGTAGTCTCTTATGATCTTTGTATTTCTTTGGTATCAGTTGTAACATCTCTTTCATTTCTGATTTTATTTACTTGAGTCCTCTCTCTTTTTCGTGGTGAGTCTAGCTAAAAGTTGGTCAATTTTGTTTATCTTTTTAAAAAAATTTTATTTATTTTTGGCTGTGTTGGGTCTTCGTTGCTGCGTGCAGGCCCTCTCCAGTTGCGGCAAGCGGGGACCACTTCTCGTCGCAGTGCGCAGGCTTCTCACTGCTGTGGCTTCTCTTGTTGCGGAGCATGGGCTTCAGGCCCACGGGCTCAGCAGTTGCAGCACACTGGCTCAGTAGTTGTGGCACACAGGCTCTAGGGTGTGTGGCTTCAGTAGTTGTGGCATGCGGGCTCAGTAGTTGTGACTTGTGGGCTCTAGTGCTCAGGCTCAGTAGTTGTGGCTCATGGGCCCAGTTCGTCTGTGGCATGTGGGATCCTCCCAGACCAGGGATCGAACCCATGTCCCCTGCATTGGCAGGCGGATTCTTAACTGCTGTGCCACCAGGGAAGTCCTTGTTTATCTTTTCAAAGAACCAGCTCTTAATTTCATTGATATTTTCTATTGTCTTTTTACGCTATTTCATTTATTTGTACTCTGATCTGTTATTTCTTTCCTTCTACTAACTTTGGACCTCATTTGTTCTTCTTTTTCTAGTTCTTTGAGGTGTATACTTAGGTTATTTATTTGAGATTTTTTTTTGTTTCTTGATGTAGGCATCTATTGCTATGCACTTCCCTCTTAGAACTGCTTATCCTGCATCCCACAAGTTTTAGTATGCTGTGTTTCCATTTTCATTTGTCTCAAGGTATTTTTTGATTTATCTTTTTGCTTTCTTCATTGACCCATTTGTTGTTTAGTATCAGATTGTTTAATAATCCACAAAATTTGTGAATTTTTCACTTTATTTCTGTAATTTTTAGTTTCATGCCACTGTGGTTGGAAAAGATGCTTGATATGATTTCAGTTTTCTTAAATTTACTGAATCTTGTTTTGTGGCCTATCATATGCTCTAGCCTCGAGAATGTTCCATGTGCACTTGAGAAGAATGTGTATTCTGTTGTTTTGTATGGAATGTTCCATATATATCTGTTAAGTCTATTTGATGTAATGTGTTATTTAAGGCCAGTGTTTCCTTATTGATTTTCTGTCTGGATGATCTATCCACTGATGTAAGTGAGGTATTAAAATCCCCTACTATTATTGTATCGCTGTCTATTTCTCCCTTTAGGTCTGTTAATATTTGCTTTATGTATTTAGGTGTTCTTATGTTGGGTGCATCAATATTTACAAATGTTGTATCCTCTTGTTGAATTGACCCCTTTATTGTTAGAGACTCCTTTTTTTAAATCTCTTATTACAGTCTTCATTTTAAAGTCTATTTGTCTGATATAAGTATAGCTACACCAGCTTTCTTTGGGGTTCCAGTTGCATGGAATATCCTTTTCCATTCCTTCAATTTTAGTCTGAGTGACATACTACTTCTAAAATTCTATAATTGTACATGCTAAAGTAAAATTTGATATATATCATATATGAATATCTTGGCATGTGATACAGAGGCAAAGGGATAGGAAAGAGCTTGTTGCCAACTTCACCTTAGAGCCCTTCCTTTATGGTGGTTCTCTTTCCACCACTATTTGTTTAATAGGCATATTATACTTGTATTTACTACATGAATACATATTTATTTAAATATAAACTGGATTTCTTTTGCAGGAAGAGGAAGCATCATGTTTGTTTTTGTGGTGATGGCTTCAAAAGATCTGACTTTTTAAAAACTTTAATGTTTAACGTGTGATTTAATAATCTAATTATCTTTACAATTTTGTATCTGTAATTAGATGTTTTAAATATTTGAAGTATATCCTTGAAGCAATTTGAAGAGAGATATTTTAAAAAGAATGGTATGTGATTTTGGCACTCAAATGTGCCCAGATGATGGCATTATTCCATTTATGTGAGGAAAGTTCAGTGAGAATTTATGAAAAACATAGTTTCAAATTTTTTGCTTATCTGTTATGCTAAGTCATGTGTCATGAAGAATTTTTCTATTCACAAAATGTGATGGTATAAGCTTTAATTAATATTTACAGAACACTTATAATCTGGTTACTGACCGTATTGGTATTATGTTTTTCATATCTGATGGATTTAGGAATTGGATTTTAATATCTGAGGATTTTTGTTTCATAGCTTAGTGGTTAAGAGCTCATGACTCCAAATCCTGGCTGGGCCACTTACTCTCTATATAATCTTGGGCAAATTACTTAACCTCCATTTTGCCAAGGGTTAACAATGCTTAAGAGATGTTATTTGGATTAAGTGAGATAAAGGATGGAAGGTGCATTACACAGACTCTGGCACATAGTAGACTTTTACTTAATGCTAATCATCATTATCATCCTTGTTGGTTTCACTCAACAAGATAGGTCTTCAGATACTTTCAAACTTTAATCTCTAATTTTAACACTATATTTTTGAACTTATAAAAAACTAGTTTCTGTATATCACTTCTTATCCATCTTTGAAATGGAAATGTGATGCCTTTCTTATAAGGGATCTATGTTTTCTATTTTTTAAAATTTTAATTAATTAATTTATTTACAAACTATCTTTTTTTTTTTGAAGATAATTATGTTGCCATCTTGAACAAGGACAACTGCTTTATTTATTTATTTTGCTGCACTACGCAGCTTGCGGGATCTTAGTTCCCCAACGAGAGATCGAACCGGGGCCCACAGCAGTGAAAGCACCGGGTCTTAACCACTGGACTGCCAGGGAATTTCCCAAGGGAATCTATGTTTTTTAAAATGATTTTGTGAGCAGTAATTGATGTTCGCCAATTTTTTTCAAGATGGACAGGATTAAGTGCTATATAATCATTACTGTTGTTATTTATACCAAAGCATAAGGCATTTAAGGAAAAGGACCATAAATTGATCTATCCACACACTAAATGAAATGATCAGTTTTCTTTTGCACTTCATGCTTTTTAAAAATAGTCAGTCTCTTGGTTTATCTACGTATCTCTTGGTCCAAAGAAGCATTTAAGGTCATGATCTAGAAAGAAATCATCTGTGAGATTTGAGACTAAAAATCAAGCCTCAAGTGGAAATGATACAAAAATGGAAAGGAATCATAGTGCATCATCATGGGTGGACAATTTTAGGCAGAGACTCATTAGTAATTTTACTGACTGGCTCAACTTACCAAATTATTCAAGAATCTGGAATAATGGAGGGAAACCAATCAAGCTTGATTGATTAAGTTGATCAGCCTTCTCCAATTCTACTTCAAAGCCATTATAATAGAATATTGTTTAAAATTTGATTACCCACAATCTTACCATGCTTTTCAATATTTTAAAATTCAACCAAAATTTGTTGAGTATTACTAGGAGCAAAGCCTCATTCCCGATGCTATGGGGAAACTGTTATCCTCACGGAGCTTATAGTCTGCTCTCAGGAGGTAACGTGGAAAGAAATACCAGCTCTACAGGGCAGAGTGAAAGAAGGGCTATGAAAAATGTAGTTCCAAAGTGTTGGCAACTATCTGGAAGAGCCATTCATTTTAACTGGAAGGATCTGGGAAGGCCTTTAATTAAAAGGTGACATTCAGGGGCTTCCCTGGTGGCGCAGTGGTTGAGAATCTGCCTGCCAATTCAGGGGACGCGGGTTCGAGCCCTGGTCTGGGAAGATCCCACATGCCGCAGAACAGCTGGGCCCGTGAGCCACAATTACTGAGCCTGCGCGTCTGGAGCCTGTGCTCTGCAACAAGAGAGGCCACGATAGTGAGAGGCCCGCGCACCGCGATGAAGAGTGGCCCCCGCTTGCCACAACTAGAGAAAGCCCTCGCACAGAAACGAAGACCCAACACAGCCATAAATAAATAAAAAAAAAAAAAAAAAAAAAAAAGGTGACATTCAAACCAAGCCTTAAAGGCGGAATAGAATTTGAGGCAAAGGATTGTTCTGTAGGTATTTTAGGCCATGAAAACCATGTCAGTAAAGGTGAAAAGAGGTGAAAGCAAGTATATATATAGGAAGCAGCAAGCAGTTCCCAGTGCCTGAAGCAAGGGACTCGTGGATTGGTGTGGAGAGTCAAAGACAGAAAAGGCGGTTTGGAAACAAATCTTAAAAGGACTTTGAATCATGTTATGGAGTTGGGTTTCATTCAGTAGACAGTGGGAAGCTAGTGAACATTTTGGGGGAGGGGAGGAATTTTATCTGACCCATGTTCTTGCTGGTATTATTACCTGCAAAGAATTAGGGAGATGAGAGATTCTAGGCAAGGAAACCAGATATAATAACCAAAAATTCCAAGTTATTGGGAATATTATATGCCAGGCATTGATAGACTAATTATTGTATTAACTAATATGATTATTATAATATACTAACATATTAATGATATAGGTGCTTTGTAGGATTTACTTAATTTTTACAAGCACCCTGGCATGTGAGAAATATAATCTTTATTTTAGAGATGAAGACATGGGAGGGTTAGAAAGATTTATTGCTCAAGGTCATGTAGGTCATAGGTAGTGGGGCTTGAAATGAGGTGATGGAAAAAAATTTGATTCAGAGCAACTGAGTGTGGGAGGTGAGAGAGACAGAGGGAGAAATTGAAGATGATTCCTACTTGGGTACCTTTAATGAAGGTACGAAGCATAGTCAAATAAGTTTGGGGTAAGTAAATAAGGAATTCTGCTTTGAAAGATTGGATTTGAGATGTGGGCAGGACAAGCCAGGTAGAAATGTGGAGCTGGTTATTGGAAATAGAAACGTGAAGGTGAAGCAGTCTGGGAGTAATCAGAACATTGGTGAGAGCGACAGCCTTGGGAGAAGGTATAGAACAGGAGAGGCTGAAGAGAGTCACGTCCATCTAAGAATGGAGAGGGGAGCTGGAGAAGGAATTATCAGAAAGGTTTGGAGAAACCGGAATGTGAAAGAGTAGTGAACAAGCAGTCAGGGGTGGGGGGAACTTCAGAAATCGTGGGTGGTAAGCAGGTCATTTATTGCTCACCAGAGAGGGAAGAGTGTGGGGATTCTTGCTTTATTTGGGAAGTAGAAGTCCATGGGTAGTTTATGAAAAACCAAAACCAAAAACAATTTTAGTGGAATGATCAGGAATTGAGTGTCAGGGGCTGAGGAAGGAGTGGGTAGTAGGGAAATCTGATGGGCTACAAGGGATCGAGGGACTGTTTTAAAATTAGGATGCGGGGAGTCCTTAAGCTAAGGGAAAAGGACAGTGGAGAGATTTCTAAAAGAGTGGAGGATAACTTATTGACTTTAGTTCCAAAATGAAATCAAAAGATGACCAGAGGACAGACAGAGACTCTGGCAAAGGAAAAGAATAAGGCTTTTCCCCCCCTATGACAGAAAAGGAATGAGAAGAGAAAAAAATGGGTGGTTATACCAAGAAAAAGTGAGACCTAATGGAGAAAAGCTGAGGAAATTATTTTCTGAAAATCTGTTTCTCAGAGAGGCCTTATTGGCCTTCTACGATATGTTTTGTATTTCCAAAGAGCCCTGTACTTATCCTTTAAAACATTCATCACACTTACAATTACTTGCTCAGCATCTGGTTCCACCACTAGATTTCAGTCTACTCTTTTAAGATGTCAGTCGGCATGTCTGTCTTGTTCCCTGCTGAACCTCCAGTGTATAGAAAAAACTGTATGCCTGGTGCATAGTAAATGCTCAAAAGAGATTTGATGCGTTAATACTGGATGATGCCATAGATTCTGTCTCTGTCTCTCTCTCTCTCTCTCAGCAGTGCTGAAAAACGCCTGACACACAATAAACACTTGACAGATACTTGCTAAATGAATGATTCTTCTCACTGAAATAGGAAGTACGTTCATTAATTGAGATAATAATAATTAAAACATTTTGAGTTCTCCCTGTGTGCTAGACACTAGATTAAGTAACAAAGAAACCACAGAGTTTCAGTGGTTTACGTAATAAAAGTTTCTTTCTTACTCAGTAACACTGCACAATGGCTGCTCCTGATGGGCAGGCAGCTCTCCTCCTTTTAGAGACCCAGGCTCCTTCCATCTTCCAGCTCCACCGTCTCTTAGGCCTTTGCCTGCAAACTGGGGAAGAGGATGAGAATGTGGCCGCACAGAGATGCAAATAGTTAGCAAGCCACTTTCTGGGGACAGAAATGGGAACATGAATTTTGATGGACGCTTAGCCATCTCTTCCACACATTTTTTTTTTTTTTTTTTTTACCATTTACAATAGCCCAATGAAGGAGGTACCATTATTATCTCCATTTTACAGATAAGACTACTGAGGCTTAGACCTGTCCCCAAAACAATAAGGTTCTAATCTGAGATTCAAACTCATGTCCCTCTGACTCAATAGCCCATTCTAAACCATTAGACCTTTGTTTCTCAAGTGGAAGTGATTTTGTTCCCAAGGTACAAGGGGACGTTTGGCAATGTCTGTAGACTTTT
This sequence comes from Balaenoptera musculus, assembly GCF_009873245.2. Lineage (NCBI taxonomy): Eukaryota > Metazoa > Chordata > Mammalia > Artiodactyla > Balaenopteridae > Balaenoptera > Balaenoptera musculus. The sequence continues at coordinate 22,312,359 of NC_045789.1, read as the reverse complement.
TTTTTTGTGGGGTGGTGTGGGAGGTGGGTAGGTATTACTGGCATCTAGTAGGTAGAAGCTAGGTATGCTGCTCACTATCTTAGAATGTATAGGACCTCCCCCACTCCCAGCATACACACACAAAACCAAAAGTTATCAGGCCCCAAATGTCACTAGTGCCAAGGTTGAGAAATTCAGCACCAGACTGTATACTACCCATGATGGTAGAAGGTCAAGTATAGGTAAGACATGATTGAAAAAATTAGGAACAGTTGCTGTGAGGAATAAGCTACAGTTCATTATGAAAGGATATGAAGGATTGGCAAAGAGCAGAAAGGTGCTGGTGGTTGTCAAATGCAGAAGAAGGTAAGTGGCTCTATTATTTTTCTATCAGCTACTTGGCATTTCTGGGACTTGATAGTACTTTTAAAGAAGTAAGTGATCTGTACTTTACTTTATTATCTTTTAAACCATTTTATTTCTGAACTCAGGGAGACCAGACTCGTCCTTTTATCACATCCAGTCCTACAAATGGGGCTAAATCCACTGCAGAAGGCTGGCTCTCTGAAAACCCATATGACCCGAATTATGGTGACGTACATTTTTATGACTATGTTGGTGATTGCTGGAATTGGAAAATTTTCCCCAAAGCTCGATTTGTATCTGAATATGGATATCAGTCCTGGCCTTCCTTCAGTACATTAGAAAAGGTAAGCCATCTTTGATTTCCCAGTGATTCAGAATGGTAGGCCATGGGTGTATGTCACGTCCTTAACAGTGGTTCAGAAAGTCAAATGAAATCTACTTCTTATTTAAATGGAAGTGTAGGAAGAAGATAATAGAAAAGAACTTTTTATCCTTAACCTTTGGGGTACTAAACTCTTGTAGTCATCATTTTGGGGATTATAACTTTTCTATATTGCTTTTAATTATGTTCCTTCAAGAGTATTCAAAAATTAAATGGAAGCCAGTGATTACTGAAGCCTGAGTTATTATCACATGTGAAAATTACTCTCACTTGCTACTTTCTATGTGTCCTGCAACTGTTTTATTACTCACACATATTCAGAACTGGATAGTTTGCTACAATAAGAGAAATGAATGTGATAAATAAACCTTTGTCTGACGTTATCATGTCACATCATTCCTTTTATTTTCTCCCCTCTTCTTCCTCCTCCTCTTCCATTTTCTTCTGCTCTTCCTCTTCCTTTTCCTTCATGTTGGTGTATTTGATTTTCAGTATGGCACTTCACTTTCTCTATTCCTAAAGATTACGTTTTGTAGATGGATTCTGTTTCAGACTTGTGTTCTTTTTTTTAACAGCTTTATGGAGACATAACTCACTGGCCATACAGTGTACTCATTTAATGTGTACAGGTTAATGGTTTTCAGTATATTCCCAGAGTTGTGCAGCCATCACCATGATCTAATTTTAGAATATTTACGTCACCTCAGAGAAACTCTGTACCCTCTGTATTAGCAGTCACTCCCTGCTCTCTCTGTCCCTCCCATCCCAGATCTAGGCACCACTAATCTGCTTTGTGTGTCTGTATTTTTGCCTGTTCTGTACATTTCTTATAATTGGGATCATAACATATGTGATCTTTTGAGACTGGCTTCTTTCACCCAGCATAAAGGTCTCAAAGGTCATCCCTGTTGTATCATGTATTAGTATGTCTTTCTTTTATATTGCTGAATAATATTCCATTGAATGGATAAAGCACATTTTGTTTATGCGTTCTTCAGTCGATATACATTTGTGTTATTCCCCATTTTTGGCTATTATGAATAATGCTGCTATTAACATTTGTGTACATGTTTTTGTGTGAACATATGTTTTCCATTCTATTAAGTATATACCTAGGAGTGGAATTGCTGGGTCATGTGGTAACTCTATGTTTAATATTCCAAGGAATTGCCAAACTGTTTTCCATAGTGGCTGCACCATTTTACATTCCCACCAGCAATGTACGAGGGTTTCAGTTTCTCCACATCCTCGTCAACACTTGTTGTTCCCCATTTTTGTTTTTTTTTTACATTTCCCTGGAAATTTACATTTACAGGAAATTTGTATTTATTTGATGGCCAATCATGTTGAACATCTTTTTATGTGCTTGTTGGCTCTTTATATATCTTCCTTGGATAAATAAAAAGTAGGCAAAAATCCTTTGCCTACTTTTTAATTAGATGGTCTTTTTATTATCAGGTTGTAAAAGTTTATTGTAAGAGCTTACAAAAAACATACCATCTATATGTACATGATATAGATGGTATTTTTTTAAATAGCTATATGATTTGCAAACATTTTCTCCCTATTAGTGGGTTGTCTTTTTACTTACTTGATAGTGTCATTTACAGCACAAAATTTTATTTATTTATTTATTTTAAAATATTTATTTATTTGGTTGTGTCGGGTCTTAGTTGCGGCATGTGGGCTCCTTAGTTGCGGCAGGCGGACTCCTTAGTGTGGCCCGTGGGCTCCTTAGTTGTGGCATGCGAAGTCTTAGTTGTGGCATGCATGTGGGATCTAGTTCCCTGACCAAGGATCAAACCTGGGCCCCCTGCATTGCGAGCATGGAGACTTAACCGCTGTGCCACCGGGGAAGTCCCAAAAGCACAAAATTTAAAATTTTGAAGTCCTACTTATCAATCTTCTCTTTTATTGCTTGTGCTTTGGTGTTGTATCTGAGAAGCCATTGCCTAACTTAAGATCACAAAAGTTTACTCCTGTGCTGTCTTTTAGTTTTAGCTCTTACATGGTCTATTTTGAGTTAATTATTTTGTATGGTGTGAGGTAGATGTCCAATTTTGGACAGCCAATTGTCCCAACACCATTTTTGAAAACATTATTCTTTCCCTAATTGAATTCTCTTGACCCTTTTGTCAAAAATCAGTTGACCATAAATGTTAATGTTTATTTCTGGATTCTCAATTCTGTTCCATTGTGTATGTCTATTTTATACTAGTATCCACTGTCATCATTATTATACTGTTGTAGTAAGTTTTGAAAGCTGGAAGTGTCAGTTCTCCAACCTTGTTCTTCTTTTCAAGATTGTTTTGACTGTTTTGGGTGCCTTGCATTTCCATATGAATTTTAGGATCACCTTGCTAGTTTCTGTAAAAAAGTCAGCTGGGATTTTGATGGGGATTGTGTTGAATCTGTAGATCAGTTTGCAAAGAGTTGCCGTCTTAACAATATTAAGTCTTCTGATTCATGAACATGTGATGTCATCTTTAATTTCTTTCAGTACTATTTTGTAGTTTTCAGTGTATAAGTTATGTACTTCTTTGGTTAAATTTATTCCTTAGTATTTTTTGGTGCTATTGTAAATGGAATTATTTTCTTAATTTTATTTTCAGATTGTTTATTGCTAGTGTCTAAATATACAATTGATTTTTGTACATTGAACTTATATTCTGCAACCTTGTAGAACTCATTTATTAGCTCTAATGGTTTTTTGTTTTTTGGGGTATGTGTGTGTGAATTCTTTATGTATAAGAGCATGTCATCTGCAGATAGAGGTAACTTTACTTTTTCCTTTCCAATCTAGATGCCTTTTGTTACTTTTCTTGCCTAATTGCCCTGGTTAGAACCTCCAGTACAGTGTAGAAGTGGTGAGAATAGACAACCTTTTCTCACTCCTTTTCTTAGGGAGATTCCTTTTTTTAGGGAAAAAGCCTTTTTATCATTTAGTATGATATTAACTGTAGGTTTTTCATAGATGCCCTTTTATTCCTAGTTTGTTGCCTGCTTGTATCATAAAAGGGTGTTGGATTTTGTCAAATGCTTTTTCTTCATCTATTGAAATAATCATGTAGTTTTCCCCCTTCTGCATCACTTGTGTGAAGTAACCACAGAAAAAGTTTTAAGAGAATTTAAAAGTCTTCCTCAATCTCACCACCTGAACACAACTATACTTCTACATTGAAGTTATATTGTATTTTTAACTTTAATAAATAATGCCATAACCTTAGTTCTACCCCTTGTTTTTTTATTACTCCCATATTGTGGGCCCAATCTTTTGGGAACACTGTTGTTTCAAAGTGAAAGAAGATGCAGTTCAGTATCCTGACTCAGGTAGGAACAAGTGCTGAGAATGGAAAAGAAGGAATGAAAGAAGAAAAATATTTACTGAGCAGATATTCTGTACCAGGTACATCATTTAACAATAATCCAGCCCTGAGGCCCAGAGGGAAATCAAGGCACTGTATAGTGAGAGTTCTGTCAATGTCCCCAGGTTGTAAGTAGCATATCTGTATTCAGGCTTATTGTCTGACTCCAGAATTGATCTATTTTCTTTTCACTACATTTCAGGAAGATGAGTGTTAGGAATTGCTAAACCTTTTAAAAAAAATCTATAAAAATTTCTATTCACCTCTCGAAAGTAATGGAATTCCCATGTTTTTGTGAAATGCCTGATGACATTCAAAGATACTAAACACTATATTTTAAAATAGGGAAAGATAAAGATAAGTCCTGTTTATTATGAACCCTTGATTTGATTGTTGCCTCTTTTCGAACTGCATTGCTTAGTTGAGAATTTGAGTAGGTGTTGGGAAAAGAAAACCTTTACGTAAAATCTTCACTATTACTTAGAGCTTTTTTTTTCATGCATTCAACAAATATATTAAAATGTCTTTCTCTGGTTGGGATACATTACTTCGTCGTAAAATAATCATATTTTCAACAGGTGATCATCAATATACAGCAATAGAAAGACTGGGTTTTGGAATAAACAGATCAGGATTTGAACACTAGAACTTCCACACGCTAGCTATATTGCCTTGAAAAGATTATTCATTCTTTTTGAATTTCAGTGTTCTCATCTGTAAATTGGGGTTAATAGTAGTAGATACTTCAAGGAGTGTTTGTGTACGTGTGTGCACATGCAGGTATGCATGTGTGCATGTGATGGTGTGTAGACATTAAGTTAATTAATACGTTGAAACACTTAGCACAGTTCTTGACACATAGTGATGAGCCCATAAAATGTAAGCTATTGTTACTATTAATATAGGCAATGCTAGTCATATGGTTTATACGAAGCTAGACTGCACTAATTAGCTTTGGATCTTGGGCAAATTACTTAGCCTTTCTGTGCCTGGTTTTCTCATCTGTAAAATAGGGTGATAATAGTACCCACTCATGGGGTTGTTATGATGATTAAAGAAGTTAATATTCTTAAAGCAATTAGAGCCTTATCTGACACTTTCTAATTCCTTCTGGTAGCATTGTTATAGCTGAAATTTACAAGAATTTCAAACCGTAGCTATCAGAAGGTAGAAAGCTTCCCACATAACAGATCAGGTTTATGATTATGGGATACATTCAATTTATTAGCAGCCAGAGGGCTGAGAGGCCAGGAGATGTGTTTCAGATTTTGAAAAGGAAGAAGCGTAGAAGAAGGGAAGACTATTGGTAAAGGTTTGCGCATCTCAAATGTGTACAAGATGACTGTAAATACTATACCTCTGTTTCAAATAAATAATAGAAGTAATTGGTGTTCTCTAAACTGCCTCGTGGTAACATTTTCAAAAAGTAAATACAATTTGGAAAAACCACCACATTAAATATGGCTAAGGTATGTTGCTTATATTTTGGTATAAATCAATTCCTAAAGAATAACTTTTTCCTTTTAAGGTGATTGGTCTGTGCATTGCATGATTACTGAGAATTCTAAGTCATATTTTATGAACAGGGATTACTAAGCTTTCTAATTTTCAGGTTTTTTTGAGGGTGGAGTGGAATATGTTTTTTCAAAGTCTCTGTGTAACTTGGCTTAAAACTCTGATATTTTCATATGTAGCCAGCAATTGTCTTACATCTTTGTCAAATGCTAACCATTCATTAAATCATTGGGCCTAGAAGCCAGAATTATTGCTTTTTTTTTTTCTCCTGTAGAAGGTACACTACTAACCTGTGTGGTATTTGTTTTTATTTATTTTTATTTTTGTTTTTTGTTTTTATTTTTTTATTTTTATTTTTTAAAATTTTTATTTATTTATTTATTATTTATTTATTTATTTTGGCTGTGTTGGGTCTTCGTTTCCGTGCGAGGGCCCTCCCCAGCTGCGGAGAGCGGGGGCCACTCTTCATCACGGCGCGCTGGCCTCTCACCACCGCGGCCTCCCTCGCTGCGGAGCACGGGCTCCAGACGCGCAGGCTCAGCAATTGTGGCTCACGGGCCCAGCCGCTCCGCGGCACGTGGGATCCTCCCAGACCAGGGCCCGAACCCGTGTCCCCTGCATTAGCAGGCAGACTCTCAACCACTGCGCCACCAGGGAAGCCCTGTTTTTATTTTTTACTTGACCTGATGATAGCTTCTCAAAGGAAAAGAAAGATTCTGTAAGTTAAAAAAAAAAAAAAAGATTTATTAGTAGGGGAAAGAAGTATCATTGTTTGGTTTGCATCTTCAACTATATCAAAATTAAACATGAATATATATCAAATATATTTAGTAATCACTGAGAAGCAAATGAGCAAGTGCTAAGCATTTACCATTTTACTAGTGATATTTTATTACTGTTAAAGAATTGACAGTTTTGGGCTTCCCTGGTGGCGCAGTGGTTAAGAAACCACCTGCCAATGCAGGGGACACGGGTTCGAGCCCTGGTCCGGGAAGATCCCACATGCCGCGGAGCAACTAAGCCCATGAGCCAAAACTACTGAGCCTGTGCGTCTGGAGCCTGTGCTCCGCAACGGGAGGGGCCGCAATTGTGAGAGGCCCGCGCACCGCGATGAAGAGTGGTCCCCACTTGCCGCAACTGGAGAAAGCCCTCGTACAGAAACGAAGACCCAACACAACCAAAAATAAATTAAAAAAAAAAAAAAAAAAAAAGTTCGTTCAGAAAAAGAAAAAAAAAAAGAGTAGCCCCTGCTCGCTGCAACTAGAGAAAGCCCGCGTGCAGCAACAAAGACCCAATGCAGCCAAAAATAAATAAATAAAATAAATAAATTTATAAAAAAAAAAAAAAAGAATTGACAGTTTTAAAAGAATGTTGATTTCAGTTCACTATTCAGTTTTGACAGTTTATTTACTTCGATAAAATGACCTTTTAAAATGCACATAACAAATATTTAAAAAAACAAGAAAAATGTTTTGATGAGACAAGACTTTTGATGGCAATACCAAAATGTAACTTTCTAGGTTTGAATAAGGCTAGTCTTTCACTAATAACAAGTATGATGGCAAAAACATGTGTGAAATTAGAGTCACAACAAACCTCGAGCTCTTTTCCAGTGTGTAGTACTTTTCAAGTTTATCAGGAGTATGGAGAAAATTAGTTTCACTCCTAACTTCCCAATTTGAACCTCTTATTCTTTACTTGAAAGGTTTCATCTAAAGAGGACTGGTCTTACGAAAGCAAATTTGCACATCATAGACAACATTTCACAGATGGTAACTATAAAATGCTTCACCAGGCTGAGCTTCACTTCAAACTCCCCCAAAGTGCAGATCAATTACGCAAGTTCAAAGACACTATTTATCTTACTCAGGTAAGCCATTTTTATTCTGGGCTTCAACACCTACCTGCAGTTAACATAAAGAGATCCTGTAGATTTATTTTATAAGCCTTTTGTGGTGAAAAATATTCAGGTTTTCATTTTGCTGATTAAAAAAAATTATCTGCTTCAAAATGGGTATTTGATGACATGTAGGACTTGAAATAGTTAATTTTTGGCATTTGTCTCTCTTACAAGAACAGCTCACAAAGTTCTACAACAAATTGTGCATTAAAATCTTCCCTAGCTCAAGATTACTATCAAGGTTCAGTAATTAAGTCAGTAGCATTTGCCAAGGAAAAAATGGGACAATGGAACACAATAGAGTCCAGAAACAGACTCAAGTATGATATAGTCACCTGATTTATGGTCACAATGCCACTGCAATCCTGTGGGAAAAGATAGTCTTATCAATAAACAGTACTGTATCAAGTGGGTATCTTTATGGGAAATAAATGAACTGTGACTCCATATACAAAAATTAATTTGATTAGTGATCAAACACTCAATTGGGAAAGGTAGTACGATAAAGTTTCTAGGAGAAAACATAGGAGAATAGCTTCATGACCTTGGCATACACAAACGATTTCTTAAACAGAACATAAAAAATACAGACTATGAAAGAAAATAATGATAAATTGGACTTCATTAAAATTATGGACTTTTGTATATCAAAGGCACCATTAAGAGAGAGAAAATGCAAGCCACAGACTGGGGAACAATATTTGTAGTACATATGTCTGACAAAAGATTTGTATTTAGAATAAAGAACTTCTGTAAAGCAATAAGAAAAAAGACAGATAACCTGTTAAAAAATGGACAAAAACCTTGAACAGGCACTTCATCAGAGAAGATAACCAGATGGTCAGGAAGTATATGCAAATATGCTCAATTTCATTCTTAATCCAGGAAATGCAAATTACAGCCATGCCAGGATACTCCTACACACTATGTACACAATGTAATTTTAGCAGAATGGCTAAAATTAGAAAGACTGACAATACCAACTGTTGGTGAGGAGGTGGGACAGCTGGGACTTTTAGACATTGTTAGTAGGAGTGGAAATTTGTTTAAACAGTTTGGAAAATCTTATGGCAGTTTCTACCCAAGTTAAACATTTGCTTTCTTCATGAATCAGCATTTCTACTCTTAGCTAGGTACCCAAGAAAAAGGAGTGCATACATCTGCCAACAGACATCTAAAATAATGTTCATTGCAGCTTTACTCATAATAGACCCAAACTGGAAACAACCTAAATGTTCTTTAACAGAAGAATTTACAAACAAATTGTGGAATATTTATACAATGGAATACTCCACAACAATAAAAAAGAATGAGCTACTGCTATCAGCTTCAGCCTTGATGAATCCTATAGACATTATGTTGAGCAAAAGAAACATTGTAGTTTCACTATAGACAAAATGAATCAAGATGATATAGAACAAGTTAATGGTAACCACTCTTGTGGAGGAAGATGGTGCAGTATGATTAGGAAAAGGTACAGGAAACTCTGGCCTGCTAAAAAAGTTTTGTATCTTGATCTGGGTACTGGTTACGTGGGTGTATACATATGTTAAAATTCACTGAGTTGTACACTTAAGATCTGTTCATATTATATTGTGTACCTTACTAGATTATTTTTAAACAGCTCTACTGAGATATAATTGACATACCATAAAATTCACTTGTTTTAAGTGTACAATCAAGTGATTTTTAGTGTATTTATTGAGTCATGCAACCATCACCATAATACAACTTTAGAACATTTCTGACACTCCAAAAAGATCCCTCTTGCCCATTTAAAAAAAATTTATTTATTTATTTATTTATTTATTTATGTTTAAATTTTTGGCTGCATTTTGGCTGCACATGGGCTTTCTCTAGTTGCGGCGAGCGGGGGCTACTCTTCATTGCAGTGCACAGGCTTCTCATTGCGGTGGCTTCTTTTGTTGCGGAGCACGGGCTCTAGGCACATGGGCTTCATTAGTTGTGGCGCACAGGATCAGTAGTTGTGGTGCACAGGCTCAGTAGTTGTGGCGCACAGGCTTAGTTGCTCTGCGGCATGTGGGATCTTCCCGGACCAGGGCTCAAGCCTGTGTCCCCTGTATTGGCAGGCGGATTCTTAACCACTGTGCCACCAGGGAAGTCCCCCCTCTTGCCCATTTGTAATCACTCTCCTTTCTCACTTTCAGTCCCAGGCAAACATTAATTTGCTTTCTGTTTCTGTAGATTTTACTTTTCTCAACATTTCATACAACTGGAATCATATAATATGTGATCTTTGGTATGTGGCTTCTTTCACCAAGCATAATGTTTTTGAAGTTCTTCCATGTTATAGCCATATATCTGTGCTTCATTTGTCTTTCTTGCTAAGTAATATTCTGTTGTATGGATATATCATGTTTTACTTACCTATTCATCAGTTGATGGACATTTGGATTATTTCCAATTTTTGACTATTATGAATAACACTGCTATGAATATTTGCATACACATCTTTGTACCTATATTTTCATTCCTCTTGAGTAGAAATATATGAGTGAAGTTGCTGAGCTATATGATAAATTTATGTTTAACTTTTAAAGAAAATATTGACCTGAATTTTGGGTAATATTTTTATCTTAATGTTTACAATTTATATTTTTTTTCAGACATGACCAATTTATTGAGAAAATTCAAATTTCAGTTTGGCGAAGTATAACCAGGGGCAGAGTTTGGGATAATCATTTCATTGGCGGCAACTACATTTTCTAGAGCTAATTGGCCATGGGGTAGTATCTGAAGGAAAGAAAACAAAACTTTAAAAAATAATTTAAATTATTGGGTGGGTGATAAACATACATATTTGCAGAGGAAACCAAACAAACAACCAGCTTACACAACTGAGGCATGAGAAATGCTGATGCTAGTAGAAACCCTTTATTCCATTTAGTTTGACAGACATTAAACACCTAATTTGTTCCAGACAGTGGGCTAGCTGCCAGGGTTGAGGTGGAGACACAAAAATCACCGAGGCGTCATCCCTGTCCTTAAGAAGTTTACAACAGCACATGTAAAAATGAGGGCTACTGGTGAAGTGCCAAAAAACTGCTCAAAAAACCTGGAGGGAGGAGAGTTTACCTTTACTTCTCAGTAGAGGCTGAGGTCGGGACCCTCTTAAATTAGGTGGTGTGGGTGAGGCAGGGGATAACATGCTGCCGAGTAAACAAAACTCTGGTGTCTAAGCATGTCTTGGCAACAGGAAATGGTCTGGTTCCTCCACAGCCTTCAGTGTGTGAGAGGGGAAGGGATATTCAAAGGTATTTAGTTTTATTTGAATCCCTCTCATCATTAGCCCACTATAAGAGATTGACAAGGAAGTGAAAAATGATTAAAAAAACCCACACATCCAAGTTTGAAGAGGCAGGGACATAGATGGGAAATACCATTTCATAGTTTTAGTGTAAACTCAACTGCTTGTGTATATCCATTTAGTAGCTTAAGTAAAACCATCAAAAGGGAAAAAAAAACTCCACTGGCAGCACCACGGTTCATCATGGCAGAACATGGTCTCTCCTGTTAGACTATAAAGCTAGCTTTGGCTACTGCCAATGGTGGATGTAAGGACACGATGGAAATTAAGTTCACTTTTAGTTTACAAACTAAAGTCTGTAAACATTTCCACCTTAACTGAACATAGATGACAAAGAAGGCTTAGAAGAGAGAATTTGGGGAGAGAGATGAAGTCTTTGTAGGCTAACTGAACTAAAAATGACTTGGGATGCTGTATCTCCTATTTCAAAAATACAGGGTGAGCAAGTCTGAATAATAGTTTTCTATGTGTATAACATACACCTCAAAAAACAATTCTAACACAACATACTACTAATCAAACATCACACGTTCTGCTTTTGCAATTTACACAAATTCCTGAATTTTAATACTTTAGGGAACCTTTACAAACACAACATACAACAAGTTGTGATATTATGCATCACCCTTAACTTCGGAAAGTTTGGCTTATATTATTTTATCTCAAAGGAAAACTAATGTTTATAAATGTCATTTTCCTATGGAATTAATTCATTACCCATTTTAAAAATTAATTTTTAGAAAAGAAGCTTCCCTGTAAGATAAATTGGAATGCAAACACCTCCCAGGCTTTGATGAAATAAAAACAAACAACTTATATGACCAGCACCTCATAAAACCAAAATCTCCTTTTGAAGCACAAAGTTCAGTTCTTCTTGCCCTCTTAGTAAACGCTAATCCGAACCCTCCCCGATCTAGGAACTGTTCTGGTTTGTTATGTCATCACATACATACAGTATTTTTTAACATTAAGAAATTCTTGACATGGTACCATAAATAAATAGCTAGTTTTTAAAACCAAAGTGACTCAGAGTACTAGAACAGATATAATAGCACACTAAAATGGTTTAAAAGTAAAATTAAAAAAAAAAAGAAATCTATCATGGTCTTATTAATTCAAATTAAAAACCAAAGATGAAGTATCATTTCAGACCTATATACATCAAGATGCCAGTTCTTATAAAAATGTACTTTAGTTGTAAATGCTAGATATGTAAAAATAAAACAAAAATTTTTAATAGATAGGGAAAATGGTAACTTTTGCCATTAAAATTTAAGTTCTTTTAATGTTTTTAATATTAGAGTTGGGGAAAATTCATTAAAGTTAAATAAAATTAATAATAAAATTATTTTTATATTTTTATTATATTTCATGAACCTGTGAATACACCTACGTTAAGACTATTTGAGAACCACTGCTTATTTGTCTGATATTTTTGCTATACTTGTTTCAAGTTCTGTGAGAGAAGGTAAAAGCCTATTCCCAATCATATCTGCAGTAATGTGTTAAACATCACATTTTAATTTTTGCATCTTAGCATCTAAGAATGTACCAGTTTTTATACAAACTCATGCTCACTCTCATCAGTTTTCTCCTGTATGAAAACACAAAACCCTGGATGGAAGTTGAAACAGAAAACTGTCAGCCAAAAGACTCTTTTTTTTGGAAGGTGATAAACTGATGAAGAAAATTTTAAATTTTCAACTGTAATATTATCAATTCAGGACGTTTTTCCTATGTAATATGTAATTTATAAACTTACCTCATAGAATACAAGTTTAAGGATTCTGCTGATATCTGTTCCTTTTAAAGTGTTGCAGTTCATCCTTATTAGTTTTTTGTAGCCAATATTCTATAAAAGTGTCTCAGTTTTGATATATGAAATAGGATGATCCTTATTTGCACACACGTGTGCATGTGTGAACCTTTTCAGCTGTTGTTTTTCATGCTGGCTTTCCTCCTCCCGGCTGTTCGTTTTATTACTGTTACTTTATTCTACTTCCCCAAACCGCATTCAAAGAACTAACAGAAATAATTGTTCTTTCTGAACTCATGAGCATCAGAGGTACACAGTCAGGAGCTGGTGTAGAAGTGGGATTATTTATTGGCGGTTTTTGTTGGTGATGGCTTTTGTCTGATCCTTTAAGCACAAGCGTCCTATCAGGCATTGGCTGGGGATTGGACTTGTCCTTGTTGGTTCTACCTTGGGACTTTTTGATATACTAGATGGGATCTGAGATGAAAGAAATCAGAATTATGATTTTTTTTGTTGTTTGTTTCCAGTGTTGGACTTTCTTGACTGAGTACAGACAGGAAATGTTAGGGTAACAAGTTTTTTTCCCCTTACTACTTTGATATTAGAACAATCATCTTTAACCTGTGTATAAGAAGTAAAACCTTTCTTTGGTCCATTTTCTCTGTTCCCACTCCCACCCCCGATCTTGTTCTCATAATCTGTCATACTGCTTTGAAGAACTTGCCTGTGTGCCACTTTTTAAGACATTCTGTTAAGCAATTTATTTTGTGTGCAACTTTCAGAAAAATCTTGGCAGAGAAAGCTGTGCAGTAAGTTTCTTTACATTTAGATCCTTCCCTAGCTTCTCTTTATCTTACAACCACAAAGGTATCCCTTAGGCTATTACCTCTTTAATTCTTCTAATATTCCAAAATAATCTTGCCCCACCTTTCATTCTCCTACTTTAACCTGTTGTATTGTATTCCAAATAACCTACATACCTAGGCACACTCTCTTAAGCTGTGTCACAAAGACCTCGCTGCTTAGTTTGAGGACTGTCTGTACTAACAAATCCGTTAGTTGACTTACTCGGCCACCATAGCCTCTTGCCAGCGTCCTAGAGAGGAAGCTGGGCTATGGACAGTCTTTACTAACCCCTTAGCTTATAGCCCCCTCTAGTGCTTTCATTTATTCTTCACATATTTGTTGAGCATGTAATGAGGGCTAGAAGTTTGGGGATGTCCTTGAGAGACTCAGAGTCTTTCGGGATTCATTTTATCTACCCATGTTGCAAGTTACTTGATCATAAGAACTAAGAAAAAAAAGCAGGCTATGCTGTAGGCTCAGGTGTTGATGATACCTGCTACCCTGGAACAGTGTCTTGTTTGGTAAGCAGCACTGAGATGTGATGGGGATCCAGGCCATGCTGAGCTTTTAAGTTGGGGGTAGGGTGGGTAAAGGAGGGGAATGAAGGTAAGATTAGTAACATAGTATATTATACACTAGTGTATTATATTTACATGCATCACGTAATTTAACAGTCAGGCAGACAATTAGCATTCTTTGCGTGTCTACTCAAACACCTGGCCCTGGGGCAGGAAGGTGCCTTGTATACCTTCTCATGTAATCTAACATCTCTAGACATTTCTGTTACTATTTCCATTTTATACATGAGGAAACAGAGGCTCAGAAAGGTTAAGTATTTTTCCCAAGTTCTCAGGGCAATGAATGGAGCAGGTTTCTGCTTTTTAAACTATAATATTAAATCTCTTCACAATTGAGATAAGGGAAATTCTATAACTACTGAGGTGGTTGGTTGAATTATAACATCAATTTTCAGCAGTTAAGTAAAGCAGACTTCAGAAATTTGGCACAGTAGAGAATATGAACAAAGCCAAAAGTTAATTCTTCGAAAAGATCAACAAAATTGAAAAACATTTAGCTAGCTTGGCCAAGAAAATAAGAGAGAAGACTCAATTTACTAAATCAGGAATGAAAGAGGGAACATTACTATTGACCTTACAGAAATAAAAAGGGTGATAAGGGAATACTGTAAACAATAAACAATTCTGTGACAAGTGATATATCCTAAATGAAATGGACAAATTCCTAGAAAGACACAAACTATGAAACCTGACTCAAGAAGAAACAGACAATATGAATAGACCTTTAACAACTAAAAAGATTGAGTTAGTAATTCAAAAACTTCTCTCAAAGATGGCTTCACTAGTGAATTCTAAAAAACATTTAAGGAAGAATTAACACAATCCATCACAAACTCTTCAAAAAAATAGAAGAGGCAAAATCGCTTCCTAACTCATTCTGTGAAGGCACTGTTATCCTGATACTAAAACTGGACAAAGACATATCAAGAAAAGTACACTACAGACCAATATCCCTTACGAATATAGACAGAAGAAAGTCTTCAGAGAAATAATAATCCAAATCCAGCAGCATATAAAAAGGTTTATATATCACAGTCAAGTGGGATTTATCTCAGGAATGCAGGGCTGGTTCAACATATGAATGTCAATCAATGTAATACACCATATTAATAGAATAAAGGAAAAACAACTACATGATAATCTCAATAGGTGAAGAAAAAGCACTAGCCAAAATCCAACACCCTTTCATGATAAAAAAATTCAACATACTAGGAATAGAAAGGAGCTTCCTTGACCTGAAAGAGAGCATCTGTGAAGAACCCATAGCTAATATCATATTTAATAGTGAAAGAAAGAGAGCTTTCCCCCTAAGATCAGGAAGAAGACAACGATGCCTGCTCTTGTCACTTCTATTCAACATTGTACTGGAGATTCTAGTCAGCACAATTAGGCAAGAAAATGAAATAAAAGACATCCAGATTGGAAAGAAAGAAGTAAAACTATATCTACTGATGAATGATCTTATATATAGAAAACCATAAAAAATCTACCTAAAAACCTATTAGAACTAATAAATTAATTTAGCAACTTTGCTAAAATCCTATTGATATAGGATCAATATACAAATATCAGTTGTATTTTAAGCAATAAAAAGTTTGAAAATGAAATTAAGTAAACAATAGTATCAGAAAGTATATAATACTTTGGAACATATTTAACTAAAGAGACATAAGACTTGCACACTGAAAACTACAAAACATTATTGATGGAAATTAAGGAAATGGAAAGACATTCTGTGTTCATGGATTGGAAGACTTAATATTGTTAAGATGGCAGAACTCCCCAAATTGATCTACAGATTCAACACAACTCCTATCAAAATTCCTACTACCGGACTTCCCTGGTGGCGCAGTGGTTAAGAATCCGCCTGCCAATGCAGGGGACACGGGTTCGATCCCTGGTCTGGGAAGATCCCTCATGCCGCGGAGCAAATAAGCCCGTGCGCCACAACTACTGAGCCTGCGCTTTAGAGCCCATGAGCCACAACTACTGAGCCCTCGTGCCACAACTACTGAAGCCCGCATGCCTAGAGCCTGTGCTCTGCAACAAGACAAGACACTGCGATGTGCCCGCGCACCACAATGAAGAGTAGCCCCTGCTCGCCGCAACTAGAGAACGCTTGCACACAGCAATGAAGACCAAACGCAGCCAAAAATAACAAACAAATTTTAAAAGATTATTAAAAAAAAAAATTCCTACTACTGTCTTTGGAGAAATGGGCAAAGTGATCCTAAAATTTATATAGAAATGCAAGGCACTAAGAATAGTCAAAACAATCTTGAAAAAGAAGAACAAGTTTAAAACACTTCCTGCTTTTAAAACTTACTACGAAGCTATAATCAAGGCAAGTAATCAAGGCAGTGTGGTACTGGCATAAGGACATAAAGACTGGCATAAAGACAGACTTGAGAGTCCAGAAATAAGCACATACATCTATGGTCAATTGATTTTCTACAAGGGTGCCAAGACAATAAAATGGAGAAAGAATAGTGTTTTGAACAAATGGTGTTAGAATAACTGAATATACATATGTCAGAGAATGAATTTGGACCTCTACCTCACACCGTATACAAAAATTAAAATGGATTAAAGATCCAAATGTATGAAACTCTTAGAAGAAAACATAGGTGTGAATCTTTGTGAATTTTGATTAGGTAACAGTTTCTTAGATAGGACACCAAAGCACAAGCAACCGAAGAAAAAAATAAATTGGACTTCATCAAAATTAAAAACTTTTGTGTGTCAAAGGACACTATCACAAAAGTGAAAAGATAATCCACAGAACGGGAGAAAATATTTGCAAGTCATATGTCTAATAAGGATCTAATGTCCAGAATATATTAAGAACTCTTACAACTCAATAATGAAGACAACCTAATTTACAAATGGGCAAAAGGTTTGAATAGACATTTCTCCAAAGAAAATGACCAATAGGTACATGAAAAGATGCACATTATTAGTCACTAGGGAAATGCAAATCAAAACCACATGAGATACCACTCATGTCCACTAGGATATCTAGAATTAAAAAAAAAAAAAGAAAATAACAAGTATTGGTAAGTGTATTTGGTCAGGATTCTCCAGAGAAAGCAGAACCAATATGATATATGTAGACATATAAAGAGGAAAATTGTTACAGGAATTGGCTCAAATGATTACAGAGGCCGAGAAGTCCTACAATCTGCCATCTGCAAGAAGGGGAACCAGGAAAGCCTGTGGTATAATCAGTTTGAGTCTTGAGGCCTGAGAACTGAGGGCCATTGGTGTAAGTCCCAGAGTTCCAGGGCCCAAGAACCAGGAGCTCCAGTGTTGGAGGGTAAAAGAAGCTGTGTCCCAACTCAAGAAGAGAGAGAATTCACCCTTCCTCTACCCTTTTGTTTGATTCAGGCCATCAGCCAACTGGATGATACTC
The DNA here is from genome assembly GCF_009873245.2 of Balaenoptera musculus. Classification (NCBI taxonomy): domain Eukaryota; kingdom Metazoa; phylum Chordata; class Mammalia; order Artiodactyla; family Balaenopteridae; genus Balaenoptera; species Balaenoptera musculus. The sequence goes on along the minus strand of NC_045789.1, from coordinate 22,294,932 downwards.
ACACTCTGGTGAGGACGGACCTTCTTTTCTCGGTCTATTGACTCACCAGAAACATCCTCACAGACACACCCAGAAATAGTGTTTACCAGCTGTGGAGGCATCCCTCAACCCAGTCAAGTTCACACATACAGTTAACCATCACAGTAAGGATGTGGAGAAATTAGAAACCTCAGATGTTGCTGGTGGGAATGTAAAATGGTACAGCTACTGTGGAAAAGTGTGTCAGTTTCTTAAAAAGTTAAACAGTTACCATAGGACACAGAAATTCTACTCTTAGGTATATATCCAAGAAAAGTGAAAACATGTTCACACAAAAAGTTGTGTATAAATGTTCATAATAGCCAAAAAGTTAAAACAATCCAGATGTTTATCAGCCAATAAGTGGATAAACAAAATGTGGCATATCCATACAATGAAATAGTATTCAGCAGAATAAAAAGGTTTGAAATACTGGTACATACTACAACATGGGTGAACCTTGAAAACTTTAGGCTAACTGAAGGAAGCCAGTCACAAAAGGCTATATACTGTATTATTCCACTTATGTGAAATGTCCAGAATAGGCAAATCCATAGAGACAGAATGTAGATGAGTGGTTTCCAGAAGCAGAGGAGAGAGGAGAATGAGGAGGGACAGATTAACCAGTACAGATTTTAGAGGGTGATGATGAAAATAGTCTGGAATGAGGTAGTGGTGAGAGCTGCACAACCTGTGACTATACTAAAAACCAATGAATTATAAATTGTAAAAGAGTGAATTGTATAATATGAATTATCTCCAGTTAAAAAATGGCTTTATTGGAAGATTCTTATTGTCAGGATAATTTTATTTTATTTATTATTATTTTTTTAATTAATTAATTTATTTATTTTTGGCTGTGTTGGGTCTTCGTTTCTGTGCGAGGGCTTTCTGTAGTTGCGGCAAGCGGGGGCCACTCTTCATCGCGGTGTGCGGGCCCCTCACTGTCGCGGCCTCTCTTGTTGCGGAGCACAGGCTCCAGACGCGCAGGCTCAGTAGTTGTGGCTCACGGGCTCAGTTGCTCCGCGGCATGTGGGATCTTCCGAGACCAGGGCTCGAACCCGTGTCCCCTGCACTGGCAGGCAGATTCTCAACCACTGCGCCACCAGGGAAGCCCCAGGATAATTTTAAGTAAATAAAGTATATAAATACCATCGTATCAGGAGAACTTATCACATGGCTTCTCCTAGTTCCAAGAGTGGAGGGTGTGGTTCTGAGCATGTAGCCCAGCTACAACTCTGTCACTCTGGAGGAAGGGGAGAATGGGTTTTTGTAGGCAGCAACCTTCATCACAGTGGCAGAGCTAGAATTGGAACCTAGGTCTTGGTGTCCTGGTCCAATTTCTTTTTCCCATACCATGTTTCTCTAAGGAGACTGATTTCATAAGTGTAATCAAGCAAGCTGCTGAAAATAGGCATATTTTTGAAACTAAAATAAGATTTGTCTGCTAACAGTGGGACTGAGTAACCTAGGAAATGACTAAGCATTTATCCTTCTCATATATAAAGATTGCTTTCTTTAGGAAAAGATGCATGAATATATAAATACAGGTACAATTTTTAAAGGGAAAGAGGCAGTTGCAGAGATTTTTTTTTTCCCCAGGGAAGTAGGATTGTACATTTTCCCTTTAAGATGGATAGTGGGCAATGGCCTTCTGCATTTTTATGAACAAAGGTGTCATTCATTAGCCCTAACTGGCACCGACTGGTGTGGATAAACCCAGATCCATGTTATAGGCGTGGCACCATCTGCCTGTGGAGGGTACTGCCTGGTGCACATGCCAGAACCCAGAGCACCGAAGAGCCTTGGTTATCACTTTCACACTAAGTTCAGGTGTGATAGGCCACTAGTTAGAGCTTGCTTAGTGCTCTTTTCCTTTCATTCCTAGCAAGGCTTAGGAGTCCTGCTTGCCTTAAAAATTTTTTTAAGTTTAAAAGGATTGCTAATGTTTACCTATTAAACCAGAAAAGGCAAATTACAGCTAGGAAATTGTTAGAATAGATATACAGAAATAAATATATTTTGCAGGTAGTTCTGAGAATTGAAATAGTTCAGGGACTGAAAACTCAAATGTTTGTAGGGGCCGGGCAGGTAATTTAAATGGATGAGAGTCTGAATATTGGGGATTGTGGCAAAATGGAGCATACAGGCCCTGACTTAAGACATTAAACGACAGCAAGAAGAAACAAAAAGCACCCGCTCTGTGAGCCAGTTAAAACCTGCGTGGGGCTGAGTTCTGCCTGGAGGCTTGCAGTTTATGTCAGCCTCTTGACTGGAACATAATATAGCAACATGCAACAAGGACTTTAAATTGTGTCATATATTATTACCAAAAGAGACAACACAAGAGGCAAAGAAATTAATTTGGACATAAAATGTTCTTAGCTCTTGTATTTAAAGAAAAAATCTGCAAACCATTCAAATGCCTAATAATTACTGGAGAATGATTCATCAAACTATGGTATAACTATATAACCATTTAGAGCACAGAGATATATAGAAAATGCCAGGGCATCACATGGAAATGTACACATGTGAAAATTAAGTGAGAGTAGAATACAAAATTATAAATGTATATGAGTTAAAGTGTATGTTAACAAAGATCAGGAAGGAGTTTGGAGCGTTGTAAAAAATTTGCCACTCATCAGACTTTTTCCCCCTGAAAAGAAGCTTAAATTCACCATGAAGAAAATGCAGGTCACCTCTACCAAGCCCTTCAGTAAAATATCTAATCGTCCTTTGGATTAGATCCAACTAAGCACAAGCATGACTGTTTCAATAGATGTGGCTTTGTCCTAGAAGTTTTTATTTTTGCCTGAAAGGGATGACTTAATTTCCTACCCTGGTATACACTGATGTTTTGTTCCCCACCTCAAAATTCTGATTTTTACTTTTCTCCTATTCACCCTGTTTTATAAATCTGGATCCAAGGAAACTGATTCCAGTCCCAAACTTATTTATTTATTTTTTAAATTTTTATTTATTTATTTATTTATGGCTGTGTTGGGTCTTCGGTTCTGTGCTAGGGCTTTCTCTAGTTGCGGCAAGCGGGGGCCACTCTTCATCGTGGTGCGCGGGCCTCTCACTATCGCGGCCTCTCTTGTTGTGGAGCACAGGCTCCAGACGCACAGGCTCAGTAGTTGTGGCTCACGGGCCCAGTTGCTCTGCGGCATGCGGGATCTTCCCAGACCAGGGCTCGAACCCGTGTCCCCTGCATTGGCAGGCAGATGCTCAACCACTGCGCCACCAGGGAAGCCCCCCAAACTTCTTGAGTGACGCCCCTCCCTCCATTCTACTCGTGAGTCCATGCTGAACCAAGTCCCATAGCAGAATATTGCAGGTCCTTTGGCTTCCTTGGTGTATCAGGAATGGCCCAGGCTTTGGAGATACTTCAGATCCTGGAAGTTCCAGAATTGTTGGCCAGCACCCAAAGTGGAGTGTCCATGGTGGTCGCCATCTGATGCCCGTGCTTGGCCTGTCAGGGCTGGGCTAGCACCTCTGGAGTGTCTGGTGATCAGAACACCTCTCCCCGTGTGCTCCTTATTGGTGTGAGGAGGGCTTCCTCATCTTCTCCTCCTGCGACCCCTTTACACACAGTCCATAAAGCCTTAGCCGAGTTTTCAGGAATCTCAGGACGAGAACAGAGACTTCTTGTTGTTCAGTGCCTCGGGTGTGTGCGCTGCAGGGCAGGGGCTGTGGCTTGCTTGGTTTTGTGCCCATGGGCCAATTTTAGCTTGGTTGGTGGGGACGTCATTTGGGGGCTCAGGTGATTTAAATAAGTTCAGATATTATCAAATTTTAAAAACAAATACAAAGGTTACTTTCCATGCTGATGTGAGGTTAAATCTCTAGGGGGCATGCATTGATAATTGGTGCTGCCCTCAGATCTGTTTCCACTAAGATTTCATTTGGCTGCTTTGCCTTCACTGAACTTTCTAGAAATCGCTCCACAACGCTGATTTTGTACAGTAACGCGACAGACATGTGAACGTTTAATCAAGGGGCTTGATTTCTCTATGCCTAGCTATCCAGGCCTAGAAGTAGATGAATCTCTTTCTTCTTTAGTTCCGGCGAGATTGGTATTTTTAGAAGGAACTTGGTTAGAGATCCTGAGTCTAATTGTTACTCACCCGGGTCCTTGGACTCTTAATCCATAGAAATTGATAAGAGGCCAGAGGAGAATTTCAGGCAAGGCTTTATCAGGACTCGAGCTGCAGCATGAGGGAGCGAAAACAAGTAACAGGTGCCGTTGCTTCCCTGGCTCCTTAAAAGGGGTGAGGCTGGAGGTGGGTTGGTGCGTTGGCTGGGAGGCGTAGTTGAGGTGGTCTGCGCACCCCCTGGTGGTGCTGTGTGCAGGGGTCACGCCCGGTACCCTGCTTTTGCTTCCGGCACCTCAGAAATGGCAGTTGGTTTGTGGCCTGTTTGTATCTTATTGTTCATAATTTGCTCCCACTGTGCATGTTTGCAGTTCGTTTTAGTGCTGTCTAGTTTCTTTGCATTGTTGCTTGCGGAGACGTTTGTCCAGGTGCAAGCACTCTGGTAAAGGGTCCCAGGTCCCAGCCTATCTCATAATTGCAGATTAACTTGACTGTTATAGATCATAGTTCTTAGGCCTATTTTTCGTATTTCATTCCTTGACTTAGTGCTAGACTAATATATTCAGAGAGTATCCTGTGGTCATTTTGAGCTGGCACCCTTGCCACTCTGTTCGTGAGATTCTTACTTTCTTTAGAGTGTTATTTGCCTGTTGTCACTGCTGTGCTCCCGGTGGTCTGGTTCCTGAATGGAAAGGGCGTTTCTTTACCTGCTCACAGCTAACATCATCTCTTACCCAGAAGATCATAATAGATTTCTAAATGGTCTCCCCAGACGCCCTCTAATCCCCTGACTCCTTTCAGTGGTCAGTCGCCTGTTGCAAATGCAAGTCTGCTCACTCACCCTTTAGCTTAAAAGCTTTCTGTGACTTCCAGTTGCCTTCAGGATGCATCCCAAACCCTCCCAGGTCTGCCCCCGCATCTCACCAGTCTTGCTGTCTTTGCTCCCGGCTTTCTGAGTTCAGGCTGCCTTGGCCTTCTTTCAGTTCTTTGCTGTGCATTCTCCTCTCACCACACGTGTCCCCTCTGGCTGCAGGGTTCTGCCTTCTCTCTTTTTCTCTTTCCCGTACTTCGAGGCCAATCCCCCTCCTCAGCTAGACCCATTTCCCCTACTATCCAGGCTCCTAACATCACACACCTCTCTTTCTTAGCCCTCATTACTGTTTAAAGTTTCCACATATTTGTGTGATTCTTTGGTTAAGGCCTGTCTTCTACACAAGCCAATACGCTCCACAAGGGTGGGCTGTCTCTTTTTTGCTGGGAGAGGGGCTTACCATTACGAGCATGCAACACACACTGTAGGTATTTATTAAATTTTTATTGAACGGCCATGATTTCTTCTCGCTTTACCCTTCTGGAGTTTTACAGCTCTGCCTCATGTAAGTTGTAACTTCATCTGTGACTTCCTCACTAGCCAGCTCTCCTCGATCTAAAGGTCTGGCTTCACTGGAGCTTTTCTAGCTTTTTAGGAAGGCATCTGAACTTAGTCTTCTAGTGGCCATTTATGCATCCCTCTTTTTCCTCCTCTGTGAAAATCCAGACCCTACTCTAAGGCCGTCCTTTTCTCTGACTGGGGAATCCTTGCAGCTCTGACTGTCTCTCCAGGTTCTCCTCGGTGACCTCTCCTAATGAGCCCAGTGACCTCTTATTCATGAGCCTCTCCTAACTACAGCTCCAAGCTCAGAGATGTGATACCCACAGTGTCAGTAACAGCAGCAATAAAGGAGACTGGTTTTTCAATGATGATGACAGTAATTAAGGGTCTTGCATGAAGTTTTTTCATGCCTCTTAAATAAGAACTAAATTTACTTGTCTCTTTGTTGCAGTTTACCATCTGTTCTGATATAACGAAGGAATTGCATTCATAAGAAGTTTTACCTTATCAAAAGGCATGATATAAAAACAAGTGCTTGACTAGAAGAAAGGGGTTAGGGATTTGACAATATCAGAGTCATAATATAGTTCTTTTTCTATAGAACTTTTTTCTAATAAACTATTTTCTTAATAGCCACGAATGTGTTAGTAAAACCCATCACTGCCCAAAACTTAGTGTTTGACTACATATAGCATTTGCTCTGGAATCATCGTCTTTGTTTTCCATCATTGCCTCCACTATCGTTAGCAAAGAACCTTTTACACCATCCTATTTCCACGATTACCTGATTACCCATTGTTAAGCCCAATACCAAGCTTCCCCCCAAACCCAGCTGTTATAGACAACAGCTTCTCATACTAAGGGGTTGGTTCCAGATCTAGTATAATGATGGTATATATAATGGTAATTAAATTCCCAAATTTATTCAAGCCTATAATTTTCTCAGATCTAGACAGCCTACCTCAAACAAAAACACCTGTGTTTTTTTTTCAATCTTGCAATGGACTAAGCTCTTTTTTTGAATAATCTTTTTTTTAAGATTGAAGTGTAGTTGATTTACAATGTTGTAAGTTTCTGGTGTACAGCAACATGATTCAGTTATACATATATATACTTTTTCATATTTTCCATTATGGTTTATTACAGGATACAGAATATAGTTCCCTGTGCTATACAGTAGGACCTTGTTGTTTATTCTATATATAGTAGTTTGCATCTGCTAGCCCCAAACTCCCAGTTCAACCCTCCCCCTGCCCCTTGGCAACCACAAGCCTGTTCTCTATATCTGTGAGTCTGTTTCTGTTTTGCAGGTAAGTTCATTTGAAAAACACCTGTGTTTTAATGTTTTCCCCTGAATCAGGTGATGCAGGCCCAGTGTGTCAAAACAGAAACTGAATTCTACCGCCGCAGTCGCAGCGAGATAGCGTTTGGAGAAGGGCACACCATGGGGGCACTTTATTGGCAGTTGAATGACATCTGGGAGGCTCCTTCCTGGTCTTCGCTAGGTAAGTGTTTCAGCATTCTTTGTGTGAGTGAGAGAAGGCCATACCTGTGGGGAGAGGCACTGAGAGAGCACAGAGCTGGAGGGGTCAGATGAACCCAAGCAGGACTCCAGGGCCAGGAGGCCGTCCGGCTGCTGGTCTCGGAGCTGTGGCCTCCTCTCCCACCTTCACAGTCTTTCCAGGAGCCTTAGAGCACAATGAGTTCTGAGCTGTGCAGTCGCAAAAGCAGGCGAAGGAAGGGAAAGATTCATGCGTGAAGATCTCAGCCGTGTGTCTTCTAATTGTTGCTTAGAATTTTGAATTTATTTAAGAGGACTTTCCAGGGCAAAAGGAGATTTACATAAGCACCCCTTCTTCTGTTTAGGAGAATTCAACCACAGGAAAGTTTGGCCCAGCTAAGTGTTAAAATGTCCCTTTGCTGACTCCCCTTCAAGTCCATCAGGTCATCTTTCTTTTGCCCTGTTGATCTCTTGGAGGAAAGGGAGTTGAGTGAGAAATCCAAGTAAGAAGGGTTATCAGGTGAACCTGTCTGTTCAACGAGGAGCAGGTGAGATGGCTGACATTGTACTTGCAGTTTGAATTATTTCATCTATTTTGGTGCATTAAAAAAAATTAAGGTGTAATAATGAATGTTGGCCTTCACTAGAGGTGATTTGAAGCCAAGTTCAGTTAATGATATAAACAAAAGTTTTGGGTCAAAAATGAGGCAAGGCCATAAAGTAAGAAGGCCCTCTTGCTGGGTGAGGCTCTTAAACAAGCTGAGAATGCAGATCACAGAGTTCCTTCCCCACATGCTTTGATCGGTGCTCATGACCTCCTGCAGGGAACTGCAGTCTTGATCAGGTTTCCCTGATCAAACTCTTGATCTCCACCAACCAGAGAAAAGGGTATTGAATGAGAATCAGGGGGTAGATGCTAGGGGAATAGCCTTTCTGGGACACTTAAACTGGAGAAAGAGATATTGTTCAGAGACACTTGGAGCCTGGCCCTGCTTCCTATCTGCGGATGCGGTGGTGGTCTTCTGAAACTGAGTTCGGTTCAAGAAATGGGAGAGCCCAGACTTTGTAACTCTTCCCTTAAATGACCCTATGTTCTTAAGAAAGGATTTAAGAGTATGATGGCAGAGTAAGAATTTGTCTGCCTCCTAAACTCTGGCAGGACAATGCATTCGAGGAGAGGGTCACCATCTCCTGGGGGTGTCACCGTTCAGTAACTAAGGTGTGTATCACTGAGACCTTTTGCTTCAACTGCTGTTCTCTTGAATGTCTTTTGTTTGTGGCCTTGATTGCTGCAACCACACATTTGAAGTCTTTCTCCTGTAATGGATGTCACATGTGAGAGTGTTTAAGTTATCTCAGGTCCAAGCCATTTTCCATTTATCAGAAAACTTTCCAAATATAGGTTCTAGTTCATTTCATAGATCTAATTGGAAAGGCCTCTCCGCCCTTCCCCTCTCATTGTTATTTTTAAGGGGAAATACTAAGAGTTGGAATTGAAGTGCTGGAGAGTTGCACTTTTGCAAAACCTAAAGAAATCAGTTCTAGCTTAACCTCAAAACCGTGTTCCTTCATCTCAACAGCTTGCACTGGTGAATTCTGGAAGTGCTCCCCCATTCTCTCCCCCCCTCTCTTCCACCCACTTTCCCTCATCTTACTCTCTCACCCCCTTCTCTCTCTCTCTCCCTCTCACTGTATACCTCTCTCTGAAGCTATCTGGTGATGCAGTGTTTTGTGGAGAAGGATCTTCTTTCTGAAATAGAGGCATGTTGAAATATTTTTTAGTTTGTGGGTTTAGCATACCAGAGATGCCAACAGGGCACAGGATTCTGCAGGTTTTTGATAGCTTCTAATTGTATTTGAGGAGTTGTCATTAATTGTCATGCGTTTGGATGTTCCCCTCCAGTCTGAACTTACCAGCCATATTTGTGATTGTGGTTGCTTTGTTTCACTCAGAGGATTTTGTGCCTATGGGAAAAGGAGACTTTGAGTTCTAAGTAACTTTATTTTTTTAAAAAAATATTTAATTTATTATTTATCTATTTTTATTGAGGTATAGTTGATCTACAATATTAGTTTCAGGCGTACAATATAGTGATTCAAAATTTTATAGATTATACTCCATTGAAAGTTATTATAGAATATTGGCTATATTCCCTGTGCTCTACAGTAAAGCCTTGTAGCTTATTTATTTTATACATAGTCGTTTGTACCTCTTAATCTGCTGTCCCTATGTTGCACTTTGCTCCTTCCCTCTCCCCACCAGTAACCAATAGTTTGTTCTCTGTATCTGTGAGTCTGTTTCTGTTCTGTTATATTCATCCATTTGTTTTATTACACATATAAATGATAACATATAGAGTATTTGTCTTTCTCTGTCTGACTTATTTCACTAAGCATAATACCCCCCAGGTCCATCCATATGTTGCAAATGGCAAAGTTTCATACTTTTATGGGCAAGTAATATTCCATTGCATATATATATATATATATATATATATATACCACATCTTCTTTATCCATTCATCTGTTGATGGACACTTAGGTTGCTTCCACATCTTTGTTCTTGTAAATAATGCTGCAGTGAACATTGGGGTGCATGTATCTTTTCGAATTAGTGTTTTTATTTTCTTTGGATATATACCCAGGAGTGGAATTGCCAGGTCTTATAGTTCTAATTTTAGTTTTTTCTGAGGCACCTCCATCCTGTTTTCCATAGTGGCCACATCAATTTACATTACCACCAACACTGTAGGAGGGTTCCCTTTTTCTCCACATCCTTGCCAACATTTATTCTTTGCGGTCGTTTTGATTATAGTCATTCTGACAGATGTGAGGTGATACCTCATTGTGGTTTTGATTTGCATCCCTGATGATCAACAATGTTGAGCATCTTTTCATATGCCTGTTGGCCATCTGTATGTCTTATTTCGAGAAATGTCTATTCAGCTCTCCTCCCCATTTTTTGATTGGGTTGTTTGTTTTTTCTATATTGAGTTGTATGAGCTGTTTATATATTTTTGTATATTAACCCCTTGTCGGTCGTATCATTTGCAAATATTTTCTCCCAATCAGTAGGCTGTCTTTTCATTGTGTTTGTGGTTTCTTTTGCTGTGCAGAAGCTTTTAAGATTAATTAGATCCATTTGTTTATTTTTGCTTTTGTTTCTTTTGCCTTAGGAGACAGAGCCAAAAAAATATTGCTACAATTTATGTCAGAGTATTCTGCCTATGTTTTCCTCTAGGGATTTTATGGTTTCTGGTCTTACATTTAGGTCCTTAATCCAGTTTGAGTTTATTTTTGTAACTGGTGTGAGAAAATGTTCTAATTTCATTCTTTTACATGTAGCTATCCAGTTTTCCCAGCACCATTCATTGAAGAGTGTGTCTTTTCTCCATTGTATATTCTTGCCTCCTTTGTCGTAGAGTAATTGACCATAAGTGTGTAGGCTTATTTCTGGGCTCACTATTCTGTTCTATTGATATATGTGTCTGTTTTTGTGCCAGTACCATACTGTTTTGATGACTAGCTTTGTAGTATAGTCTGAAGTCTGGGAGCATGACACCTAGAGCACTATTCTTCTTTCTCAAGATTGTTTTCACTATTTGGGGTCTTTTGTGTTTCCATACAAATTTTAGGATTATTTGTTCTAGTCTGTGAAATATGCCATTAGTATTTTGATATGGATTGCACTGAATCTGTAGATTGCCTTGAGTAGTATGGTCATTCTAACAATGTTAGTCCCATCTATGAACACAGTATCTCTTTCTGCTTGTTTGTGTTGTCTCCAGTTTCTTTCATCAGTGTCTTATAGTTTTCCATGTACAGGTATTTTCCCTCCTTAGTTAGATTTATTCCTAGGTATTTTTATTCTTTTTGATGTGATGGTAAATGGGATTGTATACTTAATTCCTCTCTTATAGTTTGTTGTTAGTGTATAGAAATGCAACAAATTTCTGTATATTAATTTTGTACCCTTTGACTTTACCAAATTCATTGATGAACTCTAGTAGATTTTGGTGCTGTCTTTAGGATTTTCCTTTTTTTTTTTTTTCAAGTAATGTCTGAAACATTTATATTAACATATTTCCACACAAATAACCCAAAGAAAGTTTTGTATTAGTTGTTTTTTTTGTTTGTTTGTTTGTTTTTTTATACTGCAGGAGGATTTTCTTAGTATCATGTCATCTGCCAACAGTGACAGTTTTCCTTCTTCCTTTCCAATTTGTATTCTTTTTATTTCTTTTCTTTGTCTGATTGCTGTGGTTACGACTTCCAATACTATGTTGAATAAAACTGGGAGAGTGGACATCTTTGTCTTGTTCCTGATCTGAGAGGAAGTGCTTTCAGCTTTTCACTGTTGAGTACGATGTGAGCTGTGGGCTTATCGTATATGGCCTTTATTATGTTGAAGTATGTTCCCTCCATACCCACTTTATGGAGAGTTTTTACCATAAATGGATGTTGAATTTTGTAAAAAGCTATTTCTGCATTCATTGAGATGATCATATGGTTTTTGCCTGGTTTTGGAATCAGGTTGATGCTGGCCACATGGAATGAGTTCAGAAGCTTCCTTCCTCTTCCATTTTCTAGAAGAGTTTGAGAAGGATTGGTATTAATTTTTCTTTGAATGTTTGGTAGAATTCATCAGTGAAGCCATCTGGTCCTGGACTTTTGTTTTTTGGGAGGTTTTTTTTTAATTAAAAAAAAAATTTTATTTATTTATTTATTTATTTTTGGCTACACGCGGGCTTTCTCTAGTTGCGGCGAGCAAGAGCTACTTTTTGTTGAGGTGTGCAGGCTTCTCATTGCAGTGGATTCTCTTGTTGTGGAGCACGGGCTCTAGGTGCGCGGGCTTCAGTAGTTGTGGCACGCGGGTTCAGTAGTTGTGGCTCACGAGCTCTAGAGCGCAGGCTCAGTAGTTGTGGCTCATGGGCTTAGTTGCTTCACGGCATGTGGATCTTCCTGGACCAGGGCTCGAACCTGTGTCCCCTGCATTGGCAGGCAGATTCTTAACCACTGCACCACCAGGGAAGCCCTTTTGGGAGGTTTTTGATTACTGATTCAGTCTCTTTACTAGTAATTGGTCTGTTACGATTTTTTATTTCTTCATGATTCAGTCTTGGAAGGTTATATGTTTCTAGGAATTTATCATTTCTTCTAGCTTGTCCAATTTGTTGGTGTGTAGTTGTTCATAGTAGTCTCTTATGATTCTTTGCACTTCTTTGGTATTAGTTGTATTGTCTCTTGTTTCATTTTTGATTTTACTGATTTGAGCCCTCTCTCTTTCTTTTGTGATAAGTCTGGCTAAAGTTTTATCAGTTTTGTTTATCTTTTCAAAGAACCAGCTCTTGGTTTCAGTGATCTTTTCTATTTTTTCTAAGTCTCTATTTTGTTTATTTCTGCTCTGATCTTTATTATTTCTTTCCTTCTACCAACTTTGGGTTTTGTTTGCTGTTCTTTTTCTAAGTTCCTTTAGGCATAGTGTTAGGTTGTTTATTTGCAATTTTTCTTGTTTTCTGAGGTAAACATGTATCACTGTAATCTTCCCTCTTAGAACTGCTTTTGCTGCATCCAATAGATTTTTGGATCATTGTGTTTTTGTTTTCATTTGTTTCCAAGTATTTTTTGATTCTTCTTTGTCTTTGGTGACTAATTGGTTGTTTAGTAACATATTATTTAGCCTCCACATCTTTGTGTTTTTTGCAGTTTTTTTCTTGTGGTTGATTTCTAGTCTCATAGGGTTGTGGTTGGAAAAGGTGCTTGATATGATTTCAATTTTCTTAAGTTTATTGAATCTTGTTTTGTGGCATATCGTGTGATCTGTGCTAGAAAATGTTCCATTTACACTTGAATCAAATGTGTATTCTGCTGCTTTGGATGGAATGTTCTAAATATCTATTAAGTCCGTTTGGTCTAATGTGTCACTAAAGGCCTGTTAATATTTGCTTTATGTATATAGCACTTCTATGTTGAGTGCATATCTATTTACAATTGTTATATAAGATTGATCCCTTGGTCATTATGTAATGTCCTTCTTTGTCTCTTGTAACAGTCTTTGTTTTAAAGTCTATTTTGTCTGATATAAATAGTGCTATCCCAACTTCTTTTGATTTCCATTTGCATGGAATACCTTTTTTCATCCCCTCACTTTCAGTCTGTGTGTATCTTTAGATCCAAAATGAGTCTCTTATAGGTAGCATATGTATGGGTCTTGTTTTTATATCCATTCGGCCACTCTATACCTTTTTATTGGAGCATTTAGTCTATTTACATTTAATTATTGATAGGTATATACTCCCATTTTGTTAATTGTTTGGGGGTTGTTTTTTGTAGTTCTTTTTTTGTTCCTGTCTTCTTTCCCCTTTTGATTTGATTTGATGTTCCTGTCTTCTTCTTCTCTCCCCTTTTGATTTGATGACTATCTTTAGTTATGTTTGGATTCCCTTCTCTTTTTTGGTGTTTATCTATTGTAGGTTTTTGGTTTGTGGTTACCATGAGGCTTATATATAGCAATCTATATATAATATAATGTAACATAATATAATATATATGATTATTTTAAGTCACTGATCTCTTAATTTCAAACACATTTTAACAACCCTGCATTTTTACTCCCCCACCCTCACCATGATTATTGGTTTTTTTTTAAACTCTTTATTGAATTTGCCACAATATTGCTTCTATTTTATGTTTTGGTTTTTTGGCTACAAGTCATGTGGGATCTCAGCTCCCTGACCAGGGATCAAACCCACACCTCCCGCATTGGAAGGTGAAGTCCCAACCACTGGACCACCAGGGAAGTCCTGATCATTGTTTTTGATATATTTTACATCTTTTTGTTTTGTGTATCCCTTAACTAATTATTGTAGATATAGATGATTTTTGTCTTTTAACCTTCCTGCTAGCTTTGTACATGGTTGATTTACTACCTAATATTTGCCTTTACCAATGAGTTTTTTCCTTTCATAATTTTCATGTTTCTATTTGTAGCTTTTTCTTTTTCACTTAGAGAAATCCCTTTACCATTTCTTGTAAAGCTGGTTTGGTGGTGCCCAACTCTTAGATTTTGCTTGTCTGTAAAACTTTTGATTTCTCCATCAAATCTGAATGAAAGTCTTGCTGAGTAGAGTATTCTTGTTTGTAGATTTTCCCTTCATCACTTTAAATTTATTGTGCCACTCCCATCTGGCCTGCAGAGCTGCTGAAAAGTCCACTGATGGTGTTATGAGAGTTCCTTTGTATGTAACTTGTTGCTTTGCCCTTTTCAATATTCTTTCTTTAACTTCTGCCATTTTAATTCAGTGTATCTTGGTGTGGACCTCTTTGGGTTGATCTTATTTGTGTTCTAGGACCTGCATGTCTGTTTCTTTTCCCAGGTTAGGGAAGTTTTCAGCCTATTGTGTCCTCAAATATGTTCTCTGCCCATTTCTCTCTCTCTTCTCCTTCTGAGACCCTATAATGTGAATATTAGTGCACTTGATTTTGTATCAGAGGTCTCTTAAACTGTTCTTTTTTCTTTTTATTCTTTTTTCTGTTCAGCTTCAGTGATTTCCACTACTCTGTCTTCCATCTGCCTGATCCATTCCTCTGTATCATTTCATCTACTGTTGATTTCTTTTAGTGTATTTTTCATTTCAATTGTTGTAGTTTTCTTCTCTGTTTAGTTCTTTATATCTTCTAACTCTTTGTTAAACTTCTCACTGTGTTCCTCCATTCTTCTCCTGCATTCTTTGATCATCTTTATGATCATCACCCTGAACTCTTTCTTAGGTAGATTGCCTATCTCCACTTCACTTAGTTCTTCATCTGGGGTTTTTTATCTTCTTCCTTTTTTTGGAACATGTTCCTCTGTTGCCTCATTTTGTCTAACTTGCTCTTTTTTTATTTCTATGTATCTGGTAGGTTGGTAATGTATCCTGATCTTGGAGAAGTGGCCTTTTGTAGGAGATACACTGTGCGTCCCAGCAGCTCACTCCCCTCTGGTCATCAGAGCTATATGCTCTAGGGGTGCCCCCTATGTGGGGTGCATGGGTCCTTCTGTGTGGCGGGCTTACTGATGTCGTTGGTCTGGTAGGCATGGCTGGCCTTTGGCCCAATTGGTTTCCAGGCCCTGCCTTGTGTGGACCCTGCCAGCCACTGGTTGGTGGGGCTGGGTCATGAGGCTGCTGGTTGCAGAACCCTGGAGGGTCCCAGGGCTACTGCTGGTTCACTTGTGGGCAGAGCCAGGTTCTGGGGTGGGTGGTTACAGGGCTGGGGTTCCTGGATCTAGTGTTGGCCTGCTGGTGGTTGGGGCCAGTTCCTGATATGGCTGGCTGCAGGTTCTGGGGTATTCCAAAGCTGGTGCTGGCCCATTGGTGAGTGGGGCTGGATCCCAGGGCAGCTGACTGAGGCATCCAAGGTTCCTCAGAGCTGGTGTTGGTCTGCTGGTGGGTGGGGCCCAGGCCCAGGGGTCCTGGGGCTGGTGCCAATCTGCTGTGTTGGCTGTGTCCAACAAGGTAGGCTGTAGGGCTGCAGTGGTCCTGGGGCTGGTGTCTGCCCATTGGTGGGTGGAGTTGGTATCCAGGGGATCCTGGAGCCAGTAGGTGAATCTGGGTCCTGGGGCTAGTGCTGGCCCAGTGGTGGGCAGAGCTGACTCCTAGGGTCACTGGCTGCAGGGCCCAGTGTCCCAGAGCTGATTTTGAATTGTTGGTGGGTGAAGCCAAGGCGCAGGATGTTCTGGGGCTAGTGCTGGCTGGCTGGTGGCTGGAGCTGGGTCCCAGGATTTCTGGCTGCCAGGCCCTGGGGGTCCTGAGGCTAGTGCTTGCACACTGTTGTATGGTGCTGGGTCCTGGGCCCTCTGGCGGACAGGACCATGTCCTGAGGAGCCTTGGGCTCAGGAGGTCTTAAGGCAGCCTGTCTGCTGGTGGTTGTCCAGCTAATTGCTTGGCCTGAGGCATTCCAGTACTGGTGTGAACAGGCTGGTGGATGAGGCTGGGTCCTGGTGCCAATCGGCTAGAGGGAGGATTCCAAAATGGTGCTTGCCAGTGTCTGTGTCTCCAGGGTGAGCTCCAGTTGCTTGCTGCCTCTTTGGCAGACTCTCCAAGATCAGCATATGAGTCTGACTTAGGCTCCTTTCAAATGACTGCTTCTGCCCTGGTTCCTGGAGTGTGTGAGATTTTGTGTGCGCCCTTTAAGAGGGGAATCTCTATTTCCCCCAGCCCTCTGGGACTCCTGAAGTTAATCCCTGCAGGCCTTCAAAGCCAAACATTCTGGGGGCTGGGGGCTTGTCTTCCTGGTGCAGGATCCCTGGGCTGGGGAGCCCAATATGGGGCTCAGACCCCTCGTTCCTTGAGGAGTACCTCTGCAGTTGTAATTATTCTTACATGTGTGGGTCACCCACTCCTGGGGTGTGGGTCTCGACTGTGTGCAGCTCTGCCTCTCCTACCCATCTTGTTGTGGTTCCTTCTTTAGATCTTTAGTTGTAGATGATCTTTTCTGCTAGATTTTGGTCTTTCTCATAAATAGTTGCTCTGTAAATAGTTGTGATTTTGGTGTGCTCATGAGAGGAGGTGAGCTCAGGGTCTTGCTACTCCACCATCTTGGCCAGCCTCTATACTAGTATTTTCACCAAGTAATACTAGCGAAATGAATATTTGTAACAGATGTTCACTGCCAATGCTACTGACTCCCTTTTTCATGTGTATGTAGGGAAAAGGAACATCGGTACATTGGGCTTCTGGAAGCAGAATTGCATATGAGAAAGTGCTAGCTAGGAATCAGGTCTGGGCTCAAAATACTGCCAGTGGCATGTTTGACTTAACTGCTTGAGCTCCGTTTCCTCATTTGAAAAGTGCGATGTTAATGCCTGCCTCACTCAGATTTGAGGCTGACATGAGGTGATGTCCAAAAATGCTACTTGCCCTCAACAAACATGGGTTCCCTCCACTGTCAGCTCTCCCTTCTATGCTCAGTGCCCTGAATTATGACAGGTTACACAGCTGGGCCATGTGGATGATGGCTCCGACTGCTTGACCCTTGTTTCCTAACCCAACTGATCACTTTTAGAGTATGGAGGAAAGTGGAAAATGCTTCATTATTTTGCTCGGCATTTCTTCGCTCCGCTGTTGCCGGTGGGTTTTGAGAATGAAGGTGTGTTTTTCATCTACGGTGTGTCAGACCTTCACTCAGACCACAAGATGATGCTTACCGTAAGTTGCTTGGATTTTTTTCTCTCTGTGGTAGATGGCGAATTTTAGGTTTCTTTAGTTATCTGGTTCTATTCTTTTTTGGAAAAAAGAAAAGAGAAATTAATTTGTATCAAAATATCTCTAGTGCTTGCAGCAGAAAATGAGCTGTTCTTAGAACTGGAAAACCTATATTCAGGGGAAAATTCTGCCATTTATTCTATGTCCTTAATGTCTTGGTTCAGTTTCCTCGTCTGTAAAATGACACCAGCCTGCCTTCTTAAAGGATTTCTATGGATATTGAATACAGTCATTAGATGACCGTGCATTGTAAACTGTAAAATGCCAGTTAAATCTAAGGTTATTTATAATCATGAGAAGCTGGAAATAGGCTAAACTTTACCAAAAGAAATCCTTTAAAACAGTATGTTAAGGTGGAAATCAGTAAAATTATTCAGAATATGTATGTGGAAAAATGAACTTGTATTTAAAACAATTTTAGGTAAAAGAAAGGATAGAAACTCAAAGAAGTCTTGGGTGGCTACAGTTAGGAGGACATTGAGAACAGGTCAAGTCTATGAATTAACTATAATGCGCCAGGTCCTGTGCCTTCCATAAATTGCTTAATTCTCACAACAGCCTGTGGAGTTAGTGCTGTTATTATTCTCATGTTACGTTTGAAGAAATGGATACTTTGAGGAGTTAACTTCTTGGTTACATGACAAGTACTTGGTGGGGCTGAGGTTAAACCCAAGTTTCACAGTCTCTTAACCAGTTCTGCTCTTCTGACTTTCATCTATTATTACTACTATTATTCTCTAAAAAAAAATAGTAACTAAGAATGTTTGGTTTTTTTCTGTCTTGTTTCTCCCCAGGTGAGAGTCCACACATGGAGTTCCCTGGAGCCCGTGTGCTCTGAGACAACGAAGCCTTTTGTGATGAAAGCAGGGGAGTCTGCTCTTCTCTATGATAAGCCAGTAGCTGAGTTATTAAGAGGATGTACAAATTGTACACGACAAAGCTGTGTGGTTTCCTTTTACCTGTCAACTGACAGGGAGCCCTTGAGCCCAACCAACTATCACTTCCTGTCCTCACCAAAGGAGGCCAAGGGGCTCCACAAGGCAAATATCACCGTAAGCACCAGTGGTGTGGGGTCACCGTGGCTTTGTGGAGCTGTCCTGCTTTTCTGCAAAATTTCTCCTTGGTACTGAGCTTAGCTGGGACCCGGGGGAGATTGGCCCCTTCCCACTGGAAGCAAAGAGCAAATACTTTTTATTTCTAATTCAGCATTTGTCAAAGCTTGAGGTTCCTGCCACCCCTGCTGTCCCATCACATCTCCGTAGTCAGGCTGGTGCAGTGGAGGGCGAGGCAGCAGGAGTCATCACCACTGACTGCTCCTCCTCTAGGTTCCAGGCTCTGTCTGTCCTGGGGCCTTTCCTGCATCAACCGTGAAGTAGTATCATCTGCATATACAAGTGAGCAAACCTGTTTGGAGGGACCGAGTAACGTGTTTAAAGTCCGTGGCCAGGAAACATTGGAGCCCGGTAGAAGCACTCTTAATTTTGCATTTTTAAGGAGAGTCTGTTCATTTAAAAAATTTTCACTCTGCTCTCTGATTTATTGCTTCCATGTTGCTCAGTCACCAGATCTCTTTATCACTGCCAAGGGAAAAAAAGGGATGATCGGGATAGGATGTGTTGTTATAAAAATTGTGTAGCTAGAAAATTTGGAATCTGTCTAGTTGATTGAAAACCTTTCCTTCCCTTTCCCCCTCTCCATGTAGTGATTGAAACTTTCTAGAAAAATGTTTTCATTCTCTATTTTAATCAATTTTAAGTTTGTTTTAGATTTCATTGAAAAGACTTAAGTGAGAGGATTTTTTACGTTTGCTTTGGAAATCATATCGAAACTCAGTCCTTGAAATGAAAGCATAGCTTCCTTCCCAACTAATAATGAAATATTCCCATAATGAAATCTATCTGTAACAACTGATATAGGGCAAATATGAAGGAAATGACATACATTTACATAGCTTCTTTCCAGAAAAAAAGCACAAAACTATGTAGTAGACAAATTTGCAGTCTCTAGACAGGATTTCAAAATCTTTCTTTCCTCACCTGGGCCTCCATTACTTTGAGATAACCGGGCTGGGGGAGAGGTAGGACTTCTTCCTTTGTCCTACGTCAGTTGGATTTCAATGAGACTTTGCCTATCCTAAAGGGATATAATAACAATAACAATCATAATAGTAACGCTAGTTAACGTTATTGTGGGCTTAAGGCCAGGCACTTGGATGTACTATCCTCAGGGCAATGCTGGGGACTGGGTTTTCCTCCCTGTGTCCCTGAAGCCAGAGTACAAGCTTGAGCTCTGGGCTCTGCAGTCAGATGTGTAGAGATGAGGTTTCCAATCAGAATAAGGCAACAACAAGAGTGAGCAGGTGCCAGTGTCCCTTCTGGCCTTGGCCTTGGGACAGAGTAGCTGAGGCTTCCCTGCAGGCTTGGTGGTGGTTTACACATGTAAACTGTGTGCCTGCAACTGCTTTAGGGTCTTCATCCGAATAGGTGGGTGGCATGATTTGGGAATTTGACATCTAACTTCAAGCCTGCATCTCTGACCCTCTGAGAGCTACCTAATACATTTTGTTTCTCTTTTGCTTCTACCAAAGTAGGGTTTCTTGTTAATAACTCAGAACCCTGCATGTTGTCTCAGGCTAAGTTATATATAGTAAAAATTGCCCTTGGAAATTCTTTATGTCACACATAACCTATAATGTCAAACCTATGGCGTGGCATGTATGCGTGTTGAAGAGTCATGTTTCATGACAGATGCACGGCTTGAATACCAGGTCACACTCAACTGTGTACTCACAGTAAGAGAGGCTCACAAACCCCCAGCCTCCAGGAAGCAGCTCTGCCTCACTGTCTGCCTGTGCTAAGAGGCTAATGAGTGACAAGATTTAAACTGTGCTCTCCTTTGCTGATATCGTGTGGGATTCACACATGTTAAAAGTGCTAACGTAAAGCAACTACACTCCAATAAAAATTAATTTAAAAAAGAAGGAAAAAAAATTAAAGTAAGAAAGTTAAGGGTCAGATTACAAAGCTGAGAATTCACATTATGAAGATTTTTTCAAATATTTCAAAGTTGGATGGACTTATATCCAAATGAATAGGAAAATAATTTCATTTAGATGGTTCAGATTAAATAAAACGAATACTTGAAAAATTCTAAATAAGTACAATGTGATAGATACCTGAGAATGAACATTAGTAAATCTGTCAAGAGTAATATGAAAAGCAAATTAATTTGAGCTGAATAAGAAAAAAGTGCTAATAATGTGACTTTACTGACGATGCAATAAGAGAGAGAGAGCGCTAGTGGTAGAGCTTTTGGAGATGCCCGGCCGGCTGCTGTCTAGATTGCAGGATCTCCTCGGAAGACTAGCAGGTGAGCACCATGGCCGTGCTCTGCAACCAGCTCCACACAGATTCTGAGAAAGTCATTTAAACCACCCAGCCCTGGGCAGAAATGTGCCTCTCTTGATGAGACCCTGAGAAAAAGCTATAAAGCTGTAAAAGCTACAAGGCTTTGAGATTCATGTGAAATATTCTCCTTAATAATTGGAGACTACATATCCCCCCGCCCCGGTTTGAGATTACAATTTGGTAATTTTCCACAGCCTTCAACACATTTCCACGTATTTTTTAGCATCTGACACAGTGCATGGAATGTATGACTTTAGCAGTTGCAGAACCAAAGTTG
The DNA here is from genome assembly GCF_009873245.2 of Balaenoptera musculus. Taxonomy (NCBI): domain Eukaryota; kingdom Metazoa; phylum Chordata; class Mammalia; order Artiodactyla; family Balaenopteridae; genus Balaenoptera; species Balaenoptera musculus. Next base: position 22,274,016 of record NC_045789.1, on the reverse strand, counting down.
TAGGAAATGCACTCCTTGTTAGCCACGTCCATGTTCTGATGGGCGCTGTATATAGAATAGAGAGCTCTGCCCTCCTCCTTCACTTCATTTATCTTTTTCTTTCAGGCCACCATCTCTCAGCAAGGGGACACATTTGTATTTCATCTGAAAACCTCAGCTGTTGCTCCCTTTGTTTGGTTGGATGTAGGAAGCATCCCAGGGAGATTCAGTGACAATGGTTTTCTCATGACTGAGAAGACACGGACTGTATTCTTTTACCCTTGGAAACCCACCAACGAGAGTGAATTGGAGCGAGCTTTTCATGTGACTTCACTGGCCGATATTTACTGAGGGAATCCAGGTGGTATTTGCAGGAGCTGGAGGCAACCAGAAACAAGTTGAAGAAGCCAGGAAATGCGTCTGCTTGCTGTCAGGTGCCTGCATAACCACTTGGTGAAGAGTTTGTACAGTGCATTCTCCCAGGGAAGGCTGTGTACTCAGGTGATGTCCTCCTCCAACAAAGCTGTGCCTAGGTGCCGTCCAGTCTGCACCAGGACTGTGGTTTTAGCCCATTCCCCCACAGCTTTTGCACCACATGAACCAGTTATAACCCAACTGCCTCTCCAAGCCCCAGAAGGAGGTCTGTCCACATGCAGCCCTTTAAGGGAATCACAGGTACGTGATTATTGCGGTATCTGTGGAATCAAATGTGGAAGGTTGTGAGGTCATGTAGGCTCTCGTGGTTAGCTTTGAGAAATACCAAATAATCAGAATGAAACTGCTTTGTTGTTATTTCCAGAGGAAATGGAGATTCAAATGTCACAACAGAAAGAGATTTCTGGGTGGTAGCCATATTGGTTGCTATTGCCGGAAAGTTTGGGGGGTTGATTGTTGTCATGCAGTTACTTTTTGGGTAGGAGTCCTTTTTTCATTTGCAACGTTTTTTTTAAAATATTGTTTTAACAATAATAGTTTACTTTTTCAAAGGCCATTAGAATGATTCTCCTTTGGAAAAAAAGCTCATATTGAAATGGACATCACCATGGTCACTTTGGAAACTTTCGGGTGTCCTGACATAGGTCACCCATTGTTATGTATGGGCTTCAGATTTGGTTGAATCCAGTGAGCTTTCCAATTCAAGGCTGTGGTTAAATTTGTACTTGGTGATCCTGGCAGCAAAGCGGTGTTCCCTTTAACTTGAGTTTGAACCATCTTAAAAAATATTGATTAATTATAATTGCTATGAAATCATTTTATTCTGCATTATCATGTTTATAAAATTACATTGGTAATGAAGCAAAGGGGGCAAAATGTTAATAAGTAGCCAGTTTGGGTAAAGGTGTGTAGGAATTTTTTGTTCTGCTTTTGCGACTTTTCTGTAAGTTTGAAATTATGTTAAAATTTTAAAGTTATATAAATTGCATTGACAACTTGGTGTTTCATTTGTGGATTATTTCCTCATTCCATGAACACTCAGTTTTTTAAAAATTTTATTTATTTATTTATTTATGGCTGTGTTGGGTCTTCGTTTCTGTGCGAGGGCTTTCTCTAGTTGCGGCAAGTGGGGGCCACTCTTCATCGCGGTGCACGGGCCTCTCACTGTCGCGGCCTCTCTTGTTGCGGAGCACAGGCTTCAGACGCGCAGGCTCAGCAATTGTGGCTCACGGGCCTAGTCGCTCCGTGGCATGTGGGATCTTCCCAGACCAGGGCTCAAACCCGTGTCCCCTGCATTGGCAGGCAGATTCTCAACCACTGCGCCACCAGGGAAGCCCGAACACTCAGTTTTGCCCAGTACCATGCTGGGCATTAATTTCCATTTAGCTCTGGTCAAGTTTTTAGTCTATTTGATAAACTTGAAGAGTTTGAAGAATCTAATCCAGGATATTTGAGGGGTCTTCTCTAAGAAGAATCAGGTAATTGGTTATAGAATGGACTGGCAGTGAGAATCTGGCTTTAGAATCAAGACTAAATAGATAATAGTTTTGGTTTTAAAGCTGAGAAACTTTTGGCCGTGGTTCAGAGACTAAAAAGAAAATAAATGCAGCCAACCCAGGCCTCTCCTTCAGTATCTATGAGTTCCCTCATTTTATGTGTTATTTCAAAATATATATAACAGCCTTATGAAAGGCTGTGACTTAGGGATGTAACCCAGAAGATTCCTACCTGATAAATATTAAATCGCTTTCTTGTCACTGTTGCTGGGGGCAGGGAGGACACACCTCTCCATTCACTAGAGCATTTTTCTGTGCTAGGTACCCTGTGAGGTGGGCTTTGAAGTTGATGGGCCAGAATTTATTGGGTTGGCCAAATCCAAAAAGTTTGTTTGGGTTTTTCCCTAATATCTTTCTGTAACGACCCAATACATTGCAATTCTGCCCTTACTAGCTCTGTAACCTTAATCAAGTTATTTAACTTCTACGTTCAGTTTTCTTGTAGTACAATGGGAATAATTACACTCACCTTGTAAGTGTGGGGTTTTTTTATAATTAATTTATTTATTTTGGCTGCGTTTGCTCTTCGTTGCTGCACACGGGCTTTTCTCTAGTTGCGGCGGGCGGGGACTACTCTTCGTTGTGGTGCGCGAGCTTCTCATTGCGGTGGTTTCTCTTGTTGTGGAGCACAGGCTCTAGGCACATGGGCTTCAGTAGTTGTGGCACGTGGGCTCAGTAGTTGCGGTTCGCAAGCTCTAGAGCACAGGCTCAGTAGCGCACAGGCTTTGTTGCTCCGCGGCATGTGGGATCTTCCCGAACCAGGGATCGAACCCATGTCCCCTGCACTGGCAGGCGGATTCTTAACCACTGCGCCACCAGGGAAGTCCCTGTAAGTGTGCTTTGAAGAATAAATTAAAAATGTGGTTCATGGGCTCGGCCCAGTACTGACACTTAGTGAAGGCTCTGTAAACGGAGGCACCATTCTGTGGTGTGACCCTCTTGTCTAGAGAGGGCAGGGCTTCCAGCCACACTGACCTGAGTCAGAACCCAAGTTCTGAGGCTTATTGGCTGTGTGACCTTGGGCAACCACTTGATCTTCTAGATTTTAGTTTTCTCATCTGTAAAATGGAGATAGTAATCTCTAACCTTCAAAGGTAGTGGTAAAAAGTAAACAAATAGGGTCTGGAACAAAATAAATGCTAGTCATACTTTTTTAACATCATTATCACTCAGTACATGAAGCAAGGGTATAAATGAAGCAAATAAAGGCAGATGCCTTTTTTCTTTCTTTTTTTAAAATTACAGTATAGCTAATACAATATTGCATTAGTTTCAGGTGTACCGCAAGGTAATTCACTTATATATATGTATTTTCAGATTATTTACCACTATAGGTTATTACAGTATATTGAATATAATTCCTTGTGCTATACAGTAAATCCCTATTGTTTATCTATTTTACATATAGTAGTGTGTATCTGTTAATCCTATACTCCTGCTTTGCCCTCCGCTCTCCTCCCCTTTGGTAACCATAAGTTTGTTTTCTCTGTCTGTGAGTCTGTTCCTGGTCCTGTTTTTTGGTTTTTTTTTTTTAAATATTTTTTGATGTGGACCATTTTTAAAGTCTTTATTGAATTTGTTACAATATTACTTCTGTTTTTTTAATGTTTTGGTTTTTTTGGCCGCAAGGCATGTGGGATCTTAGCTCCCCAACCAAGGGTCGAACCCGCACCCCCTGCATTGGAAGGCAAAGTCTTAACCACTGGACCACCAGGGAAGTCCCTCCTGTTTTGTATATAGATTCATTTGCATTATTTTTTTAGATTCCACATGTAAGTAATAGTGTATAATATTTGTCTTTCTCTGACTTGCTTCACTAAGTGTGATATTCTCTAGGTTCATCCATGTTGCTGTAAATGGCAATATTTCATTTTTTAAAATATTTATTTATTTGTTTATTTTTTGGCTGCATCGGGTCTTAGTTGCAGCATGCAGGATCCTTCGTTGAGGCACGCGGGCTCTTCTTTGCGGTGGGCAGGCTTCTCTCTAGTTGTGGCGTGTGGACTCCAGAGTGCGTGGGCTCAGTGGTCTCAGTAGTTGTGGCACGCGGGCTCTCTAGTTGTGGTGCGTGGGCTCCAGAGCATGTGGGCTCTGTAGTTGCGGTACATGGGTTTAGTTGCCCTGCGGCGTGTGGGATCTTAGTTTCCCGACCAGGGATTGAACCAGCATCCCCTGCATTGCAAGACAGATTCTTAACCACTGGACCACCAGGGAAGTCCCAATATTTCATTTTTTAAGGCTGAGTAATATTCCATTGTATATATGTATATAACACATCTTTTTTTTAGTACTGTAGACAAGAGATCCACTTCAATATTTTTTACTTTTTATTTTATTAATTAAAAAAAATTTTAATTGAATTATAGTTGATTTTTAATGTTGTGTTAGTGTGTGGTATACAGCAATGTGATTCAGTATACCAGCTGGTATACAGTAGGACCTTGTTGTTTATCTATTTTATATATCGTAGTTTGTATCTGCTAGTCCCAAGCTCCTAATTTATCCGTCTCCCACCTTCTATTCCCTTGGTAACTATAAGTTTGTTTTCTACATCTGTGAGTCTGTTTCTGTTTTGTAAATAAGTTCATTTGTGTCATATTTTGGGTCCCACATATAAGTGATATCATAAGGCATTTGTTTTTCTCTGTCTGACTTACTTGACTTAGTATGATAATCTCTAGGCCCATCCATGTTGCTGCAAATGGCATTATTTCATTATTTTTTATGGTCGAGTAATATTCCACATATACACATACACACATATACATATACATACCACATCTTCTTTATCCATTCATCTGTCAGTGAACATTCAGGCTGCTTCCATGTCTCGACTATTGTAAATAGTGCTGCTGTGAACATTGGGGTGAATGTATCTTTTCGAATTAGAGTTTTCTCCAGACATATGCCCAGGAGTGGAATTGTTGGATCATATGGTAACTCTATTTTTAGTTTTTTAAGGAACCTCCATAGTGGCTGCACCACTTCATTCCACCAACAGTGTAGGAGGGTTCCCTTTTCTCCACACCCTCTCCAGCATTTGTTATTTATAGACTTTTTAGTGATAGCCATTTTGACTGGTGTGAGGTGATACCTCACTGTAGTTTTGATTTGCATTTCTCTAATAGTTAGTGATGTGGAACATCTTTTCATGTGACTTTGGCCATCTGTATGTCTTTTTTTTGGAAAAATGTCTGTTTAGGTCTCTGGCCTGCTGTTTTTTTGATTAGTTGTTGTTTTTTGATATTAAAGGTGCATGACTGTTTTTGGTATTTTGTATATTAAACTTCTTATTGGTCATATTGTTTGCAAATATTTTCTCCAGTACATGGGTTGTTTTTTCATTTTGTTGATGGTTTCCTTTCTACTGTGCAAGAGCTTTTAAGTTTGCCTAGGTTCAATTGTTTATTTTTGCTTTTATTTCTTTGCCTTGGGAGATGAGCTAAGAAAAGATTACTATGATTTATGTCAGAGAATATTTTGTCTATGTTCTCTTCTAGGAGTTTTATGGTGTCCTGTCTTATATTTAGGTCTTTAAACAATTGTGAGTTTATTTTTGTATATGGTGTGAGGGAGTGTTCTAGTTTAATGGATTTACATGTAGCTGTCCAGCTCTCCAATACCGCTTTTTGAAGAGGTTGTCTTTTCTCCATTGACTATTATTGCTCCCTTTGGACGTAGATTAGCTGCCATAGGTGCGTGGGTTTATTTCTGGGCTCTCTATTCTGTTCCATTGAGCTGTTTGTCTGTTTTTGTGCCAAATACATGCTGCTTTGATTACTGTGATTTCTGTAGCTTTGTGGTATAGTCTGAAGTCTGGAAGCGTTATGCCTCCAGCTTTGTTTTTTCCTTCAGGATTGCTTTGGCAATTCAGGGCCTCTTGTGGTTCCATATAAATTTTAGGATTATTTGTTCTAGTTCTGTGAAAAATGTCATGGGTATTTTGATAGTGATTGCATTAAATTTTAGATTGCTTTGGGTGGTATGATGCCATTTTAACAGTATTACATTCTTCCAATCCAAGAGCATGGGTATATTTTCCATTTCTTTGAATCACCATCGGTTTTCTTTATCAATGTTTTATAGTTTGCAGTGTATAGGTCTTTCACTTCCTTGATTAAGTTTATTCCTAGGTATTTTTAAAATAATAATTAATTAATTAAATTTTTTATTTTTGGGTGTGTTGGGTCTTCGTTTCTGCTGTGCGAGGGCATTCTCCAGTTGTGGCAAGCGGGGGCCACTCTTCATCGCGTGCGCGGTCCTCTCACTATCGCAGCCTCTCTTGTTGCGGAGCACAGCTCCAGATGCGCAGGCTCAGTAGTTGTGGCTCAACGGGCCTAGTTGCTCCGCGGCATGTGGGATCTTCCCAGACCAGGGCTCGAACCCGTGGTCCCCTGCATCGGCAGGTAGATTCTCAACCACTGCGCCACCAGGGAAGCCCCCTAGGCATTTTTTGGACACAATATTAAATGGGATTTCTTTTTACTCTCTATTTCGAATATTACTTTATTAGTGTAAAGACATGCAACAGATTTCTGTATATAATCTGTATCCTGCTACCTTGATGAATTCATTTATTAGTTCTAATAGTTTTTGTGTGGAGACTTTAAGGTTCTCTATATAGAGTAATCATGTCATCTATAAATAGTGACAGTTTTATTACCTCTTCCCTTCCAATTTGGAAAGCCTTTTATTTCTTGTCTGCTTGCTGTGGCTAGGACTTCCGATATTTTTTGAATAGTAGTGGTGAGAGTGGGCATCCTGTCTTGTTCCTGAAATTAGTGGGAAGGCTTTCAGCTTTTCCCTGTTAAAGTATTATGTTGGCTCTGGGGTTATTGTAAATGGCTTTTATTATGTTGAGATTTGTTCCCTCTATATCCACTTTGATGAGAGTTTTTATCATGAATGGATGTTGAATTTTGTCAAATGCTTTTTCTATGTCTATTGAGATGATCATATGATTTTTGTCTTTTCTTTTGTTAATGTGGCATATCACATTGATTTGCATATGTTGAACCATCCTTGCGACCCTGGAATGAATCCAAGTTGATCGTGGTCTATGATCCTTTTTATATATTGTTGGATTCAGTTTCCTAATATTTTGTGGAAGATTTTTGCACCTATATTCATCAAAGATATTGGCTGTAATTTTCTTTTTTGTAATGCCTTTGGTTTTGGTATCATGGCCATGGTAGCTTCATAGAATGAATTTGGGAGTATTCCCTCCTCTTCAAATCTCTGGAACAGTTTGATCAGGATAGGTATAAGTTTTTCTTTGTATGTTTGGTAGAATATCCCAGTGAAGCTGTCTGGTCCTGGACTTTTGTTTGGAGGGAGTTTTTTTGTTTGTTTGTTTTTTGGTTTTTGTTTGTTTTTGTTTTTTTAAATTACAGATTCTATTTCACTTCTAGTAATCAGTCTGTTCAAATTATCTGTTTCTTTTTGACTCAGTTTTGGCAGGCTGTATGTATCTAGAACCTTGTCCATTTCTTCTAGGTTGTTCAATTTGTTGGCATATAACTGTTCATAATATTCTCTTATGATTTTTTGTACTTCTGTGATATCAGTTGTTATTTCTCCTCTTTCATTTCTTATTTATTTTGGGTCCTCTCTCTTTTCTTCTTGGTGAGCCTAGATAGAGGTTTGTTGATTTAGTTTATCTTTTCAAAAAACCAGCTCTTGGTTTTATTGATCTTTCCTATTGCTTTTAATCTCTATTTTATTTCCTCTCTGATCTTTATTATTTTCTTCCTTCTGCTGACTTTGGGTTTTGTTTGTTCTTTTTCTATTTCTGTTAGCTGGTAGGTTAGGCTGCTTATTTGAGATTTTTCTTGTGTCTTGAGGAAGGCCTATATTGCAATGAACTTCCCTCTTAACATTGCTTTTGCTGCATCTCATAGATTTTGTATGGTTGTGTTTTCATTTTTTTAATAAATTTATTTATTTTAATTTATTTTCATTTTTGGCTGTGTTGGGTCTTCGTTGCTGCATGTAGGATTCCTCTAGTTGCAGCGAGTGGGGGCTACTCTTCGTTGTGGTGCGCAGGTTACTTATTGCAGTGGCTTCTCTTGTTGCGGAGCACGGGCTCTAGGTGCATGGGCTTCAGTAGTTGTGGCGTGTGGGCTCAGTAGTTGTGGCTTGCAGGCTCTAGAGCTCAGGCTCAGTAGTTGTGGCGCACAGGCTTAGTTGCTCTGCGGCATGTGGAATCTTCCTGGACCAGGGCTCGAACCCGTGTCCCCTGCCTTGGCAGGCAGATTCTTAACCACTGTGTCACCAGGGAAGCCCTGTGTTTTCATTTTTATTTGTCTTTAGGTGTTTCTGATTTCTTCTTTCAGTTCATCATTGACCCATTGGTTTTTAGTAGCATGTTGTTTAGTTTTCGTGTGTTCATTCTTTTCCCATTTTTCTTTCTGTGGTTGATTTCTAGTTTCATACTCTTGTGGGCAGAAAAGATGCTTGAAAAATTTCTGTCCTCTAAACTTATTGTGGCTTGTTTTGTGACCTAGTATGTGGTCTATCCTAGAGACTGTTCCATATGGGCTTGAAAAGAATATGTGTTCTGGGTTTTTTTCTCTCTTTTTTGGATGTAGTATCCTGTAGATATCAATTAAGCCCAATTGGTCTGTTGTGTCATTTAGGACCTCTGTTGCCTTATTGATTTTCCGTCTGGATGATCTGTCCATTGATGTCAGTGGGATGTTAAAGTCTTCTAGTATTATTATATTACTGTCAGTTTCTTCCTTTATGTCTGTTAGTATTTGCTTTCTGTATTTAGGTGCTTCTATATTGGGTGCATATATGTTAATGAGTGTACTATCCTCTTCTTGTATTGATCCCTATATCATTATATAATGCCCTTCTTTGTCTTTCTTTATGGCCATTTTTTTTTTTTTAAAGATATTGTTTTTTGTTTGTTTGTTTGTTTTTTAAATCATTATTATTTTTTATTTTATGGCTGTGTTGGGTCTTCGTTTCTGTGCGAGGGCTTTCTCTAGTTGTGGCAAGTGGGGGCCACTCTTCATCGCGGTGTGCGGGCCTCTCACTATCGCGGCCTCTCTTGTTGCGGAGCACAGGCTCCAGACGCGCAGGCTCAGTAATTGTGGCTCACGGGCCCAGTTGCTCCGCGGCATGTGGGATCTTCCCAGACCAGGGCTCGAACCCGTGTCCCCTGCATTGGCAGGCAGATTCTCAACCACTGCGCCACCAGGGAAGCCCCTATGGCCATTGTTTTAAAGTCTATTGCGACCTTGCTTTCTTGTTTCCATTTGCATGAAATATCTTTTTCCATCCCTTCACTTTCAATCCATGTGTGTCTTTTACCCTGAAGTGAGTTTCTTGTAGGCAGTATATTGTAGGTTTTTGTTTTTTATATCCAGTCTGCCACTCTGTGTCTGTTGATTGGAGCATATAGTCTATTGACATTTGAAATAATTATTGATAAGTATGTGCTTATTGACATTTTAATCCTGTTTTCCAGTTGTTTTTGTAGTTCTTTTTTTTTTTTTAACGTCTTTATTGGAGTATAATTGCTTTACAATGGTGTGTTAGTTTCTGCTTTATAACAAAGTGAGTCAGCTATATGTATAAATACATCCCCATATCCCCTCCCTCTTGCGTCTACCCCCCACCCCTCCCTATCCCACCCCTCTAGGTGGTCACAAAGCACCAAGCTGATCTCCTTGTGCTATGCGGCTGCTTCCCACTAGCTATCTATTTTACATTGGGTAGTATATATAAGTCCATGCCACTCTCTCACTTCGTACCAGTTTACCCTTCCCCCTCCCCATGTTCTCAAGTCCATTCTCTATGTCTGTGTCTTTATTCCTGTCCTGCCCCTATGTTCTTCAGAACCATTTTTTTTTCCTTGTTTATTTCTTCTTTTTCGTTTTTCCTTCTGTAGTTTGACAATTTTCTTTCATAGTATGCTTGAGTGACTTTCTTTCTGGTTTTTGTGAATCTATTGTATGTTTTTGACTTGTGGTTACCATGGAGTTCAAGTATGTTGACCCATAACTATATCTATTTGCTTTATTTTTTTAAATTAATTTATTTTTTAAATTTATTTTATTTTTATTTTTGGCTGTGTTGGGTCTTAGTTGTGGCACACAGGATCTTCATTGAGGCATGCGGGATCTTTCATTGCGGCGCACGGTCTTCTGTCTGGTTGTGGTGTGTGGGTTTTCTCTTCTCTAGTTGTGGCGCACAGGCTCCAGGGCATGTGGGCTCTGTAGTTGTGTGTGGGTTCCAGAGCACGTGGGCTCTGTAGTTTGTGGCACGCAGCTTCTGTCATTGAGGCGCGTGAGCTCAGTAGTTGTGGTGCCCAGGATTAGTTGCCCCATGACATGTGGGATCTCAGTTCCCTGACCAGGGATCAAACCTGCATCCCCTGCATTGTAAGGTAGATTCTTTACCACTGGACCACCAGGGAAGTCGCTATCTATTTACTTTAAAATGATAGTCATACAAGTTCAAAGGCATTCTAAAAGATCTATATTTTTATCCACCCCTCCCTCACATTTTGTGATTTTGGTGTCCTATTTACATCTTCATTCTTATACTTTTACCGTTAATTGTAGTTATAATTGCCTTTACAGTTTTTTGTTTTTTTAAAAAAAAATATTTATTTTTTTAAATTTTTGGCTGTGTTGGGTCTTCGTTTCTATGTGAGGGCTTTCTCTAGTTGTGGCAAGCGGGGGGCCACTCTTCATCGCGGTGCGCGGGCCTCTCACTATCGCGGCCTCTCTTGTTGTGGAGCACGGGCTCCAGACGCGCAGGCTCAGTAGTTGTGGCTCACGGGCCCAGTTGCTCCGTGGCATGTGGGATCTTCCCAGACCAGGGCTCGAACCCATGTCCCCTGCATTGGCAGGCAGATTCTCAACCACTGCACCACCAGGGAAGCCCTCATTACTTGTGATTGGTCTGTTTATATTTTCTGTTTCTTCCCAGTTCAGTCTTGGAAGGTTGTACCTTTCTAGGAATTTGTGCCTTTCTTCCAGGTTGTCCATTTTATTGCCATATGGTTGCTTGTCGTAGTCTCTTATAATCCTTTGTATTTCTGCAGTGTCAGTTGTAATTTCTCCTTGTTCATTTCTAATTTTATTGATTTGAGTCCTTTCCCGTTTTTTTCTTGATGAGTCTTGTTTATCTTCTCAAAGAACTAGCTTTTAGTTTCATTGATTTTTACTGTTGTTTTCTTCATTTCTATTTCATTTATTTCTGCTCTGATTTTTATGATTTCTTTCCTTCTACTAATTTTGGGTTTTGTTTGTTGTTCTTTCTCTAGTTGCTTTAGGTTTTAGGGTAGGTTGTTTATTTGAGATTTTTCTTGTTTCTTGAAGTAGGATTAAATTGCTGTAAACTTTCTTCTTAGGACTGCTTTTGCTGCATCCCATATGTTTTGGGTCATCGTGTTTTCATTGTCATTTGTCCTCCCCATCCCCCAGGGACTCTTCTGGCCGTGGGGGTCCTGGGCCTGAGCCCCACCCCACGACCTATTCTGGCCACATGGGTCCTGGGCCTGAGCCCCACCTCTGCAAAAGCCTCCTCTGGCTGAGCACCACCCTCCTCCAAGGCCTCCTCTGGCTATGCTGACCCCTGCGGCTATGCCTGTGGAGGCCTGCGCCCCAACTGGCCTGCACGGGCATGTGTGTTTTGGGCCAGCTGGTGAGAGGAACACATGCAGAGGTGGGGCTGATGCAGCTGGTCCAGAGACCTACCTAGAGGTCTTGGAGGCCTACTGGGGAGGCGGGGGTAGGCTGTAGCTCACTATGGGGGCAAGGACACTGATAGAGGAGGCACCAGGGAATTTTTAATTTTTTATTTATTTTATGTTTTAATTTTCTTTATTTTTTATTTTTGTTTGCCTGTTATGGTTCTGTTTTTGTTGTTTCATTTTTATTGTTTTTTTCTAATATATTTTTTATTTTTCTAATTTTATTTTAGTTTTCATTCTTTGTTATTGTTATGCTCTTTTCTGTTAGTTGCTTTTATGGTGTTTTGTTTTTGTTTTTGTTTTTGTTTTGTCGCACTGCGTGGCTTGCAGGCCTTGGTTCCCAGTCCAGGGATCAGGCCTGAGCTCCTGTGGTAGGAGCACTGAGTCCAAGCTGCTGGATTAACAGAGAACTTCAGGTTCCAGGGAATATTAATCGGTGTGAGGTCTCTTGGAGGTCCTCATCTTGGCACCAAGACCTGGCTCCACCCAGCTGCCTCCAAACTCCAGTGCTGGACGCCTCATGCTAAACAACCAGCAAATCAGGAATACAGTCCCACCCATCAAAAAAAATGAGATGACAAAAAAGCATGTTACAGATGAAGGAGCAAGGTTACAACCTGTAAGACCAAATAAATGAAGAGGAAATGGGCAACCTACCTGAAAAAGAATTCAGAATAATGATAATAAAGGTGATCCAAAATATTGGAAATAGAATGGAGGCATGGATCGAGAAAATACAAGAAATATTTAACAAGGACCTAGAATAACTAAAGAACAAACAAACAGTGATGAACAACACAATAACTGAAATGAAAAATACACTAGAAGGAATCAATAACAGAATAACTGAGACAGAACAATGGATAAGTGAGCTGGAAGATGGCGTGGTGGAAGTAACTGCCATGGAGCAGAATAAAGAAAAAAGAATGAAAAGAAATGAAGACAGTCTCAGAGACCTTTGGGGCAACATTAAATGCACCAACATTCAAATTTTAGGGGTCCCAGAAGAAGAAGAGAAAGAGAAAGGGTCTGAGAATATATTTGAAGAGATCATAGTTGAAAACTTCTCTAACGTGGGAAAGGAAATAGCCACCCAAGTCCAGGAAGCGCAGAGAGTTCCACACAGGATAAACCTAAGGAGAAACATGCCAAGACACATATTATTCAAAGTAACAAAAATTAAATTGAAAGAAAAAATATTAAAAGCAACAAGGGAAAAGCAAAAAATAACATACAAAGGAATCCCCATAAGGTTATCAGCTGATTATTCAGCAGACACTCTGCAAGCCAGAAGGGACTAGCAGGACATATTTAAAGTGATGAAAGGGAAAAACCTACAACCAAGGTTATTCTACCCAGCAAGGATCTCATTCAGATTCGACAGAGAAATCAAAAGCCTTATAGACAAGCAAAAGCTAAGATAATTCAGCACCACCAAACCAGCTCTACAACAAATGCTAAAGGAACTTCTCTAGTTGGGAAACACAAGAGAAGAAGAAGACCTACAAAAACAAACCCAAAACAATAAAGAAAATGGTAATAAGAACATACATATGGATAATTACCTTAAGTGTAAATGGATTAAATGCTCCAACCAAAAGACATAGACTGGCTGAATGGATACAAAAACAAGACCCATATATATACTGTCTACAAGAGACCCACTTCAGACCAAGAGGCATATACAGACTGAGAGTGAGGGCATGGAAAAAGATGTTCCATGCAAATGGAAATCAAAAGAAAACTGGAGTAGCAATACTCATATCAGATAAACTAGACTTTAAAATAAAGCCTGTTATAAGCTGCAAAGAAGGACACTCCATAATGATCAAGGGATCAATCCAAGAAGAAGATATAACAATTATAAATATTTATGCACCCAACATAGGAACACCTCAATATATAAGGCAAATGCTAACAGCCATAAAGGGGGAAATTGACAGTAACACGATAATAGTGGGGGACTTTAACACCCCACTTAACACCAATGGACAGATCATCCAGACAGAAAATAAATAAGGAAACACAAGCTTTAAATGACACAATAGACTGGATAGACTTAATTGATATTTATAGAACATTCCACCCAAAAGCAGCAGAATACACTTTCTTCTAGAGTGCACATGGAACATTCTCCAGGATAGATCACATCCTGGGTCACAGATCAAGCCTCAGTAAATTTAAGAAAATTGAAGTCTTATCAAGCATGTTTTCCGACCACAATGCTATGAGATTAGAAATCAATTACAGGGGAAAAAACTGTAACAAACATAAACACATGGAGGCTAAACAATATGCTACTAAATAACCAAGAGATCACTGAAGAAATCTAAGAGGAAATTGCTGTGTTCTTTTAGTTTTTGCATTTCTGAGAAATTCTTTCTCTCCCTTATTGTAAATGATAATCTTGCTGGGTAGAGTATCCTAGGTTCCAGGGTTTTCCCTTTCAGAACTTTGAATATATCATGCCACTCCCTTCTAGCCTGCAAATTTTCTGCAGGGAAATTGGCTACAGCCTTATGGGGGTTCCCTTGTAACTGACTGTTTTTCTCTTGCTGCCTTTAGAATCTTCTCTTCACCTTTAACTTTTGCCATTTGAATCATGGTATGTCTTGGTGTGGTCTGTTTGGGTTCATCTTGTTTGGGACTCTCTGTGCTTCCTGTACCTGGATATCTGTTTCCTTCTTTAGGTTTGGGAAGTTTTCCGCCATAATTTATTCAAATACATTTTTTTTTTGACATTTGGGGAAAACTTTATTGCTCTTGATGGAACATAGCACCAGTTCAATGAATAAAAGATTGTTAGGATTAGTCACCTTTAGTCAACAATATGCATTTATACGAAAAGTGCTTAAAGCCATAGTTCTGGAAAAAGTTTCTCTACTTGCGGCGAGCGGGGGGCTACTCTCCATTGCGGTGCACAGGCTTCTCATTGCAGTGGCTTCTCTTGTTGCGGAGCACGGGCTCTAGGTGCGCGGGCTTCTGTAGTTGTGGCACACGGGCTCGGTAGTTGTGGCTCACGGGCTCTAGAGCGCAGGCTCAGTAGTTGTGGCTTGCGGGCTCTAGAGTGCAGGCTTAGTAGTTGTGGCGCACAGGCTTAGTTGCTCCGCGGCATGTGGAATCGTCCCGGACCAGGGCTCGTACCCGTGTCCCCTGCATTGGCAGGCGGATTCTTAACCACTGGGCCACCAGAGGAAGTCTCTAAAGGGGTGTTTTTATGTGGGAGCGTCCTGTGTGTTCTGTGTGTTCAATGCTTTTGGTGCAAGGACTGGTTTTGGTAGCGATGCCAGCCACGCCTTTCCTAAGAGTGTGCTGGCTGTTTGTCCCTTGGCTAAGGGGGAGTGGCTGGTGTTGTAATGTCTAGGGCCCGTGCTGGATGTGAGCTGGGGCTTCCTCCTTCCCCTGTGGCTGTCACCGCCCTGTCAGGGGCAGGGTCTGCTGCCCCGTTGTTGGAGTAGAAGCCCTGAGGGTTGGGTTTGGTCAGGTCCCCTTGCCCTTGGGTGTGTGCCCTGCCCCAAAGGTGCTGTATGTGCCACCTGTGTAGGCATCCACGGTTCCGCTTAAAAGCAACCCAGGGCCACATCTCTTCCTCTGTTGTGTTTGTCCCAGATCTAGTGCTAGGCTGTGGTGTGGAGCGGGCTGGGACTGGGGGTCGGGGCGTTGTGTCTGCAGGAACTGAGGTGGTTGTGTGGCTGCCTGAGATCTGGGCTGCCTCTGGGGCAGACTTCTCCCTGGATCTGTGTGCCCAGGTCTGGTGCCAAGCCGCGGTGTGAAGAGCCAGGGCGCTCTCTCTGGGAAACAGCTGCCGCCTGCTCCTGCACGCTTCCTGGGCCCGTCGGCCCGAGCTTCAGAGCTTAGATGCTGCGCGCTCTTGCGCTGCTGCCCCGAGCGCGTGCTGACGATGTCTGTCACGGCCGGGCCGCCGGCCCAGAGCACGTGCTGACAGGGGTCTCGGTGGCTCTACCTAGGTCACTCCCCAGGCGCCCCAGTCTGTCTCTGTGCAGCTAGACCGAATCTTCGCCCAGATCTCACAGCAGGCGTGCGAGTGGGCAGGAGTGGGCAGGACCTGGTTGGTTGACGCTTCGTATTGGGAAGTGTGCAGTGGTGGCAGCTGCCAGCTCAAGGCCTTTTCTGCCCTGGCCGTTAGCATGCCTGCAAGCGCGCACACTCCCTGCGAGTCAAGTCTAGGCTTCTCCAGCCCTCCTGTCTGTCCCAGCAGATTTCCTGATAGGCAAGGGGTCTTGTCTCCTCCTTGCAGGACCCCAGGACTGGGACGCCCAGATTGCGAGTCAACCGGCTCACTCCTCTGGGCGAGGGTCCACCCATGCGGACCTTTTTTCCTTACAGATCTCTCCCAGGAGCACAGGTCCCGGCCTGATGCTTTTTTCCCGCCCTACCCAGTTACATGGAGATCTTTCTAGCAGCTTTGGTCGTATAGGATTTCTTCTGCCAGTTCCCAGTTAGTTTTCTGTGAGAATTGTTCCACAAGTGGGTGTATTTTTGATCTGTTTGTGCGGGGTGGGGGAGGTAAGCTCTGTGTACTCCTACTCCACCATCTTAATTCCCCTCCTCAAGGCAAATGTCTTTTAAGAACTTTTTTTAAAGTGTGTGTGGTGGGGGGAGATGTCAGAAACTAATGAATTTATAAAGGAAGAATAAATTAATGAATGGACATAAATATATGCTGACAACAATTTATAAAAGGAGAGAAATAATGTTGTATATACATTATTTCTTTTTTTTTTTTTTAAACATCTTTATTGAAGTATAATTGCCTTACAATGGTGTGTTAGCTTCTGCTTTATGTATATACATTATTTCTGTAAGAGAATAGTTAGATCCAAAACGTTCTTTCACAGTTTGTATGTGGCACCGAGGTTAATAATTTCTGCCATTTTAGTAGATTTATTTTGCCACATTTGCTGGCATAGAATTGGATGTACTCACTCTTGGCTTTGGATTTCTGAGAAGGCTTTTCTGTTAGTGGTTATGCAAACATTAATAGAATGGGAAGACCAGGATCCGGTCCTTCTGCTCTGTGGCTGCAAAGCACATTCCAGAGAGTGAGATGGAAAGAGGTCAGCTCACAGGATTGCATCTTCCCAGTTTAGAATCAAGAAAACAGCAAAAATGGTAATATTCTCAATCACATTCACTAAAACTCTTCTCATTTTTCCTCTTACTTGACTTTGGAAAATAAACAGGAAGATTTTGTTCGCTATTGGAATGAAACTGAACTGGAGTACAGGAGAGATAGATATATTTCCCAAGCATTCCTAAAGTGACACAGATTTGAGACAAGAATATTCTCTGGGGGAGCAACGTAGGATAAGGCCATCTTGTTCAACACTTTAGGAAAGTTTTTTTGAAAGTTTATGATAAAAAAAAAATAAATGAAAAAAATGTCAGTTGAGAAAAGGAGTCTTAGAAGGCTGTCGCTGTAATTAATACACGAGGAAGGAAAAGCACAAGACTGTCTGGTCAGCTAGGCTGGGCTCTGAGCTTGTGATCAATAAGCTGAAGGGGACTAACCTGCCCTCGAATAGGGGCCAAACAGTGAACAGGCTTTGCAGAAATAAGGGCATCACATCACTGTGTCATGTTTTATAACTGTCTCTCATTTTCTTTAGACAGAGGTTACTGAATCCTGCCATGAAAAGAAAGTATGCAACAATGATGCAGCTGAACTCCTTAGGTCAGGTCTCAGCCTTTGCACGGGATTTATTGAGCACCAGCTTGTGCCACGTTGTGCTATGTATGCAGTGAGTGAGTACAAAGGATGACAGCAACACCAAAATGGCCTGGAAATCTGGGGAAATGGGATGTTGGGACCATGGAAATTTCTGGTTGAGAACTGGTACTCATTCCTGTCTCATAATGTATGTGGGAACAACCCTTTGTTCTTATTCGGTAATGTTACTTATCACAGCTTTTGTAAAATTTACCGGATCCTGGGAGACAATTCACATGTTCCCTGTAGTTGGAACAGAGATTATTGGCAGGCCATCCTACAGCTATTTCCTTCTGTTCTCTGCTAATAGAAGTGGCTATGCGTCCAGCCCCAGGGACTGAATCATAGTTGGTTATACTAATCCTATTCTCCTTTGCCAGTGATTGGTCTAGGGTTAGGCATGTGACTCAATTCTGGCAAATGAAACATGAGGTGATACTTAATGTGGGGTTTTGAGGGAAGGTTTTCCTGCCTGATAAGAGAGAGACTTGAGGAGGAACCCTATGCTGTTGCCGAAGTTAAGAGGCTGTTGTGTGAGGCCTGATACTTGGAGCTGCTGCAGCCTTTCTGTGACCTTGAAACATTGTTGACATAGGGGGATGTCAGAGATGTTGAACTACTGAACTAGCCTTGTAATCATCTCACTCTGGTCTTATAAAAAATAAGGCCTATTTGTTTAATCCAGTTGTAGTCAGGTATTCTGAGTTTATAACCAAAAGCATCCTACAACAGTTAAAGGTATGGGCTTTGAAATCACACATACATATGTTTGAGTTCCAGATCTACCATTAGTAGGCTGTTTGACATTGCATATAAGTTACTGGGTCTTTCTGTACACGTGGGATAATAATAATCATACCTCATATGTTAACTGTGAGGACTAAATGGGTTGATGCATAGATATCGATAGCATACAATACGTATTCAATAAATGTTATTATCATTATCATTACCTGTGTTAAGTCATCAAAGAAAGCCTAGGGAGGTGGGCAGAACTGGCACTTGCTCAGGGCATTGGATGAGGGTTGGAAACAGCATTATCCAGGGGAGCCCATAGGAGTGAGGGGGCAGCAGTGGCACCTGGAAGGGGAGAGGTAAGGACCTTGATTCCGTCTCAGAGCTGTCAGCTCATCACTCTGCCTGGTCATTTTTTTTTTAATTTATTTAATTTATTTTATTTTTGGCTGCATTGGGTCTTCATTGCTGCATGCGGGCTTTCTCTAGTTGTGGCGAGCAGGGGCTACTCTTCGATACTGAGCACGTGCTTCTCGTTGTGGTGGCTTCTCTTGTTGTGGAGCATGGGCTCTAGGCATGTGGGCTTCAGTAGTTGTGGCACGTGGGCTCAGTAGTTGTGGCTTGCAGACTGTAGAGCGCAGGCTCAGTAGTTGTGGCACACGGGCTTAGTTGCTCCACGGCATGTGGGATCTTCGCGGACCAGGGATTGAACGTGGGTCCCCTGCATTGGCAGGCGGATTCTTAACCACTGCGCCACCAGGGAATTCCCCTGCCTGGTCATTTTGAAAGTACGATTGCAGAAAGTGTGGTTCAGGTCTTACACAAGTCATATTTGGCCAGCAGATGATTTTGTAGGCCCAAGCAGTGTTTTTAAAAGTTGGATTACTTATTAACATTTTTAAAAGGCAAGATTCCATGTAAAATCTAGATCTATCTCCGATCTTCTTGCAATGATATTTTAAAAAGAAAGCCTCTATTTGTTTAATCCACTCATAGTCCGGTGTTCTGATTTTGTAATCAAAAGTATTCTTGTGGATAAAGGCCGGGCTTGGAGGTGAGACATAGCTGGGCCTTGGAGAGGGCAGTATGGGCTCTTGCTCTGATATTAAACCTCCAGTATGCAGGTTTGGCTCTAACACGTACTGAACTTGGACAAATCACTTAACTTCTAAGCCTCAGTTTCCTTATCTTTAAGATGAGGTTAATAGGAATTACCATCTCATAGAATTGTGAGGATTACATAAAATAAAGGATGTGCAATGCCTAGGATGGGTAAGTGAGTTGTAAATGCTGGCTTATGATGATTATTCCTCAAAGAATACAGTTGGCTGTGGCTGGGATGATCAGGCCTTGGGGTCTTACGTTTTCCTTGCCAAAAGAAACAGAATGATTTAAGTTTTCTCTTCCAAGGGAAAATAATCGTCAGGCTTCTGTGACCTGAGTTGGAGGAGAAATTTTCAGTCAGTAAGCCGAAGAACTTCTAAATTTCTTTCTTTTGGTAAGCCTCCTTCCAATTTTACTGACGCAAAAATTTGAGTAGCAAGAGGCATGCCAGCTGTTCGGTGATGGTGCAAAGTTCTGCTTCTTCCAGCAGAGGCCTCTTGTGCACAGGAAATGAGGCTGGTGGTGGCTGGAGGGGACCCTGGGCCAGGGCACTGGTTTCCCAGAAGCTCCCCCAGAGTAAAGCGGGGAGGGGAGTCTAAGGAAGAGCTTGTGGGGACTCCTCCCACCCTGACCCCGTCCCCTGTCCCCCGTCCCCTGTCTCCTGTCCAGGCTTCAGAGAGCTGGATGCCAGTGTCCTGGAATTCTGGAGTCTTTCTTGAAAGAAAGAGACGGGGAGAGAGAAGGAGAGAAAGAAAGAGGGATGGATAGAGGGAGAAAGCGGGGAGGAGGGAGAGAGGGAGGAAGGAAGGCAGCAGCTTTGTTTAAGCTCCAGGGCTCAGAGGCAGGGCACCCATGAGGGCTGATCTCAAGGGTCAGACCTGCAGAGAGACTTTCTGCTCTCTGCCTTTCAGTTTATTTCATTTCCCTTCATTGTTGCTACCTGGGCAAAAAGGCATCTGAATGATTTTTAATCCTAATTTAACTGCTATGGAGCTATGCAAACTTGGCACAAAGCCTCCGGAATAGCTGCTTGATGGGGGAGAAGTCAGATGATCTCTTAAAAGTCACGGTAACGGAGAGCGAGAAGGACTGAAACCGTGAGTTACGGCCTGGTTTGCAGAAAGGCCCAGACTTCTGGTGATGGAGGGAGCGATGGAGGGTCTTTCCTGCTCCGGCGTGGCCCCTTCTGTCTACGGGGGTGGCCCCGTGGGCATGTGGGTGACTTGCTGGGCACACATTCTTTCTTGAAGCTTTAAACCGGGAGTCTCTTTGCCTTTCAGAACTAGAACGGTCCCTGGCACATTTGCTGTGTGCATATGTTGATCATCATTCAAGACGTGCTTTTGGGGAGCTAGGAAAGCAGTCAGGGCCAGATGGTGACTCTGACCTTCCCAGATCAACGCTGGGAAGGAGAAGCCGGCTAAGGGCTGCTTTGGCACCAGGCTGACTTGCCCGGTCGTCCATGAGCACATAAATACTTCCTGAGCACGTATGTCCCCGTCTGTGGGAGCGGTGAAGTCACCCCTGGTGCTGGGGCCCAGGCAGTGATGGAAGGGGTGCGGGGGGTGGTACTTAGGAAGGAGACGGGAACGTTTCTTTGGGGCAGCGCTGCTCCGGTGGCGGTACCTGCCTGTGGAGCTGCGGCGGGTCTTCACGGGGATGTGATTGCGGATCCTTCGGCCTCTCTGGGCCAGGCTGTGCTTCAGCTATGAGACAGGATTCTGCATTAACACGGTGCCCCTTGGGGGGCATTTCGGAGGCCCTGGCTTGAATTTTGGTGGGATGGAAGGGACACAAGGGAATGGGCAGAACCAGGCAGGGTGTTGAGATGAAGCTTCTGAGGGCTCCAAAGCCAAAGAAGGAGAGTGAGGCTGAAGGAGGATGGGTAGGGAGAGAAAACCAGCATGACTCCTGTGGCCCCTCTGGGGTTCACTTGCGGAGACTAGTGTGAGTGCCTCACGTACTGAAGCTACCGAGTCCTTTGTTGATGGGATGCCGGTTTCCCGCTGGTTTCCCAGCCTTCAGTGCCAGCACTTGGGCGGCTTCGCCTACCCCCTCTTGGGCACGTCTCTGCCACCTTCCCTTTCAGAGCAGCTGTGCCCTCCGTGATTGGCTGTGGAGCACAGCGTGAGCACTGATGGCTGAGTCCAGCCCCCTACACTGGGCTGGGGACCTCCAGGCACATCAGCATCGTTTTCTTTCTGTGGAAAATGGCAGGAATTACTCCCCCTGCCTGCTTTTTACCTCTCAGATTGTTATGAGAATGAATATTTGAAAATATCTTGTAAAAGACAGCATTCACGTTTACAAGTTTTGTTTTTATTTTTATTTTTTTTCAAAATTACGAAAGGAAGTTTATTTCAAAAGCAAAAGAGAACATTTACATTTGAACAAAGTGACAGACTGATTGTCCTGCAAAAGAAAAAAATTCATGGCATGAAGTTTCTCATTTAAAAATTTTGAAGCAAAAATAACTTCAGTTGTGCATTCTTGCCTTAGGAAAGGGAAGGAAAACTGTGAAACAGGTTTGGAAAGAAAAAATCTCTCTCTGGCCAGAGAATAGACCTAGCAACACGGTTATCTGGTATCTGGCATCAACTCGTCACCCTCCCTGAGCTGATGCCATCGTATTCGAGGTTTCCTCGCACCATCTTCAGCACCAGCTCTGCTTCCTGAGTCCCAAGAAGGAAGCCTGGGAGATGGGATTGCTAGAATTCAGTTTCATCTGCTAGTCTTCTGCCAGTTCTCTGCAGACTGCAAGAAAGATGAACTTGCTTGTCCCTCTCCTTTGGGTGGGATCCCAAGCACCATGGCCACTTGAAGACCTTCAACTTTGGCATCAACATGCCCAAGGGCTCTTGCACAGCATTTAAGGGCCTACAGACCATGGAGGCTGAAGAGCGGGAGTCCTCCTGAGTCAGAGCAGGGATAACAAGACTTTGCTGCGGTAACTGTCACTCCCCTCATCCTACCTGATCTAATACCCTTGGTCATCTCTGAGGATTTCCTTAAGAGAACCTGTGACATTGTCCTTACAATGCATCTTTCCTTCTTAATCCAGGGAAATGATTTTGCCCTTGGTGATGGCCATTTACCATGATTGCAGGTGACTCAGAGTGAGTGGATGTTTGCACACAAATTGGAACTCGAAGGAACTTCAGGTTCAATCTCCAGCCTTTAGGTAAGGAATTTTGATTTGTGCCAGAAACTGGGACCTGTTCGCCAAAGGCAACCCCCCTCCTAATATTGGGAACAAAAGTAGATCACCCCACGTAGGTCGCCTCCCAGCTCTTGGTGTGACCATGGGACTAAAGTTTTTTTTCCCGTGCAGTGTGAGGGAGGAAGGGGCCCATTCTAAACTCCCACACGTACTTCTCCGTGCTCTCCCTTCCAGCTGACTGGACCATTACTCCCAGCAAGACCTTAGGAGCCAAGGGTTGGAGGGAGACTCACTGTCAGCCTGGATCCCTTCATGACTATGTGGAAGAGAGACGCCCTACTCACCCCTGTCCCCTACTGCAAGTGTGGTTTATTAAAACACGTTAGTGGAGTCAGGAGATCCTGTGGTTAAATGCTTTATGTGTGCCTCAGTCTCCTCATCTGTAAAATTGCAACAGAGTTCTTACGTCACAGAGTTTTTGAACAAGTAATATGGGATAGTGAGTGACCACTCACTGTAGTGCCTGGCAGGTGACAGATGCTCAAGAAATCTAGACTGAATACATATCTTCGTTCCTTGAGGGTTGTTGTGATATCTTAATGAAATAATCATTTTGGAGACAGATATCAACATGGAAAAGCTAACTGTTGGAGGTGAGAAAATGCTGTCTCAGCCCCTTCCTCCCTCTTATTCTAAGAAACTTTAACAATTTGTGGACCTAGTCCCTTGTCCAGGGTAATGGAAGCAGGCTATTGTAGACACAGTGGAATCTATAATAACGGAGAATGCTATCCATTTAATTTCACGCCCCTCCTCAGCACCTCCCTCAACCCCAAACCCAACCGATGAACCTAGAAAACCCATGGACAGGAACTTGTGGTCTCTGGGATTGGTGGTGAAACAAAGCAGCAGCTATACTGAGGATTATAGGGAGGAGATGTTTTCACGTCGTAGGTGTTTAGAAAAAGATGGCAATTTGGATGATTTGTTTAGATGATCTTTAAGGTATTGTCTAGCCCTAAGTTCTGTGATCCTTAAGAAAATAAAAGAATTTTAGTTTCATCTTCTCTTGACTTCTGTGCCTCCCCAAGTCCATTACCTGCGGAAGCACAATCAGAAAGAAAATTCCCCCAAAAACACAAAATAAGGAGGAGAAAGAGATGCAACTAGAGACCTCCAGTCTATGAATAATTCATAGTTAAGCATCTTAGCCTGTTATTCCAGGGAAAATCAAGTCATGTGAACATTTAAGCCACATATCTTTTTAGTGATACTCTGGGTTCACTTTGCATTTTGCCTGGGGTACATTATGACTCCATCATCCTTATACAGATTTGTATGGATTTTTTTCTTTCTCTCTTCAATACAGGACTTCAGGTATGGCTAAAGAATAACCTGTGGAATCAGACACACCTGGATTTGAATGTGGGGTGAGTTAATATTCAGATCATCTGTTTCCTCATTGTAAAACTGGGGTTAAATATGTACCCCATAGGGATGTCATGAGAATCATCACTAGAATTCATTAAAGCAAAGGGGCTGGCAAGTAACAGATGCTCAAACCTGCCTGGCTCTTTCCCCTCTTTTCTCCTGCTAAGATGCAGAGGGTCCGGTTTGTGGGTTTGTGGGGCTGCCCTCCGAGACGGTGCCAGGAATCTCCTCGCCACATCCAACTACTGCAGGGGACGCCGGTGGGTAAATGAGCAGCAGGCTGGCTTGCTACAGCCAAAAAAGAAAGACCGCCAATCCTGAGAAAGTCTAGGTTGTGCTTGCAGGGTATAGAAAGCGCAAAAGATGACGAAGGTTCTAAGGAAGCTATTTTTATTTTATTTATTTATTTATTTTCATTTTTGGCTGCGTTGGGTCTTCGTTGCTGCACGCGGGCTTTCTCTAGTTGCGGCGAGCGGGGGCTACTCTTCGTTGCGGTGCACAGGCTTCTCATTGCGGTGGCTCCTCTTGCTGCAGAGCACGGGCTCTAGGTGCGCAGGCTTCAGTAGTTGTGGCACGCGGGCTCAGTAGTTGTGGCACACGGGCTTTAGTAGTTGTGACACGTGGGCTCAGTAGTTGTGGCTCACGGGCTCTAGAACGCAGGCTCACTAGTTGTGGCGCACGTGCTTAGTTGCTCCGCAGCATGTGGGATCTTCCCGGGCCAGGGCTCGAACCCGTGTTCCCTGCATTGGCGGGTGGATTCTTAACCACTGCACCACCTGGGAAGTCCAGGAAGCTATTTTTAAATGGCCTCCTGCTGAGAGACAGCTTTCTGGGAAGGTTTATTTCAGGCCCATTGTAGCTTTCCACCTGTCTCCTGCATTCCTTCTGGTATTTTTCCCCATCTGCTGGTCCAAAATGAAAAACACTCCTTCCTCAGAGGCACAGACAGCGTTGGTAGCCTTTTTGTCTGAGCACCATGCAGAGGCTCAGGCCAGCGCTGCGACCTGGGAGGAGAGAGAGGAAGTTTCTGGAACAGAAGCAGGGCTTCTTATTAAAGTAGGGGAATGTTATTTTTAGTCTGGGCATGAGTTGCTTCATTGTTCCTGCTGCCGTCAGCTTCTCTTTAAAGTGACCTCCTGGTGTGGGAATTGTTGGGCTAGAGACCTGGAGAAGGTAACAAGCCACCCCACACCTAAGGCTGAAAACATCAGCCGTTGTTTCATTTACTCCCGAATGTGCCATTGGGGCAGGCCTCCGCGTGTCAGCTGAGGCAGCGTGAAGGCTAGACAGGTGTGACCCTGGCTGGAATCCTCTCAAAGCTTCACTCCCTCACACGTCTGCCGGTTGACGCCGGCGTTGGCTGTGACCTTGGTGAAGGCTGTTGGTTGAACACCTACACGTGGCTTCTCCACGCGGCCACTGGCTCCCTCAGAGCATGCCTGGTGACTGGGTTCCAGGAGGGAGAGACCCGGCCCAGGGGGACTGAAGTTGTATTGCATTTTCTTACCTAACCTTGGAGATCCCTTAGCATCCCTTCTCCCCTTGTCACACACCCGGCTAGACGTACAGGGAAGGAACGTAGGCCCCTCCCCTCAGGAGGAGGAGTGTCAGCACGATACCGTAAGACTGGAGGCCTGGTCGTGGCCGCCTGGAAAATAACTGGTTCTCACAGAGGAATGAACTGGGGGAGGAACGGAGGCACGGGTTTGCTGTTGGAGAATTATGGAGACTCAGAGCTACTGTTTTTTACTTTAAAAATACAACTTTCAAAAACTGGAATACAGGCATACCTCATTTGATTGCGCCTTTCTTTATTGTGCTTTGCAGATATTGCAGGGTTTTTTTGGTTGGTTTTGGTTTTTTTTACCAATTGAAGGTTTGTCGTAACCCTGTGTTAACCAGTGCCATTTTTACAACAGTATTTGCTCACTTCGTGTCTCTGTGTCACAATTTGGTAATTCTTGAAATATTTTGAATTTTTCATTATTACTGTATTTGTTATGGTGATCTGTGATCTTTGATGTTACTATTGCAATTGTTCTGCGGTGTCACAAACCATGCCCGTACAAGACGGTGAACCTAACTGGTAAATGATGTGTGCGTTCTGAGCCCTCCACCGAACGGCCGTTCCCCGTCTCTCTCCTTCTCCTCGGGCCTCTCTATTCCCTGAGACACAACAATGTTGAAATCAGGCCAGTTAATAACCCTACAAGGTCCTCTAAGTGTTCAAGTGAAAGGAAAAAGTTGCGCATCTCTCCCTTTAAATCAAAAGCTAGAAATGATCAAACTCAGGAAGGTACGTCGAAAGCCAAGAAAGGCTGAAAACTAGGCCTCTCCCACCAGTCAGCCAAGCCAATTCCCTTCCATTCTTGAAGGGAATGAAAAGTGCTCCTCCAGTGAACACACCAAAGATAAGAAAGCAAAAGAGCCTTACTGCTGATAGAAGATCAAACCAGATACAGCATTCCCTTAAGCCAAAGCCTATTCCAGAGCAAGGCCCGAAGTCTTTTCAATTCTGTAAAGATTGAGCAAGGTGAGGAAGCTGCAGAAACGTTTGAAGCTGGCAGAGGTTGGGTCAAGAGGCTGAAGGAGGGAAGGCGTCTCCGTAACATCAAAGTGCAAGGCGAAACAGCAAGTGCTGATGTAGAAGCCACAGCAAGTTATCCAGAAGATCTAAGATAACTGAACGAGGTGGCTACACTAAACAACAAATTTTCAATGTAGATGAAACAGCCTTCTATTGGAAGAAGATGCCGTCTAGGGCTTTCATAGCTAGAGAGCAGAAGTCAATGCCTGGCTTCAAAGGACAGGCTGATTCTGTTGTTAGGGGCTAACGTACCTGGTGGCTTTAAGTTGAAACCAGTGCTCACTTAACGATTCTAAAAACCCTAGAGCCCTTAAGAATTATGCTGAATCTACTCTGCCTGTGCTCTACAAATGGCACAACAAAGCCTAGGTGACAGCACATCTGTTTACAACATGGTTTGCTGAATATTTTAAGCCCACTGTTGAGACCTACTGCTCAGAAAAAGAGATTTCTTTCAAAATATGACTGCTCATTGACAACGCACCTGGTTACCCGAGAGCTCTGATGGAGATGTACAACAAGATTAATGACGTTTTCTTGCCTCCTAACACAACACCCATTCTGCAGCCATGGATCAAGGAGTAATTTCGACTTTCAAGTCTTATCGTTTAAGAAATACACTTTGTAAGGCTATAGGTAGAAATTCCTTTGCTGGATCTGGGCAAATTCAATTGAAAACCTTTTGGAAAGGATTCACCATTCTAGATGCCTTGAAGAATAGTCATGATTCATGGGAAGAGGTCAAAATATCCACATTCCTACAGGAGTTTGGAAGAAGTTGATTCCAGCTCTCATGGATGACTTTGAGGGGGCCAAGATTTCAGTGGAGGAAGGAACTGCAAATGTGGTGGAAATAATAAGAGAAGTAGAATTAGAGGTGGAGCCTGAAGATGTGACTGAATTGCTGCAATCGCATAATAAATCTTAAAGGGATGAAGAGTTACTTCTTATGGATGAGGCAAGAAAGTGGGTTTCTTGAGATGGCATCTATACCTGGTGAAGCCTGTTGAAATGACAACGAAGGATTGGTTTAGTGTGCCCCCAGCAGCCGGGCTGACAAGTCCTTTGTGGAAGAAGGATCTGGGTTGCACCTCACAGTGTCCACCACAGCACCTCATTCAAACACTTTTCATTTCTCCTCTCCCTTATTTTCAACCTCTTGAGTGAAGAGTTCAGCAGGGCTTCGTGCTGGAAGGCTTTTCAATACTTTATGCATCACAGAGGCATTGGGAACACATTGAGGGTTGAAGAGGAAACAGTTTTGCATGAGATGAAGGAGGAAGATGAAGTGACACAGCCTAAATGAAATGAGCCTGGCAAGGATTTGACAAACCCAACGCTTTCATCTCAGGTTGAAATATTTTTTTTTGATAATAATTTTTTTTTGCTCATTTCTGGATCAAAAAATTGATTCTAGAGGGAACTGTGAATGTGAGAACCAGGCTATGGAATGATCCCGTGATTATAAGGAATAATCTTAGAAAAATATTTGTAGAGATCAAACAAGATGAGCTCATCAATTTACTTTTCCTTTTATTATAAAAGTAAAATAAAAAATAGCATTTATAAATCCAACATTTTTTCCTTTAAAGTATTTGATCTAAAAAAACATATTTACAATAGCAAAATGCAGCAAAGGGGGGGAAATACCATTTTCAGCACTGATTGTAACCATGTTTAAATATTGACATGTACATATTCTTTTTTCAAATCACAGAGAGAACCACATTAGGAAAAGCAGTGAGCTTTTTTTTCAGCCACTCGGCTTGCGGGATCTCAGTTCCCCAGGGATCTGGGGATGGAACCCGGGCCCCCTGCAGTGGAAGCACCGAGTCCTAACCACAGGACAGCCAGGGAAGTCCTAATGAGCCTTTTTTTTTTTTTTTTTTTTTTAATCACACACCAATAACTCTCACTTTAAAATATCCCTTTTCATAATCCTTAATCTGAATGCACAAGTGTGCTTTGGACGGCCAGAAGGAACACCCAGTAGGGACCGTGACAACTTTTAATGACAGTGGGAAAGCAGCAGAGGGACAGCAGCAATGATAAGAGAAAGCAGCTGGTAAAGCTCCACAAGCTACCGCACTCCCAAAGAGGCGTCAGCCCAGCCGCGGGCTGTGACCATAGATACTATCGGTGAGTCAGCTGAACTAAAATTCATTTCAGAACTAAAGAAGAAATCCACGTTTAAAAGGCCTTGAATTACACCCCAGAGCGATCCAAGCAGGCCGGTATTCCTCGGAGCACCTTCGGATGCACTTCCTTCCTCTGGACAATGCGATGGAATTTCAGAGCTTTGGTTTACTTCGGCGTTGGAAGCAGCCGGCAGTCTAAATTTTGCCTTCTAGAGGTCCTTCCTGCCCGTAGTCGTGGGGCACTTTGTTAATAGTTAGCAACGAGCTGCCGCTGGTCAGAGACTCTGTGAAGCTGAGCTTGCGGAAGGATGTCTCTACGCCGCTGTCACAGACGCTGTCGTCCCGGAACTCGTCTAGGGGGAGAAAGCACGGACTCACGGGGGTGCACCGGGAACACGGCCCGGCCCTCGCTCCTGCGCACCTGCCATCCCCACTGGGCTCCCGCGTGCATCTGGAAGGCTCGTGGGCTGCAGAATTCTGCCTGTTCCCCTCCACCAGTCACCACGGGCCCACCTACGCCGCCCCAGGTGTTGCTGCTGTTCACGGTGTGGGGGGGTGGGGACAGAAAACACTGGGCTTTATAAAAACTGTGAAAACGTCAAAGTCAGCCAAGTGTTTTCACCCCTCTTTCTTATAATCTAGCCTCATGTTTATCAGAATCCTTTCTGAATTCTCTAGACTCAAAGTGTACCTTTTTTTTTTTCCTTAGAAATTAGATGTATTTTCCCACCCACTGTATCACCTATTTTATAGCTGGGGAAATTGCTGAACGTAGGCAAAATAAATTGGTGACAGAAGTAGGAAATAAAAATGAGATCTCTCTCTGGGCCTCGTATGCTATTAGACACTATACACTGCCTCAAAAATATTCTGTTAGCCAAAAAAGTAAGATGATTTTGATGAAAATGAGTCTCTACTGGGCAATTAGGTCAGATTCTCCTTTGAGAAGTGTCTTTAGGGATCTGAGCAATGTGAATTATTTCCTATAGGGAGAGAGTGACCAAGGAAACAGAAGTCTACCGTACACGAATCAAAAAGCTATCTATCTTCTTGTATGTTAAATTCCAATGTTAATGGCAGTGGCATGGCAATTGTTATTGATTGATTTATTCAACCCATCAATCTTTATGGGTTTCTGTTATGTGCTAGGAACTGTGAGGTTATTTTAAAAAGAACTACAAATTGAGGGCTTAAGGCTTTTTAAAATATAAGTATTTACCTACTTCTTTGTGTAGACGGAGCGTCAGGTCATATGACAGGAGACGTGGGTTGTTTTCTGGTGGATACGCTATTCCTTTCTAAAGCGTGCACAACACCTGTCCTCACTCCCCTAGGAAGGGCCCTCCCACCCCAGCAAGGTGACACCAGTGCTGAAACTGAACGGCAAGAAGGAGCCCGCCAGGTAAGGACCTTTGCAGGGAAGGGGACGAGAAAGCTCAAAGACCCTGAGCCTGGACCGGACTAGTGATCTGGGGGGGGCAGAAGGAACACGCGGCAGGGCAGGGGGCCAGGAGGAAGGGCAGGTGAAAGCGATGTTTGAACGAGAGAGCAGATAAAGCAGGGACACGGTCTTTGCCGCTCACTGCCCCATCTTCAACGCCTGCAACACTGCTGGGTGGGCACGCGGGATGCGCTCAGTAGAGATCTGTTGAATGGCTGAGTGAAGGGGAGGGAGGAACGTCATTCCTAAAAAGAATCACACTGCCTGTTGTGTAGAGAGTGGACTGAAGGTGGGCGGATAGATTGGAAACAGGGAGACTGGCTAGGAGCTGCCGCAGGACTCGAGGCAAGAGATGAAGGTGGGCTGGATGGGGGTGGTCAGGACCGGCGAGCGTGCACACGCAGTCGTAACCTCTTGGAGGATGGCAGCGCTTGTGACCGCCGTGGCCGGCGCCGAGCTCTTGGGTATCAAGAGTCCTGGGCAGGTGAGGACAAGTAAGGAGGGCCTAGGATGGGGCTCTGGAGGCTGCAACTTTAAAAGGTGAGTGTGGAGGTGAGCGTGCTAGGGAAGAGCCCAGAGGGCAGGCTGTCTGAAGAGCGGTCCCCTGTGATACGCGCCGGGAGAGGCAGAGGAGCTGAGAAGGATGGTGACCGGATCTGAGCAGACGCTGGCCCTCGTGAGGAGAGGAGGCCTGGTGCAGGGGTGGGGTAGAGGCCGACCACAGGGGCAGGGGGTCGAGGAGAGAGGTGAAGAGGTGGAAAGAATAACTCTACAAAATTCTTCCGGGAAGCGTGGCTGGGTAGGAGAACAGAGAAATCGGGCTGCGGCTAAAGGGGACGGGGGAATCAAGGGAATGTTTCTTTGTTGGTTTCCGTTTATTTGTTTTATGTTGAAAAGATGAGAGAAACTACAGCACGCTCGCTAGGCGATCTAGTCGGGAGGGAGAAAATGCTAAGGCATGAGAGAGAGGCGAGGGTTAGAGGAGCAGGACCTGGCCGGGCAAGAGGCGGGCCCAGGTGGCCTGGTGGTTTGAGGGTGCAAAGATGAGAGAAGTCTAGTTGTTTCTATGTTCGCGGTGGAGTGAGGCAAGGACATGGGATGAGTAAGGGGCGGGAAGGGGTGCTGGCAGTTTAGGAGGAGAGAGCATGAAAGAAGGGTTGTTAGAGCGGGAGGACACATTTGAAGGGAAACAGAGGACTGTGGTGCCGAGAGGCCATCAGGGCACGTGTTTTAGGTGGGGTGACGGGTCAGCGCTGTGAACGCGGGGAGGAGGCTGAAGGGAGAAGGAGAGACAGGACCACTGCAGGGGGGAGCCTGGGCAGCGGTGGGGAACGTCGCGGCGTCAGTCCACAGCCTGGGGCGCGAGTCCTGCTTCCACAGACCCGGATTTGCACATTTCTCTCTCTTTTGTGAATTTAAGAAGCGAGAGAAGTAATGCTGACCTTCACCACCCGCAGCCTGCTGTTCTGGTATTTACTGTGAACCTGAGCGACCCGTGTGTCCAGGTGGCTGTTGTGGGGACAGCCCCTCCCCTGAATGGTAGTGTCCGAAGGGGAAGACAGTACAACCTATGGTCCCCGAGGGAGACGGATGTAGTGGACAGCGTGTCCGGGAGATGGTGGTGGGGAGGACCGGCCACAGCCCCAGAGGCTGAAGGCACCAGCCTGGCGGGGCAGGGAAATGTCTCGACCGCTTTTTCAGGCCTTTTTCTTTACCTATTTGCTGCCCTGTGGAGGCGGGCGAGAAGGGCAGCGAGTGGGCCTGCGAGGTGGTCTCCCCCGGGCTGGTGGCCGCGCTTCCCGACGTGCAGAAGGCCGCCTGGATCACTTCAATGGCTTCGGTATAGCCCATCTGCCTCAGGGCCTCCACCAGCTCCTTTATGGTCCCCCCAGAGACCTGCGAGACAGAAATGAAGAAAGAGGGTGCTTCTGTGTTCAAAGCTGTGCAGGGACAAGCAGGCAGGCTGTAGATGCGACAGCACACCCCTTCCCCTGAGATGACAGCCGGCGGCCTGGGAGCTTGCTCTCAGGGCAGAGAGCAACTGAAAAATACGCTGTCTTTGAATCAGGTTTCCTGTTTCAGCTCAAAGACCACTCAGGAAATCACGGAGAAGCACTTTATAGTAAGCAGAGAGAGAGAGAGTGCTGAGGCAGTAAAACTCTACCCCGAGTGAAGTCTGCCCCGTATCCCTGAAGCTCTGAGAACTGAGAAACGAGCCGCTGATGAACTTCGCCATAGAAAGTGATTTCACCCCATGTTTTTCTACCTTTTCGCTTTAGAAATGAAAGCATCACCAGGTAATGGCTCCGCAAGGAGTCACGTCACTGGTTCCATGTGCTGACATGGGATCAAGGCATGTTCTTGGGGAGGGCAAGGCATGAAGGTTGATTACAGTCTTTCGTCTTTGTTCAGGGAGCTCAAAGTTCTGTGACCATCCTGACACTCTAAGTAGCATTTCTGCAGCAAGTCTCAAGGTGTCTGAAAACAGCCAAGGTGGGTTTCCTGCTGTCCTGGGTCAACCCTCCCAGGACACGGGTAATGACTGATTTTCTTCCTCAGAGTTAAGGGAGAAGGAAAGGGATTATGCTCCGGCCAATGATGTCAACAGAGCAAAGTCAAATAAACGTAGTCAAAGATGTAAGATGACGTGTTACCTCATAGTTGTCCATGAGAGTTTTGGAAGGAGCAGGACTCAGCCGGAAGGCATTATTTAGTATCCCCAAACCTAATTTCTGTGCCAGCGTAGCCCAGTTTTTGTCTGGATCAGGAATCTCTAGCAACTTGTAGAGCTGCAACTTTGCATCTTCAGTCAGCTGCTTCATGTCTCCTGAAGAAAATAAAGAAGAACCACGACCGTCCTAACCGACCCGAGGCACTCCGGAGGGACTGACTGCTGCCCCAGAGCCCACCCTCCCGCCCCGTGGAAGCAACCACGCTCCTCCCCTTGAAAGTCAGCAGCAGCCCACGCTGTTGTAATTTACAGCTGGACCTTCTCCGCGGCGCCCCGCCAGGGTCTCCTGATTCTGAAAGAAGCCCCCCTCTCAGTGACAGGGTGGAGATGACACTGGCTCAAAGAACCCGCTTCTCCCACAGCTCACCTTGTGCCAGTAAATCATCAGATGTAAACTCTGGCTCATAGGGTTTCCCATTTAATATGTCAAATACCTGTTGGGAAGAAAAACACGGGGAAATGTTACACATTACAGGGACCATGAGGGAAATCTGCTTCTTTGTAATAGAGAACTCGGCACGTCCTCCTCAGGAGGGGCTAGGACCCCGAAGATGGAGGGCCGGGAAGAGGAGTCAGTTCCGTCGCCCGGGAATACGCGTGCCCTCTGCGGGGCTCTGGGCCCGGGAGGCTGTGCTCCTCAGCAGCTGCCTGAGGCGGGGAGGAAGACCCAACCCGGCCCCACAGAGCGCCACGGCCACGGCCACGGCCCTTCGGAGGGGCAGAGGCGGAGCAGGCCGCCCAGTCAGCCACGCGTCGGCCGCGATGCTTCCCGAGAGCAAGGGAGGGGCTGAGCTCCCGCCGGGCGGGGAAGCTGGCTGCGTGGCCGCCGCTCCCCCCAGTGAAAAGGCTTCCGAGGATGAGCTTTACGAGCTTGCTCAAAGTGAGGCGGACAAATGCTCACAGGGCTCGGGGTCAGCCTCCTGGCGCCATCCGCATGTTAACTGAGGGGCCAGAAAACTCTTAGGCTAAAAGGGAAAAAACCCACAACACTCCATAGCTACGGGGGCTTTTCTGCGCTCTCTGCAAGTCACCCGGTGGCTGGCTGACCTGGGCGAGGACCACACGGGGTCACTGAAGTGGGTTATCTTTGTGTTCTGTGGTGAGGCTTCTGGGAAAACCAGGCGTTCAACGTAAAGAGAGCCGTGAGGTCTCTCGGCCAGGGTCACTCAGCTCAACCCACACGGCCCGCGAGGAGGCCGACGGGCAGCTTCCGGACTGGGCGCAGCACCTGCCCCTGAGAGGGTTACTCGGTTGGGCCGGGGGTGTGTGTGCTGCCCGCCTCCTCCCTCTGGCGCCCCCCCCTGGGCCCCAAAGACCCAGTGACTGCTTTCGCCTTCGGATCGCAGGTCAGCGGAGCCCCGAGGAAGCTTCAGGCTGTTTGCTCTGTTTGTATTCGTGCAGACCCTCAGAAGAATCCCCATTTCTTTTTATGTTCAGAAATCACTTACCGAAGTTCACGCTAACCGTAACATTTATCCTGGCTTCAGAAACTGAGATGGGAACGACTGCGGTGTAAGTTCAGAGTGGGTAACCTGTAACGTGAGTTTTGTGTTTCTCTCATCTAACTCTGATCTGATTAGGCATATACTTTTACACTCAGAACTCTGCTGACCTAGATCTTTCACAGATAGGCTTTTCAAGATACATACAGCTCTTGACAAGCAGACTTTCTTAAAAAATAACAGGCATGCGCTCTGGGGAGTAAAGACCGAGGAAGGCCACCTGCTCTGACGTCCCCGGCCCTGGAGCTCCCCCGGGAGCAGCCAGCACACAGGCGGAGCCACACTCACCTGCCAGCTGGTGGCCATATCCAGAGGAGTGGTTCCTGGCGGGACTCCTTCATCCTCCCCATCCTCGTCCCAAGAGTCATCCAGGTCGTACAGAGGCTCAAAGTTCTCCACCAGGGGATCTGCTCCTGCGAAGTCAAGTCACACAGCGTTAGGTAAACCCACATCTTGTCAACTTCTAACTGCCTGCAGGGCTCAGAGTCTATAAATAGATAAAACATGTTTATTTATAAACATATAAAACACATTTCTACTGAAATATCCAGAACCCTGCTTTTAAATTTAAAAATTTAAATTTAAATAAATTCTAATGCATCTTGAGTGTAAAGGTGACTGAAGATACCCCGTACGGCCAAGGACACTTTCAAACACAAAAGGCCTGGAACACGCTGACTCTCACATTTACCGCTATAGGGGAGCTTTCAGGTGAACGACGCATCTTCAGCCCGAGGACGGACGGCGACAGTCTGCAGGGACTAGGGCGCACGCTCAGGACCGCGGTCCGAATGTTCGAATTGGCGCCCAGCGCCACACGTCTCTCAGCCTCGTCGCCTGCCCGCTCAGAAGAGCAGAGCTGCTCACTGTCTAGTGCCAAACTGTTCCGTTTCACTCCCGGGTACGGCACTGATCCTTCAACGCAAAATGCCAAGAAAACCTTCTGGTAGGATGTGGAGTCGTTGAAAAAGTTAGGGCCAATCTTGGAAAATCTAGTCTGTCCCTTAGCCAGCAGCAAGAAACACCTGAAGGAACTCAAAAATTAAGGCTAGAGTTAACTTCTCAAAGGCTTAGAGAGGCTATTTTTATTCAGGGAGTGTTTAGCTTG
This sequence comes from Balaenoptera musculus, assembly GCF_009873245.2. Classification (NCBI taxonomy): domain Eukaryota; kingdom Metazoa; phylum Chordata; class Mammalia; order Artiodactyla; family Balaenopteridae; genus Balaenoptera; species Balaenoptera musculus. The sequence goes on along the minus strand of NC_045789.1, from coordinate 22,238,666 downwards.
CTGCCTGATGAAACAGTAGGAAGTTTAGCACGCTCTCCTTTTGGAAAGAGGACCTTGTTTTAGTCTTGCTGCGAGGACGTTTGACTTTTGACAACTTCAATGATAGGGAGTGCCTAACGAGAGGATCTGCGTGCCACTTCTCACTCCGCTCTCCCAGCTGCCGCCTGATCTCGGGGGCAGTAAGTGTCACCTGACCACGGAAACAGTAGAGAAACTAGGATGAACAATCTGCAGGACCAAAGATGGAGAAGCTGAACTAGGTCTGTTCCTTAAGTGATCTTCTTCATGACTCTGAGCTCAGGACTAGGTTTTTTGTTTTTGTTTTTAAATTTTATTTATTTTATTTTTGGCTGCGTTGGGTCTTCGTTGCTGCGTGCGGGCTTTCTCTAGTTGCGGTGAGTGGGGGCTACTCTTCATTGCAGTGCGGGGGCTTCTCATTGTGGTGGCTTCTCTTATTGCGGAGCACGGGCTCTAGGTGCACAGGCTTCAGTAGTTGTGGCTCACGGGCTCTAGAGCGCAGGCTCAGTAGTTGTGGCGCACGGGCTTAGTTGCTCCACGGCATGTGGGATCTTCCCGGACCAGGGCTCGAACCCGTGTCCCCTGCATTGGCAGGCGGGTTCTCAACCACTGTGCCACCAGGGAAGCCCAGGACTAGGTTTTTCTTCCGAGTTTCTTCATTTATATACTGGAGAAACTGCTACTTGCTACTCCTTTCATGGGATACTGAGAATTAGAGAGAAAGCATTCTTGGAAGGGTCAGAGCTTCTCGTCTGAAGGCATTTCTTAATTATAACCAGTGACTCCCCACACTATTCATACACACTGCAATCATCGTCTCTTGTTCACGGGAATGTCAACTTGACAAAGGAGGAAAGAAAAGGCTGCTGCTTATTCGGGATGTGATGTCAGAAAAATGTAGTGCTGCCAAAGAAAAGGGTCTTGTATTTTTCTGGCCTCAGTTTTTTTTTTTGATTGCTGTGTTGGGTCTTCGTTTCTGTGCGAGGGCTTTCTGTAGTTGTGGCAAGCGGGGGCCACTCTTCATCACGGTGCGCGGGCCTCTCACTATTGTGGCCTCTCTTGTTGCGGGGCACAGGCTCCAGACGCGCAGGCTCAGTAGTTGTGGCTCACGGGCCTAGTTGCTCCGCGGCATGTGGGATCTTCCCGGACCAGGGCTCGAACCCGTGTTCCCTGCATTAGCAGGCAGACTCTCAACCACTGTGCCACCAGGGAAGCCCCTGGCCTCAGTTTTTTTAGAAGGTATTTAATCTACTCTTTTCTTGAATTTGTGAAGCATTTATTTTCTAAAAAAATTTTAATAACTTCTGAAGTAAATCACATATGCCAGGACAGGCTTGAAATACCAATTCCATTAAACATTTTTTGAGGTTCTAAATACACAAGGCAGTAGAGATTCAAGGATGAGCAGGAATAATTTTTCTATATTTCACAGGATGAGAGGATTGAATTGGAATAACACCTTCAAATCCTTGAGCAAAACAGGGGACAGAAACACAGCAGAGAGAATAGAGTCTGGAAGTTCAGGGTGACAAGGTGTGACTCACAGCTCTGCCCCTTACTGGGGCCCTGGGACCGGGATGCAGAAATCTCTCTAGTCTGTTTCCTTGGCTATAAAATGGGACTAATAATGGGATTTGTCTCAAAGGGTTATTGTGGATTAAGTAAGACTAAATGAGACAGTGCATGCGAAGTGCCTAGCCCAACAGAAGCTAGCGATTTTTAGTGCCTGGCACATGACAGTACTCAACACACGGCCCATTTGTTTTTTCCCATTACTCTGGCTTCTCAGGGACCTTTCTTGCAAAAGGAAGTCTTTAAGTCATTTCTTATACCAATAAACTTTTCCTTCTGAGGACTTGTGACATGACCTGAGGTGGATATTGCTCCGAATTCTACAAGGAATTCGATTCAACGTTATGAAGATCTCTTGTCATGGGGGTCAATGAAGACAACCCACATCCAAAACAAACAGGTGACCTGGAGAGGAAAAACTAACCTGACTGTCAGCACGAAGCCCAGGATTACTAGTCCAAACAGTGCCTTTACGGCAGGTGGATGTGATTTGCCAGACAACTTTTATTTCCTTGTGCCTTTCCGCAGCGGGCCTGTGGCTTAAGAAGGTGGCACGGCTGCTCTATTGAGGCTGGGTTTGCATTCCTGATGACATTTTCCATCACCGACCGCCGGGCTGCCTTACCTGCTGCCTTGAGAAGAGCTGCCAGCCTCGTGGACCCTCTCCCAGCCGCTATGTGCAGGGGTGTAGTTCCATCATAGGTGGTGCTGTCTACATGGGCATCACCCTAAAATCCCCACACACAGAAAAGGGTTAGTCCAAGGTTCTCTCGCCCTTTTGTCCCCGCCTCCCCCCTGTCTGCATGGCTCCCCGGGTCATATTACCAGCCCTGTTGCTATTTTGGGCCGGCTCTGCCATTGAAGAAATCCCCAGTTAGAAATAACCAGGCAAGGGATGCCGGGAAAGCCTGAGCTGCTATTCTGAAGCGTTGAGTAGGTATTACAAAGGTGGAGCGGAATGTAGGGAGACAACCTGTTCGCGACATCATTCTTCGAAAAGATTTCCCCAAATCCCCTTTGGGAACTGAATGCAAGGGCAGGTAAGCGCATCCTTCACCTCCAGGAGCAGGCAGCCAGCCAAGGAGATGTTGTCGTGCTCCACGGCCAGGTGCAGCGCCGTGCGCCCCGACTTCCGCTCCTGAGCGTTGACGTCAGCCCCCGCGGCCATGAGCAGCAGCAGACACGGCAAGCTGTTGCTCACCATGGCCACGTGAATGGCGTTCAGACCTGCAGCCCAAGCACAGGCATGGTCACGGGGAGGGAAGGCCGTCGGGGGTCAGCACGTCTAGCGCTGACAGAATCTCTCCTCCAGACAGTCTTTACAGGTGCTGTCAGTCAGTTGTTCTGCATGGAAACCCACAGACTCCTTTCACGTTCTCAGGAGACACTGAGAGCATACGAACATTCTCCGAATAAAGGATGCTTTCTACATACCAAGACTGGTGTTTGCTCAGGCCTTTGCTTTTCCCTCCTACTGACTGACTATTCCAAATCATCTTTAAAGGAATTAGCTACAGCCAGCAACGGAAATTTCCATAAGAGACGATGAATTCCAAGTGATTAAGGAAAGCACTTTGGGGTGCCAATCAAATAACACACATTTACCAGAGAGCTACTTTTTGTGTAGAAAGCAGACAGAGAGGGTTATACCACGATGTGTGACTGTCTCTTACCTTCCCCGTTGGGGTGGTTGATAAGTTGTGCTGCCTTCTTGTGCTTGAGTAAAATACTGAGAATTGTATCGTGTCCTTCTTTGGCAGCTAGGTGCAAAACAGAGTTACCCAAGCGGTCCAAAAGGCTCAGGTCGGCCCCGGCCCTCAGCAAGTCCTCCACCACAGCCTCCTGCTTGGTGATCACTGCCAAGTGCAAGGGTGTCTGGGGAGAACAGGCAGGAGATGACACTGGTCAGCGGCATACTTGTAGCCCACAGGCTCATCAGCTGTGACTGCAATAGGTGGAGTCATACGGAGGGGCCATTTCTCATTCCCAGATTAACTGCTCACCTTTGCAAATGAGTTACTCTCTGTTCCACATCATATGCTAATGAAGTATTGGGATGGCCAAAAAGTGCCTTTGGTTTTTAAAGTAAAAATAAAAGACACATTTTTCATTTTCTCCAAGAACTTTATTGAACAACGTATTCACCCTTTTGTTCCACCACCTTCTGCCATTTTTCAGGCAACTGCATAATTCCATCTTCCCAAAACTTTATCTTTTTGAGCAAAGAACTGTTCCAGATGCCTTTTACAGTCTTCCAGGGAACTGAAATTTTTTCCATTAAGAGAATTTTGTAAAGACCGAAATGAAATCTGAAGGCGCAATGTCTGGTGAATACAGCGGATGAATCAGAACTTCCCGGCCAAGCTGTAACAGTTTTTGCCTGGTCATCAGAGAAACTTGCGGTCTTGCGTTATCCTGATGGAAGATTATGTGTTTTCTGTTGACTAATTCTGGATGCTTTTCATCAAGTGCTGCTTTCAGTTGGTCTAATTGGAAGTAGTACTTGTTGGAATTAATTGTTTGTTTGGTTTTCCAGAAGGAGCTCATAACAGAGAACTCCCTTCCAATTTCACCATATACACAACATCACCTTCTCTGGATGAAGACCAGCCTTTGGTGTGGTTGGTGGTTGTTCCTTTCGCTTGCCCCACGATCTCTTCCGTTCCACACTATTGTACAGTATCCACTTTTCATCACCTGTCACAATTTGTTTTAAAAATGGAACGTTTTTGTTACGTTTAAGTAGAGAATCGCATGCGGAAATATGGTCAAGAAGGTTTTTTCCCTGCTTAACTTACATGGAACCGAAACATCAAAGTGATTAACATAACCTAGCTGGTGCACATGATTTTCAAAGCTTGATTTGGATATTCTGAGTATGTCGGCTATCTCCATAGTGGTATAACGGTGACTGTTCTCAATTAATGTCTCGATTTGATTGCTATCAACTTCAACTGGTCTACCGGACCACAGAGCATTGTCCAGCGAGAAATCTCCAGCACGAAACTTAGCAAACCACTTTTGACATGTTCAATCAGTCACAGCACCTTCTCCATACACTGCACAAATCTTTTCTTGTGTTTCAGTTGTGTTTTTACCTTTCTTGAAATAATAAAGCATAACAGGCCGAAAATGTTTTCTTTCCATCTTCAATATTAAAACAGCTACACAAAAAAAATCACCAATTTTGATAAGTCTTTTTTTAAATGCATGCTGACATGACAGCTGTCACATACAGTCTAACAAAATTGTTTCAAATGAAGCTGAAGACAACCAAGTGCTACGAGAGCCATCTTACGGAAAAAACTGAACAAACCTTTTGGCCAATCCAATATGTATACTGGACTAACATTTAGTCGTTCAATTATCAAGAATATTTTTTACATTTACAATTCTTAATAGCTTTCTTGTTTCTCACTACAGCCAAATGATTGTTGATATGTTAACTCATCATCTATTAGTAAATTTAGTTTTCTTGAATTTCTAGGAGTCTACCTTCAGCTGAAAAATCATATGTTAACAAATCAAATCAAGGCTATGGTTTTACTGAAGAAGTTTAAATAAACTGCCCAATAGAAACCAATTAACAAAGGTGCTGTCATTCTATACTGACATGGACAAAAAAATGTGCTAAATTAAAAACTACTGTTCCGTGGACTGGCTCCATGAGACCAATCGCTAGAACTCTGCCCCCCCCCCTTTAGAGGATTCTCAGTCATACTAGGACCAAAGAACTACCTCTCACCAAGAGGGCTCGGAGGGACAAACAAGCTGAGCTGCTGACACCTAATAGGTGTGTAAACAGTCCATTGGATTACCCTGCCCACGAAGCAGTACCTCAGTGAATGCAAATGAGATGTTTTGAAAACTGCGTGTTCTCAAAATCAGTAAGACAAACACAATCATGGAAGTATCTTTCAAAGAACTGAGGCCACTGACACAGAACAGCAATGTATTTTTATACAAATCAGTCTATTTCACAGAAGCCTGTGAAATCCAGCCTGTTTAGTGACAATCTGCCTCAACTTTCCTTCTCAGTAAGCAGTTAGTGGCTGTAGCAGTGACAACAGGTGGGCCAACAACATCCTGGCCGGGGCACAGCACGTGTAAACAGGATGAAAGATGCTTGTGCTGACTAAGTCTCATTACAGTGATTATTTTTTTTAATTAATTAATTAATTTTTGGCTGTGTTGGGCTTTGTTGCCGCGTGCAGGCTTTCTCTAGTTGCGGCGAGTGGGGTCTACTCTTCGTTGCGGTGCGCAGGATTCTCATTGCAGTGGCTTCTCTTGTTGCGGAGCACGGGCTCTAGGTGCACAGGCTCAGTAGTTGCGGCCCACGGGCTTAGTTGCTCCGCGGCATGTCGGATCTTCCCAGACCAGGGCTCGAACCCGTGTCCCCTGCATTGGCAGGTGGATTCTTAACCACTGCGCCACCAGGGAAGCCGCTACAGTGATTTATTTAATATAACAGAAACAGATTTTGTTCCTAAATTTCCACTCTCACCCTTATTTTTTTCATCCCTTAGAACTATATCCTGGCTTGAAATGAATCATGTCCTCAGAACTTTAGACATTATAGCCAAGAGCCTTCCTCTCAAAAAATAAATAAGTAAATAAATGCTGTGTTTATTAATCAGATATGTTATTTGGGGAGATGGGAAAAGGAAAGAGAATGATATTGGAAAAAAGAGCTGAACTCACATTATACCAGAGATTTAAAATTATCTGTAGTTTCAATATAAGTTTCATATCATACAAAATCTCTTACCATGAGTAAAAAAAATTTTTTTAAAGTTTTTTTTCCTATGATCCCATGAAGGTTTTCTATGACGTTTTAGGCTTTAGATCTTAAACCCTGGGATTATATCTTAAATAATTACACAGTGTAGGAATCCAGGAACTTTTCATGCCATGCCTGCTGGCATATGGACTTATGCAGACATTCTGCAGAGCCAAGGACACAAATGCCCCAGCAACCCCACTCCTGTCTGTGTATCTGAGTGACACAAATCCACAAGGGCACGTGGGTGAGACTCTTCACTGAAGTATTGTCTGTGGAGGTAGGAAGAGAGAAGCTGGTTCAGTGTCCACTGTTGGGGAACAGGTACATAACAGGTGGAAGATGTAAACTATGGGATCCTCTTCAGGAGCAGAAACAAGGAACCAGCTGTACACACAGGTGCGTGGATAAATCCCATAAGCAGTGAAGGCAGAAATATAGTGACATGTAGCACAAAGCCACTTATGCAATTAAAAAATACGTGCATGAAGAACTATATGGACACACACAAATGAGTGCATGTAAAACTGATGAAACCCAAATAGGATCTGTGGATTGTATCAATGTCAATTTCCTGGCTTTGATACTGGACTAGAGTTATGCAAGAAGTTACCACTGGGGAAACTGGGTGAAGGGTACATGGGACTCCTGGTCCACTTTTTTTTTTTTTGTAACCACCTATGAATCTATAATTGTATTTAAAATTTAAGAAAAAGGTTTATGCAAATCAGGAGCAGTATGTATAATATGTGGACTGTGTGTAAGAATATACTAAAATATGTCTATTTAAAGTATATATTTTTATGTAACCAGTACCTGGGAAAATACTTACAAACACAATAGTTATATTTGGGAGTGGGGCTGGGAGACTTGTATGCTGCCAGGGAGGGTAACCTTGATTCTCTAATGTATCTCCTTACGTACTATTTTAAAAACTATGAATACATATTATATTTATAATAATTAGAAACATTAAACAATACATGCATAAAAACCCCACTAATGTTTTACAGGAACATATGCAAATGAAACAGTTGATATCACACACACTGGAGTTGTTGTTTATGTCGTGGGGAGGGAAATGGGAGAGGAAAAGAGGGTTTAAAGGGAACAGGTTTCAGAAATATTTTCAGAAAAATCTTAACCCTATGCACTTGGATTATTTTGAGTGTGTCTTTCTCTAGAGGGTGGGTGGCAGAGAGATTTGATCGTGACAGATGGCCACAGAAATGTACTAAGATTAGTGAAAGGTATTCTGGGAGAATGTTTAAGACAATTGCCAAATAATCCAAATTACTTAGGGAACTGTCTAATTTCCCATCAAGAATAGCTAAGAGAAAACCTTTACAACGGATAAATGAAAGTCTAAATCTTAGTGGGTTTCTAGTTCTCAAATAAAAGTTGCCATTGGGTGTGTGTTTAAGACCTAAAAGGCAAACCAGGGGGGATCCCGAATCCTTGCCCATCAATGAGAACAATGGTAAGGTGGGGAAAACGGACCTGTATTCTCCTGAGAGTCCCCAAGTCAGAAGGCACACAAGTGTCAAAGGTGGTGGTTTGAGAGGTTTTGTCTCCAGCACACTGGAGAGTCTCAATATATGTACCCAAATGATACAGTAAGGAGTTTGGCACATAATAAATCACAACTACTAATATCCTGTTGTGTGGTGTCCTTTGCAGGTCCTATTTATAAACAGAAAAACAAGCAATTCCTTCAGTCTGACCTCCAGGCAGTGAAGTTAAGCTGCCTTTGAAAGGAGGACTGAGAAGTGACAACATCCCATTTCTAGTTTTATCTGTACACTTGGGATGGTGAAAAGGAACAATCAGTCCAAAAGCCTGCGAGAATCAAGCTCTAAGGGCCAAATGACTTTCCAAATACCAGCAACACCCAAAATGGTATGAAAATTTGAAGAAGCTATCCTTTAAATATATATCTAAAATTAGACCTCATCCTAGTTATTTTATGAGTCAGCGAAGAATCCCCAACTCCATTTTTCCTTTGATCTTAAGCATGACAGCCAAAGAAGCCTAATGCCTTACATCCATTACTTTCCCTTATTGGGAAACACCTATCCACAGATAAAAATCTATTGAGAGATGCACGTAAACATTTCAGGACTTCTGCTTTGAGAAAATAAAAATGATTCACATCACCTGCTTTAAAAATTGAGAACTGGAACAGGCACCTTTACTGTGTAAATAATTGTGCATGATGGTTGTCTGTATTTTTAGAGTAAGGGATACGCTTGAATCAGGCATCCGAGCATACCGCAGAGGCCAAGGAAGACTGGGAAGTCACTCTGGTTCGTGTGAAGGGAAGGAGAAAACAGGAAAGCCGAGAAGGGGGCAAGACCAGGAGGCTGTAGAGAAGAGTGATGGGGCCGGGGAAAGGCAGCAGGAAGAGAGAGAGCCCCGGGAGGGAGGAGGGAGGAGGGAGCAGCTCTGGAGAGCGGAACCCGACTCGCCTCCTGCTTGTGCGGTCGCTTACCCAGAGAGGCTGGCCCGGCTCTGCCTGCTCCCTACACCCAGCCTCCAGGCTTTGGTTCTGTCCAACAGTTTGAATCTCCTTTCCTCACCTGAAATCTGCATGTGCCCAACAGGCAGCCTCACTGAGTCTCCAGTCAACTCCCCGACCTGAAATATCTGAAGACCTCTGTAACAGAGGTCCTCAAGCTGTTTCTGAGCCCACCTAATTTCTATGTAAACCTGATTTGGGCAAATCTCTTTGGTGTTCCCTGTTTTCTTCACCTTGAGCTTTCTGTTTTTGAAAGACACTTTTTTCCTTCTCTAGCAACCTTTTTACCTTTCTGTATTCTGATTCAGCGCCCTTCATTTGATATGCATGTAACCTAGATGCTGTCAACATGTTCAGCAGACTTCAAAATTCTTGTAAATCACTAGCTTTTCAAACTTAACTTTTTTCCAATTGCATTTTTTTCTTGACAGATGTGACATATTTATCCTGTTAACGTGATATGCTGTTAAGAAACACACACGCACGCACGCACGCACGCACGCACATACAAACGATGGATTTTTACTCAGTTGTCTCCTTGATATTTCTGCTTACCTGGTAGAGATCATTTCTCATGTTGACAATTTCATCAGAAATCAAGCCAGATGTGACTTCTAGCAGATCTCTCACAAGCTGAGCATGAAGGTGGATGATTGCTAAGTGTAAGACACTGGAACAAAAATATAGTGGCAATAATCAACTAAACTGTTAATGGAAAAAAAAAAAAAAAAAAGATTCCCAAGGTAGGATTAGACTCGCAGACTGTATCTGGCTCTCATACCTAGTTTTCTTTGGCCCCCAAATGTCTTGAATGTATGAAACATCTTGTATCCAAGGTGGGGATGCTTTATTGCCTACTCATTTCCAGTACCTGCCTGCTCTCTGGTCTCTGGGGGCATTCAGTTTGGACCCCTGAGGTGTAAAGGAACCCGGGCTTCGAGACAGAGAAACCTATGTTCAAATCCCAGCTCTGCCTCTGTGCCATGCACTTTCTCTAACTTTTCCCTGACTTACCCCGACACACAGGTGACGTGTGTAAAATGCCTGCACTAGGATCTGTTCAGAAGAGTGTAGTTATCTCACCTAGCTCTGCCACCTCCGCCCAAATACAGTGTGGTGGCTTTTTAAGATCTTCCTAGATCCCAAGAGGGGAGAATGGAGTCGGGCTCTTAACTATTGGGAGAAGACTCTAGACGCAGACTTCTGAAGGAACAATGTAACTGTATTTCTCCACCGAATTAGTCCCTCTGCCTGGAATGGTTCTGCTCCTCTTCTCTGCCTCAGCGGCACCTGTTTATCCTTCACATGCCAGCGCAAACCTTACATCCTCGGAGAAGACTTCCTCAACTTCCTAGGCAGACCAAGCTGTCTCCCCTCAAGGTTACTGCTTGGTTGAGCGACTGCAGTTTTCTATACATCTCCCTCCCTCTCTGGCCTGTGACCCTCTCAGAGGCTGGTTCCCTCTGGGTCAGCCTTATAGTCCTAGCACACAGTTTAGGCACTGAAATAAGGATGACTGAACAAACTTAGGGCTAACACTAATGAGGCTGAAAACATTGGCAGGTGCCAATCATCACTCCTAGGAACAAATTTTTTTAATTGTTAAAAAAACTTATAATTAAACTTAATTGGCAACAACTCAACAATAAAAAGTGGCTACTATGTGTTTAGAGCTTCTAATACCAGACCACACCAAGCACTTGACATACATTATCTGATAAATCACAACAACAATCTTATGAGGTAGGTGATATTATCCTTATTTTTCAGGTGATGAAAGTGAGACTTACGGGTATAACAGCACTCAATCCAGGTCATATATTAAGTCCAGGACTGTCTTGCCCCAAAGCCATCTCTTAATCCCTTAAGCTCTCCTGCTTCAGGGGCACATGGGCGCCGCCCTGTAGAGTTGCAGATGAACATCTAGGAGGACGAATCCTCCAGAGTATGGACAGATTATGATGCAGAGCACTCTAGGAATCCCAGGGTGGCAGTACATACGGGATTTGAGGCACAGGCTGGATTTTCTCTAAAGATATTAGGTGTCATTTTATTCAGGCCACCTTCTTGGAAATAGCAAGTGTATATTACTTGGGATTAACACTGACTCAGGAGAGCCTGAAAAACTAAACCGTGACTTCATTATTTGAGAGCTATTTTTAAATGAATGACTTCAGGGTCTCAGTACTGTCTTGTGAACCGTAGGGCTGGAAGAAGTCTGCTGAAAAGGGCCCAAAGTCTGACGCGGACGTGACGCACATATACCAAGAAAAAGGTCGTACTTCAAAAACTGCCTAAAAATTTCCATGTGCAGCTCAGCATTTTGTAGCAGAAGTACATTCCCCCTCCCCCATAAGTTTTCACACCCTCATGGGAATTTCCCCAGTACCAGAAGCTTTTATTATTTTTTTCTTCATTGTATTTTCTGTGATGACTAACGGCCACAGGATTCAGATTATTAGCCAAATATGATAAGCTCAGTGAAAACAAGGGACTGAGCTGTGAAGGCCGAAAGCTATCCCTTGTCTATATTCTTATGAGGACTCCTCTTTGGTCTCCCCAAGTCTCACCCCTCTGGTCTCCAGCTGCGACAAGCCCTGTGGGCCTGCTTGCGTGAGGATGTCTGGGGTCCAGGGAGGGGACTCTAAGGATTCATTTCCTGCTTGGGCAGGGAAGCCACCTCCCCAGCCTCTCCACATACATCCAGGTCCCTGCACACGTCTATACGTTCCCCTCAGTGCCCTCACCTGAACGCACGTGCCTGTATCCCTTCCACAGTCCTCCCTTCGAACACCAGCAGTCCCTACACACGTCTATACCTTCCCCTCAGTGCCCTCACCTGAATGCACGTGCCTGTGTCCCCTTCCACAGTCCTCCCTTCGAACACCAGCAGTCCCTACACACGTCTATACCTTCCCCTCAGTGCCCTCACCTGAATGCACGTGCCTGTGTCCCCTTCCACAGTCCTCCCTTCGAACACCAGCAGTCCCTACACACGTCTATACCTTCCCCTCAGTGCCCTCACCTGAATGCACGTGCCTGTGTCCCCTTCCACAGTCCTCCCTTCGAACACCAGCAGGTCCCTACACACGTCTATACCTTCCCCTCAGTGCCCTCACCTGAATGCACGTGCCTGTATCCCCTCCACAGTCCTCCCTTCGAACACCAGCAGGTCCCTACACACGTCTATACCTTCCCCTCAGTGCCCTCACCTGAATGCACGTGCCTGTGTCCCTTCCACAGTCCTCCCTTCGAACACCAGCAGGTCCCTACACACGTCTATACCTTCCCCTCAGTGCCCTCACCTGAATGCACATGCCTGTGTCCCCTTCCACAGTCCTCCCTTCGAACACCAGCAGGTCCCCTTCTAACTTACCTATGCTTGTCTTTCTCAGGCTCATCAGCAGGCCCCTAAAAATGTCACCTGAAATGCTACTGTCCTGTCTTGGTTAACTGCTTTCTCTTGTGGTTATATGCTATTGAATGCTAAATGGATTATTTAACCCTGTAAAAAACATTCTGCTGTTCATGACATTACACAAAGAAGGCTGTACCGGTTCCTCTCATACTGTATTAACAAGGCCAGTGGTTACACCACATCCTTGGTTAAGCTGCAAGGAATGAGAACAAAGGTCTCTGTCTGAAACCCTGAGGTTGGCACTTTCCTAAAGCATTTGGTTCAGTGTTTAAACTGAGGTTTAAAACACAGTGCCCAAGAGCTCTTCCACAGAGAAGGATTTCTCATTGCTGACACTATTTTGGGAAGGTTTTAGATAAAGCACCTGACTTGGATTTGAGGGCTGCTGTCACTCGTTATTTTTATAGGCTTTTGAGATCATTTTAGAAGTCTCAATGAAAGGACTAGGAGAACCGTTTTTAGAAAGAAGCCAGGTGTCTTTGCAAATACAAGCTCAGTAACAGCAGGAATGGGAAGCACGGTGCTTGGAATGTTAGACTCCCACACAATGTGGGTTAGAACAGTCACAAGAGTCTGATTCAGTCGCAGACTGGTGACCGTTAATAGAGGCAGTAGAAGAGGAACCAGTAACTGGGAGAGCATGACAACGGCCTCCTAATTATTTTGTTGCTGCTGTTGTGCTGTCTCTATTGGGCTTTTCCTTGAGAATATTATTATTACAAATATGCAGTGGGGATAACAAGCGCTTTAGGGATTTGGTAAGACCAAATTTTATTCTATTATTCCAATAAATAAAGCAAATATTACTATTCCAATAAACAAGTGTTTATTAAGTATGATTCTAAATCGTATTCCAACAAATAAAGCAGGGCTTTTCAAAACGTACTATTCCCTATACACACTACCAAATGTAAAACAGATAGCTAGTGGGAAGCAGCCGCATAGCACAGGGAGATCAGCTCCGTGCTTTGTGACCACCTACAGGAGTGGGATAGGGAGGGCGGGAGGGAGGCTCAAGAGGGAGGGGATATGGGGGTATATGTATATGTACAGCTGATTCAATTTTTTATAAAGCAGAAACTAACACCATTGTAAAGCAGTTATACTCCAGTAAAGATGTTAAAAAAAAAAAAAAAAAAAAGTACCATTCCCCACACCCATCTTAGTTTTCTTGCCCAGAGTGCTGTGCTCTTAGATGAGCATTCTGGCTATTTTAGAGCCCAGGAGGTGAGAGCCACAGGACCGGAGAAGGAGATTGTGCCACTCAACCTTACTGACACATTATTTTCCTTGAGAGAGTGTTTCAGTTGCAGGACCCAGTAACTTTGATCAGCTCTTCTCACTTCTAGCCAGCGTGCATACACTACTTTTCTCTCTTCGCCCCTTTAAAACAACCCTTGTTTGCCGAAGTCCTGACTCACCTGTCCCCGCTCTCGTCCTGCGCCGCAGTGAGATGGCGCTGGGCAGCCAGCAGCACCTTCACGTCTCCTGTCACCGCGTAGTCAAACAGGGCATTGGCGTGCTGCTTGGCAAGCTGCATAGCCTTCTCCAGAAAGAGGTCATCTGCAAGGCAATGGATCCCAATCACAGTTGAGTTTCCTATACTTGCTCTGCAGGAATGCCATGCTTGAGGCCAAGACCCTCGGCATCAGTGTTCTGATACCCTGAGACACGTCGACCTAGTGGAAAATGCTCCTTTCGGTGCTTCTGGGTTGTGTTCACTAGAAAAAGCACAGCTGGACATTGGCTCACTGACAAATATAGAGGCTGATCTCCAAAAAATCTGTCTACAGTTTGTTCGGGGAAAAGAAATTCAGAAGTTTCTGTTATCTTAAGGGGAACAATCAATCTCCAAATAACGTTAACTGGGTTTTGCCATAATTGTAAATAATCTCTTGGTGAAATAATCCTTCATGGGAGTCTTGAACGACTCTCTTGTTAGGCAAAAAGTGTCAAAAATCAGTCTCTGCCAAAGAGATACAGACTCTCCAAGAGCCATTGGTGTTTTTGTAAACTTTGCTTCCTGAAGGTCAACGGGAGGAAAATTGTGGCTTGCAGGTCAAATCCTGTGTGTGGCCTGTTTTTATACGGCCCCCTAGCTAAGCATGGTTTGTACATTTTTGAAGGGGTGTTAAAAAAAGAATATGCAATAGAAACCATATGTAGCCCCCAACTCTACATATTTACCATCTTTCTCTTACAGAAAAAGTCTTCCAGGCATAATCTAGGATGACCTAGACTCATGACACATACTCTAATGGGTTCTGGTTCCAAATATGCACTGTCCCTCCTAATCCTAATTCTTCAAAGAAAGCATCAGGATAAAGGGAAAAGTCCTTATTTTCAGGTGAAATTCCACTTCAGTATGACAGTCAAGAGAAGGGAGACTGTCAAAGTTATGCAAACTGCTCTCTCTTCTCTGTGGTGGAAGTGATTTAGATTATCTCTCGTGATACCCTAAAACTGCATGACGATGACTGGAGACGCATACGTAAATTTCTGTACTTTATATTCAAAGATAACCCTGGGAAAATGGAAATCCCAGTGTGAATAAAATAACCTGGCACATGCTTTTCAAAAGGCACACAGGGCTCTGAAGAGCACGCTGAACCAGATGTTGATGTACCGTCTTTAGATCAACAGAAAATAAGCCTGTCTTCCGGAAATAGGTTGTCCACCTAGAACCGACCCACCCCCTCACCAAGCAGTACAATGCAGTCCCCCGCGTGCTCACTCACCCTGGGAACTGCGATTCTCCTCCTTCACTCCTACCGAGTACGCCGGCTCAGCCTCATCGCCCCGCTTGCAGGACTCTTTATCTTGCTCGGTGCTCTCTGCTGCCTGCCCAGAGAGATTTATGGCCTCTCCGTCATCACTCTTGTCATAACCTTCAGGGTCATTTTTAGATGGGGTGTCTATGGTTCCTAAGATAAAAGCAAAAATTCAGCTTTTTTCCCTCAGTAAAATCTGTTAATTAAGTTATAATTCACTGTTTCAGCAAACGTCAGATAAAGGTAGGAGGCAGGTTTACTGCAAAGGGAAAAGAAAAACAATTTAAAATTCCTTTTAAAATGGTCATAAGTAACACGTTTTGGAGCTATTTTAAAGTCACTTTCAAAAAACGTTTTTTAAATTGAGGTATAACATTGTAATAATTTCAGGTGTACCATATGATGACTCAGAACTTGTCCACACTGCAAAATGATCACCACAATAAGTCTGGTTAACACCCATCAGCATATATAGTTGCAAATTCTTTTTTCTTGTGATGAGAACTTATTTAAGACCTTAAAAAAAAATTTTTTTTTTTACATTTCTAAAAATGTACACCTCATTCTGTTTATCTGTAAAGGAGAAAAATGAAATAAAGCTCTTCTAGGAATTGCGAGGAAGTGGAATTTTTAAAGTTCTTGAAAACAGAGCAGCTAATTTTTTCCCTAATGCTCAAGCAGGTTGTGAAGATGTGATCTCAATTCACATTCTTTGCTGTGGGACCTATCCAGTGCACTGTTTCCGATCACACTCTTTCAGGTCCTGCTATGCTATCTGACAGCTACTACGAGAACACCGAGATTTTACAGGCAGACCTGGTTCAGATCCTGGTTCTGCCACTAACAGATATGTACCTTCAGTGAGTGAATGATCATTTCTGAACCTTGGTGCGCTCTGTCTGTAAAATGAAGATACTAATATTTTCCTTACAGAGGAATCATAAAGATTACAGTTAAAACACGTAAAAGCACCTGACGTAAAACAGTTGTTGAATACGTGAGAAGACCTTGTTGTATTATTTCTTCAACGAGTACACTAAAATGGACATGTAATAGAAGTATGAACACATGATGTGACAACTGCTAATTAGGGGATACATTTTTTTTTTGTAAATTTATTTATTTTATTTATTTATTTTTGGCTACGTTGGGTCTTTGTTGCTGTGCGCGGGCTTTCTCTAGTTGTGGCGAGCAGGGGCTACTCATTGCGGTGCGTGGGCTTCTCATTGTGGTGGCTTCTCTTGTTGCGGAGAACGGGCTCTAGGCACGTGGGCTTCAGTAGTCGTGGCATGTGGGCTCAGTAGTTGTGGCTCATGGGCTCTAGAGCGCAGGCTCAGTAGTTGTGGCGCACGGGCTTAGCTGCTCCGCGGCCTGTGGGATCTTCCCAGGCCAGGGCTTGAACCTGTGTCCCCTGCATTGGCAGGCGATTCTTAACCACTGCGCCACCAGGGAAGCCCCCAGGAGATACATTTGATGAGAAAAGACCATCCCTATAAAACTCTAAGTGTCTTCAAAAGTGTAGTATTTGAGAAAAAAGAGAGAGAGAACAGCTAAGTTTGGTGACTTTTTTAAGTTTGCATAGTCAAGTCTCTCTATATCCCTATTTAATGTTCTTTTCTTTCTCTGTTCATGCCACGTACAAAGTAAATGTATAAATTTAAATATAGTATCAGGAATAGAATCTATACTCTCCACAGGAAATAATAATTTTTTGGAAAAGAAGTATCTTCTTAATTTATTGGCATTCATCAATTTTTTTCAAGATAATGTTGTGGTGAGTAATGATTTAAAAAAAAAAACTTTTTGGCTTTAATTAATTTTTAAATCATTTTTTTTGTTCTTTTCTCAGTACTAAAAAAAAAAAGAAAAGTGTTACTTACCATGCTTCATCCCAGCATTAGATTTAGCGGTTCCAGGGTGGAAGGTAATTCCACCATATGTAGGAAATCCATAGTGCGGGAAGCCATACCCTGAAATGGCAAGCGAAACAAATGAAACCTCCTGATGCTTTTTTAAATAAAAAGAAACTCAGCAAACGTTAGTGTTCTCCCTCTGGTGAGAACAGGCTTTGGTGTGCCCGATACGGTCTTTCTGTTGAGACTTAGTAACAAGGCACATCACTGGGGGTCCTGGGACGATCAGAATTCGACTCTGGCAAGGTTACATTTTTGGCAACCCAGGCAGAGCCCAGGCTCTGGGCAGCACGGAGGAGCTCATGCTGGAGAAAGTCTCCCACTCCTGCACGGAGGGGAGAGGCTAACGGTGAGTGGCTGCCACCCAGACTCAGACTTGCTGACACAGAAGACAGTAAAGTGACCCCTGGAGGGAAAAACTGAACCAAACAAAATACAGAAACATATACTGGCTCCTCAAGAGAAACATGCCCCCACCGGTCACTCTCATGCGTTTCTGCTGGAAGCACAAGCTGGTAAAACTCTGGGAAGCAGCGAGTGTTAGTTGTCATGCTCTCTGACACAGTAATTTCACTTCAAAGAATCTAATTTACAAAAATTATCTGGAATAAAAGAAAAGCAATGTGGATAGAGGAGTTCACTGCAACATTTTAGATAAGAAACAGGAAACAATCTTCAAGTAAGTTATACTACGGTTTGTTCACTTGATGAATTACTACAAGTCATTAAAATGATGCTTAAAAATGATGCTTATGTAAAATTTCTATTACCATGGGGAAATGCTTATGTTAAACCATTAGGAAAAAGCAGCATACATGACTCTATACACAATCATGATAATAAATAGGTCATACGGGTAAATGGATTAAAACACTATGCAAAATGAGGATCACAGCTGTGCTTGGAGAAATGTATAAATATGTATTATAATGTATGTACCTGCCAAAAAACAATAGCTAATCTTTGATGGCAGGATTTTATGTATCTACAACATAGCGCAAATATAGTATGAAACCTTTCCAATGTTTCCAAAGAATACCAAGACAACTGTACCAAAAAAAAAAAAAAAAAAAAGGAGGGGGGAATATACCAAAATGTTAAGAGGTATCCTTTGGGTAACTGGCCTTCGTGACTTTTTTCCTTCTTACAGTTTTTGGTATTAATCTATCCACATGTTATAAGATGAACATGCATTTCTTTGGAAAAAAGTTTGCTGGGAAATTTTAAGTAATGTAATATATCATGTTCAATAATGTCACAACACTCAACCCACAGACAAGGAAATCTAGGAGAAGAAAATATGCCCTTTCAGATGTGAAAGAACAGGCTTGGTTCGTACCTGGGCCGGTACTTCCAGCGCCGCCGCCTCCACCGCTGCTGCCGAACATGCCTCCACCTCCAGCTCCCGCCCCACTGCCGCCACCGAAACTATCCGAGAAATTGGGCATGAGCTTCTGCCGTTTCCTCTGCACTTCCTCTTTATCTGTATTTAAAGGAAGAGAAACCAGAGGAGAAAAGATTGATTCAGCTCCACTACTAGCCACAGAAAGAATACTGATTCTGATGGTATTTTTAAACATCTTAAAGGGAAATAGAAAGCACCCAAGGAGGAAGAGATGCCAAATGTCAAGAAGCATTATATTTATTCCAATGAGCACAAAGACCAAGAACCAGCCTCAGAGGGACCACAGAACAGTACACACCCAAATTCTCTCTGCAATTGTTTCTTAAGTCCCCCATGTCATTCAAGTTAGTGAGAGACTAGACTGCCCATCAAAGATGAAGAGACTGAAAATACTGAATGAAAACAACATTACTGAGCATTTTCACTTGGTCATACAAAATAACTGTTACTAATCAGCTAACATTTATTATGCGTCTACAACGACCTAAGTGCTGAGGATAAAGAGAAGTATGACATCATATCTTTGCTGTCAAGAACCCTCCAATATAATTTTAAGGTTCTGGGGGAAAGACTTAAAGACAAAGAACTATAATGCTATATATGTTAAATTCATGGTGCCAGCTAGGGTTCCAGGAGTTCAAGAAAGGACTTCTAGGGAGTCTCTGTGGGCTGGAAAATTCAGGAAAAGGCTTCCCAGAATCAACTCTGTTATCAGGAGAGGACAAAGGGAGGACGTTGTGGGAAGGGGATGTAGAGGGAAAGTAACAAAGGAACCAATGTGCACAGCATGCTTATGAGAACAGCAGTGGGTCAGCTTAGCTGAAGGGAAAGTTTAGTATGAGGAATTCTTGAGAAATGGGGCTGATTGGGACCACACTGCCAAGCACCTGGATTATGAACCTAAGGGATTTAATTTACAGGCAGGAGAGCCATGGAATGTTTTTGAACTGGGGAATGCCATGTACATGGTGGTATTTTAGAAAGATTCATCTGTCACTGGTGCACAGGATAAAATAAAGAGTCAAAGTGAGAGGCGGAGACAGTGCAGACATAAGGTGTTGGAGGCTGTTCCTTGGTGGTCACCACAATAATAAAAATGCGTGCGTCCCAGAAAGACAATAAAAGATGGATCTGCAGTCATTGGTAACTCATGAGATATGAGGCTACAAGTCTAAGACCACTACTTGACTAAAATACAGTGATGCCCTCTGAGATTTTCGACTGGCCAAGTCTAGATACTATTTAGACTTTCCCCCCTCACTCCCCGTGTGGTTGCTCTGTTTTTCTTTTGCTTCTCACCAGCCCCACTGCCCCTCTGAGTTCTGCCAGTGACTTTGTGGTCTATTGTTCCTTTCTTGTTTCTTCTTTCTGTTTCCCTTTCTCTCCCTTCTCTGATTTTCCCACCCTATGTATTTTTTCTCCCTTCTCTCTTCTGACATAAAGCGCTGAAGAAGTTTTGGGTTTTGTTTAAATTACGTCAACAGTCAGTAAGGTGTTTCTTTTTTCCAATCAGCAGCTCAATACTTGACAACTGGCCTATTTCTGATTCTTCACGTCAGTTCTGGTCACTGTTTATGTTCAGAAAGATCTTCACTTATTTCTAATTCTGTCGTTGTTTCAGTCATCTCAGGGCTAGAAAGAATGCTGCTGTGTACTGATTATCTCGTGATCATCTAAGTGCAGTTTGAAGTAGGGTAGCAAAGTACCCTTAAAAAATAGTCTTTTAAAAACGGATCCTGTCCAGACTCGCTAGGAAGAAGAAAGCCAGCATGGGTCAACTCTGAAGAAAACATGCTTCCACCAGAAAGGGGTGACCTCGAAGTGGAGAAACTTGAGCAATTTCCTTATCAAAGGTTTTGGACAGGTTTATAAAGTTTCTCCATCAGTTGTATCATAACTAAGTCACAATTATTACTCATCCTATAAACTGTTCATCTCACATGGGATATTAGTTCATCAGAAATATGAAATACAAGAGCAAGGCAGACAACATGTTCATCTTCAGAAATAAATATTATCTACTGACACGCTTTCTAGCAAAGAGATCATTTGGTATTTGCTATGTAGTCCTTTTGACTTATAAAACAGGGACATTCACTGGTTATATTTCATTGTAAAATGGGAATTTTTAAGACTCAATTTAAAAAATATTAACTATCCTACAGCCATTAAGATGTTAATGACAAGAAACTGATATAGAAAATTCCATGTGACAAGCTTTTTTTTTTTTTTAAATAGAAGAACCTGCAGTCTGAATTTCCATGGAATTGAACATGGGGATTCTCACACTGGGTTTACTTACCCTTGTGGTCTGCTTTTGACAGTGGACCATGTGATGTACTATGAAACATCAACCTATTCTAAAAGGGACCTAAGTGGCCACTCACTACAAGTCCTCCTTTTACAGAAGAGGAAACCGAAGCTAGGATGTTGAGGGACTTGTACGAGGTCAAGGCCGAGTGAAGATCAGATACAAGGTCTAACGAGCATTCCATTATATTAGGGCACCATTTTGGGGGAAACACTCCAACGTATCTTTGCTTCCTTTAATAACTGATGATTTAAGATAACAGCTTAGTTCACAAATGTTGATAAAGCTTTTAGCCTCTACCACCTTATGCTGTGCACGTGCCTTAAAAGTACCTCATTCTCACTTTCTGGGTTGTAGTTTGCCAGTAAAGACGCCTGCATTTATCCTGACCATACCTTTCATAATTTAAAGATTATGATTCGGTTTCTTCCTAATCTCCATCTTTTCAGACTGAAAAGTCATTATGGTCTTTCTTTGCTTTTGTATAACAGTTCCTCAACTATCTTCTTCCCTTGCCAACCATCCCTCTCCTGATTATTTTGATTGTCTCCCTGGACCCAACCATCTCCATGACGTTTTCATGAGACACAACATCAATGACCATAAAGGATGCAGAGTTCAGGGCTGCATGATTCTGTACAACAAGAGGAATATGATGTATTTCTTTGTCTAATGTCTTAATTGGTGGCACCCAACAAGTAACTAGTCTTTCGGGTGAGGATGGCAACTTGGTCGGTCAAACAATAACTTAGCTCTCAGATATTTAACAAGCATCTACTAGGTGACATACATTGTTCCAGATGTAGCAATAAATATGAAAGACCAAATCTGTGACCTACAGAACACAGGTAGGAAGAAGACAACAGACACATAAATTAATAGGTAAGATAATTTTACATATTGATAAAAATAAGTGAAGAATATAAAATGAGGCAGTGAGTTTGGGAGTGACTGCAGGGGCTGGGGGCAGTGGAAGGTGTATTCAATGACTTCTGAGAAATGAGCACAATGATTCCTTGGGTTGTATGGTTTAGATCCATCTTCACATAGTTACTCTGATGCTAAATGGCCTGCTACTTTTCTGGCTACTCACACATGCCTGGTGTGATCATTTTTCCTTGTGACTATTTCAACTTGGGATTTTATAATCCAGAAGGTTCTCTAGACTAAGGTGATTTGTTGTCTTCAATAAAATTGTTCTAATCTCACAACAACTCAACCACAATACATGCTGGCCATTCTTTCTGTGGAGCTCAACTACAAACTCTTATTTTTCCAGATGGTTTTCTACATTGTTCTTATAGATGGAGCTTTTAGTCAATGATAACCTGGAAGGTAAGTGCCTGACACATAAAGGTGAGATTTTGAACTTTCAGGAAACCCCATTCTCTAACTCCAGCCCCGGATAGCTCCTACCATAAGAGGGTAGCAATGAAAGTAATAGTCTGAACTTGCCCCTGCTGTATCTGACTCTTTTCAGGCACAGATACCACTGGGAAAGGGACACAGGCAGCCTAGAAACCAAGCTCAGCTTTGAGGATTTCTAGGCTTACACATGTGTAGGTAATCTGGGTTTCCTTTTTTTATCTGATTCTCTGTGTTAGAAAAATTGACATTGTTTTGAACACACATTTTAGGAGAAGAAATCTTTTTTTTTTCCCCCTCAGAAAGTCCAAAAAAATTTTGCTGTCTTTCTCTTCTGGGTCTACTTTTAAAGAAGGGTGCTTAATCCAAAGCAGTGATTTTCAAACTTCACGCCGACGGCCCATTCGGAAGCCCTCAGGCAGTTCCTGGGCAGGGAGGGAAGTGAGGAGAGGTGAGGCTCCTTCCTGGAGGAGCCAAGAGGGCGGGGCTCGCCACCTCCACGTCGAGCCTCTCAGGTTTATATACTGGGATTTCGCACGAAATGCCATGTGGAGAGAAAAGAAAGCCTCCTCTGCTGACGGTGTTTCCAAACCACCAGTAACGGAAAGCACTGTACGTCTGACCCATCAGTGGAGGGGCCACAAGCTCAGAAAAGAAACAAGAACTCACGGAACCATTTTCTAAATGCTGCTGCCACAACGTGAATTCTAGGAAAAGAAAGCCCTCCTCAAAGATCCCCCATCACATGTCGCTATCACAGGATTAGCAGCCGTGTGGACCGTTGCTGCGGCACCTTTGTGGGTTCCAGCCTCGGCCAGGACCTGGGTGCCCTGTACCTCCCCAGTCTCACTTCCCTCTAGTCCAGGGGTTTCTAATTATGTTTGTGCCACGGCCTCTTTTGCAGTCTAGTGAAGTCTATGGATCTCTTCTTAGAATCACAGTTTTTAGTATGTAAAATGCAAAACAGGATTACAGAAAAACCTGATTGTTTCAAAGTACGCTTCTAGCCATGGAGCCCCAGGGGTGAGTGGACGCCAGGTTAACAAATAACCTCTGAGGCCTGTCACCCTCATTCCGAGAGGATTCTCCGTGTGAACTTCCCCTCCCTTGAGTTCCAGTCCTGCCTTTGGAATGGCCCGTTAGGAACCTGCCAGAGGAACCTAAAATGCAGCATGTTTTAAACTGAACCCTGTCTTCGCCCACCCACATCTGCTTCTGCTCCCGTGACTCTTCATCAGTTCAACCACATCACAGCCTGCCCAGGCTGGGATTCCTAGAACCGTCTAGGCCTCCTGATTCTCTCTTTTCACCCGCTACGCCAACCAGCACCTGGGTCCTCTTGACACCACCCCTGCACTGCCTCCTGAATCCACCTTCTCCTTTCACTCCACTGCACTAAGACCCTCACTAACTTCACCATTTCTCACTTGGATTCTTGCATTCTTCTTCTGACTCATTGTCTGCTGCCCAGATAGTCTCTTCAGTGTCTACAGAGAGAGGTCAGAGGCATCATTCCAAATCCAAACTGGCCTGGTCATTCCCCTTTCCAGAATCAATGCAAAATTCTCTAGGTGCCAATCACAGCACCACAGAGCCTGGCCCCGGCCTCCTCGCCTGCTGTGGCCTTCGGGAGTGCACCTCAGTGCCCATAATGCTCACTTTTCTCTGAGTAAACGCTAACTGTCTTAGCTCCTCACGTTTCCTAAGTCGAGGAAACCCTTTCCTTCTCTGTTGCACACTCAACTACTGAAATACATCCCCAATTTTCAGGACCTTGAAGAAGCCTTCTTCTTGGTGGCTTCTTCAGAATCTAGGGTTCGTTCTCCTTGCATTCTTCTACGTTTTTGTGGATGCCTCACTTTTGGAACTTACCAAAGTAATAATTCGCATTGTAACAATTGAAGGAGACTTATGATCTCCCCTTCTCGGTGTGTCCTTTGTGAGGAAGGGAATGCTGCCTGACTCATTTTTATAGCTCTGCACTGCATGGTGGCTGAGTCTTCCGTTCAGCTGCCTGAGGCCAGCTCTGCACTGCATGGTGGCTGAGTCTTCCGTTCAGCTGCCTGAGGCCCGTGGACAGAGTGGCTGATTCTCCTACACAACAAGCCTTATCTTTTCATCTCAACTACCTGCACCCTGAGGTAGTCAATCAATGACAGATTCTCAAATTCAAAGAGAAATTTTCAAATGTCTAAATCTCATATAAAACTCAATGGAAATAACATTATTTTAAAAGGCTATAGACTTAATTCTATGACCCCAAAATCATATATTACTTCTTTCTTCTCTAAAAAGAAGCACCATGGACCCAGAAACCAGTTACTAGGAAGCTGTTCAAAGGAGGAGACTACCTGATCTTTTCTAATCAGACCATCCTCTTGTTGGAACAAGCACAAGTGTTTTAAACAACCAAGTTACCTTTAATTTCAGGATAGTAGAGAAAAGGTTTTGGTTCACTGGTTTCCAAATCAGATTTCCTCCGAAGCTGGACGAACACAGAGGCTGGTTTTGTAATGTTGATATCTTTATACTTTGGAGTTTTGAAGACGATGGCAAACTGCAGGATACAAAGATCCAAATGTTGGAGTAGGACTACATTTCTTTTCCAGCAACGCTACTCATTAAACACATCCTTTATGCCCAATGTTTAGACACAAGGTACTAAAAAATATACAACACCTTAGAGAAACTTACAACCTTAGAATTCTATACCCATACATTTTTATTAAATTGCCAATGTGAAAATGAAGTATAAGATTATGCCAATGTATTGCAAAACTTCATTAGTTCACTTTTCTAAAATTTCAAATGTCTTTCTGTATAAATAATCACGTGAATAAAATACGTTGCATACATCTTCTCCTTTTCCAGAGTAGCCTTAAAAGCCTCCAAGATTATTTACAGCAATATCAGAAAGGCTAGTCGTGGAAGGAGAGAGTGAGGAAGGTGGTACTACTACCAGCCTGCCGGCCAGCCAATGAAGACAAAAAACTAAACCCTGTAAGAGAGACATCATGACAGGGCCAGTGTATTGTGAGGTGAGGATGGCCAAGGCTCTAGGCATACACAGGGCATTCTGTAGCACCCATAAGGCAGCCTCCTCACTGATATCTGGCAGTGCCAGAAGAGTCAGGCATTTTCACATTTTTTAGCTAGATTTTTTTTTACTTGATCCACAAAATTAGTAAGTTTAAGCTAACAGTTATATACAGAACCTTCCACCAAACAAACAAAAAAAAGGATATAATTATTTTCAAGTACACATGGAACATTTTTAAAAAACTGATCATAGAGTCACAGAGAAAGACAAAAAAATTTCAAAGAACTCATATCTAAGACTACCTTCTATGACCACAATGTTGAAATGATCAACAAAACATCTTTTAAATGTTTGGAAACTTAAAAATGGACTCCTAGACAAAAAATTTAAATGAGAATCATGATAGAAATGATAAAATAAGAACCAAACAATAATAAAAGCATTATGCTATCAAAATGTGATCTCAGCTTACAGCTGTGATGCATTTGTAACAAAACTTATTTTTTTCATTAAACTATGCTTGGGGCAGAATCACCAGTGCTGAGGGGCCCACTGCTTTGAGCAGCCACACACTGTCAGCATTTAACACCCCACCTCAAAGATGTTTTAGCTGGATTTTTTGACTATGTAATATATTCCCATGGATCAAGCTTCGTAAAATATAAAAAGGTATACAGTGGTGCACACTGAGAATTCTCCTTGCCATTCCTGTCCCTCATCCAGACAGTTCCTACTGTGTGCCTGCCCTCCACCCCCAGAAGTAAACACAGAGGAGCTATTAGTTTCTGTCGTATTCTTCCAGAGTTTCTTTATGCGTATGTAAACATAAACATAGAATCTTTTTTATATACACTTTGCTTTATATCTATCTTTTAAAAAATTTTAATGTTGTATCTTTGAGACTTTTCCATATTAGTCCATAGAGTACTCATTCTTTTTAATAACTGCACAATATTCCATCACATAGATACACCATAATTTATTTAACTGGCCACTTACTGATAGACCTTTGGATTGTTTCCAATTTTTTGTGAAAACCGTATTCCTCAATCGCTCAGTGTAATCATTAAGATGAGGATTCAGCATTTTCATCTCTTGGTCATATACTCAGTTGTCACCAGGAGATCTTGATTTGTCATAGTGACATCAGCCTCAACTAGAAGACTCCTCCTTTCAACACTTTTCATTAGAATACCCTTTTAACAGGTCTCCGCATATTACACTGGTAGAACATTGTTATGGACTAATTGTGTTCCCCCAAAATTCATATGTTGAAGCCCTAACAGTGTGGCTGTATTTGGAGATAGAGCTTTTACGGGAAGAATTAAGGTTAAATGAGGTCATAAGGGCAAAGCCCTGATTGGATAGGATTACTGTTTTTAAAATAAGAGACAGCAGAGAGCTTACTCTCTCTCTGCCCTGTTAGGACACAACAAGAAGGTGCCTGTCTGCAAGCCAGGAAGAGAGCCCTCACAAGGAACTGACACTGTCAGACCCTGATCTGGGACTTCTAGTCTCCAGAACCATGAGCAACAAATTTCTTTTGTTTCATCCACCCAGTCTATGATATTTTGTTATGGAAGCCTGAACAGATGAATACAACACTTAAAACATTTCTACTAAAGGACCTAAGGGCCACTGCCTTGTGGCTAGGTGATCAGACACCCAAATGAAATGCCTTGCAAGGTCTAATACAGCCTTGCCCATAATTCTATGGTAGGTAACTTTTCTGGAACACCTGCAAGAAACAGTGCTCTTTTATGAAAGTTAAATAAATATTTATGGTTTTTCCTTGTTTTATACATGGAAACTAGTGAATTTCAACAAGGCAGAAAATGTAGAATCATCTTCATCACCACCGTCATCATCATCCACTTACTTGTCTATGAACATCTGTGGGGGAAAAATCTCCGAATCCTTCCCAGATTCCACCATTTTCCTCCTCCTCATAAAATCGAATCTGGATGTCATCTGCAAACAGTCACGTCCAGATGTATAATTTCACATAGTATAATAATATTCAAAAACATGAAAAATAAAGCTGGTTCAAGATTCTACCTATAAATACTATGTACTTAACCTTTTTCAAAAGTAATTAATATATACTTTTGAATTATTTAAAATTTTTAGTGAAAATTTTCTATTAGTTATCATAGTAATGGGCCCCAAGATTCATTTACAATGACAGAATACTAGATTTACCTATTCAATCTGAGTTTTCTCTTAATCAGTCTTTCCCACTTCTTCATCCCTAAACCAATTCACTCCTGAGAAACACGAAGGATAGTGAGGAATATCAGAATCCCAAAAGGTGGTTCACTTGATACAGATTTACATAATAATATTAAACTAATATAAAGTTTACTATATGGCAGACACTGTTCTGAATGATTTTATATGTATATATTAACTGATTTAATCCTCACAACAACTTTGTGATGCAGGTCTACTATTAATATCCTCGTTCTGCAGAAGAGAAACTGGAGGTCAGAGAGGTTAAGTAACTTATCTAAGGCTGAACAGCTAGTAAATGGAGAGGCCAGGATTTGAACACAGTGAAGTTTCAGATTGCAGGCTCTTACACATTCTACTATGCTACCTCCCTATAATATTTTATTAGTCCATATTGAGAAACTGCTAAAAATATCATGTTGGTCTAGTCCCTTCGGGTTAAATTAGAACATCTAAATTTCACACTTCAGTCATGGGTTCTACTCCTGCAGAAATATGACAGTATAACTCAGAGTTGGCATCTCCCTGGCTTCACTTCCTATTTCATAGGAAGGTGTACACTATTGACTTGCAAAAACTAAATTTATATTTCTATTTACATAGAATTTTAGGAATACTAGGGTTGGATAAGACATATTATATCCTGGTTAATACCTCTGCCTTCAGGTAGGACTACCCTGGACCTAGTTATTCAGATTCTTTAAGCTAGGTTCAAGACTTCTCTTAATAAGCCATTCCAATGTAATGATAATGATTAAGAGTCACATTTACAAATTAAGGTACTCAGATTGTGTTTACTCATAGTATGCACAACCAGAAATCTGGAAATGCATATTACTTGGATAGAATGGGTTGAAAGAATACTGATACCAAAACCTGCAGAGAAAGTGTAAACATTTTTGGGATACAGATATATATTGATACCTTTACCTTAAAATCTGATCTCATTTTTTCTGACTTTTTATCTCAGAGCATTTAGCCTCAAAGGAGAATTTTCTTTGTTTTAAGCCATAGTTTTTTTAATAGGGGCTACATTTCCAGCTATGCAGTTGCTTACTTTGAAACTGCTCATCCTTGTAGTGAGGATATCTTTCTTTCTTTTCTTTTTTCTTTTTAGTGAAGAAACTACAATTATTTTTATTGAAAAATGTGAAAGTGAAATATTATATTTTTTGCATTATTATTTTTTAACATCTTTATTGGAGTATAATTGCTTTACAATGGTGTGTTAGTTTCTGCTGTATAACAAAGTGAATCAGCTATACGTATACATATATCCCCATATCCCCTCCCTCTTTCACATCCCTCCCACCCTCCCTAACGCACCCCTCTAGGTGGACACAAAGCACCAAGGTGACCTCCCTGTGCTATGCGGCTGCTTCTCACTAGCTATCTGTTTTACATTTGGTAGTGTATATGTGTCCATGCCACTCTCTCACTTTGTCACAGCTTACCCTTCCCCCTCCCCGTGGCCTCAAGTCCATTGTCTACATCTGCGTCTTTATTCCTGTCCTGCCCCTAGGTTCATGAGAACCATTTTTTTTTTTTTTTTTTTAGATTCCATATATATGTGTTACCATATGGTATTTGTTTTTCTCTTTCTGACTTACTTCACTCTGCATGACAGACTCTAGGTCCAACCACCTCACTACAAATAGTTCAATTTCATTTCTTTTTATGGCTGAGTAATATTGCATTGTATGTATCTGCCACATCTCCTTTATCCATTCATCTGTCGATGGACACTTAAGTTGCTTCCATGTCCTGCCTATTGTAAATAGTCCTACAATGAACACTGTGGTACATGTCTCTTTTTGAATTATGGTTTTCTCAGGGTATATGCCCAGTAGTGGGATTTCTGGGTCATATGGTAGTTCTATTTGTAGTTTTTAAGGAAGTTCCACACTGTTCTCCATACTGGCTGTATCAATTTACATTCCCACCACCAGTGTAAGAGGGTTCCCTTTTCTCCACACCCTCTCCAGCATTTATTGTTTGTAGATTTTTTGATGATGGCCATTCTGACCGGTGTGAGGTGATACCTCATTGTAGTTTTTATTTGCATTTTTCTGATGATAAGTGATGTTGAGCATCCTTTCATGTGTTTCTTGGCAATCTGTATATCTTCTTTGGAGAAATGTCTTTTTAGGTCTTCTGCCCATTTTTGGATTGGGTTGTTTACTTTTTTGATATTGAGCTGCATGAGCTGCTTGTAAATTTTGGAGATTAATCCTTTCCCAGTTGCTCCGTTTGCAAATATTTTCTCCCATTCTGAGGGTTGTCTTTTCGTCTTGTTTATGGTTTCGTTTGCTGTGCAAAAAGCTTGCAAGTTTCATTATGTCCCATTTGTTTATTTTTGTTTTCATTTCCATTTCTCTAGGAGGTGGGTCAAAAAGGATCTTGTTGTGATTTATGTCAAAGAGTGTTCAGCCTATGTTTCCCTCTTTATAATGTCTGGCTTTACATTTAGGTCTTTAATCCATTTTGAGTTTGTTGTTGTATACGGTGTTAGGGAGTGTTCTAATTTCATTCTTTTACATGTAGCTGTCCAGTTTTCCCAGCACCACTTTTTGAAGAGGCTGTCTTTTCTCCATTGTATATTCTTGCCTCCTTTATCAAAGATAAGGTGACCATATGTGTGTGGGTTTATCTCTGGGCTTTCTATCCTGTTCCACTGACCTATATTTCTATTTTTGTGCCACTACCATACTGTCTTGATTACTGTAGCTTTGTAGTATAGTCTGAAGTCAGGGAGCCTGATTCCTCCAGCTCCATTTTTCTTCCTCAAGATTGCTTTAGCTATTTGGGGTCTTCTGTGTTTCCATACAAATTGTGATTTTTTTTGTTCCAGTTCTGTGAAAAATGCCATTGGTAGTTTGATAGGGATTGCATTGAATCTGTAGATTGCTTTGGGTAGTAGAGTCATTTTCACAATGTTGATTCTTCCAATCCAAGAACATGGTATATCTCTCCATCTGTTTGTCATCTTTAATTTCTTTCATCAGTGTCTTATAGTTTTCTGCATACAGGTCTTTTGTCTTCTTAGGTAGGTTTATTACTAGGTATTTTATTCTTCTTGTTGCAGTGGTAAATGGGAGTGTTTCCTTGATTTCTCTTTCAGATTTTTCATCATTAGTGTATAGGAATGCAAGAGATTTCTGTGCATTAATTTTGTATCCTGCTACTTTACCAAATTCATTCATTAGCTCTAGTAGTTTTCTGGTAGCATCTATAGGATTCTCTATGTATAGTATCATGTCATCTGCAAACAGTGACGGTTTTACTTCTTCTTTTCCAATTTGAATTCATTTCTTTTTCTTCTCTGACTGCTGTGGCTAAAACTCCCAAAATTGTGTTGAATAACAGAGGCGAGAGTGGGCAACCTTGCCTTGTTCCTGATCTTAGTGGAAATGGTTTCAGTTTTTTACCATAGAGAATGATGTTGGCTGTGGATTTGTCATATACGGGCTTCATTATGTTGAGGTAGCTTCCCTCTACGCCTACTTCTGGAGAGTTTTTATCATAAATAGGTGTTGAATTTTGTCAAAAGCTTTTTCTGAATCTATTGAGATGATCATATAGTTTTTATCCTTCAATTTGTTAATATGGGGTATCACGTTGATTGATTTGTGTATACTGAAGAATCCTTGCATTCCTGGGATAAACCCCCCTTGATCATGGTGTATGATCCTTTTAATGTGCTGTTGGATTCTGTTTGCTAGTATTTTGTTGAGGATTTTTGCATCTATGTTCATCAGTGATATTGGCCTGTAGTTTTCTTTTATTGCGATATCTTTATCCGGTTTTGGTATCAGGGTGATGGTGGCCTCATAAAATGAGTTGGGGAGTATTCCTCCCTCTGCTATATTTTGGAAGAGTTTGAGAAGGATAGGTGTTAGCTCTTCTCTAAATGTTTGATAGAATTCGCCTGTGAAGCCATCTGGTCCTGGGCTTTTGTTTGTTGGAAGATTTTTAATCACAGTTTCAATTTCAGTGCTTGTGATTGGTCTGTTTATATTTTCTATTTCTTCCTGGTTCAGTCTCGGAAGGTTGTGCTTTTCTAAGAATTTGTCCATTTCTTCCAGGTTGTCCATTTTATTGGCATATAGTTGCTTGTAGTAATCTCTCATGATCGTTTGTATTTCTGCAGTGTCCGTTGTTACTTCTCCTTTTTCATTTCTAATTTTATTGATTTGAGTCTTCTCCCTTTTTTTCTTGATGAGTCTGGCTAATGGTTTATCAATTTTGTTTATTGTCCCAAAGAACCAGCTTTTAGTTTTATAGATCTTTGCTATTGTTTCCTTCATTTCTTTTTCATTTATTTCTGATCTGATCTTTATGATTTCTTTCCCTCTGCTAACTTTGTGTTTTTTCTGTTCTTCTTTCTCTAATTGCTTTATGTGTCAGGTTAGGTTGTTTATTTGAGATGTTTCTTGTTTCTTGAGGTAGGATTGTATTGCTATAAACTTCCCTCTTAGAACTGCTTTTGCTGCATCCCATAGGTTTTGGGTCGTCGTGTTTTCATTGTCATTTGTTTCTAGGTATTTTCTGATTTCCTCTTTGGTTTCTTCAGTAATCTCTTGGTTATTTAGTATTGTTTAGCCTCCATGTGTTTTAGAGATTTTCTTCCTGTAATTGATATCTAGTCTCATAGCGTTGTGGTTGGAAAAGATACTTGATACGATTTCAAATTTCTTAAATTTACCAAGGCTTGATTTGTGACCCAAGATATGATCTATCCTGGAGACTGTTCCATGAGCACTTGAGAAGAAAGTGTATTCTGTTGTTTTTGGATGGAATGTCCTATAAATATCAATTAAGTCCATCTTGTTTAATGTGTCATTTAAAGCTTGTGTTTGTTTATTTTCATTTTGGATGATCTGTCCATTGCTGAAAGTGGGGTGTTAAAGTCCCTGACCATTATTGTGTTACTGCCGATTTCCCCTTTTATGGGTGTCAGCATTTGCCTTATGTTATTGAGGTGCTCCTATGTTGGGTGCATAAATATTTACAACTGTTATATATTCTTTTTGGATTGATCATTATGTAGTTCCCTTCTTTGTCTCTTGTAATAGTCTTTATTTTAAAGTCTATTTTGTCTGATATGAGAACTGCTACTCCAGCTTTGTTTTGATTTCCATTTGCATATCTTTTTCCATCCCCTCACTTTCAGTCTGTATGTGTCCCTAGGTCTGAAGGGGGTCTCTTGTAGACAGCATATATATGGGTCTTGTTTTTGTATCCATTTAGCGAGCCTGTGTCTTTTGGTTGGAGCATTTAATCCATTCACATTTAAAGTAATTATCAATATGTATGTTCCTATTACCATTTTCTAAATTGTTTTTGTAGCTCTTTTCCTTTTCTTGTGTTTCCTGCCTAGAGAAGTTCCTTTAGCATTTGTTGTAAAGCTGGTTTGGTGGTGCTGAATTCTCTTAGCTTTTGCTTGTCTGTAAAGGTTTTAATGTCTCCACTGAATCTGAATGAGATCCTTGCTGGGTAGAGTAATCTTGGTTGTAAGTTTTTCCCTTTCATCACTTTAAGTATGTCCTGCCACCCCTTCTGGCTTGCAAAGTTTCTGCTGGAAGATCAGCTGTTAACCTTATGGGGATTCCCTTGTATGTTATTTGTTGCTTTTCCCTTGCTGCTTTTAATATTTTTTCTTTGTATTTAATTTTTGACAGTTTGTTTAATATGTGTCTTGGCATGTTTCTCCTTGGATTTATCCTGTATGGGACTCTCTGCTTCCTGGACTTGCGTGGCTATTTTCTTTCCCATGTTAGGGAAGTTTTCAACTATAATCTCTTCAAATATTTTCTCAGTCCCTTTCTTTTTCTCTTCTTCTTCTGCAACTCCTGTAATTCGAATGTTGGTGCGTTTAATGTTGTCCCAGAGGTCTCTGAGGCTGTCCTCAATTCTTTTCATTCTTTTTTCTTTATTCTGCTCTGCAGTAGTTATTTCCACTATTTTATCTTCCAGGTCACTCATCTGTTCTTCTGCCTCAGTTATTCTGTTACTGATTCCTTCTAGCGAATTTTAAATTTCATTTACTGTGTTGTTCATCATTGTTAGTTTGCTCTTTAGTTCTTCTAGGTCCTTGTTAAACGTTTCTTTTATTTTCTCTATTCTATTTCCAAGATTTTGGATCATTTTTACTATCATTACTCTGAATTCTTTTTCAGGTAGACTGCCTATTTCCTCTTCATTTGTTTGGTCTGGTGGGTTTTTACCTTGCTCCTTGATCTGCTGCATATTTCTCTGTCTTCTCATTTTGTTTAACTTACTGTGTTTGGGGTGTCCTTTTTTGCAGGCTGCAGGTTCGTAGTTCCCGTAGTTTTTGATGTCTGCCCCCAGTGGGTGAGGTTGGTTCAGTGGCTTGCGTAGGCTTCCTGGTGGAGGGGACTGGTGCCTGTGTTCTGGTGGATGGGGCTCGATCTTGTCTTTCTGGTGGGCAGGACCACGTCTAGTGGTGTGTTTTGGGGTGTCTGTGAACTTAGTATGATTTCAGGCAGCCTCTCTGCTAAAGGGTGGTGTTGTGTTCCTTTCTTGCTAGTTGATTGGCACTGGGCATCCAGCACTGGAGCTTGCTGGTCGTTGAGTGGAGCTGTGTCTTAGGGTGAGACAGAGGTCTCTGGGAGAGCTCTCGCCGATTGATATTACATGAGGCTGGGAGGTCTCTGGTGGTCCAATGTGCTGGACTCAGCTCTCCCACCTCAGAGGCTCAGGCCTGACACCCGGCCAGAGCACCAACACCCTGTCAGCCGCACAGCAGTGAATGTGGCGGTCTCCGTTATGAAGTCAGATTACGAGGGTCTACAGTAGCTGATCAGCTAGAACAGGCTGACTTGGGAGCACTCTGTCTACGAGGCTATCTCCAGCAGCCCGTGGCTGAAAGAGTAGGTCTTCCCATGCGCTGCCAGAATCTTGAACGTTTATATAGAGGTCTTCGCTGGGTTCAGTCACGGATCTGGTACAGGTGGTCTCAAGAACACCTTACTCTCTCAAGGCTGTGTGCTTTAAACAGCTCCTACGCCTGAGGGTCTACAAGCTGCAGAAAGACGAGACTGCCCAGGGCCGCGTGCAAGCCGTGATTCTTGCCACGAGCCCTGCTGCTGCCATCGTGGAAGTGAGTGTATCTTTATTATACTATACCTTCTATCATTTTATTTAAAAAATGAGTGAAGCTTGAGAAAATAACACAATCTCTTTCAGCTTTTGCTGTCTTATCAATCTTGCGCTATATTTAATGAGAGCTAAATGCCAAGAACCTTTCTGAAAGTGAAAATTATGAGAGAAATATGCTCTGAGAATTTCCCTATAGTCCTTATTCTCTTTCTTTTTCTTAAATGACATCATAGTGTCATGTGAAGACATCCAGAGAAGCTCTCTCAGTGTTGCAATGAAGCATGGTAAGATAAACAAAATAAACAATTTTACACTATGTAAAACATTTATTCTGTGTGTGTGTGTGTGTGTGAAGCATGGGCTATTACTCATTTATTTAAAGTTCAGATACCAAAATTTAAAGTATAAAAACCCTGAAACATCACTGATTCCAATGATCACTGTTTTCTTATTTATCTTTACTTCCGTTGAAAATTTTAAAATGAATTAGTTGGGTTAACAAAATAACATGGACAACTTAAATTTGGAAGAGATGAAATGTATAAATTTTTAAAAGGAGTTCTATGGCAAGGAGGGATATTACTGCGCCCACTGACAAAAAGTGACTTACAAACACACTCAGAATTATACTTCACATCTGGAGATCAGAGCATATATTTACCTTTCTGAACCTTGTCACAGAGAAGATAAATCTCTTCCCCTCCAGTTACGCATCCAGCTGTCCTGTCCATCCTTACTATTTTCAAG
Organism: Balaenoptera musculus; assembly: GCF_009873245.2. Taxonomy (NCBI): domain Eukaryota; kingdom Metazoa; phylum Chordata; class Mammalia; order Artiodactyla; family Balaenopteridae; genus Balaenoptera; species Balaenoptera musculus. The sequence continues at coordinate 22,203,454 of NC_045789.1, read as the reverse complement.
TTGGAGGCATTGGGGGCTTCTGTCCACAGGAGAAAAACAACAAACTTCATGATTTATCCTCAGCTTCACAGGCTAACCTCCTATGAGGGACCTTAACCAAAGCATACATTAACCAAAAGAAAGTTTAAATAGATGCTTTCACTCATCCTGCTTTAACAAGGATATAAATAAAACAAAATTGCCTTCTGAAACCCTCAGAGCACTTCTTGGGCATGGCTCATTCATTATCACCAAAATAGATGAGACACAAAGGAGCAGTATTTGTTTCTCCCACTAACACAGTAAGAGAGATTAATAGACAAAGAGAAAGAAATTTTCTGATGTTTCAGGAAGTTCCAAGCTAATGGATGTGTGGAATTTCAATAAGGTCAAGACTTTAACCCCGAACTTATGTCCATGATACTGATATACCATTTACAAGAGTCCTAGAAATTTAGGAAAAGCAGAGTTTTCTAAAACTATTTATTAATTTTTATTCTACAGAAAAGAAAAATGAAGATGTTATATTTCTTTTCCCCAAACGAAATTAGAATTCTGTGTGGTTAAGGGGTAAAAGTTTTGTGTGGTAATAGTATAAGGCTTCCTTTTTTTTTTTTGGCTCCAACAGCTGCATTTTAAAGTGATCTTTGGTATACGAGTCTACATCAGTTTATAAAGCTTTCACTTCCCTTCAAACATGTTTAAATTAGAGAAATCAGTTAGTTGTTGTACTTGGGGCATGGCGTTTTCTACTTAGACCAAACTCTGTAACCTTTCAAGGAGCCTAAATACTGCCCTTGTAGACTTTTTGGAAATATCTGTTTAATAAATCCCATGCATACCAAATAAGAAATTAGCATGGTAAATGCTGAAGACCACTGTAAAACTCTTTCAAAAACTCCAGGAACTATAGACTGAAATAGAATTTTGAAGCTACGAAACATCTGTACTGCTCACTTAGTTAACCTGAAGTTCCTAACTTGATAAAGGTATAACATGCAAGAATGAAAATGGATAAGAATAAGAGTTGTCTTTTATTTACTTCTCTTGAGAGCCCCAATTGAGATACTTTTCTCATCTAAGAGCACCAACAATATATCCTCATAGTAAGGAATTCATAAATAATAAGAGATTTGGCATTGCACGTAGAAGACTACAACGATGATCTGAGGAAGATTTATTGAGCACCTCACAATATTTCACTTTTAATCTCGACATCAAATTTTAAGCTAAATTTCAGTGTCCTCATTTTGTAAGATGATAAATGTGAGGCTCCAAGTGATTAAGTTACTTGCCCCAGGAATCAGAGCTAGTCAGTAACTGCCGGGGCCAGGCTGGAAGTCTGTTCTTGACTTTACAGCAAGCTGCCTCCTGTCAGAAGTCAGGTACTCACTGCTATCGTAGATGGCGTCCGATACCACGGGTTCCAGGCGCCTCGTGAAGCTGCCGGTGCTGTCTGGAAGGAAAGCTGTAAACATAAGCCGCACCACGCTGAGGTCCATCTCCTTTGTCTGCTGAAGAGCTGCCTGGCGGATGATCTCCTTTTCCCGATCTAGGACCAGACAACATAGGGTATTCATGCCCAGGGAAAGAGTAAAGCGTGAACGTTTTAGATAGGATGCTTTTATAAAGCCCAAATAAAGAACATCAACTTAAAATAAAAGTCTATTTTTTTTCTTTTGAAATTCTTCATATTGCTAATACAATTTTAAGAATTATCTATGTATGTCATCCAAATGTAAAGGCATCAAAAAAAGGCCTGCATTTTCTCTGGATCACAGTAAAAACTGTCCTGCATGTGTCAAACTGCCTCTCTCCTATCTTCCCCTGCCCTGTCGCAAGACACAAAGGATGTGATGGAATGCAATGCAGTAGCCTGACTATGCCTCAGCTGTGTGGAGGAATGTGAAAATTAAGTATTCCAACAGCTCTCTGAGCGCAGGGACTGTATTCATCCCACAGTGCCCGGCACAGCACCTGGCACTACGCAAGTACAACTCAAAAAGTGCTTTGAAGGAGCCGAATGACTCCACTGCACTTGGCTCCTTCCCTCCTGATGGAGCTTTCATGCTGATGGGCATAATCGTACGTAACTTATAATATCATAAGAGGTGATAATTCAAGTGATAAGTACTATAAAAGAGCTACAGTTGAAGTGATATGAAACTTCAAAGGAGGGGAGAATCCAGAGGCTTTGGAGCAGAAGAGGCATTGCTCTAAATCTCGAAAGGATGGCAGAACTTGAACTTAGGAGGAGAATGAAAAAAGGCATCCCAGGAAGAGGAAAGAGCAGGAATGGAAAGACTGTGCCAAAGAGAGAAAGTGAGAAATTGTGGTGCTTCTATGGTGTAGTTCGGTTTAACAAAAAGGGGTGTAGTGGGAAACAAAGTTGGAAATGCAGATTGGGGCCAGCTCTTGGGAGGCCTAAAATGCCAGGGTATGGAATTTGGATTCTGGACGCAACAGGGAGACACTGAGTAGTGGTGACCTGTAGGCTTCAGTAAGATCCATCTGGCCATAGGGTGTAAACTAAATTAGAAGTGGGGAGGGACAGAGACAGAGCATCAGAAAATGGAGTGAGGAGGGGAACCCCAGAGAGCACAGAATCGCTGGACCACGAACTGGAGATGCAGCAGAGGTGAGAAGGAGGACTCAAAGATGATGTGAAGGTTTTGAGGATGAATATCAGAAGACAGAACACGTCTAATGGGAAAATGATTGTCTTTGGACTGCCTGAGTATGATGAGCTGGTGACAGGATGCCCAGACGAAAGGACAACACATAAAAGCAGAAATGGCATATGTGGTGGAACAAGGATTAGGGTTGAAAGAAAAAAATATAAGTGAAGGCAGGAAAACATAAAATCATAGCATTTTTATGATAAAGAGGATAGCTTACAATGTGCCTGAAGAGCCCAAAGAAAGAAAGATTCCTTATAATAAGGTGAGCTGGGGGAGGTATAAGAGAGCAGGTGTTCTTTGAACCATGTTTTGAATTCTCAATTAGTTCTGACAGGTTGAGAAGGGAAGGGTGGGGTGTTTTTGGTAGAGGAAGACACATAGAAAGGTATGAGTATGCATCAGTGTTCAGGGGGCAGTGATGGGGAGAGGTGGGTACAGGTGGGACCTCAGATAAAGCTGGAAAGGGGGCTGAGGCCCGGCTTTGTATGCCAGGCTACTGAGGTACAGATTTTATTCTAGAAGTAGCAGGATGCCATCAAAGGTTTCTGAGCAGGGAAAGGGTGAGAGCAGCTTGGGGTACAGACCAGGAGAAGGAGAAACCTGGGGCATAAGATGAGCGCATGGCCTACACACAGGACAAGGAGAGCCAGAGCTCTCAAAGGAGCAAGGCTGGGAGAGCGATACTCACCTGTGAGCTGCCGGTCTCCTCCCCCTTCTGCTTGTAAATAGGCAAGATCAGGATGCACCAGAAGTCCGGGATTATAGCCCCTTATACATGCATCTGTCATTCGTGCTTCCAGTGTTTCAAATACTTTTTTCTTTGTCACATGAAGTATACCCAGGTTTGCAAAGCTGGAGAAAAAACAGTAACAGCAACAACCAGAATTAGGCAGTCAGTGACCAGAGAGTCCGGTTTTACCTTAGCTAAGTGGACTGAGAAAAAATGCACAGGCCCTCAATCACTGGCCCTCAAACACGTGACTATTTCTGCAGTGAAACATACAAAGCAGACTCACCAAATGGAATAATAAAGACCGTAACCAGCTGCACATCATGTCAGGCTGGGTTTTGCCACCAAATCAGTCTGTGGTAAACTTAGAAAAATCTTTTCGTTTTCAAAGCTTATTAGACTTGCAAATTATGAATAGGGAGTGGGGTATACATATCTTAATAAGAAAGTCTTACCTAGACTCATTTTAAAGTATTTTTCTAGGAGAGTTGTATAAAAAGAAATTTTAATTCCAAATATACTAACTTTTCTAACTTTTTAAAAAAGAATACGCAAAATTGGGGCTTCCCTGGTGGCGCAGTGGTTGAGAGTCTGCCTGCCAATGCAGGGGACACGGGTTCGAGCCCTGGTCTGGGAGGGTCCCATGTGCCACGGAGCGGCTGGGCCCGTGAGCCGCAATTGCTGAGCCTGCGCGTCTGGAGCCTGTGCTCCGCAACAAGAGAGGCCGCGATAGTGAGAGGCCCGCGCACCGCGACGAGGAGTGGCCCCCGCTTGCCGCAACTGGAGAAAGCCCTGGCACAGAAACGAAGACCCAACACAGCCATAAATAAATAAAAATAAATAAATAAATTAATTAAAAAAAAAAAAAAACAGGGACACTGTTTAAAAAAAAAAAAAAAAAAAAAAAAAAAAGAATACGCAAGATACTATATTTCGGAGATTTTTTTTCTTTTGGCTCATCCCTGGGTTTCTAGATGGGATTTAAAGTCTACCAGGAATCCCATCTCCTCCTGGGCTATCTCTAAGGTTGGAATTATTTATGACCACTAGAATGTCCAACTCTACATGTACTCAGTCTTGAGGTATACCTTCAATCAGGGATGGAGAACCTTTTATATTGTGAAGCCTACATATCCATAAAACAAAATATGTTAATATGCTAATTAAAGCAATTTTTAAATATATAAAATGCTCCAGCCATTCATTTTTTAAAATCAAGTACATGAAACAAAGACGTGTATTCAATAAATGTAATACAACAAACAAACAAAAAAGCACTTTACCAAGGAGACTCATTCGTTCAACAAATATTTATTTTGCTCCTTAGTACCAGGCAGTGTCCTGGGTGCTTCTGTCAACAGTAAAGGAATCCCTACATTCATGGAGTTTATATGCTAGTGCAACAATAGAGAGGAAACAAACAAGTAAATTTTATAATTTAAAAGGTAAAAAGTGTTACCAAGAAAAATAAAGTAGGAATGGGGAAGAGGAAAGGCAGTAGTAGAAGGCACGACACTTAAAAATAGGAAGAGGCCAGACAGGGCCTCATTGAAAAGATGTCAACTGAACAAAGACTTGAAGGAAGTAGGGGTTGAGACATGGATATATGGAAAAAGAACATTTGAGGTGGAAGGAACAGCAAGTACAAAGACCCTGAGGTAGGATCATGCCTGGTGTCCACAAGACAACAATGGCAAACAGGCCAGTGTGGCTGGAGTGAGATGAACAAGGGGTCAGTAGTGAGTAAGGAGTTCAAAGAGATAAGTGGGGCACAGTTCTTTTAAAGCCTTGTAAGCTTTTGTAAGGACTCTTCTTTTCCTCTGGCTTTTACTCAGAAAGAAAAAAAAATATTAGCAGGAATATTAGAGGAAAGATAAAAATATTATAACTGGATCAAATGAAATAAAGAATAAGATAATGTTGGAAGACTAGATAAACTAGGGAAAGAAAACATAGGAGGTGAAGGCAGAATGAGATGAGCACTCATACAGGGGCCCAGAGATGAAATGATACAGGTGTACAGACAGTGATGAAAAAAAGTAGGACAGCTGAGACAGACACCGAAAAGAAAATACAGAATATAAGCCCCTTGAGAGCAGAGATATCCAGTGACTAGAGACCTGGGTGCTTAATAAATGTCTACTGGATAAATAAATGCATGAATTAATCCAGCACAGAAAAACACGCAATATGACACATTGATATGCATGGAGGCACACGGGGATTTTCAGAAACAACACCTCCATATTTTGGCCTTTTAGGCTTTACTCCTATACAGACACCCATAACTACAGGAAAACGAGGCTGATCTTCTAGGTAACAGCAATGATAAACACGTGTGCAGCACTTTACCACCTAGAAAGTGCTTTTCATGTATATTATCTAATTTAATCTCTGTGAAAAGTCATCATCTGTATTTTTCATTATGTGAATAATGGATTTACTCTGGAAATAAATGAAACAATACAGAAGTCAGTCTTCCACCTTAGGTAATGATAGAGCAACACAGACCGATTGAACCTCGCATTTTAAACAACAAAAAACATATGAAAAAATAGTTTTCAGACACTGGACAATAGGTGGCATAGGACAGTGAGCCTTAAGGAAAGGAAAACAAATAAGGTGAATCCTAAAATTATGCTGCCTTAATATCTAGAGAGAGCTTCCAGGCTGCAGTAAGGAAGGGGGAACCCAAACAGGGCCTGCTGATCTCCCTGAGTTTAGGAGACAAAGGAGGTCAACAAGGGTAGAATTCACAGGCCGATACCAGAGAAGAAAGAACCACATACCGAGAGACACTCAGAGCATGTGTGTGAGGAAATGACCCAAGGCTGGGAGAAGAACAATCAGAAGCACAGGCAAAACAGTCCCTGGAGCACACACACGGCTAGAATAGTTCAAGAAATCTTGTGATACACGAACTATTAGGGTGTACAGTCAGAAAGGTATTGCCTTTGTAATGGCATCAAGTTAACCCTAGACTAAAGGCTGCTCTGGTCTCCCTAAAAAGGCTTAAAAGTAAGTCTAGACACATGAAAGAATGCTCAACATCATTAATCATTAGAGAAATGCAAATCAAAACTACAATGAGATATCATCTCACACCAGTCAGAATGGCCATCATCAAAAAATCTAGAAACAATAAATGCTGGAGAGGGTGTGGAGGAAAGGGAACACTCTTGCACTGTTGGTGGGAATGTAAATTGATACAGCCACTATGGAGAACAGTATGGAGGTTCCTTAAAAAACTACAAATAGAACTACCATACGACCCAGCAATCCCACTACTGGGCATATACCCTGAGAAAACCATAGTTCAAAAAGAGTCATGTACCAAAATGTTCACTGCAGCTCTATTTACAATAGCCAGGACATGGAAGCAACCTAAATGTCCATCGACAGATGAATGGATAAAGATGTGGCACATATAAACAATGGAATATTACTCAGCCATAAAAAGAAATGAAATGGAGGTATTTGTAATGAGGTGGATGGAGTTAGAGTCTGTCATACAGAGTGAAGTAAGTCAGAAAGAGAAAAACAAATACAGTATGCTAACACATATATACGGAATCTAAGGGAAAAAAAAAAAAAAAAAAGGCCATGAAGAACCTCGTGGCAAGACGGGAATAAAGACACAGACCTACTAGAGAATGGACTCGAGGATACGGGGAGGGGGTGGGGTGAGATGTGACAGGGTGAGAGAGTGTCATGGACATATATACACTACCAAATGTAAAATAGATAGCTAGTGGGAAGCAGCCGCATAGCACAGGGAGATCAGCTCGGTGCTTTGTGACGACCTAGAGGGGTGGGATGGGGAGGGTGGGAGGGAGGGAGATGCAAGAGGGAAGAGATATGGGAACATATTGTATATGTATAACTGATTCACTTTGTTATAAAGTAGAAGCTAACACACCATTGTAAGGCAATTATACTTCAATAAAGATGTTTAAAAAAAAAAAAAAGTAAGTCTAGAAAGGATCAAGCTATTCCCAAATTTAACTTCATCCCAATGCTCAAAAATATTTAGAAGCATAGAAAATAAAAAATCCAACTACCCATAATCCAAACTTCAAAATGTCTACCATCCAATCAAAAATTACCAGGCATACAAAGAAACAGGAAAATATAACTCATAATGAGGATAAAAATCATTCAGTAGAAACAGATACAGAAATGAAATGAGACAGAAAACAGAATTTGTAGCTAAGTACACGGAAAAGCTATGAGAGATATACTCCATATGATCGAGAAGAAAGCATTAGTATGTGAAGGAGAGGCATGGAAGATATAAAAAAGACCCCCCTCCCCCGCAAAAAACCCATAGAGATGAAAACTACAACGTCTGGGAAGAAAAACACACCAGATGGGATTAAGAACATATTAGACAGTACAGATAAAAAGATTAGTGAACAAACGGCCAAATATACATGAGGCTGATGTTTCAGAAGAGAAAAGAGAGGAGTGGATGGAAAAAATATTTAAAAAATAATGGCCGAAAAGTTTTAAAATTTAATAAAAACTATAAACCCAGAATCCAAGAATCTCAATGAACCACAAAGCACAAGAAACATGAAGAATACAACACTAAAGCTTATCATAATCAAACTGCTGAAAACTAGTGACGAAGAGAAAATCTGAAAAGCTGATACAGAAAAAAACTGACACACTATGTACAGAGGAATAAAGATAAGAATGACAGGAGACTTCTTTTTGGAAACAAGGCAAGCCAGAAGACAGTGAAGCAGCATATTTTAAGGACATGAAAGAAAAACCCTTTCAACCTGTATTTCTATACTCCTCAAAAATATCTTTGAAAAACAAAAACAAAATAAAGACTTTAAGATGTACAACAACTGAAAGAATTTATCAGCAGCACACCAGTGGTCTAAGACAAATTAAAGGAAGTCAACACATGGCTAAGTATAAAATACTTTTTCTCCCTTATTTAAAAGATAATTGACGATTTAAAGCAAAAATAAAAAACAATATATGGTGGGATTTACAACATATGCAGATGTAAAATATATGACATAAAAGCATAAAGGTCAAGAGAGGGGAAATGAAAATATACTGTTAACATGCTATACATAAAGAGGTATAATGCTACTTGAAGGTAGACTATGACAAGTTAAAGATGTATAGTATAAACCTAAAATAATGGCTAAAAAATACAAAGAGGTATAAATCTAAAAGGAGATAAATGAAATAACAAATAATCAATTAATCTAAAAGAAGGCAGAAAAAGAGGAAAAGGGGGAACGAAGAATAGATAGGACAAGCAGAAAACAAACAGCAAGATGGCAGATTTAAACACAGCCATAACAGTAATCATATTAAATAAAAATCACCTAAACACCCCACTAAAAGACAGAGTATGTGAGACGGAATACAAAGTAAGACCCAACTATATGCAGTGCATATTTACTTTGAATATAAACACACAAAAAGGTTAAAACTAAGAGGATGGGGAAAAAAAATGTTCCAAGCTAACATTATTCAAAAGAAAGCTGAAGTAACTATATTAGTTTCAGTCAAGGTAAACTCCAGAGCAAAGAATATTACCAGGAATAAAAAAGAAGGTCATTTCATAATGATAAAGGGATCAATTAATTAAGAGGACACAAGAATCCTAAATTTTTATGCATCTAATAAAAGAGCTTCACAATACAAGAAGCAAAATCTTACAGAACTGAAAAGAGAAATAGATGTATTTACGAATATTGTCAGATTTCAATACTCTTCTCTCAATAATTAATAGAACAAGTAGAGAGAAAATTAGTAAGGAGACAAAAGCTTTGAACAAACAACCTGACCCAACTGACATTTACAGAACATGCGTTCAACCTGATCAGACTAAACATTCTTTTTTAAGTGCACCAGGAACATTTACCAAGACAGACCATATTCCCTCCATAAAACAAGCCTCAATACATTTAAAAGGAATCAAATGATACCAAATATTCTCTTACCACAATGGAACTAAATCAGATATCAATAACAAAGTTACCTAGGTAGAAGTATATTTAAATCAAGACTGGCCACGTAATAATTAATTGTTGAAGGTGGGTGACGGGTACAAGGAAGGCTCATTATGCTATTCTTTCTACTTTTGTATATGTTTGGAAATTTCTATAATAAAATGCAAAAGAAAAATGAGAGCAGACATTATTAGCATAAAAAACAGAAAAAAACAAGGATTATAAATGTTAACATATGAGAATGCAAAATGGTGCAGCCACTTTGGAAAACAACTTGGCAGTCTCTTTTTTTTTTTTTTGGCCACAACACGCAGCATGTGGAACTTCCCTGACCAAGGATCGAACCCGTGGCCCCCTGCAGTGCAAGCCCAGAGTCTTAACCACTGGACCACCAGGGAAGTCCAACTATTTGGCAGTTTCTTATCAAGATAAACGTACTCTTAGCACACATCCCTACAATTCCACTCCTCAGTATTTACCCAAGCCAAGAAAAATGAAAACTTATATTCACACAAAAGGTGGCTTTGTTCTGAAAAACTGGAAACAAACCAAATGTCCTTCAACAGGTGGATAAACTGTGATATATCAACACAATGCAACAGTGCAACACTACTTATTAACTAAAAGGAATAAACTACTGACAGACTCAGCAATCTGGAGGAATCTGAAATACATTATGCTAAGTGAAACAAGCCAGACCCAAAAAGGCTACATATTGTATGATTGCATTTGCATATCATTCTGGAAAAGGCAAAACTACGGGGGTAGAACAGATCAGAGGTTGCCATGGCCTAGAGTTGGGGGGGAACCTGACTCCAAAGGGTCACACAGGGATTTTCAGGATGGGGGTGGGGGGAGGGAATGAAACTATTCTACACCTTAATTGTGGTGATTATATGAGTATTTATCAAAACTCATAGAACTGTGTACTTTAAAGGGTGAATGTTACAGTATTTAAATTAATTTCAAAAATTTTTAGAAAGAAAGGTTATCACAGTTAATAATGGGTTAGTAGCGGGACTGGTACTACAGTCCTGTTTCTTACTCTAAATGCCGTATTCTTACACATCAGTGGTTTTCAAAGTACACTCTCCAGACCAGCAGCATCAGCATCACCCAAGAATTTATTAAAATGCAAATTCTTGGGCCTTATCCCAGACCTACTGAATCAGAAACTCTGCAGGTGGCGCTCAGCCACCCGCGTTTCAACAAGCCCTCCAGGTGATTCTGATGGCCCCTCAAGTTCGTGAACCACTGCTCTGCACGACGAGACAGGCCAATGAGATCAGAATCTCTGGAAGTAGGGCCTGGCATCAGTATTTTTACAAAGTGACCAAAGGTGACTTTAATTAGCGGCCAGGTTTGAAACCCTACACACCGTGCCAGGTGCTGCCATCATTATGCTCGTCTGGGAACTGCCTCTGCCCTTGGCTAGGTTCAGATCCCCAGGTCCTTGGCTTGGGATTCTGAAGTGCCTCCTCCATCTGGCCTTTCTTCCTCTCCAGACTCAAATATTGACTTCACGGCTGGCCTGAGATTTAAAAGCAGCCCTTGACTCACAATACACACCCTAGGTTTGGAAGTTGGATACTTCCAATCTCAGTCCAGACCTTGTCCATTTTCTCCAAACAGCTCCTTTTCTGGGCATTAAGGTTGAACCATATGAAACTGCCAGTAGCTGTTTATGGATCTACAAAAATAGCAGTTTAATAGTCTGTATTAGTTCATTGAGGGAAGACTTGTTTCTGTTTTGCATTTTTATATTTATATATCTACTTCGAGTGCTTACCATTGGTATATGCTGGAAATATTAGTTTAAAAAAAAGAAAAACTTCACATCTCTCTAAATCAGGGCTGCCAGGAAGCAAGCAGAGGGTGTGGTGATTGTTGGTGAGGAAGGTGGCTTAAAGCAAAGTCAAGTAACAGTTTCCATTGAATGCAAATTTCAGAGAACTAAAATGCTGTTGAAACAAACTGCTGATATTCAGGATAGAAAATAAAACACCAAACAAAGATTATTTTTATGAGGACAGGCACTAAGGACTAACTAAATAAGTGAGTAGGAAATAAAAAGTCAAAACTAAAGCTAACTAAAAGAAGCTAAAAGGACAACCCCCCCAAATTAAACCAATCAAACTTACAATCATGACTTAGTTATCTAAAACATGAATAGTTTAATATAGATAACAAAATACCTTTGAAAATAGAAATTAAATTTTACTGAGAACTCATGCTGAGAGTAAAGTGAAGAGAAACACTCCAAAGAAAGGTCATTCTTTTGGTTTTGATAATTTAGAAGTTATTTATCTTCTCAGTGTCATTTTCCATATACCTTTTTTTTTTTTTTTGGCCACGCCAAGTCCAGCATGCACCATCTTAGTTCCCCAACCAGGGATTGAACGCTTGGCCCCTGCATTGGGAGTGCAGCGTCTTAACCACTGGACCACCAGGGAAGTCCCTCCATATATCTTTTTTGATGTGTTGGATTGATGCCCTGATTATGAATCTATACTCTTAACCTAAACTGTATTGAAAACTGCTTATCATGGTTCTGTTTCTAGTATTGACAAGTCTAAGGAATAACTCTGGCTATCTTCCTAAATTTCTCTATATGCTATTCTTACCTACAAGTTAGAACTAAATAAGAATAATCATTGACATCCTGTAAATACACATGAGGCAAGTTGGCACATGTTATTTCATAATATTAGCTAATGTTAGTTCAGTGTAGGATTTGGATGTAAAGGGCCTGGAGGTCGATTCTGTAGCCTAACATTCAGATTTTATAAGGGAAGAAATTAAAGTCCCCAAGAAGTCATGCAAATTGCCCCCAGTCCTACTGTTGTGAGTGACAGAACTGGAAATAGAATTCTGGTTTCCAGACCACCAGCATGAGACTCTTTCTACTAAAATGCAACAGGTTCTGGTATTAGAAACTTAAAAATAAATGAGAGACAAATGAAATCATGAAGGAAATACTGCATTTTGGGAAACACTGTAGGCAAAAGTTTCTCAGTTAAAAATCAAATTATAAAAGGAGTGCCAAGGTTTCATAGAGCACTCTGAATGGGAGAGGCTACTGAGTCTACTGTAACTCTTAGGTGGCATCCTCTTCATTACATTTCTTGGTGAAACTGCATAGTATTAGAAAATCCCACAGAGCTATGACCAGACGTCTTGATGATCACATTTACAAGTTTAGATGCTCAAACTGTTGAATGAATGAATTCTTCCAACTACCGAACCCCTCACGCCAGCACTAAAAGAGAGTAACAGATTTCCTCACTTTCCTTGGAGACAGGGAATTTACTTTTACTCCTGCTGTAGGTCCCAAATTAAATAACCATTAGTTCCTCCCCAAATCCTCAAAGACTACTAAGGCAAACCACAGAAACACCAAATTACAGATAACATACTGGAATGTTTATAATAACAAATATTGTTAGTAGGGAACTTCATGTATAATTTCCTCTGAAGGATATGATTATCACACACATTAAACAGGACCAAAGAGAATATACACTTCGTACTGACAGTAGCCTACTCGAGTAAATCTGCAGAGACACTAAGTGATCAATTAGGCCGAAACTCTTTGACAATTACCCTGCATTTCAAAGCTCTCATAGGTCAGTCAGGAACTGTAAGGGTATTCCAAAACAAACGATGAACCAACTGTGACACACAAGAGGAAACAGGTCAGCCTTTCAAGAGGATGTTGAAACAAGTTCATTTAAAGCATAGTTGAATTTTTCAAATCAATTTAGGCTTCTTCCTCCAATCTAGAGGTTTTTTTTTTCCTCTGACATCAAAAGAATCAGATTTTAGTGACTTAAAAGAAAGCTCTCTAGGTTTTTCACACTTGAAAATTTTAACAGTCAAACAAAGAAATACCAAGGAACGTGAAAGTTCAACCTCCCCAATAACAACCAACTTGAAACCTGATCGGAATTCAAAGCCTGAAATGTTACCATCAGCTTAATTATAGTTGATTTAAACAATTCCTTTCTTTTGAGTGAACAGTCTAGATTAACTGGGATTTTACCGTAAACTATATAAACCAGTATTAGGAAGCCCTGAAAGATATTCCTGAAAATTAGACAAATTTAATTAAAAATTTCTTTTGAATTGAATTTATTTCTATAATACTTCATTCAGTAAAAATGGCTTGTTTTACCTCTCTGACCAACACTTAAGTGAATATGTCTCTTTGTATTTACATTTCCAGTCTAATGAATGCCTAAACAAATTTGTAATCCTTGGCTGTGCACACTTTAAAAAAAAATTGAAGTACGGCTGCTGTACAATATTATATGTTACAGGTGTACAATATAGTGATTCAAAATTTTTAAAGGTTATACTCTATTTTTAGTTATTATAAAATATTGGCTGTATTCCGCATGCTGTACAATATATCCTTGTAGCTTATTTTATACCTAGTAGTTTGTACGTCTTAATGCCCTACTCCTATATTGCCCCTCCCCCCTTCCCTCTCTCCCCACTCATTTGTTCTCTATATCTGTGAGTCTGTTTCCTTTTTGTTATACTTACTAGTTTATTTTTTAGATTCCATACATGAGTGATACCATACAGTATTTGTCTTTGTCTGACTTACTTCACTTAGCATAATACCTTCCAGGTCCATCCATGTTGCTGCAAAATTTCATTCTTTTTTATGGCTGAGTAGTATTCTATTGTGTATATGTATATACACACATCTTCATCATATATATATACATATACCACATCTTCTTTATCAATTCATCTGTTGACAGACACTTAGGTTGCTTCCATATTTTGGCAATTATAAATAATGCTGCTATGAACACTGGAGTGCATGTATCTTTTTGAATTAGCGTTTTGGTTTTTTTGGATATATACCCAAGACTGGAATTGCTGGGTCATATGGTAGTTCTAGTTTTAGTTTTTTGAGAAACCTCCATACTGTTTTCCACAGTGGCTGTACCAATTTACATCCCCACAAACAGTGTTTGAGAGTTCCCTTTTCTCCACATCCTCACCAACATTTGTTCTTTGTGTTCTTTTTGATGACAGCCATTCTGAGAGGTGTGAGGTGGTACCTCATTGTGGTTTTGATTTGCATTTCCCTGATAATTAGCGAGATCAAGAATCTTTTCATATGCCTGTTGGCCACCTGCAAGTCCTCTCTGGAGAAGTGTCTAATCAGGTCCTCTGCCCATTTTTTAATCCGGTTGTTTGTTATTTTGATGTTGAGTTGAATGAGCTGTTTGTATATTTTGGAAATTAAGCCCTTATCGGTCTTATCATTTCTGTGCACACTTTCTAAGCAGCACAGAACTGAAATAATATTTACCTATCCACTTCATGCTCAACATGTTCACACTGTAAATCGAGAATCAATAGTTCATTAAGGGAATCACCAAAGGTATGAAATCATCCATAAAGTGTTGATTTCTGCTATAGCCAGTTTTCTTCTAATTTGTCCTTATCCTTATTTCCAGAAGGAAAATATTGCTAAAAGTGGCACAAATGCCTCATAGGTCAAGTGACTGTATAATTTATCATCCAAACTGGGCCACTTTTGAGAGTGGAAGAGGGTGCTATAAATAATTAGGCCAGGACCACAGGTACAAAGTGGGTTGTATCAGGGAAATCCAGACAAGTGGGCGCCTTACTCTTCGGCGTCCTCGGAGTCCAAGCGAGAGCTCAAATCTTCATTTTCTGGGGCTCTCGGAGGGTCTTGGAAAGACCCTGAATAAAAAGGGCCTGCTCCCTGGCTGCCCTGTTCGATCTGCACCTCCCTTCCGCAACATCACACACCCTCACTTACCCGACCACCATGTCCTTGGGTCCAGCAGTTACAGTGCAGATGCCGTCCTCACAGTGTTTTCCCACCAGGCTGTGCGCATGCAGGTGGATGTTTTTTTCCATTTGTGACCAACTGAACAATAACCTTTGCAGGTCCCACATAGTTGCAGATCTATACAAGAAGCACATTTCAAAGTTAGCACCTCTGACTACATTACAACATGGGAAAATGCTTAAGACAAGCCAGTTAAGTATAAAAAGTATGATATAAAATTTAAGCATATCTGTACATATACGACCACAGCTCGGTTTTGAAAAATATGTGGTGAACAAATGATGAGATGGAAATAAATTAAAATGCTAATGGCGGTTGTTTTGGGCGTGAAAGATATTCCGCAGGAAGCAGACCAGTTAAAATACAGCACGTATTGTTAAAATTGGAAGGAAGAGGGACTTCCCTCGTGGTCCAGTGGTTAAGACTCCGCACTCCCACTGAGGGGGGTGGAGGTTCGATCCCTGGTTGGGGAGCTAAGATCCCACATGCAGCACAGCGTGGCCAAAAAAAAAAAAAAAAAATTGGAAGGAAGAGCACATCTTGGAGGATGCTGTATCCCCTTCCTACTAACCAAGAACACATTTTCAGCTGCACCTTCATTGCACTTTTGGTCATAAAAGGTGGGTAAAAGATCGGTGAGAAGGGTATTGGGGTTGACTGATTGATGGAAATCAAGAGAAGGAAAGAGGTGAGCAGAAAGTGTCTGTCCTAACTCTCTGCCGTGAGATTAGGCAGGAGAGAGAGTCTTGCCCAGGGACCCGGCTATGAAGGTTGGCCATGGACACCCAAGCCCATGGACTTGGCCTGCAGTGACCGGTTTCTTTAATTCAAATCAGTGTACTACCTAAGTGCAAACCCTTAGATCTGACACCTGTTTAGCTCTTGTTTTATAAGATTTTTCCATTTAAAGTAATATATATTTTTTATTGTTATACCTTTAAAATGATGACAAGAGCAATAAAAAGAAAACTGCAAGGAGATAATGACATTTTAAGTAAAGAGAGCGTGGACACCCTTTCTCCTCTAGTTGGTTCTCCAGCCCTCTATAGGAGACCACAGATTCCTTCCTTGAGAAAGTCCCAACACTAAAATCATACTCACAGAAAAGACCAACGGCCTTATTTTTAAACTTCCTGAATATTATAAGTCAGAAACCTGTGATAAATTCAGCCAAACTGTTGGAAATGCACTGTATCTCCTCAAAGGGTGGCTGGCCATCCTCGTTTGCCCGGGAATGAGAGGTTTTCCTGGGATGCAGGACTTTCAGGGCTAACAACGAGAAGAGTTGGTCACGCTATCTCCTTAGCTCATATTGTCTCTTTTTGAGGAAGTATATGACCTAAATCCAGGACCTCCCAACTATACAATCGTTAGAAATATTTTAATCTGCACAAGCAACCCTTAGCTCAGAAGAAAAAGAAAGTAGATAGAAATCTCACGTAGCAATGGATCCTTGATGGATGTCTTTCTGATATATACTTGAGGAAGAACCTACGCTTGCCAGTAAAATTGCTTGGAAACAGACAGAATTCCTTTCCACCAATCTACTTCTACTATAAATACCATCAAATGAATTTATATTCCATTGAGGCATGGTTTTGTTAGGATGTTTTCGGTATGGATTTTTTTCCCAATCCAATCTCCCACCGCAAGAGTTGAGGAGAAGTTGATGAGAACTGGGATTATGCCCCAGAGGCTTTTGGGGGAGAGAAGTTTCCTCTCCTGAACAAAGGACAGACTCCCTCTGTCCACAGTGTAGCTCCACTGGAAACCTTAGGGCCTCTCTGCCTGAACCCAGGCTCAGAACCGCTGCAAAAGTTTGCTTCCCAGCCCGCTAACACCCCTTCCCAAGGAGCAGGGCCACCTGCGGGAATGTCCTCCAGTCCTTGCAGAGCAAGCTAATCACAAAGAATGCTTAGGATTAAATTAGGTTCTGACCACCTCAGAGCACAAATAAATAATTTCTTAAACAGGTTAAGCACTTAAAAAGCCCCCTGGGCATAAAACCAATCATGAACTTAGTGCTTTCCCTTTTATAACAGGTAGAAAGCCTTTGCCCTTCAGGGTAGGACAGGGAATGAAAAGTTCTGGGTTTGCTCCAAAGTTGGCTGTTGTCCCTACATACTCCCTGGATTGCTGATGTCAGTTCTGTGTCTTGGTGTCAACATCTGAAATCAGCCTTTGTTATGATGACATATTTCACAGGGATTTCTTCAACAGTAAATAAACAGTGAGAGAGCATGAAATAGACCATGTAATTTCACTTTTAAGTGCACTGAGCATAGGAATGCAACAGTGTAAGGCATGACGAAATGCTTCACTTGGGTGAAATCAGGTAGGCTTTCCACTTAAGCAGGACACCAGAAGGAATCCATCCATTAAAGCCCAATCCCTTTGGATATCTGGACCCTTCAACGTTACCACTATGAAGGAATCAGTCACAGGCACTGAAGGAAAGAGGTGGGAGGTCTCCTCAAAAAGTACTCACATCTTTTTCTTGCTATTACTTCACGATCGAAGGGTGGCAAGAATGAGGAACTGGGTAGTCTCTGAGGTAAAAGGGCCTGAGAAATGTGCCAATGACTAATGTGCTGTTTGATCCATTTGAAAGAGTTCAAGTCAGCATGGCATCATCTGGTTTTTCACATAGGCCACAGGGCAACGACAGGGAGGCCCCTGGGTTTTGTGGACTTTCCAAAATACTGACTGAAGGAAGAAAGCTGAGGCATGGGGACACACAAAAAAATACTATTTTCTATTTTCAGGCTCTATGGCTAATGAAGACAGTGGAATTCTACCTTAGGGGAGGGAATACTTCATAAAATGCCACCAATGACTGAGAGCTATTTGCAACTGACTCAGAAATTCATTTGTTCTATGGAGAATCAGATTATTTTTATTCAGCCTCCCTTTTACTTCTTTGCATAGTGGTTCCCTTGAAAATTAAGTTTATAGAAAGCAACTGTATCTGCCAGAAAGGGTGGGTTATTTTTTAAAGAGTCTGAGCATAGCAAGCTTTTAATAAACACTAATGGCTTAAATACAAGTTAAGCTATCACTTAGAGCCAAGGAAACAAAGGTGACCATAAGCTACCAAGGGACACAGGAACAGCAGGTACTTGACAGACAGACTAGCTAGGTTTGAAGACAGTTCCACCATTTACTAGTTCTGTGACCTCGGGCAGTGTTCAGCTCCTCATCTGTGAGATGGGGATAATAACAGGACCTCACAGGTTTGTTATGAAGAGTAAATACATTAATGCATGTGAAGTCTTGAAGACCACTGCCCAGTAAATAACAGCAATACACAGTGTTAACCACTATCTTATTACTGTAATACATTCCTCTACCTAGAGACCTTTAAATAATACAACTGCCCTGAGGTGAATGTTTATAAATCCCGTTTAAAGGCAGGTGGCTGGAATAAATGACCAATTCAGGCCACTTCTATTCCTAGGGTAAGCCTTTTTTCTAGAGTGACATATTTTACTGGGCTTTGTTATTTATTTATTTATTTATTTTAGTAATAATTATGTTATTGTAGTAACAGCTATCATTCTTGGACGTGCTCAGGATTCCTTGGCTTCCTTGACGAACTCAAGCCTTTCTTCCAGGAGCTTTATGACTCAATACCTACTGATGACCACAGGCTACATCTGCTTTTTGAGTAAGAAACAGAAACCAAGTATCTCAGATAATACCAAACTTAGTCAAATCACCTCCTTTTATTTAAAGCAACTAACTCTGCCATGCTCTGGAAAAGTGCATACTGGTTCTTTAAAGGTGATTAAGAGAAGTAATCTAGAATTTTCTAAGAATCAGATTTTGAAAGGTCCACTTTACTTGCTGAGTTAATTTGGACCTATCACTTTGGCAGAAGGTAGAGTCAACATGAATATGAGACGTGACACATGAAGTAGTTCTTTTCTGCTGAGTTTTTCCTCATGAAGTGATGATGATGATACTTGAAGAAGAGGAGGAGGAGGGAAAAATCCACACTTTTCAAACAGAAATCTACCCTAACTTCACTTGTGTATCTAACTTTGACCTCTACTGCTAAAGCAGCAGAGGGATGTGGTTAAATTCAAGAGCTCTGACGCCAGGCTGCTGCGCTCAAATCCCTCTGTTGTCACTTAATAGCTGGGCCAGCAGGGAAGGATGGTTAACATCACTGGACATCAGCTTCTCCACCTTTAAAATGAAAGCAATAATACATTTGCTTTCACAGGATTGTTTTTAAGGATTAAATGAGTTAAGTGCTGGGCACCTAACAGGATTAGCAATCTCAAATATAAACCCTCTCTCTTATCCAGGCTATTACCTCACCGACAAACCAAAATGTATCCATTTATTCAGTGAGTACTTATTAAGCCCCTTCTATGTCCCAAACACTGCAGTAGGTCAGGGAGTGGAGGGATACACAGCTGAGTAGAAAACAGACATAACTCCTGTTCTTATGGGAATGAAGGAGTAGGACCCATACTAATCAAAAATATCAACAAATAAACCTAAGTGCATAACTATGAAGCACTTACACAGGACATACAGAACAGGGATTTGACCTGGTCAGGAAGTCAGAGAAAGCTCCTTGAGGGAGTAATGAGGGCTGAGCTCTCAAAGAAGAGTAAGAATGTAACAAGGGACAAGGGGGTGGGTAGGGGTTGCGAAGAGTATTGCTGGCAGGGAGAGCAGCACAAACGAAAGCTCTGCAGTGACAGTCCGACTCATCGTCTCCTCAGTCGTACTTACTGCCACCTCTCAGGGTTTCCTTCCCGTGGTTCCTACCACCTGGGGGTGTCCCTTCCTTCTCTTCCCTGTGTAGAACCATCCATTCTTCAAGGGTACAACCTAAATCTGAATCTTCCATGACACTCCCTTCACCACTTTAGCCCACAAAACTCCACCACTGTCCCTTTTTTGGGGAATGTGATAGGAAGAGGGCAGGAAAATTATACAGAGTTTATTGCAACAGGAAGACGGTAAAACCAACTGGCAACTGAAGGGTTACTGTCTTACCTCTCTTGCTTGTTAAAGTCCCAGAGCACATCTACCTATACTTCCTCACTTTCTGTTTTTATGGAAGGGAAGGGGACTTGTTAACTCAGCCCATCTTCACATCAGCCCTGCGGGGTCAGTAGTGCCACCCCATTCCACAGCCAAGGGAACTGAGGCACATTACGATGAATTAAACTGCCATCATTCCTGTAATTGGAGTGATTGGGCAGCCCTTTGAACTTGGGTCTGTCCACCTTCTCTTTTATAAAAAGGGGCTGTTTCCCTCCTGGATTTCCCAATGACCACCGTTAGTGGTTCACTAACCACTTCAAAGCCCGTTCACATTTTCCATTACACTGGCTACCACCTGGCTTAACCACTTTTTCTTCTGTGTATGTCCAGTGTGCGCAGTGTTTTATGGCTCTCCTCTGCCTAGCACAGTGTTCATGACAGTTATCCCTGAAAAACCTGTTTGTTTGGTTTTGTTGGTGTGTGTTGTGGGGAAGAAGGTCTCAGTGAGAGGTGTGAGATGGCAGAAGTGCACTTGTCCCTTTGTAAGGCTTCTTTCTAAACAAAATCGTGCCACAGACATTATTAAACTGTGCATTGATTCTCCTCTGTTACGGTGCAAGTCATATTACAAAATGAAGAAAAAGGAGAAGGAGGAGGACAAGGGAAGTGGGGGAGGGAGAGGAGGAGGAGAAGGAAAGAAAAGAACACTATTTTCATAATATACCTCCTCTCAGTGATGCAAAAGAGACTTTAGTGTTCTTTATTCTTTATGATTTGTTGAGTACACAGGAAGTACTGAATAACCTTCATCAAACAAGATAGTACAGAACCATATCTAATAGTTTCTGGCATAGGGTAGGAAGACGCTTGGTAAAGTTAGTTCCTTCTTTTTAAGCCAGCAGATTTCAAGCTGATCCGATCTGGGACCAAATCCCAGCTCTTTCTTCTTCCAGCTCTGTGGGCTTACACAAGTTAAACAACCTCTCTGAGCTGCACGCTCTATACCTACAAAATGGGACAATAATGGGACCTCAGAGGGCTGTTGTGAGAACCACACAGTGTCTGGCACACGGCATGTACTATGGAAGCACCGGTTTCTTTCCTTCTCTTTTATAAAAAGGGGCTGTTTCCCTCCTGGATTTCCCAATGACCCTGTGAAGCAGACAGACTTGGTACTATCATCCCCATTTTGCAGATAAGAAAACAGAAGTTTAGACAGATTAACAAATGACATAACCCAAGATCAGACAGTCAAGATCCGGAGGATGTTGGAATTCATCCTGAGTCTTCTGAATGTAGGTGTGGTGTTCTTATAAGATGGGATGACATGAAAATATCCTCTCTGGCCCACTCACTGTTGACAACATGGTTGTTTTTCCAGTAATGCTCCTGGATTTGCGTTGATTCATTCACATTCTTTTGTCTTTTTTATTGCCCTACTTATTTGACCAATAGCACATATGGCTCAGATGTTTGCCTGGGATTGGAAGGGCAAACTGGGCCATTAAACACAACAAAACAGACAAAGAGGGCTTCATCAACTATGTAGAGAAGTGGAATAAAATCACTATCTATGTAAAACTCCACTTTGAGAGTTTTGTGTTTTTTGTCGTACTTTGACCCCTAGTTTTTGTTTTATTTGAATTTTCAGTTTCATTACATCAAATATAGCCACTTATAAATCACACTTCTTTCAGAAAATCAAGTAACACACTATTGCTAACTCTGGGGACTGCTGGGGACTTGCACCTCAATAGGTGTCATTATCTAATTAATAAATTAAAAATAAATGTTTACCCTTTGCATGGCCCAACTGTTCATGGTTACAAAATAATATGTAACTTATGGATGAACTGTGTTGCAAATGTTCATTTATAGGCCAGTTTTTTTTGGAACCTGGCTTATAAACCTGGTTTATTCTTTTATTTATTTACTTTTTAAAATAAATTTATTTATTTTTAAAAATAAATTTATTTATTTATTTTTGGCTGCATTGGGTCTTCGTTGCTATGCGCAGGCTTTCTCTAGTTGCGGTGAGTGGGGGCTACTCTTCGTTGCAGTGCACGGGCTCTTTTTTATTGCGGTGGCTTCTCTTGTTGCGGAGCACGGGCTCTAGGCACGCGGGCTTCAGCAGTTGTGGCACGAGGGCTCAGTAGTTGTGGCACACGGGCTTAGTTGCTCTGCAGCATGTGGGATCTTCCTGGACCAGGGCTCGAACCCGTGTCCCCTGCGTTGGCAGGTGGATTCTTAACCACTGTGCCACCAGGGAAGCCCCTAAACCTGGTTTATTCTTAAATAGAAAATAAAACTTAAAACAGTAGTATTCTTTTCTACTGAATTTCTTTTCTACATCTCCTTACCCTCGTTGCTGCACTACGTGCATTCTCAAATTCTTTTTTTTGAATAAAGCATAAAATATATAGTATTTAGTCAGACCTTTAAAAGATATCCCCAAACTAACCACTTCTTATCGTCTCTACTGCTACTCCCTGGTTTCAAGCCGCCATGATTAGTTTCCTGAGTTTTTGCTCCTATGTTTCCTATGCCTCCCCCACTTCCCCATGGC
The DNA here is from genome assembly GCF_009873245.2 of Balaenoptera musculus. Classification (NCBI taxonomy): domain Eukaryota; kingdom Metazoa; phylum Chordata; class Mammalia; order Artiodactyla; family Balaenopteridae; genus Balaenoptera; species Balaenoptera musculus. Next base: position 22,180,665 of record NC_045789.1, on the reverse strand, counting down.
CTGTTCTCCTAGGCGATCCTGTTCAAGTCAGGTCATGCCAAATGTGGACACTCCTCTGATCAAAGTCCTCCAAAAGTGAAAGCTGTTGAAGATGGATGACTCATCAAGGGGACTCATTGTAGTGTTTTGGGTATATATGATTACATTTTTCCATGGTAAGAAGTTAAAAAAACCCTCAGAACCTCTAATGGCTTTCCATCTTAAAAGCCAAAGTCTTTACAACAGCACACAGGCCCTGGGCCCTCTGACCCCACTTCCTCTTTGATCTTGTTTCTTACTCCTTCCGGAGCCACATCAGCCTCCTTGCCAGCTCAGCTCCTACCTGAGAGCTCCTGCCTAGAACACTCTTTCCCTGGACGCCTGCATGTTCTCTTACCTCCCTTCAGGATCTGCAGAAATGCCGTTTTCTCAGGGGAGCTTTCATGGGTTTCCCTACCGCCTATCTAAATTTTTAACACTCCCATCCCCGAATTCCTTGCTACTTTCCCCTGCTTTATTTTTCTCCCTGCATTAGTTACCATTTAATATACTACATATCTTACTTATTTTGATTATTGCCTAACTTCCCCATTAGAACAGAGGCTCTGTAAGAGTGGGGACAATGGTTTCTTCCCTGTCATATCCCAAATGCCTGCAATAATGTTTGTTATACTGTGCGCATTCAATAATTAATCCTGTAGCAAATGCATGATTAAATAAGATGACTAAAATGTTATCTATGGAAGGCGATTTATTAAAATATAAAGAGCTGTGCTAGGTAGGGGATGGAAATTAGGAAATTATATTCTTTCTTTTGTTATTTTGTCTTTTAAAAAAAAAAAAAGGCTAGATCCTAGTGCAGCCTCTCAACAGGCTATTTAAATTAGAAAGTGATTATTTACACCAGAGCAGAACATTAGCGTAAGTTGATTGAAGGGCATCTGGGTGTGGGCTCTGTCTGGACCTGCAGTATGGTTAGAGGAATCTAACTGCTGAGGGTCAGGAACTCGGGCAGCTGTGGGAAAGTGAAGGGAAGGTGACTCTTGAATCATCATCTTGTTGGAAAATCAAGGTTACAGCGCTCCCGAAAGTCCAAGACACCCCCTTGAACTTCCCCCTTCCCGCCCCAGCTGCTGTTACCCGTAAGGCATTCTCCTGCTGCACTGAAGAGGCTAGGGACTTGACTCAGAACATTTTCTCTATTCCTTGCCTTACTACTGCCCTCAGGGATCCAGAATTCACATTTCTGGTTCACCCCCGTTTCACAGTCATGTACTCCCCAAATGAGAGGGCCCTTCTTTGACATTCACCCTGGTGACTGACAGGAATAACCACTCCACAGGACCTTACCATAAAGCAGTGCAGGCCTACAACCTCCAAGATCTCAAACTACTGGGCTCCCTTTCAATAAAGAGCACAGGCTCTGGAGTCAGATGGACCCGGCTCTGAATCCTGGCTCCTCCCATTACTAGCTGTGCCATCCTGGGCAAGTTACTCAGCCTTTCTGACGTGTCTTCTCATCTGTAAAATGTGAATACCAATACATAATGTCTGAATTTTCACCAGGATTAAAGGAGGCAATTTAAAGTGTCTAACACAGTGCTCGATTCATAGCAGGGGCAGAACAGATGACAGTGATTCTGTTTTGTCTCTTCGTGTTTTAAGCAGATATCTGCAGTTGAGATTTCCTCTGACTGTAACGAGAAGGTGAAAATGCACTGCATGCCAGGCTCTTCAACCTCTCTTCTTACTGTCACCCAGGCTCAAAACACCCCCATTACTTTACATATCCGCTGCCAATTCAGAGAAATGTAGGTCTGTTCCCTCTTCTAGGTCCGACCACTCTGTTTCTGCACTTACTGCCAGACTTATTCCAGATCTCCTCAAATTACTCTCCTCCCTCCCTCTGCAAAGGACGCTTCCCCTTAATCCACAAATCACGTACACTCTTCTCCCTTATTCGGAACAACTCCTTCTCTGATTAATGATGATAACAACGGTACAGGTTAGCATGTATTGAAACCTATGAGCCAGGCACTACAGTAAGAAATACAGAACCATTCTTTCATTTGATTTTCTCTATAATTCAGTAAGAAACATTCTTAAAAGGCACTTATACCTGCTTGAGTGCCATTCTCTTTTTTCCTTATCAAGTATGCAAGAAAAGCTCTAATCACCAATGCTGAAACCCCAACTTAATCTGTAGTACCTTTGCAAATTAACTAATCCCTCTATGTCCCAAAGAAATACGTGCTTCAAGGTCATGATTTACTCCATGTTTCCAAACTGACCAGCCATTTCTTATTCTTCATCCCACTTAACCTCTCTGTAGCCTAGGATGTGTTACATTCCCTCCTCAAAATGGTCCCCTCCCACTTCATTAGACAGTTCTGCTAAAGCACTCTTCCTCCTCAAAAGAAGTCTTGCCGGAGATCAGTCCTTGGTCTATCTCTAACCATTACCGTAATCACTCTCTTGACACTTTTATGTAGTCTCCTGGATTTAATTATCTAGTCCATGCAGGATGACTCCTCAATTAAGTCTCATGTGCTTACCTTCCTCTTAAGAATCTGTAACCCTTCCAGCTGCTTGCAGGGCACTTCCTGTCCATAACTTATAACTCAATTTGCCCACGACTGAAGGCCCATGAATGGCCTTCCTCTGAAACCTACTCCACCTCCTAGTAAGTGAAACCACCACCTTCTAAGCAACTGCACCAAAATTCTCCTATCATCTGGGATTCCTCTGTCGTCCTCTACAAGTAATCAATTGCTGAATTCACTGATTCAGCCAGGTGGCACTCCCCAAAATCTCTGGCACCTGTCCCTTCCCTCTATTCTCACTCCCCTAGTTTATCTATCTCAGCCTGAACCAGAGTTTAACTCATGAGGAATCACTGCAATTCTTCCCACTTGGTGTCCCTGTGCTTTTCCCTTCTAATCCCTCAGCAGATGGCTACCAGATTTATATTCCTAAAGCACAATGCTCATTATAGCATATCATTCCTATATTAAAACTTATAGAATCTATCCACTTTCTACAAAATGTGGTCTAAATTCCCGAGGCTTGCACGATTTGGCCCTATCATACCTCTCTAGCCTCATTCCCACCTTTCTCTTTCATGTACTCTTCATTCCAGCAGAATTATTCACTTTTCCCATCCAACCTCAGAGATTTCTATTTTTGAGCCTTTGCTGCTGACTTTTCTGCTTGTGCTATTTTCTCTAGTTAGATTCATGCTTTCAAATTGCTACCTCTCCCTCAAGATCCAGCCCCAAATGCAATCTCTGCCTCGAAGTCTTCTCTGCCCACCCCAACTAGCTGGATCTTTTACCTTGGGGCCATTAGGTCATTCACTCTTTCACTTGAAAAATACTACTTTATTCTGCAATTCCTACCTGGCAGCTATAGGTGCTGGTTCTACAGTGGTGAATAAAACAAACAATATTATCATATTTCAGATATTTAAGGACGTATCTTAGTTCCTCTATTAAACTGACTGGTCTTTGAGGACGAAGGCATTATTTAATTCTTTCTATTTCCCCAACCCCCAGGATGGAACCAGTAGTATTTAATTAATAGCTGTTCAAAGAACTAATGACTGAATAAATCACTGGCTCCAGGGAGCAGCCAAGTAGGTAACAGCTCCCAGGCAGTGTTAGGAAAGAATGCTGACAGCAGGGCCCATCAGGCCATCTTGCCTTAAGATCTGTTGAAGGGTTATAGTCACGTGACGTGGTTCATCTCTCTACTATAACTATGAGGGATTACCCTGAGAAGTTTCTGAAAAGCCCTAGCAAAAGGTGAGTGCATGAAGCCAATTAACTTGTGAAATGCTACTGACTCCTTGGCTTGAAATCACATTTAGGAAGACCTAACCCTGGCACCATTTTTATTTCTAAGAGGATTTTTTGAAGTACTTGTACTCCCTTAGGCTTTTCCACTGAGAAAATAACTTCCATTTACAGACAGACTGGCTGTAGAGGTGCTAAAACATCTTTAATTTTTATAAATTCAATTCTCAGGGAGAATTTAACCCTGACATACAATTTCCCCATGGTGCTGGAGCTTGGCCAAGGTGGCAGGATGGGCGGAAGACACTCATCAAGGGCTGGTTCCAGATAAAACAGAAGTGAGACTGGGAGGACGAGAAGCGCTGCCTTGGCCGCAAGCCCCGTGTAATCCGGAGAGGTGATCTCACATTCATCATCCCAGCTAGACTCTGCCGGGGCAGCTACACGAGGAGGGCTTTCCTCACCAGCATCCCAGAGATGCGCGGGCACGTCCCGCCTGAAAACAGGCCTAACTTCACAGAGTCAGTTCACACTTCTAAATTACTGAAAAATACCCCAGGAGTGCGAAATCAAGACACTTTAACCTACCCCAAGTTGTAATTTATTTTCAAGTGTGATTCCAAGTTTGGAGAAAACAACAGGGACGAGAGCACAGTTTATAGGATTTAAATAAATGGTGCTTAATATAAATGCCTCAACATTCTTAAATTTGTAGAGGAACATTCTCCTGAAGTCTGCACATTTTCAGATAATTTGGGTTAATTTTTAGAGCAGATTTTTAGTGCTCCAGTAAGCGGCCAGAGTTCCAGTTGCCAGTTACTGCTATGATCTTGTGTTAGGCCCCTAATCTCTTTGGGCTTCCGAATTCTTCATGTGTAGAATCACTAGATAACAACTATATGTCTTCCAGCTCTGAAATTCTATGATTCCTAGTCATATGTATGTGTGTGTATATATATATATATATATATATATATATGTATATATGTATATATATATATATATATATATATATATATATATATATATATATATATGACACACAGGACAACACCCCAAAGATCACATTTTCAAACTAAAAAAAAAAAACAGTTTAAAATCACAGAATTTCTGAGTTGGAAGGATCCTAACAGTAAACTTATTTTTAAAATTGTGAACATTTTAAATACATTTAACACAATTACAAACTGAGAAAACATACAATCAACACTCAAATTACCTGTTGCAATGGGGCTTCTGATAGCATGGAAAATCAAAATTTAGAGACAAAGAAAAACCTTTATGTTAGGCAAAGATTTCAACTTTTCTCATTCAAACTGAAATTGAGTAACCAAAGTGTTTATTTTCAGTAAATCCAAGAAGGGTCCTGCCCTGGGTAAGTTAAATCCTGATAATAAAGAACCAACTTTTCTGGGGATATGTCAAAAATGCTTCAATTATACAAGTAGGGGGGTGGGAGAGAAACATACAAGCAAACCAAAAACAGAATGAAAACTTTTAATCTACAAAGCTTTTTTTTTAAAATCCTTACAAACTACATAAAAGTAACTAGGAGGATTAGATCACATGTAAGGTATGACTGAAGTATGTGCAAAATAAAAACTTTAGGTTTTGGATTTATTTATTCTTTGAAAATAGAAATTATTAATATAAGTTTTAAACATTCTTTTAAAATAGTTTTAAAGTCTCTCAACACATTGTGTTTGATGAAAACCTAATGTGAGATAATTAAGAGTATCTTCTGACTCTGTGATATTCAAATTTACTTGGGATTAAATGTCATTGATTTCTTTCTGTTTAAAGGCATACTAATCATCCTCATGATATATTTTTCTTGCTTAGAAAACCCATCCTATCACCTTCACCGAAATCCACTGGTTAGAGAAGTAAGTAAATACTTTGGCTTTTAATGACTGAAAGTACTTACAGACATCACTTAATATAGAATTTAATTTGTCCTATAGTAAACACAGCTGCCTATACAAGAATTTGGACCACTCTGGGAAGAAGACAATTAACTGTTCCTTTCCTCAGAAGGAAAGTACATAAGATAAAGCATTTCAACTATTCTTCTGTGATTTCCTGTGGAAAACCCCTACAAAATTAGGAGAATTACAAGTGAGTAGAAATGGGAAATTTTCTTTGTCTGATTTCTTGTTGCCACTTTACTGGTTAATTTACATCCCAGACACTGATAGGGCAAAAGAGAAAACATGATCTAAGTGTCAGACTGAGGTTAACCAACATATTGTACCATCTACATACTATTATGTAAGCAAAAGGAGGAAGGGAGAAACACCAAAATTTCTAACATGGTCTAGGATAACATCAGCCAGTAATCTGGAAAAACAATAGTACTTTAAACCTGCAAAAAACCCTACAATGTGATAACTTTATATTGTGCAGCCTATACAGACTAAAATAAAGTATTAGAAATAAATCATACACTTCGATGCTTGGATAAAATGTTCTGCAAGCTATTAATTTCTATTAGTTTTAGGGCTTTGCCAGAAAATTATAACTGCCCTATAACCAAATCTTGATTTTCCCTTATTATGAAGGTACAACTTACTAAGTAAAAAATCTTTTTAAAGGCATAAAAAAAAAAAAAAGAATTTACTTATCGCAAAGGATCTTAACACAAGTTAGCTTCCCTGCCCTGTAGTCTTCCAGTTTATTTTTTGAACCAGTCCAGTGACAATGAACTTCATCCTGGGGCTATACATTCCATCCTTAGGCAGCTCTGACTCTCAGTGACAACTGAAACCTCTGCCTCCTGGGGCTTCCACTCAGTTCTTTTTATTTCATCTTCTTTTGACGGCAGGACACACCTCGTCCTTCTTTCCTATGACAGCCATCCAAATATTTGAAGACAACCAAATTCTCCAGGCTATAAATATTCTCATGCTCAATGACCCTTTGAGGAAGGTTCGAGTTCTGTCACTATTCTGGTTTGAACACACTCAAGTTTCTATTTCTCTACAAACAGGGTGCCCAGCACTGTACACAGTTTTCCTGGTGTGAGAGTGAGACCACCGTCTGCTCTTATATACTACTTCTATTAAGGGAGCCCAATGTGGAATTACTTGTTTGGTTGTCACATCACATTGTTGGCTCATGTTGAGTCCATTATTAACTAAAACTTCTAGAGCTCTTTGCATGCATATCCCTCCTACCCTGTACTTTGTTTTCTGGATGCATTCAACTCTCTTAAATATCATCGCTTAAGAATTTAGCCCTTGGTTCTGATGAAGATATGGTTGTTCAAGTCTATTTCTGAATTTTAAAATCCAAAAGTAATAAACAAATTTTACATTAAAAAAAGAATTTAGCCCTTTGCCCCAGCTTTTCAAAATTAACTTGAACTTAAATTATTTGTTATCTATCACTTTATGTCATTGCAAATGTGATACAGCCTCCATTGAAGACACTGATAAAATATATTGAAGTAGTTGGGGAAAGATCCCTGGGGCGGGAAATATCCCTCCAGGTTGACATCACCAGCATGAGAAATACTGTTAACCCCTGAAGTATAAAACCAGAGATCTCCAACATCTCAGTATTCCACAATCCTAGAAACCCTGCCAAAGAAGACAGTGAGGTATGTTTGGTGTGATTTGTTCTTACTAAGGTGCCTGAAATGGATACCCAGCTCTCTAGTCTCTGGTTTGAAAATGCACCTTTCAAATGCCATGAGCATTCTGTCAAAAATAGAGGGCGCTGGGACTACCTAGCCAAGAGGTGATCTCAGGGTAAGGGTGTATCCCCCAGCCCCCCGCCCAGTCCTACACACACTGCAGAGCACCTTTTGAAGAGGCATTCCTCCAGGAAATCCTGGGTAATACCCAGATTATCATCCTGTATGTACCTGTATACACTGTTTCCTGGCTGTTCCATATAACCCTGGGGGCAGAGATGATCACATTCACACGTGTGACCACAGAGCTCAGAACCGTGCCTGGCGTGTGGTGTGCGCTAGATAGACATGCGCTACATAAACGTTGAGGAAAGGAGGAAGGCCAAGAAGACTCTGACATCTACAAATGGAATGTTCTAGCCTTAGATGGATTCAGGTTTCTGAACTAACAATCCAGAACACAACTGAAATCAAGGCTCTGACTGATTCCTTTTCTGTTATTATTTTTAAAAGTAATAAAATAACTTGACTTTATAACGACTTCTAAAGGGCCTAGTTAATCTCATATAAATGAAATATTATGAGACTGATAAATATCGATATTCAAAAAATAAAATTAAATCAGTAAGGATGGGAAAGCCCTGAAACTGAATACACATAAAAAATTTGACTATATTTCTAATGGAAGGAAAAAATTTATTCTAAGAATTTTTGAACACATTACTCTGACTGAATACCCTCTACTGAATATATCTGAAGGTCAGAAGAACTGCAAAGAAATTTGGAACTATATTTAGTAAGTTCGTAGCTAGTATTGATATTAGTGAAACTATTCTGTATGTAGCAAAGGACTGAGAAAAATGAGTAAGTATGCTGATATCATTGGCAACTAGGGTTTTCATTATCGGAGAAAGGCAATACAAATACGGAACAAGGGAAGGAAGGAAGAAGCCTGTGACATTGGACTGGAATTAAAGGTATCAGTATGAATTCAAGATTTAAAAAAAAAATCAATTTTCTAGCTCTGCCTAGTGAAAGAGACCAGAAGAAATTTCTCCAATAAAAGGAACCAGGGCTTCTTGGAGAGATGGATGATTACAGGACTGGGGTAGGGAAACTATAGGGTGAACCTAAGTATCATATTATTTCAGAAATAAGAAAGTATTTAAAATCTAGTGGGGACATGTCAAAAAGACATAGGAGCTAGCACGAAAGACTCCCACTGGCCAATACTTGGACAATTTTAGCATCAAAATAAATAATGACAGAAATGGCTTATAAGAAACTGAATAACAAAAAAATCCATGAGTTCCTAATGATATTTAAAAAAGTTTTTAAAGGAATGTAAAGAACAGAGAGTGTTTTTTTTAAACAGAGAATTTCAACTAACAAAAATAAAAGGAGTAATAGAAACAGAAAATCACAAATTTATAATCATCAACTACTGATAATAATTGATTCAGGACAGAATCATCCATGGAAGCTAAAACCACTGGAAAAAGATGTTAAGGATGGTGGCATGTACCAGGGTGGCAGCAGTGGTGACAAGTGACTAGATTCTGGATAAGTTTTGAAGGCACAGCCAAGAGGATGACCCAATGGTTTAGATGTGGGGTATGAGAGAAAGAGAGGCGTTCAGGATAACGCCAAGGTTTCTGGCCTGAGCTGGAAGGATGAAGCTGCCATTTCCCGAGAAAGGGAAGATATTAGGAGGAGCAGATTGGTAGGGAAGATTCGGAATTCAGTTTGCTAAGTCTACCAGACAACCAAATGACGTCAATCAAGCGGCTAAGCATGGAGCCTAGATTTCAGAGTAGAAGTCTAGGCTAGAGAGAAGAATTTGGAGCCATCAGGATATCTATGTTACATAAAACTCTAAGAGGGAGGAAATGGAGAAAGAGAAACTCTTCTGGGTCAAGTTTTAACTAAACCCTTTTTAACAAAACAAGCTAACGTTCTATTTAAGTTTCCATTTCTAGTTAAGCTTCTAACTGGTGAGCAACAATCAAGTGCCCAAAGAATGAAAAAGAATTCAGTTTAATTCAGCAAATCTTTTTTGTACATCTCCCAGCAGAAGAATATCATGAAGAGTAAGACATGGCGCCTGTCCTCAAGAAACAAAGTCTAGAGGTGGGGAGACAGGCACATAAGCAAGTAACTGAAATAACATGAGGAACAGTAATAAACGCAGGCAAAGATATCATGGGCCTATTAAGGAGGGACACTCAGAGGTCAACCTAGTCGGTTGGAGAAATGAGGGCAAATCAGGGCAGACTTTCTTTTTTTTTTTTTTTTTTGCTGAGAGGAACATTTTATTCAGGGACCTTACTGAGGACTACAGACACGGCGACAGCCACTCACAGAGCGCTGTGGAAAGGTTCTGAAGAAGTAAGGGAGGAAGGAGCCAGGCTATTTAGGAGTTTTTGTTGAATAAAAGAGGAAAAAATAGAAATATGTTGGGGAATATCAAAAGATTGCTGATAATCACAAAGACAAAAAAACTAAACAATGAAATAAACAGAGCACCACCACAACCAGCACCGCCACCACCACCACCAACAACAACAACAGAACCTCACCCAGACATCTCAAGTCAGAGATTTGAGCGCTTTTCTAAGTATGGGAAGATGCAAGAGACTGGATCCATTGAAATCATGCCTAGATGTGCATCTGAACTTTGCAGGGCTGGTATCCTGCTTTTCTCTATCCTGAATGGCCCTCGGGGGCCACCCTTGGGGGAAGCTGCAGTGTCTGAGGGCTGATGGCAGGGCGACAACCTTTGTTTACTGAAGAGGCTGGTGACATTTTGTGTCCGCAGATGCAAAGGAAAGCAGGCGGTCACCATGGCGTGAGTGTTTAAGGATGAGGGCAGACTTTCTGAAGGAGTTATTACTCTGATAAATACGTCAGAAAACTACATAGGAAATAAATTCTGTGACAAGGAGCTGAAATGACATTCCAAAGAGCTAAAAATAAATTCAGGATAAAACATCCCCACAATTCATAAAGAACATTTATAGAAAAAAAACTTCATGGCTATTAAAAGGCAACTTAATGACAAAATATATTTTGTCATTAAGGATCAAGTAGGATTATCAGGGTAGGCTTTCTGAGCTTGTCTTTGACAAAACAAAGGAAAGTAGTTGGATTCAGAGGCTACGAAAGATGGTATGTGTACAAAAGCAGCAGTGAGAAGCTGCATATGATTAACGAAATGCCTTACAAAGAACAAGGTAGATACCCAAAGCTGACATTCTCAGAGCACTTACCACGTGCTGGGCACTGCCCTTGACATATACTAACTCATTTGAATCTTCCCAACAACTCTGGGAGGTGGGGACTGTTTTCCTTCTCCTTTTACAGACGCAGAGAGGTTAACCAACTTGTTCAAGGTTAAACAACTAATAAGAAGCAGAGATGGATTTGAACCCAGGGTAATGTGCTCTAGAGTCTGCTACTAATTATTTTGCTATATCACTTCCCTAGAGGTCTATAAGCTGCTGAGGAATCTTCATTAAGTTCATTAAGTGAAAAAGGCAAGGGGCAGGGCTTCCCTGGTGGCGCAGTGGTTGAGAGTCTGCCTGCTGATGCAGGGGACATGGGTTCGAGCCCTGGTCTGGGAGGATCCCACATGCCGCGGAGCAACGAGGCCCGTGAGCCACAACTACTGAGCCTGCGCATCTGGAACCTGTGCTCCACAAGAGAGGCCGCGACAGTGAGAGGCCCGCGCACCGCGATGAAGAGTGGCCCCCGCTTGCCGCAACTAGAGAAAGCCCTCGCACAGAAACGAAGACCCAGCACAGCCAAAAAAAAAAAAAAATTAATTAATTAAAAAACAAACAAAAAAGGCAAGGGGCAGAGTGTTTCATAGATTAACAGAATATGTGTGTGTATATAAATGACTATGCTCTATAGTTTATATGTTTGGATACACATGTGCTTATACACATAAACATACACATTCGTAACAGTGCTTCTCTCTGGGGAGGAGGGGGATCTTAGATAGAAGGGAAATTTACTTTTCAATGTCTTTGTATTATTTCCATTTCTATGAATTTCTTTGTCACACTTTTAAATAAATAAAAAACTAGTTCTTACTTAAAAAATAAAACAATGCGAATGGCACACAGACTAATTCTCTAACGAGGGAGCACACAAGATCACACAATTTCAGTAATGAAGGGGGTTGAGAAGTCTTATTTGCTCATGGGTGGAGAAATTAACGGATATTTGTTATTTTTGCTCCCTCTTTGAATTTTACCAGTACTCATATTTTTCGCTTGGCGATCCACCTCCCCCATTCGGTCTACATGTTTGAGGTGCAGCTAACCCACTACCAGCTCCAGGAGTGGAGCCTGGGAATGGCTGTTAAGATTATCACTCTGTCTTCCATTCCCTGTCCCCAGTGTTATACCTCCAGGAATGGGCTGTGAAACAACGCAGACCACTGAGGGCCCAGAACCCTCAATCTGCGACCCCTTTAACCGGTTTCAGCTTCCAGGAAAGCAGACTTGCTGCTGCAGGACTTGGTGCCCTAACAGAGTGAGCCTGAGGCTGCTGCAGGGGCCACCTTCCGGAGCTGAAGACGGGAGCCTACATAAGAGAAGTCAGAGCTGAGAGGCAGAGAGAAGCCAAATGAGAGTGTCAGCTCTGAATCCAGTGGAGTTTGAAGCTAGCTAGCTTTTCCTTTGGACTTTTCAGCTTTTTAATCAAATAAGTTCCCATTTTTTGCTTAGTTTTAGTTGGTTTTTCTCTCACTTGACATGGAAAGATTCCAACAGATAGAGAAACTGAGGCAGAAAAAGCCTATTTCAACCTGGAAAAGTTTGGTGACATACCTAGGGTCTAAGTAATAGTGTCCCAACTCATTGACTAGGACTTGGGTCACCTGATTAGTAGTCAGGTGAGCAGGGGAGGAAAAGGAGAAGAAGGCTGGTGAGATGGGAGGGACGAGACGTAGCAGCAGGTGGAGGGGAGCTGTGACGGCCTGTTCAAGACTCTCTGTTTCCAATAATAGCCTATTATTATTATGTCATGTTATCTGTCTCTTCTTTAGCTACATCATGATAGTACTAGTGCTCATTTGGGGAAGATAATTCTAGCAACACCTGCACGTTGACCACTGTACAAACAATTACTGGTTACCTACTATACCATGAACTTTCTGGCCAACCCAATACTACATATTATTCCAGGTGCTGAACATCTACTACCAATAAATTGCTTCATGTAAGGGACTTCGCAGGATCTGAGTAAACCCATTAAGTTGCTAAAGTGGAGACATCTGTTCTATAGAAGTTAAATAGGGCTGTGGTTTAGTGAGCAAAATACCACACTTGAAAGTAAACGCTAGATTTTACTCGAGATTGTGCAATTTACAGTGGCACACTACTGTATTTAAGGCCCACCATCTACTCAATGGAGAAATGTCACAGGAATTACTTTATGAAATAAATTATTCAAAATACTGGTAAACTTTCCAACCTGAAAGATTTTCTACTATTCCCTAAGTCTATAATAATGATATATAGGAGATACCATGGATACATGTAAATATCTTTCCCAGTGCATAATGGGGCTAAAATGGTCATTATCACAGACTTTCAGAACCACTGATTTATAAGCTTAATACCATAATACAATTGTAATGGGTTGAATACTGCCCCCCCAAAATTCATGTCTACCCAGAACCTCAGAATGTGGTCTTATTTGGAAATGGGGTCTTTGCAGATGTAATTAATTAAGATGAAGTCAGACTGGATTATGATGGGCCCTAAACCCAATGACTGGTGTCTTTATAAGAGAAAGGGAGATTTAGACATAGAAAGGCAGAGGGAAGACAGTCTTTGGAAGACAGAGGCAGAAATTGGAGTGACACAGCTACAAGCCAAAGAATGTCAAGGACTGCCAGCAACCGCCAGAAGCTAGAAAGAGGCAAGGAAGGATTCTTCCCTAGAGCCTTCAGAGGGACCATGGCCCTGCTGACAACTTGATTTTGAACTTTTAGCTTCTAGGACTGTGAGAGAATAAATTTCTGTTGCTTTAAACCACCTAATTTGTGGTAATTTGTTATGCAGCCCTAGGAAAGTAATACAATACTTGTGCAAATTATCATATGCATAACGCCTAAGGGAACACAGTTAAGGAGTTTAAAAAGAATTTAATAGATTCCTTTCTGGCCTCTTGCTACCTATAAGATTTTTCATAAGAAATCAAGTGTTACATCTAAAAGTAAGCTTTTGACATGGCATCTGTTTTCCATCTCCTACCTTAATAACCCCAGATAGGAGGAAGGACATGGTGTAAATAGAGTGGAAGCAGTACTAACTAGTGAAGTTGTGCCGAAAATAAATTACTAGACTGGTGAAGCTTTTGTGTAGCTCCATGATTCCATAAACCAATCAATAAAACTGCCATTCAGTACTCAAATTAGTGTATTTTGGAATATAAAAATAGAAGCAACTACCATTTTTAAGTGCTTACTATGTGCCATGCACTGAACAACTCAACTTATACCTATATCCTATGAAGCAGGTATTATTTATCTCAACTTTACAAATGAAGAAACTGAGGCTTGGCCAAGTTAAATAACACTACCAGTAAGTGGCAAAGCTAGGCATCAACATCACTTCAGCCATGAACTAACTGCCTTCAGAGCCAATGTTTTAAAATCTAAAAGTGTGGTCCACAAGCCACCTGGACCTCACCCTAGACTAGAACCTCTAAGAGTAGAACCAGAAATCTGTAGCTTTATTATCTCCTTCCAGGACTTCAATATAGACTCCTGTTACTCTTTCTCTTGTAACCTGTATCTCACCCTTTCTTTCAAGTTTTCCTTCTCTCTGTGCTACATTCCAGGAAATTACTTCAGATCTATTTTTAAATTTGGTAATTCTTCCGTCTCTAAGCTTGATTTTAACTCATTCACTGAGTTAAATCACCTCAGTGATTATATTTTAAATCTGAAATCCTGCTTTTTTTCTTAACATTTGGTCATAAGCATTTTCCATGCTGTACAGTCTTCATAATTAAACAGTAGCATAATATTCTATTCCATGGTTACACCATGATTTACCTACTCATTCTCCTGTTATATCTTGCCATTATATGACATGAGTCCTTAAGAAATTATCAAAGGATTATCATACTAAAAGACCCACTGTGATTTAGCATGTGTGGAGTGGGCCCCGGCACCTCTGCAGTTAAAATATTCTTGGGTGATTCTGATGCACATCCGTGGTTGAGAAGCATCGACTTAAAGAACCCCCAAAGTAGAGACAGACCCTTAACGTTACAATAATTAACAGTATCCCATGGTGGTTAAGAGTGTGCACTCTTAAATCACACTGCCTGAACTGAAATCTTGGGCTCCGTCCCTGAAAGACTGCGAGACCCGGGGTAAGCTTCTTAACTTCTCTGGACTTCGGTTTCCTCATTTATCAAATGAGGACCACAGAACCTATTTCAGCGGGCTGCGATGACTAAGTGAGATGATATACATAAGCACAGCAAGCCGTCCTTATAACCGTTCTGCCGGGTGGATGGGGACCTAAAGGCGAGAGGCATCGTCTGGGGAAGTCTGCTTGCACCTCCCAGCCCACCCTCACGACAGTTCAGAGGGGTGAATGGAGACTAGAGGATTCTGGTCTCGAATCCACCTGGAGGGTGGGGGGAGGAGATTGAGACTGCAGGATAGTTTACAGCCTCGGCTCTAGATCTGCTGACAAGTGGAAAAACAGCTTGTCTGTGGAGGAGGTGTTACACCTTTGGAGGCCGTGCTACTGCGGCAGGAAAAAAGTGGGCTTCAGGCCAGACACTTACAACCAGCCTCCTGTTTGCATTTCCTGAGACAAGAGGTAGGTGGGCTCCAGGTTAGGCACTTACAGTCAGCCTCCTGTTTGCTCTCCGAAATGGAAGCAATGACAGAGACGGGGTAAATAGCCAGGCTTTGTCTTCTGTGGACGCCTTAAGACGACAGTCATGGCAGGAACAGAGAGGGGCAAAACCTTGTTTGAGTAAAGGATCAGGGGATCTCTGCTTCCCCCCTCCTTGGGGCAAGGGAGACACTACACATGTGCAGAAAGGCTCCTTGTGGGGGCTTCCCTGGTGGCGCAGTGGTTGGGAGTCTGCCTGCTAATGCAGGGGGCACGGGTTCGAGCCCTGGTCTGGGAAGATCCCACATGCCGCGGAGCAACTGGGCCCGTGAGCCACAACTGCTGAGCCTGCGCGTCTGGAGCCTGTGCTCCGCAACAAGAGAGGCCGCGACAGTGAGAGGCCCGCGCACCGCAATGAAGAGTGGCCCCCGCTTGCCGCAACTAGAGAAAGCCCTCGCACAGAAACGAAGACCCAACACAGCCAAAAATAAATAAATAAATAAATAAAGTGTAAAAATTAAAAAAAAAAAAAGGCTCCTTGGGGGTCAAAAGTCAGGGGACAACTCCAGGCCGTGGTGACTCTTGCTTCTCCCAGATGCCTTCACGTCGGCATCCATCTTGGCTGAGAGGTGCGTGGGCACCTAAGGGGAGGGTCCCGAGACGAATTAGCCAGGGGGGACAAAACAAGATGATCGGCCAGAAGGAAGACAAAGACCCAGAAAACTGCCCCTTTATAAAGAATTTAAACTTCCCAAAGGCGTGACTCTCTCTCTGAGTTCGCCCGTGCGTCTTTCTGCATGTACTTTGTTTTCCCAACAAACTTTTTACTTTTCTCTTTACCTTCTGCCTCCTCGCCTGCATTCCTTCCTGACAAGGCAGGCAAGAAGTAGGGATCCAGGCCCTAGCCACCGGCCCCTGCAGTCTAGTGGTCAGGACTTCCGGTCCGGGAACTAAGATCTTGCTTCCAGCTACCGCTCGCTGCTGCATGCGTCTGAAATCAGTTCTCCTGTATATTCTTACCTTATCAAGAAGAATAACCGGTATGTGACTTTATGAGACCCGAATTCCTCAATGGAATGAGGAGAGGCTATGTAATCTTCAAACTGAGACCGCTGGGGTTAGAAGAAGCCATCAGAGATTTGCCCCTGATTAAGTAATAGTCCCAGGAACAATCATGTAGTTACGGAAAAACAGACGGAAGAAAAATGGGAATAGCCAACAGAGGAAGGTCGCCAAGCCAGGATGAACGAAAATGAAGCTTAAAGTTCAGACAATCTGTAAATTCAAGAAGCCTATGGTTCTCCTAATAATTTCTAAGGGTTACATTTCACAGCTATGATCCACGATAGAAGTCTCCTCTAATGAGTAGCTTTCTCTAGTTCATAATGCAGACTATGAATACATACAGTAAATTTAGAGGGCCGTTTTTAAAAACATTCTACAAGGTAATATTTTGTTCTAGGGGCCAAATGAAAAACTTCTGAACTACGTGAAAGAAAAATACCTAGAAGTCTAGATTGCGGTTACACATGGAAAGGAGTTTTGTCTGCTTGCCAAGAGAGCAGGACCTGACACATAGTACCCAATGAATATATGTTAAATACGTTTTCTCTCTTTTGGCTTCAACTACTAATGGTTAACTTCATATTTAATCAGCATCCCTATGGAAGAGCAAGGAAGAAAATGCAGTGAAGCCTATTTGCCTTTTTGGGCTGTTGATACTAAGTCTCCCCACCTTTCCACCCTACAACCCAAGTGAAGGGAGGTTTTCCTGGGCCTTGTGTTGAGCAATCTTAATTATTTCAACTCACTGAAAATGGATTTTAAAAAAATGGAAAAATGGAAATATAAAATTAAAAATTACAAAAATAAAAAAATTTTTTAAAGACATTTTATATATCTTTTTTTATTAGCTGCTTTTTATTAGCAGTTTTTAAAATCAGCTGCTGTTAGAAAGCTAAAGTGACATGTACTCTGCAGCACTGGTTCTTAACCATGTTTGAGTCCTTCCCTTTGAAAATCCGATAAACAGTTATACTTATCCCCCCAGAAATATGTATATACATACACATAAAATTCTGCATATAAATTTAGAAGTCCAAAATCCCTCTGAAACCGGTAAAAGTGATCCAGGTTACAAAGCCCTTCTCTTCAATATAGCGCAGAGCTCTGGATTTAGGGGATGTGGTTATTTTCCCTTTTTAACATACGCAAATTGTGAACAGCTTAGGGGTATTGATAAAAATTTTTAAAAATGCCGTGAAGTAGGTTTCATGTGCATGCCTAATTGATTATTGGTGATCTTCTTCCCCGTTTTTAGTAATTGAGTCAGATTAAATTATTCAAAACTAGTATTATAACTAGATCCTTAAAATGGCAAACCTCCCAAACCAGACAAGTCCATGCAAAGGAAAGGGAGATTACACAAGGACATGTGATATCCCTAAATGCCACAGCAGATCAGCCAGTCTTTATTTGACCTTGACGGAAACTTAACATTTAGGATTTTTAAGTGAGAGGCACCAAGAGTGCAGACTTAAGAAAGAAAAAAAACAACCCAATTGTGGGGGGTAGGGCCAATAAAAAAGCTGTTTTTGACCCAAACATTTCAACACATACCTTCTGTTCAATATAAAACACTAAGGAAAGAAAACATATGTGAGAATCAGCTTTCGGAAAACATCTGATTAAAAATAGTTACACTACATCAGCTGTGTTTCAAGTTGTAGCCCATTGCATTTGGTATTTATAACTAAAGAGAAAATAAGAATACCAACTGGTCAGCTATTTGTATTTTAGAGTCAAGGTCACTGACAGCTTTCTGGTTGGCACGGAGCGGGCCACGCGGGAGGATGTCACAGCAGCTGAGGATATGTGCTTTCTGGCTGCTCTGGAAGAGAATCGGTGAGGGTTTCTGAAGCCGCATGGGGCTGTTCCTCTTGGGCACCTTTCCACCTCTGTGAAGAGGAAGGTAGTTTGACTAATATAAAAATCTCATGATTAACTTTCGGGAAAGAGGGAAATGAGCCTTCCCTGGCACTCCTTACTGAGTCAAAAACAGGCAGGGACAAGCTTCGCCTCGAGGAAGGTACTTGTGCTTTTCTGCCAGCCTCTCCCATTAGGAGATCCATGATGAAATTAGAACTGAGGAAACTTTCAAGGGAAACTTTGTAGGACAGTATAATAGATTCTTAAATGCTGAACAACAGGAAAGCTTTTCTTTAAAAAGGGCAAGATGTAAGAGTTAGGCTGCATGTTTACTTTCCCTAGATTTTTGAATATTATTATTTTTTCCTGTAGGAGTCAGAATAAACTCCACATTAGGAATGAAGAAATTGTATCTAGATGATAAAGAGGAATCAATAGAATCAAAGTGAACACTCATCTTCAAGTGTTTTAGCCCAATTTTAACTCTTATTTGCCCTGAAAAAAAGCCATCATGTATAATAGAAAATTTGAGTTGAAACCAGTAAAAATTAATTTTCTTGAAAATGCCAGTATTCATGGAATCATACTTGTATAGTAAAAATATTAAATATATCAGAGATTGAAAATTCAGAGCAGTGGTTTACCTATGAAGAAGAAGAAAAAAGTGAACAATGGGTGGGGCTTTAGTTGTATCTTTTATTTTAGAAAGAGATCAGAAGCAAATATGGTAAAATGCTGATACAGTTGGCCCTCTGTATCCTCAGGTTCCACATCCGTGATTCAACCAACCACAGAAGGAAAATATATTTTTTTAATTCCAGAAAGTTCCAAAAAGTGAAACTTAAATTTGCTGCGCACCGGCAACTATTTATATGGCATTTACATTGTACTAGGTGTTAAAAGTAATCTGGAGATGATTTAAAGTATACAGAAGGATTGTGCAAAGGTTATATGCAAAGACTGCCCCATTTTATACAAGGGACTTGAGCATCCATGAATTTTGCTATCTGCGGGGATCCCAGAAACAATCCCCCAGGATACTGAGGGATGACTGTACCTGTCAAATCAGATGGTGGTATATGGTGTTCTTTACATCAATTTTTAAATGTCCCGTACACATGAAATATTTTATAATTAAAACAATTTTTGAAAAAGAATGTGAAGACTTCCACGGCAAGACCCGTGAAAGCTAATGGATTCTTTGACATGAAAGAAACATGCAGAACACCAGATGGTTCAATAGTCCTAATTCTAGAAATAATCTCAATATTGTAAGAGTGTGTCTAAGCCTAGCCTACATCCAGTTTATCAGAAATAGCGTATTAAGCATAGGACAAAATTCCAGTAGCAAAAGGAGAACTGGGGTAGGCCCTTAGAGTTGGTTTTAAAATGATTTAACTTGAGGTATCATATTTGGACAATCAGCAAGAGAGAAACCCAAGCAGGGTTACATGTTTACAACCTCCATAAAGCCCAGCTAGAGGTCTGCAGGCCCCAAACCACAGCCAGCCCCTACAGCTCTGGGGCTGGCCCTCAACACTTTGCTGCTACCTGTGTGTGACCGAGCGCATGCTGAACCACTAGCCTTCCAGGGGCCGCTCCGGGGCGTGGTGCGCCCTCCCAGAGGCATGATGAGAAGAGAAAGAGTGAGGCCGGAGGAGGGAGAGGAGGGTAAGAGGCTGCAGGTGAGGAAAAGACGGAGCCTGGAACATTTTACTCTTAAGCCTGAACAAATGTACTTTAATAAATAGGGAGCATACGTAAATCTCAGAAATATCATTTCCTTCCAGTAGATGTAAATGCTCTCCCTCTGAAGTTCCTGTGGAGATGGCATTCGGCGAGGGCGTGGGGCACTGGCTGTTACACTTCCCTCTACTGCAAGGGGGCACGACGACCACTCCACAGATGCCTCTGTTGCTCATGCCCAGGGGCTGTGCAGGTTTACAGCCTTGACTGAATCCATCTCCACTTTCACTTTCTCTTCTGTAACAGTTTATAACGGAGAACCAATAGAACTCCTATGTTAACTTTTAGGTATGCAGTTATCATAGAACATGGAATGTTTAGGATATCTTTTTTCTTCTCTTTTCTATCTTTCTCCTTAATATCCAGGTACAATAACTCAGAGATTCTATAAGAAGTTATAGAGTCGCCATGATCATCAACTCGAAAATAAGTATCTAATAATCAGGAAAAGTACACACGTTTGCAAAATAATGTACTCAGGCAATTCTATATAACCTACGCACTACAGCTTTATATAGCAGAGAAGTACGCAAAGGAGAAAGGTTAAGGTTGATTAGACACTGCACCTAGATCAGTGGTTCTGGAGCAGGGTGCTTTTGCCCCCCCCTCCCCCAGGACATATGGGAATGTCTGGAGACACGTTTTGGTTGTCACGACTGTAAGAATGTTACTGCGTCTGTGGGTGTGAGTTAGCGATGCTGCTAGATATCCTACGATGAACTGGAAAACCCTCCAAAGCGTGAAGTTTTCTCACCCAAATCCCTGGCCAGTGGTGTCTGTCCCACCGCTTGTCTTGCAGCCTCACAAGTAGCGGGTGCTTACTGAACTACTGCCACAGACATGTACAGCTGTGAAGATCCTCCCGATAAAGATACACACTGAGAGCAATTCCTTCCTCAGCAAAATACTGGCGAACAGAATCCAACAACAAATAAAAAGGATCATACACCATGATTAAGTGGGGTTTATCCCAGTAGTGCAAGGATTTTTCACCGGCAAGAGAGACTTAAAAATCCATTTGTAAACCAAAAGGTCACCCTCAACTATCCTTTGTGAAAAAGACTATATATTAAAAGTGATACTGGAAGAGCTCTGGAAAAAATACCTCATGATTGACTCTTTCCCTCCTCCCCATCCCTCTGATTAAGAGCTTCAAAGATAAATAAAATTACTTCCTTTAACTATTACAAAGAGCAGAGTCACTTAATCTCTGAGTGAATGATGACAGGCTAAGAGAACAATGACAGTTTGTAATAGACTCTCTAAACTATTCTTCATTTTCTTACAACTGGATTAAATGCTTAATAAATATATGTTGAATTCGTGAATAAAAATATAATTGGGTGAAATAGTGAAGCTGTAGCTGAAGTTCAATAACAACTAATCTTACACATGTATATTCTGACTTCCTTTATTATTAGTTGTTTATATATCTAGATTTCCCACTAAGTATTAAACTCCTTGATACAGAAACTATGATTTGAGAAGAACATCTAATGTCCATTAGGTTGTTTTATTTCTAGACTGTTCTGTAAATGTGAGGCAGCAACCACTACATGAGAAGGATGTATGAAGACTGAGCATAAATGGATATATAGTTTTTTTATTAGGTAACAAATTTATAACAAAGCTAATGCCATGTATTTTTTAGTATCAAGAACTGTCACTTAGCCACAAAAGACTGGAGCAATAGGAGTAAGCAGTTCTTGAAAATACTGTCATTTATATTTTTTTGTACAGAGACAGTCTAGAAAAAAACTCCCAGTTTTTCTCTTAATGCTAATTCTTCAGTAATTATAATCAGTGTCAATGCAGATAACATGTATCTTTCAATTACCCTTATTACAAGTACACACGTATAGACACAAACAATATTTATATATAGGACACACAGACACAGGTGTTAAGAAGATAAGTGCTGGATCTGACTCCCTAACATCTGAGTACCCTTTACCCCTGAGCTCCTCTCCCATGTTGTCCAGAGTTGTAATTCTCTGCGCCTTATCTCTCCGTTGTCCTCCCGTGTCCTGTCCCCTGGGTCCCAGCTCCCAGCACCCCAAATGCACACGTTCAATGAGCAAGAGCCTGCTGTAGGATAATGAGCCACGGGTCCTTTGAGGACAGCAAGGCTCCTCTCTAAGAACCGCAGTTTCCTCACAGGTTTTACACTTTTTACCTACCAGGGTTGTTTTGAGGATAGAAGAGATAATGTATGTAAAGCACTTCGCAAATCTTTGGTGCTTAATAAATGCTAATTCCCTTGTTTTATTGCTGCTCCTCTTTCCTCATTCAGATTCTAAAGGACTTGAGACCATAAGACTGTGGCTAAACACATCATATTTACCCTGCCTAATGACCCTGAACAGGAAAAACATCTTTCATTCCACAGGAGACCTCGACAGGAGACTTAAAATGCTAATACAATTGGCAGGACCAATACTACATAATATTCTCAAGAGGTAAAGAATCACAGGATTTTGTTTTAGATCAGGGATAAGAAAATAGAAAAGGGCTGGACCTAGCAGTGGGATATGAGGAGAGGGAGGGAATAAAATGCAAGGCTGAAAACCAAAGGCCAATTTCCTTGACATCACGATTTTACTGGAGGTCTGTCTTGTTGCCCTTCACCTATTCACAACAACAAACCAATAAGAAGACTGAGGCCAAAAGAACGTTATATCCTAAGGGGCACTCACACCTTAGTGGGAACTGAGTTGATAACCTTTGCCAAAGCCTTGAGTCACTGAACAAATGAAAATGTTTATAAATTATGAAATTGCAATTATGGACTGGTTTATCTGCAAAACTGTTAGCAATCAGTCTATGAAACAAGACATCACATTATGAAAATAAAAAACTCAAATTACCTCAGCGGAAGATATTCCCAATGAAATAAAAAGAGAGAAAAAAGAACCGGAAGGTATAGAAAAGGCTCGGCCAAGCCCACCACAGCATGTCATGAAGTACTACATTCCAAGGACCACCACATGCGGACGCGCAGTTGCTCAGGCCCTGTGGTACTGCCAGGCTCTCTGTGGACCACTTACATACATTTTCTCATTCAATCTCTAGGAGACTTTATGAAGTAGAGACCATTAACATGTCTGCATTTTGCACATTCAGGTACTGAGGTTTAGTAGTGTTGGATAACCCAGTCAAAGGCACACAGCTAGTAACAGTGTCTGGATCTGAATTCATGAGCTGCAGTTTTGTTTTTCAACTGCGTTTTGTTTTTCACTAGAACTCCAAAGAGCTGAAATCAAGCACTCTCTCAAAGACTTATCAAAGTTTTAGGAAGTATACAACTAAAAAACCCTTGAAGATTATCAAGAAATAATAAAAGTTCTGTTAGTTAATGTTGAGACAATTTGTACTAAATGGAAATATTAACAGAGTTTTAAAATCTGTCACCTCTATTGCTAAGAGACACATTTCTATTTAAATATTATAATAATCACGTGAACACTTCAGCTTAGGCACACCGGCAAATGGTAGTTATATTTAAAGGGTTCCTTTCTTTTGCTCCTAGGACATCAAATCTTCCAGAATTCACATGGAAAGATACCATGAACTTACTTTGACCTGAGGATAGGACTTCTTGTTCTTTTCACTAGATGCACCAGGGAGTCCTCCATGGGAGGGGCCTTCACACACATAACGGAAACGAAATCCTCTCTGCAAAGGTAAACACAAGGTGAACAAGTTTGAGAGATACTTACTAAAAATTACAGGGACAAAGTGATACAAATTTTAAATGCTTGGTGTATTAAAGGAAAAACATAAACTGTGAAGGACTGTCGATGAGAACCACTTTTCCCATAACCTCATTAGGAACACTGATGGGAACTGGTATTTGTGCCCTGAGCTGCGGCTTAGAAGCCAGGCCCCTGGCCCTGCGGAGCCTCTCCTGCTGTGCTCTGCGGACGGTGACCTGCTGCAGAGTTTAAGCCCTGGACTCAACGCGCTACGGCTTGTTCGCATCAGAGCTTCCTCATCTCGAATTGCGGCTGCCAAGCTCTGAAACTGGCCATATGACTCAAAGTTAAGCTTCTCTGACTCTTACTTGAAGGAATTCCTTTATCGACTCCGATGACAGCTGGTCCAGGAGGGCATACAGAAATGTCTTGTTAAATATGTCGCATCAGCGTTGTAGAACACACCCTACGCTAGACCTCACATCTGGTCAGCAACTCTCAACAGCTCAGAAGAGAAGAGTTTTGATTTAAGATTATCGCTATTATCAGCTCCAGCTGGACACGTTAACTGACTTGAATAAATCCAAAACTAGACAGTCCCTTTATATATTAACTCAAGAATTTTACAGGCATAGTAAATCGATTAAGAATTAGCTAGAAGCCTTTACTATGTGGGCTGATAAACACCTAAGTTCTCTGTTTTTTTATCTATACAAATAAGGTTAGACTAGACCATACTCAAGGTCTATTCCAGTTCTAACATATTGTGATTTACAAAGCTAACAATTATAACTGTGCATATTTGTACACAAAGAATAAAACAAGAGCACTTATGAGAATGGCTCTCATCATCATATTAAGGGAGCTTTCAACATTTTCCCTGAAAGACTCAACTTTATAATGATGTCAAACAATTTGTGGTAGTGTTAGTAGTTTATAATTACACAGTCACTTGACCGGATGTTTTTCCTGTTTTCAAATTCACCCTTTAGTGAAAAGAATATGTTAATACACTTTAAGGAACATCCTCACCTTTCATTTATGTTACTGTGGGGCTGACTTCATATACACAGTACTGGATCCCTAGGCATCGGGAGCTCTGAACACCCACTACTTGGCGGTGAGGGCTTTCTCCCTTGCACACTGGACAGTGGAGCCCAGCGAACACGAAGGTTTTGACAGCTTTGAGCTCACGGACCAATGCAAAATTTCTGCCCTCCTTAGATTGCACTGCATTTCACTATGCCTCATAGGGTCTTGAAAAGCAGTCTGAGAGGTCCAGGAACCCTGAACTAATGAAAGCACCTGAAATTGTTTCTAAATTGTGAGAATTTTCTAATTTCCAAAGAGGATCAGTCTAAAGCATATTTCATGGGACGAATAAGGCCTGAAGTAAATTCCTTAGTCGGGGAAACTGCTTCAAGTCACACATGGGTCTGGGGTGTATGATCAACTCATCAAAGTGGCACCTAAAACAACTCTTGCAAATGGCTCCTCAGGAGATCCCAAACCTAAACACCTGGGAAGCTTTTTGAGGATAGTCATTTGGAGGCAATTATCCTCTGTTTTGCTTCTCACAAAATTCAAACTAAAAAAAAAGTTACAAATTCAGACCTATACCTTTTATAGACAAAGGCTGTTGACTTATTTTTAATAATTAAGTGAAATTTCTAAAAGCATGAAAAAGCAACAGTGTGCGTAACAGCCTCCAGAATTGGCTAGCCATAAAATAGGGATTTACCTGACGGGTAATCAATTTAAATACAAGTTCAGTTTTTAAATAATATTAGATAATTAGCACTTAATAATATGCAACAGAACTGGATACGCTAAAGATTAGTAGTCTGTGCTGTGACTCATCTCTGTCAGAGCTGGGGAAAACTGTGGCAGAGACCCCAAAGACAAAAGAACATTTTTCTAGATTTTATTTTTAAAACTTAATAAATTAATTCATTATCTTTAATCACAAAATTCCTTCAGGACAGTTGGAAAAATAAGTACTTATACATATACTTTTATATCTTACTGGGAGTGGTTTCAAATAGAATATGAGTAAGAAGACATGTCTTAATAGCTTGCTTATCATTTAAAAAACAATAGACATTATTCATGGTTGGATAAAAGTATCTAAACTTCCATGCAAAGGAATTTCTAACCTGAGGATAGAAATTCATTACTGTGATTTTTTTTTAAGGAAGCTAGGATGTCTTCAAATGCACAGTCTGGATGCATTTCAGATTCTAAATTTTTGAGATTAAAGGTTTGCCAATCCACAGCCATTCATCTCAGTAACTCCATTTGCTTAAAATGAGTCATCAACCTCAAAGGCAAGGCTATAACCATCTGGTCAGAAAGTCTGACTTAAATACAATCTTCTTACTTTCACTGGAGTCAGACATCACAATATTATCAGTTTGGTAAGCAAACACACTGATTTACTCAGATAAGCTTTTACACATCCACAAACAGCGAATTAAATTTTGAATTTTGGACCTATGTAACCCACCCTTCAAATAAATCATAAGTATCAATTTTTCCTTATGACTACTGGACCCACAGTAAGAAACTGCATTTAAAAATTCTTATTGTAGTGCTATGCTTATGAAAATGGATATGTGGAAAACATTTTACCTAGTATGCAAATAAAGTTTAGTTGATTTCTCAGTTTCATAGACTACTCAGAAAATTTTCCAGGAGGCCAGACCACTGCCTAGAATGTTAAGGGATAACCTTCCACTGGGAGGGTCTTTGAGAGAGTCGGTGGACTCCTGTGGGAACTCACCACTATGGAATTGGACATGGAGGTAAAACAAAGTCATGTCAGCAGCCTGTGGGGTCAGGGTGTGCCACCTGCAAGCGACTAAAACAACGGCCTCAAGTCTCACATGGCATTCCTGTCCCTGCACTAAAAATGTTAACCCAAGTTCAACCTCCTAAGGATAGTCTATTCGGTCATAGTTAAGATATTTACATCCTTTATATCTTGACCAAAATCCAAATACATATATAAGGCCACGATTAGAGTAACCACAACAGATGCTTTAAGTTCTTGACCTAGTTAGCATTTGTTAAGTGTTACACAGTGCAAAAGTGTTACACTTACTTGCCTGAGCTACTAAAAACATTTAGGAAAGGTACTGGATGATATAACTGCAAGAGAGCACGTACACTCATCCTCAGTCTCACACAGATGTGATAATAAGCACATCCATTTGGAGATTTACTGACTTGGTCCTCATTTCGCAGAAGACTATACCATTATTTCCATCCCTCAGTGACTGAAATCTCATACAGGCAAATATTAGAGAGTCTCTTCCCTCCTCTTTGATAGCACTGGTCCCATACAATTTCTAATAAATATTTACCCATGGGGGCATGGTGAGGAGGCCACTTCAATTCCCAGGTATCCTCTATAGAATCTAGTAGTAAGAAGAAGAGCCTGATAAAATAAAATGCTCCTCTCCTGACTCCAAAGAGACTGAGTCCAAAGCTAACACCAGAGAGAAGAGAACTCAACTGTCCAGTCTAATACTTTCTCTACACCCTACTGATACCTTTAGTATCTTAGGCTCCACGTTTCAAAGACAGAACAGAGAAGGCTGGAGCTCTGAAGGAAAGAGGAAGGCTAAGAAGTACTGCATGTGCAGGGACATGTTGATGGACGTAACTCAGCGTACGTGAACTGCATGCATGTGTATTCCCTTATAAATGAAAATGAGTGTAGATAACCTATGTCTCTCCTAGGAGTGGCTGGTAAGCAAAGTTAGTGGAGATCGTGGGATATCAAGGATCTCTAATTAAGTTTTATAGAACTACATACTGAGGCTCAGGACAGTGTGAAGAATGACTAAGAGAAATGTAAAGTGGATGAATAAAGTTGTCACATAATTTGTCAGGTTGTTGATCTTCTAGATAAGGTACTTCCTTTGTAAAATTCGTTTATTATTTTATTTGGTGCTTGAGATATTAATATTAGACTTATGGATCTAACAATTAAAGAGAAAGTCCCACCCCTTTCATCTTCTTACCTGTTTAGGTTGCTCTAATATTTGAAGGTATGGGCCATCTGCTAAAAACAAAACAACAAACAGAAACCAAAAGAAACTGTGAGGCTTCTCAAATTTGGTAAAAAGAAAAATATATACATACAAAAGAAGTAAAAAAACTGAAATTATGTTTTTAAATATAGGCTTCAAATAAATGTGTTAGCTAAAATTCCACAAGGATATAATATATCTTCCTTGTTTGAATATTAAATTTATCCTTATTTTAACAACAGTTTTACACCGTTAGAGAGAACCACACTATATAAACGTCTTGTTGAATGGTGATGGCGCATTGTACAACCCAACAAAAGGCATGATGTCTGGCAAGGATTAAGGCGTCAATAGCCTTCACAATCATGTCCACTAACAAAGCATTTTTTAAATGACACAAATACCAATTAAAAGCAGCAACCACTTCCTGGTCACTATGAAATTTTCTTTTGCCGTCATATCATTAGACACTGATTTCCATTCTTCAAAGAGAATGTGCTTAACGTGAAATTACAAGAGACTGAGCTAGTGCCTACATGTGAAACACACAGATAATGATTTCAGGCTATCTGCTTTTCCTTACACTAAGTTTTTGGTTCCTTTCCAATACTCGAATCCGTAAGTACTGCCCTCATTCCTTAACTGGCTAGCTTGTTCCTCCTCCCTCCCAAATTTAATTTGGTCTATCAGACATGGTAGATTCTTCTTATTAACTCATAGCTTCTGATGTTTGTATACAACTTTTGAATACTGTGCTCTCACATAAACTCTGTTCTAAAACAAGCATTTTATAAAATTCTGAAAATAATTTAGATAGGTGCATACCAATTAATTGTTATAAAAACAAAGAATACTAGAAGCTTAATCCATAGCCTGACTATACCTGACTATGGAAACTCAAAGGAAAATCAGAACCTCTGACGGTATAAATACAAATTTGTTCAATATGAGAAAAGTCCCTAAGCTTCCCAGCTGGTTTTTATGTCAACAGTATAAAAATCCGTAGCTCTGCAATACATAAAGGCTCATGGTGTTTCTCACTGTTTGAATGTAAATTAAAATGGTACTAAAAAAATTCTAGAATGCTTTGGTGTCCATTTCAACCTTCACTGTCCCTAGGCCAGAAGTTCAAGACTTATTTTAGATAAGTATATTTATTAAGAAAGCTAAACTTTTAGGTTGAAATTAAAAATAAACTTTAACTTGAGAGAGGATTTATTTTTACCTTTTCAGTATTATGATCAGTCAGGATAAGGCTAGAAAACTGTAGGAAACTAAGGTATAATTATTTCCTGTTATTATTCAAGAAATTTACAAGGAAGTCAGTTGAAAAATGACTGAATCTGAACTGAAACATACACAAGAAAAGAAAAAAGGGTAGGGACTGACCAATGTAGTATAATTAAGGTAAATTATCTTCTCTTGTCTGTATGAAATTAATTCCTGGATGTATTTAACTACTTTTAGAAAAGAAACTGTTAGAATTTTAAAATTCAAAAAAATGGCTAGAATTTCATTTCTGATAAGGAGATAAAACTGATTAGAAAAGGAAATATTTTCACACTGCTAATATAAAGCCTGTACAACAGTATAATAAATCTATTCATTAACATTCCCTCTAGAAAGCTAAATGAACTTATGAAGAAGAGAAGTCTTTAAGAAAGCAACATTTGACAGCAAGGTCCTACTGTATAGCACAGGGAACTATATTCAATATCCTGTGATAAACCATAATGGAAAAGAATATAAAAAAATGTATACATATGTGTAACTGAATCACTTTGCTGTACAGCAGAAATTAACACAACACTGTAAATCGACAATACTTCAGTTAAAAAAAAGAAGGCAACATTTGGATGTCATGGAAAATATAGAGGAGCTGGAACACATTTACATCAAACTTCAAGTCTCTCACTTCTTATTAACTCTTCTAAAAATACTTTAAGTTTTGCTATCATTTTTGCTGTATGATTTAATTTCCTTTAAATATGTGAAATTTTAAGGTTTGGGAATTTTGTTAGTGAAATGGGGCCATTTTTTCTGTTTCAGGGAACACACTCAAACATTAAATCAACTAGAAAATTAGATTTGATATGCATATATTTGTTTTAATGCCAATTTTCTTTGGCCGCATTTCTATGCCATGAACTGACATCCTACAGCATAATGTTACAGACCTAGCAGTCATGCCATATCCCATAGAGTTTTCAACAAGTAGCAAAACTACTAATGGTTTTAGATTTCAAGAAATATAAAAGATAAAACAGTTTACATGAATATTACAAATTAATTCTGGTTTATATTACCTCTCTATCCCTTTAAAATGTGAATAAAACATCCATACATCTTGGTTTATAAAAACTGAACTATGCCACTGTAATGCAGAGGGAAAGTATGTGACAATAAAAATGATCAGGTAATAACTGGAAAATATGATTTTGAGGTATAATTATGAAAGTTCTTCTAATGTTATGGGCTAAATAATTCCTACAACATGAAGCTCTGACTACAGAATATTTACTGAGATAGTTCTTTTGATAATCTTATTTCTATCTCCATAAACTTGATGAAATAAAAACATTAAGAAAGCATTTGCATCAGGATATTGTTTGGCATCTACAAGGCATTAATTAAATGGAAATGTATATGCTTCCTGAGGGCAGAACCTTTCATGTTTTCAATAAAGTATCAGTACCAAGAAAAAGACTTTGATCCTCAGAATAAGAAGTTCACAGGAAACACAGAAGCTACCAAGACATTTACTTGTTCATGGGAAGCTGACCTAGAGCTTATACTGGACAGCACTTGAGGAGATCTCAGGTACAGTAGCCTACAAAATACGTTTTGTGGGGTAAAGAGAGAAAGGGCTCAGCAGCACACTTAGTGAAGCTAATGAAGGTGAAGGTACAGCAGATTTATTTTTTTCCCTTCCCATGAACTTCTAGAAATAACAGATATAAAAATGCAGAAAAACATCTGATCTAAAAAATGAAAAGTGCCAGAGTAACAACACTAATTTTAAATGACGATGATACAAATTGGATAAAGTCTCCCATTGAGGACAAGCAAATCCATGGTAAACAGAATAGCTGACGCCCACTTCAGTGATT
The DNA here is from genome assembly GCF_009873245.2 of Balaenoptera musculus. NCBI lineage: Eukaryota > Metazoa > Chordata > Mammalia > Artiodactyla > Balaenopteridae > Balaenoptera > Balaenoptera musculus. The sequence continues at coordinate 22,149,865 of NC_045789.1, read as the reverse complement.
ACAAAACTCTGTTACATACAACTTCCAAAATTGACTCACATAGCTTGTGAACATCTGTTGAGTCCCCTGGTGACGTGAGGAGCACATAAAAAGAGCTATCACAACAAGCTTACGTAAAAATCAATAAATAAAAACAGAGACTAAGTTGATTTTTTTTAATCGCCCATATGAGATTAAACAATTTGTTGATGGGGATAATTAAGAGTCATGTTAGGAGGAAGGATGATTCTCATGAGTTTATCCAACTGGTCAGAACATAAAGCAAAAAGCTTTTTAAAAAGGTGATTTTTCTACTGAGATGACTTTTATGATTTTTGTACAATTTATGTTCCCAGTGTCTGGTATACTGGCTGGCACACAACAGGTACTAAAAAGTGTTTTTGGAATAGATCTGAGGAGTTGAGACTGCCTCATGTGTGCCCGGGACAAAGGAAACAGAAGTTATAAAGACATCAGAGATAACAAGATTGGGTGAAAGGAAAAATCCTACATGGAGTAAAGAAATTCCTTTTGAGCTGTGCTAGCAGATATCAGCAACAATTGTCAGTCATACAATGGGTAACTGGAGTCAAACATGCTTGTGCAAACATAGTCCAAAAAAGTATACTGAAAGATTGGTTTTTTTTAAATAAATTTATTTTTTATTTATATTATTTTTATTTTTGGCTGCGTCGGGTCTTTGTTGCTACACGCGGGCTTTCTCTAGTTGCAGCAAGCGAGGGCTGCTCTTTGTTGCGGTGCAAGGGCTTCTCATTTTGGTGACTTCTCTTGTTGTGGAGCACGGGCTCTAGGCACGTGGGCTTCAGTAGTTGTGGCACACGGGCTCAGTAGTTGTGGCTCACGGGCTCCAGAACACAGGCTCAGTAGTCGTGGCACAGGCTTAGGTGCTCCGCAGCATGTGGGATCTTCCCGGACCAGGGATCGAACCCGTGTCCCCTGCACTGGCAGGCAGATTCTTAACCACTGAGCCACCAGGGAAGTCCCAAAAGATAGGTTTTTAAAACATAAATCACCATTTCCTTTCCAGGTACCTCACTGACTTTCTAAAAGAATGTACAGAAAATCTTGAATTTAAAAAAAACCGAAGCAAAATGACAGGGCAACAGAGATGAGGAATTTTCTTACCTGTTGGCAATGGCATCTCTGGTTGAAATAATTCTGGATTAAATATTGTATGATTCAAAGGATCCAAATGAAACATCTATAAAAAGGAAAATTTAAATATTTCAGTCATTATTTTTCCAACATTGTATTAAAAATTTGAACTTGAAACACCTAAAACTTAACTATAGGAACAAAAACTAAAGCCAAAAACAAAAACCTGAAAACACTTCAAATCAGAATTTAAAAAATACACTCAGGAGACCTAGCTAAGTTCTCATATGTATGGAACTTTACAGGGGGCTATGTGACAAAGGGATTTCAGAAGAATGACCCAGCTGTAAAGTCCACAGAGGTAAGGACATGGTGTAGCTTGCTTACTGGTATATCTGTAGGACCCAGTGTACATTTATCAGAATATAAATATATAAATATTTGTTGAATTTATGATTTAAAGCTTATACTCCCTTAGAAATATAAGCATGAGAAGATAATCCTAGAAATCTGTATTTCTTTTATGATGGTAAATAAACTCCTCCTCTACTCTAGCCATCCAACTTCAAGGCCTGAAAGAATTAGGCAGCAGCCCTAGAACAACTTACAGAAAAACTGAAAATACAACCTAGTCCAAAGAGCAAATAACTGAGCACTGAGCTCCCTCGCTTTTTTCTTCCACCTTTATTTACCTAGCATGACACAAAATACCTGGAATTTAGGGGGTGTGGCAGGCTGAATAATGGCTCCTCCACGGACATCCACATCCCAATCCCCAGAATCTGTGAATGCTATCTCATATAGCAAAAGGGATTTCACACATGTTATTAGGGTAAGAATATAGAGATGGGGAGATTATCCTGAATTATCCAGGTGGGCCCTATAGGAGGGATGCAGGAGATCAAAGTGAACTGTAGGAGACGCAACAATGGAAGCAGGAAGCTGGAATGATGGAAGGGGTAGCAAGCCAAGAAATGCAAACAGCCTCTAGAAGTTCAAAAAGGTAAGGAAAGCTTTCGGAAGGAATGCAGCCCTACCAACACCTTGATTATAGACTTCTGACCTCCAGACTGTAAGAGGATAAATTTGTATTTTTTAAGCTACTAAACTTGTGGTAATTTGTTACAGTAGCACCAGAAAACTAATACAGTGGGCAAACAATATATTTTGATTGAATTATAATCTAACAATAAGTTACTAATAATTACTTATCCCAAGAGAAACATTTTCTTCCCACTTAGTTCACTCAGGATTTAAAATTCATACTTCTGAGTTTGGTATTTATTTCAACCTAAATAAGTCATCTGTGAAATGTCTGTGGACAGCACAGAAACCAAACATGTTTCATTTTTTTATGATACGCTAGTTAGTAAATATGCTGGAGCTGACATTTTTTTAAAAAACACAAATATTTTACTTCTTTTCTTTACTAGCATATTATTGGACATTCTTGGGTACCTAAGAATCTGTATGCCTAGTTAAATCAAGACTAAGAAATGCAGTGTTTAAATAAAGAAGGCTTCAGATCCAGTTGTGAGGTATGCAAATTTTCAATTGAGGAACAATAAATGTACTCCACTTCAATGCTTCAGAGTGAAGTTCATCTACACTATTCACCATTTGCTAAAAAGGAAATAAAGGAATGAAAAAGCATGTTATTATAAAAATGGGCCCCACCTTACAGAGAGAATTCATCAGTCTCAGAGCAGAAAAGATGACCTAGCAGAAAAAAATCTTTCCTATGGTCCTGCAGGCGGCTAAAACGAGTGGTTAGAGGGCCAAAACTCTGATCTTAGGAGAGACACGTGCCCCACTTCAGACAAGAAGAGGGAAGCTGTGTTGTGAGCTGCAGCTTGCACTGTGCATTAGGTCAGCGGTGGGGAGTAAATTCCAGAATACATTAGAACACTGAGGACATGCACATTTCAGGAAATATATACCATTAATCTTGAGACAAGGAAACAAATAAACTTCAAGGACCTCTCCCTTCAAAAATGGAAATATCAGAACATGCCCAACCTCTGTTGCTGATGATCACAAAAATGCCCACATAAGAAAAGCTTTCGAAATGAATGTTTTCAGCAGGTTTTACTCTTGTGTGGCATAAAGGACTATCTCTTGCTGATAGGATTTCCTGCGTATAGACAGGAAAACATGGTTTAAAACTAAGCTGACCAACCCTAATGCTGGTTAGAGTCTGCCTTTAATTGTTAGAGATAGCATATTAAAAGCGAAAGGTAAAACACAGGTTTTTTATAATATGAGTAGCCAAATGTTTTTCATGCTGTAATCAAAGAAAATGCTCTTAGGTTTATCCTATACCATCATTTGTACAATAAAAAACAAAAGAAGTATCTTAATGTGAAAAGCAATGCATACTCCTTCTTTCTAAACCAATCAGAACATTATCAAGAGTAATGAATGCTATATAAGTCTATTTTATTTAAGGAAGTAATACTAAATCCCTTTAAAAGTATTGGGTTGGCCAAAAGGTTGGTTTGGGTTTTCCGTAAGATGGTACGAAAAACCCGAACGAACTTTTTGGCCAAACCAATATTTCACTTTTGGTTTCTGATTCTTTGCATGCATAAATTTGGGAAATACATTTTTTAGGCGGCTAAAGTTTAAGTGTGAAATAATTACAAAATGTGGACCAGGGTGTCCGGGTACCTAGTGTTCCCTCTCTTTGTCTGACCTAGCAAATTACATCTTTCAAATCTCAGCTTACATAGACTTCTTTTGGAAAGTCTGCATAACCCTACTCTTCTTCCCAGGCAGCACGGAGTGACCCTCCTCAACATTTCTGTCCCACAGTGTGCAGACTACTACTACAGCGTTTATCACCACATGGAAACTATTCATGTCTCTGTCCCTCCTATTAGAATGGCAGCTGCCTGAAATGTGTCACATTTTTGTACCCCTCCTTAGCCAATGTTCTGGTACATAGTAATGCCTCAATAAACAGCTCATGAATGAATAAATATCTGTATTTTAAATACCCTTAATATTTAATTACCCTAGCGTCTGAAAATTGCTTGCAAATGGTTCATTAAATATATATACATTATATAAATAAATCTATTTCTCTCTCTCTATATATAAATATACATATATATGTATAGGGCAAAATATTAACAACCAACAAAGATTTGTTGGACTAGCCATTATTTCTATATGCTTGAAATTGAAAATTTTCAAGTACAAAGTTAGGAGAAAAAAAAAAGGACACTGGTATCCCTTTATAATTGCAAATATAATTATAATGAACAGTTTTATATTCCCAAAGCACATTCATTGCCCATTAAGTCTTTTAAAGATCCCTGTGAGTGAAGAGGGGAGGGGGATGCTAAGTAATTCCTCAAGTTTTAAGGGCAGCCAGCACTTGGTTAAGATCTTTGAATTCTAAGTCCTTTTTACTACACCAATCTGCCTTATTAGATGGGTGTTCAATAAATACTTTGTCTTCTCCCCCAAAATGATATGTTCAAGTCCTAACTCCTAATACCTCTGAATGTGACTTTACTTAAAAATAGGGTCTTTGCAGATGTAATCAAGTTAAGATGAGGTCATACTGAAGAATGGGCCCTCAATCCAATGCCTGGTACTTTTACAAGAGAATACAGGAGGTTTGGATACAGAAACACAGAGGAGACAAAGGGAAGAAGGCCAACATGCTGGAGTGACGCAGCTACAAGCCAAGCAGCTATAAGCCAAGGAATGCCAAGGAATGCCAAGGACTGCCAGTAACCACCAGAAGCCAGGGGAGAACCACAGAAGAGGTTCTCCTTCAGATCTTCCAGAAGTAACTAACCCTGTCATCACCTTGATTTTGGACTTCTAGGCTCCAGAACTGAGAGAGAACATATCTCTGTTGTTTTAAGCTACCCAGTTTGTTGTAATTTGTTACAGCAGCCCTAAGAAACTAATACAGTAGTTATCATTTGACCTGAAGCATATACAACTTTTACGCAACAATATGTGTGACAGCAGGGTTTAAGTTACTCGTTTTACATGACATGTCCTCTCAGACCTTACATAGGGGGACAGGAAAAACAATTTAAAAGAAATTTTTACCACTTTTAGAGTTTTCCTGATAGTTACTATTGTTGCCTCTGTATATTTTAAAATACGAATACATTTACAAAAAATTATTAGTGAGATTATTAAAATACTTACTTGTTCATGCCCTCCCAAATATGGGTCGTCTTCTGCCATTCTGGAGCTGTACATCAAAAGAATACAAAACCGAACTGTAAAACTGGAAGGAACCTTAAAAATTCCGCTATGCAGGAGTAAACTGTATTATTCCAGTAAGACCAAATGTAACCGTTTTTTAAAGCCCTTAGGAGGAGGATATGGTGTAGTTCCTCTTTGGAATCTAAATCTAACAGTAGAAATATTGCATAATCAAGGAATTACCACTTACATATAACCCACAACACTCATGTCAACCTCACAGTAGTGTCCTGGAGTTTGGTACAACTAGTCTTCATCCTCTGTATAAAAATCATGCCACTAGATTCCTTAGAGGCCATTTCTTTTTGTCACCATCGAGACTTCAAAGATTCACTTAGCTCTTTGTGTAGGTTATTTTCCAACCCTTCATGAATTCTGTGATAGTCCTAGAACTATCTCCCCACTTTCTACATGCCACTTGAGTTGAGAAGCTCAGAGGGGGTCATTTTGCTGTGAGAGGGCCTGATCAGTGCTTTGCATAGCACACGGTAGGACGGCTGCAGTGTGCCGTGCTCTGTCCCCTAGAGCACTCCGCTGCTGCAGGCCACTTCCTCTGTCAGAGTGGTCCAGAAACACTGTAACATTAAACATGCAAGCAAACGGCACAAAAGTAAGAGCCCTTACTATCAAGCCTACAGTCTCAGATTTACTCAACCCCAGCCAGATATTAAAACATCACAGGCCCTAGCAATCTTCTGTTACCCAGAGGCCTTGACAAAAATTTAGAGACACATGACCAGATAAAAATAGTATCTAAAATCACATACCATTTTGGATTTACTTAAGAAATATCCTTATCATTATTTTAAATATATATAGGACAATTTTAGTTAAATTTACTTAGATCAAAGTTTAGACATATTGCCTGAAAAATTGGAAGATAAAGAAAAAAAACAGAGCTGAAAGATCTGAAGCCAATTTTTCTCTCTTTCTTTTTTTCTCATGAAGTCTATAAAGCATTCAACGGCACTTGAGACTGGGCCTGTCCCAAAGTGTTAGCTGCCCACCAAAATCTGTTCTCTCCTTTTCCACAGTAATAGAGTTGTAGCTGGAAACACACTCAGCCAGAGTATACCCCACCCACACTCTTGTGGAGTTAGGGATGGTCATTTGAAGAAATGCTTGCCAGTGGAATGTCAGAACTATTTATTGTGTGCCATTTCCAGGTCTGGGCTTAAGGCCCTTGACATCCTTCCTCCGTGTTTTTGTTTCTTCTCTGTCCCACTGGATTAAAACCTAGGCATGGAGAAGACCTGGCACTTACATGATGATGAATGGCAGCTAAGACGGATGGTGATGTGAGAAAGAAATCAACGACTGTGTTCTTTAACCAGGTGCATTGTTGGGTCTCTTTGTTAAAACAGTTTAGCCCTCACTCTAATGAATATATCATTTAACATTCCAAAGTCCTCCAAAGAGGATTCCAGTTTCCAATGAAATCCTCTCCCGCTAGTGCCCTCTGTGACTGGGGAGGAGGGAAAGAGCATCGGAGGGTTCCTAGTGGAACGCAGAGTAGTGCTGAATTTCAACAAAAGGGAAAAGAGCGGCTCTGAGTTCTACAGAACAAGAACACCATGCAGATTTGCAAGAAAATATTCGTCTAAGACAAGAAACTATTGATTGAAGATTTACAAACAGCTGTAGTTAAGACAAACAGCTAAAAATAAAAGGAAAACAGACCTTTTAGTGAAGAAGAATTAAATCATTAGAAATTCAAGAGTTCTTCCACTGCTGGGCGTGTGACTTTGGATATATAACTAACCCACTGTGGCCTCTGTTTCCTCATCTGCAAATCAGAGACCTTGATAGGGGCTGGACCTTTGAAAGGAATAGAATTTTGTTGTGCTCGGAATATGTTAGCTAATAAATACTTATTCAAAGAAAAAAATCTCCTAAATCATAACTCTTTTTGTAAACTTGGATTTTTATACGGACTTAAGTATATATCCATATTAAAGAATCATTAGCATAATTTTCACTTATATGAAGGATACCAGTAAATAGTGTTACACTGAAATACAGTGTTAACACCAGTTACAACATTCCATGTGAAAAGTTCTTATTCTTAGAACAATACAGAAGCCCAAGCTTCCAAGAAAAATATTAAGACCATTTTTTTTTTTTTTTGCCTTTAATGTGGGTTGATCATTTGAATCCTCTCAATCTTAGCCCACAGTCTTTAAAGGCAAAGGGAGACTGCTGACTTGTTAAACTGACAGAACCTGTTCAGAACCTCTATTACACTGATTTTATGTATATATTTAAACCTGGGGATGGTTTCCTGACCTTTGATTTAATGTAAGGTGGCCCTGACCCTAATTTTAAAGACCCAACTAAATCTACTTTATTAGAACTGATGCAGGGTTATTATCATGATCACCACTGTACAGCGAATCTCAATGAAGATCTCTAAATCATAAGCACAGGACAAAACACCAAATTAAATACAGTCCTCCCTCCAATATCCTCCCCATGATTTATGCACGAATGAGCACCAAAAGATCACAGTTTTAAAAGCCTGACAGCAGCCCAAGAGATACTGGGTGACGGTTAAAATCTGAACTTCTACAGCTTTTGTAAGACAGAGAGTTCACTGTGAAGAGCTGAGGTAACAGTACGCTGAGAGTGATGTCAATGTTAATTCATGATTTAAAAATAAAACGTCAAACGAAACCAAGAATTACTTGGAAAGGATGAATCACAGTAATATTTGCATTAATTGTAAGAGCAGGTTTTATTTCAAAATTTTGAAATACCAACTAAGCCTTTGGAACTGAAGGATTAGGAAAGACCAGGGAAAGCCTCTACTGCCCCCTTGCTCCCCCAGCCCTTCCCCTCACTTTCCCTTTGCACACAGTTCTGTGCTTTTGAGGAAGGACCTTGAAACAGAAAGGGAGACACTGGGTTTACGGGTGAGAAGATGAGCCTAAGCTCTGCATCTCTCTCCCCCAACAGTGAGGCTTCCAGAAAAATTTTCACACCATTGAAAGGGAAACAGAAAATACAGCTAGCTAGCAATAACTAAGATATCTCCCTGAGTGAATTGTTTGTTATTTCTCACATGAAAGGCATAATGTTGTAACTGGCTAAGTTCTGAATATATAATGAGTCTGCATGAAACGCCTAATGGATTATTTTCCACACGTCTGTGACAATTCCACCACTGACATCAAAGGCCAGCATAAGTAGTTCTTAGTGAGGGCAGCAAAACCAAGGCCATAGGGTTGGATGATTAAGGGTAGAATTGGTGGCACTCCCCTCCTTGTAACTGGGGAAATTTTCTAGGATCAGAAATATTCACACTTTTTGACCAGGGCCCACTGTAAGAAAATATATTCTATTAGATTTCATTAAAAAAAACCACCACCATTAAAATCCATTAAAATGATTTCATGAGCCACTAATGGGTCATGATCTGCAGTTTGAAAAACAGAATTTTAGGTGCCATCTAGAGGATAGAGCTGGGAATCAGAGAGATAAAGTGTCTCCATTTTCAAGTTTATTTTCAGCCACAACAGACATCACTTAGGTCTAATTTTAGTACCTCATCTTGGATGAAATTACAAGAAAAAGAGTGACTTTTTACCATCTCTCTGTTGGATAATAAATTAATAAAGAGAAAGAATATACTGGAGTTTCTTTCCACGGAGGAATTTTTTGGAGGAAACATGCTGTAAGGTTTATGCACTACATATGTGAAACATTATATGTGTACTACATATAATATGAAACATTCAAATAAAGAGTGTCTATTGACTCTGCAATTCCACTTCCAGGAATTTGTACTAAAGAATTACATAAGCAAGTGTGCAAAAAAATAAGTACAAGAATATTCACTGCAGCAAAAAACTGGAGTCTAAAAGTCCTTTGATAGGAGACTGTTTAATTATAATTATGCTACATTCATACAGTTATATGTTATGTAACTGCTAAAAATAGTAATTCACATCCATATATAGTAACATGGGGACTTTTACTCCCTAAGTTATAATTTCTATGTTTTAATTTTCTAACTTAATTATGTAATTGGAAATATATTTTTAATAGAAAAAAAGAGAAAATCAAACCCTGTCCTGAATTTAAAGTTTAACTCTGACATCTTTAACGATTAATGATATACAGTGAAGAAAACAAAGTATGAATGAATCAAAAACTTCTAAGCACTACTGGAATCCTCTTCGTAATAAATAGAAAAAAATTTAACTTTAAAGTGGCTATTTATTTACATCTTTCTGATGATATATTGACTTAGTGATGATGAAAGAAAAGTTAATGGTGAGTTTAGTTACTTTTCTCAGAATAGCTGATTTTTTAAAGTTTTTGAAAAAGAATGAATATTTGTGTCCTACCATGTTTAGATTTGTATAAACTCATTTTCTATGTTTTTCCACTCATCCATCCATTTTCAGCTCCCTATTTTTTGAGTTGGGTACAATATGACCAATTAACACGTAGAATAGCTACCTAGTAAGTACAAATGCGTTGTGCTTGGAGCTGGTATAAGATAAGGTCCCTGTTTACAATGGAATACCAATCTAACAACATTCAACTATTACGGCATGCAAAGCTTTCTAGCACAGTTAGTGATACATAGCAAATGTTAGCCATTTTATTAGGTAGCACAGTAAACATTATGTTTATAATACATGACGGGAATAATAGGCAGTAAAAGTTTAGGCACTCTGAGAAGAATCAAGTATTTTTCTTTCTTTCCCATCCTACACATTTACTGATACACTGCCACATTCCCTCCCTATCCTAATCCTTATCACTGCTGAATAAAATGTTTGCATTTTGCCTCCAGGGACATTTGGCAATGTCTGGAGACATTTTCATCTGTCACAACTGGCAGGTGGTCCTACTGGCATCTAGTGTGTAGAGATCAGAAATGCCGCTAAACATCCTATAACGCACAGGATGGCCCCTCACAATAAAGAAATATCCGACCCCAAATGTCAATAGTGCCAAGGATGAGAAACCTAGATGCATGCCATCGCGTCATGATAGTATGCTGGTTCACCTGGATAAAGAACTAAACTTTACTGACTACCTCCCATGAGTAAGAATTAGAGGTAGTGCTTCATATATTTCAGTTAATTCTCACAATAATCCTGAGAACACTGAGGCTTAGAGAGAAGAAGCCATTCGCTCAGGTTGACAGAGTAACGCTGGCTACTCTGACTCCACCGACTACGATTCGAATATCACTTGTCTAAGGGGCAGAAGTGATTTTCCTTCTGGACCCACAACTTTATTTTAATACAGCATCTTTGCTCTAGGTCTCCTGAACGTTCAGGCGGGAGGTAGTCTACCCATAGCACAGCCTGAAAAGCAGAACATCACTGTGACAATACACAAAACTTAAGGGAGTTCTTCCTGAGACAATCAAATGTGAAGTTAAAAATACGAAACAACGTCAATGCAAGTGGTAGTTGCTTTTTGTTTTGTTTTGTTTTAAATGTCTCCATTGATCAAGTTCAAAGGACAGAAAGAGAATAAAGAGATTCTCTCTAAAAGCTGCCCATAGAAAACACCACACTCACTAATGGTATGACAAAAGTACGTAGTACATATTTAAAATTAAGGTATACTGAAATGGTCCTTGAATGCTTTCATTAACTTAGTCATTCATTAAAAAAATATTGTAACTACTATGTGTCAGTTACCAAAGATACCAAAGTACACAAGAGTGAAGCACTACCTGTACTCACAGAGCTAACAGTTGTGGTAGACTGAAAGCAATGGCCAAAAATTCTTCGCAACTCCACCTGACAAGAGGAAAAATCTATTTCTCCATCCCTTGAATCTCGGCAGGGCTGTAACTTACTCTGACCAACAGAGTGAGATAGAAGGGTGAGTTTTAAATGCAGGCTTCAAGAGGCCTTGCAATGACCAACCATTCTGTTCTCTTGGAACACAGCTGCCATGTGAATAAGCCTGGGCCAGCCCACTGGAGGATGAGAGGCCACATGGAGCAGTGAGGGGAAGTCCTAGCTGAGGGTCCCCTGGACCACACAGCACCAGCTGAGCAGCCAAAAGACTTCAGAGATCCCCAGAGCCAGGTGAGACCAGATGACCTAGATAGCCTCCCGAACTGGGAGAAATAACAAATGTTTGTTTCTTAGTTAGCTCTGTGGTGATTTTTTATGTAGCAAAAGCTAATTAATGCAACAGTTTAGTAAGTAGGAAGACAGGCAAAAACAGTGCAACACCGTAAGTATCATGGGAAATGGCAGGTATGTGGGGCATGGGTTAGATATCCTGGTGATTCAAAAACTACATTTTCTTTGTTAGGGTCCTATTTAGAACACCCTTTGTACTCATTTTTATTTTATTGGCCTATTCAGTTTCCAACTGAACAAAAGAAACAAGGACAAGAGGCAAAAACCACCATGGTATAAACAGAAATAAAATTAGTACTGTTAAAACCATCAAAATATAAATATTAATAAATTGCTGCTAGCTTTAAGCAGTGATACCATTATAAAACAATAATGTTTTTAATCCTTTCAACTCCCTACTATCTAACACCAAATTCATCATTCCTATGGCAATGGGCCCCATTCCGACTTTCCAGGTTTTGCCAATATATCATTCTCTCATGTACTCAGAGCCAAAAATTCAGTCAACTTTTTCTCCTTTTCCCTCTGCTTATTTCACACCCATCCAGTCAATAATCAATTTCTGCTGATTTTTTCTTTGTATTATTTCTTGTATCTTCCCCTCCTTTGCACTTTCCTTTCACTGTTACACCCTAGTTAAACATTCATTGCCTTACCTCTGAATAACAATAATAGCCTCCATACTGTTCTCCTTTACTGTGGTATTTCTTCTTCCTTAAGCCTCTTTCACATTATTGCCACATTACTTACAAGACAAAGTCGAAAGCCCTCAACCATTCACCATATTATACTATAAGCATCACCTTAATGGGCTCTTAATGCTTAACAGGTGATGCTTATCATATAATATGCTGAGTGGTTGAGGGCTTTCCACTATGTCCTAATACTACGTCCTAACCAAAACCTTCTACAACAGGCAGACTGATCATTCAAAAACGCTTTGCTCATTTGCATCTTGTATATTTGTTCACAGTATGCCCTGCATCCTAAAATGCCATCTTTCCTACTTAAATATTACCCAGTCCTCAAGCTTCTACTGAAATCCAACATTTGCCAAGAAACCCTATATTTCCTCTGTAACCTACAGCTTTATAGTCCACGTAAGGGTTATAATACTTCTGTGTATTGATGACTGCACACTCAACAACATACTGTTCTACTGCTATTTAACTTTATATATTTATCATCTTTTTAACTGGATATAGATGCCTAAAAATAGAGTTTTACTTCTTTGAATCGCCAAATTAGTAAATAAGTACTTTAAAAAAATTACCTTTGCATTAATGGAAAGAAACAGTGCAATTCCAGATTTGTCCAAATGTGGACTTTTGGTTTCAGTCATGACAGTAACAATTATTGAACTTGCCCCATTGCCATACTCAAATGTAAAGCTATACAAAACACTTGAAGCAATAATTTAAGACCCTGGACAAGAGACAGTATAAAGCTGTATACCGTAAGAGAATGGAAATACTTGAGGTGTGTTCCAAATTCACTTTTTGACTGAGGGCACGTTCCAAACTATGACACAAGGGCGCAGAGCCCAAATAGAGAGCAGCAATCTCACAGGGGAGAGTATCAGAAAGGAGAGATACACAGAGAAAGAGGCTCGTAAATCTCCATAGGGGTCACTTCTGGGCATTGGCCAAATATGAAACTGTGCTAGTGCAGGACAAGATTCTGCAAAGCCTGCTAGAAAATAGCTGCTGGGGATCCAAATCCAGGGACAAGGGGGAACAATGATAAGCTGAATTGAGATTCCAGAAGTTCCTGGAACTTCTGAGAGACACTGAAGTTCTAATCATCTAGGGTGAAGAGACATCACTTAACAATCCTAACATTCAGTTGTGACCTCAGAAGACCATGCAATGGGAGTAAAGGATATACCCTAGAATAAGGGCTACTCTAAACTCTTCTTAATAAAACCAGGTGATCCACCAATAAATTTATTGCCCGTTACAACAAAACTCAACAGTCTTTAACAGAAAACAAAGGTCCATACTCTCTACAATGGGGTATTCACAATGTACAACAAAAAGTGACAAAACATGCAAAGAAGTAAGAAAATATGACTCAAAAGAAAAAATATGACACAAATGATGAAATTAGCAGCCAATGCCTTTAAAACTGCCAATAGTAATATGTTCAAGAATGTAAAAGGAATATGGATATAATGGATAAACAGATAGAAGATCTCAGCAGAGAAATGAAAACTATTAAAAAAGAAAAATAACCAATGGAAAATTCTAGACTAAAATGAAATTTCACTAGGTGTACTTATTAACATATTGAGCAATGTAGAAGAAAGGATCAATAAACTTGAATAATGGCCAATAAAAACTATTCAAGTGAAGCACAGAGAAAAAAGGCAGAAAGAAATTAAGACACCTTCAGTGACTTATGAGACAACATGAAGTGGTCTGACATATGTATAATTTAGAATCCCAGAAAGAGAGAGAAGAGAGAAAAAATATTTGAAGAAATAATGGTGGAGAATTTTCCAAACTTGATTAAAAAAAAAAAAAATCAGCCAATGACCCAAGAATCTCAAAGAACCCCATGTTGGATAAACACAAATAAAACCACAGTTAGTCATATTACAGCCATACTGTGAAAAACTAATGATAAGAAAAAAAAAAATCCTAAAAGCATCCAGGGACAAGGGGAAACAATGACAAGTATGATGGCTGACTTCTCATCAGAAACAATGATGAAAGTGCTGAAAGGAAAAAACCGAATCAGTGAACAATTCTATATTCAGCAAAAATATCCTTTAAAAATAAAAAGCGAAACTGACATTTTTCAAATAGACAAGAGCTGAGAGAATGTGTAGTCAGCAGGTCTGCTAAAAGATATGTTAAAGAAAGTTCTCCATGCTGAAGGGAAATGGTACTAGATAGAAACTTGGACCTACATGAAAGAATAAGAAACACCAGAGGTGATGAATATGTGGGTAACTATAAGACTTTTTTCTTGTTTGTTATTCAAGAGAAACATTACAATAAATTTTGGGGTTTATAACCTATGCAGAAGTAAACTGTATAACAATAACAACACAGAGGAAGGGAAGAGGACAAATGGAAGTAAAACACTATCAAATTCTTACATTATATATGACATGTTACGGTATTAATTCATGGTAGACTCAAGGATGCATATTATAATCCCTAAAGCAACCACTTAAAAAAATAGCTGATGAAGGACATAAAGTGGAACTTAAAAAGTAAACTTGGCTTATTCAAAAGATGGCAGGAAAGGAGGAAAAAATGAATAAAGAACAGAGGGCACAAATGGATAACAATTACCAAGATAGTAGGCTTAAACCCAACCATATCAATAATTACATTAAATAGACTAAAGTCACCCATTAAAAAGTAGAGATGGTCAGACTGGACACAAAAGCAAGACTCAGGTATATGCTTTTCATAAGAATTACACTTTAATATTAAAGACTGAGATAGTCTGAAAGTATAAAGATGGAAAGTTATACCAGTTACACCATGGAAATACTAAATATAAGAAAGCAGGCTATACTAAAATATCATATACAGTAGACTTCAAGAGAAGAACGATTACCAGGGACAAAGAGGAACATTTCATAAGAATGAAGGGTCAAATCATCATGGAGAAATAATGATCATAATGTGTAGGTACATATTAACAGAGCTTCAAGATGCATGAAGTAAAAAGTGGCAGAACTAAAGGAAGTAGAAATATCCACAATTATAGTTAAGATTTTTAACTCTTCTCTCCATAATTGATAAAAGCAAATCAAGAGAACATCAGTAATTTTCATAGAAAATTATGAACAATACCATCAACCAAATTAACCTAAGTGCATATACAGAACATTCCACCAATGACTGCAGACTACTCATTCTTTTCAAATGCACATGGAACATTCACCAAGATAGACTATATGTTGGACCACAAAACAAGTCTCAATAAATTTCAAAGAAGTGAAAACATATAAAATGTATTATCCAAACACAATGAAATTAAAAACCAAGACTAGAAAGATACCTAGAAAATCCTCAAACATATATGATTAAGTCAGGTATTAAACTGAGTGTGTGCCTCTTAGAATCAATAAACGTAGTAAATATAACTTCATTACCCTGTATGAAAGAAGCATCTAAATTCTTGCTGTATCTTGTCCATTGTAACCATGGGGGACAAGGATTTTTTAAGAGAAGTGATTAGAATGCATTCTAATGCTTTCTATAAGAAACAAATCTTTGCCTATGGTGTCTTCTTAATCACAGATGACGGAAATTTATAGGATCAAAAAATGTTTTGGACATTTTCTAATCATATTATAATTGTCATGTACATCAAATGGCAGATTCCATTCTAAGTAACATTTCTTTTTTTTCTTTTTAATATTTCCCCATCTATTTGCTTTTTTTAAAAATTAATTAATTTATTTTTATTTATTTTTGGCTGTGTTGGGTCTTCATTTCTGTGAGAGGGCTTTCTCTAGTTGCGGCAAGCGGGGGCCACTCTTCATCGCGGTGCACGGGCCTCTCACTATCGTGGCCTCTCTTGTTGCGGAGCACAGGCTCCAGACGCGCAGGCTCAGTAGTTGTGGCTCACAGGCCTAGTTGCTCCGCGGCATGTGGGATCTTCCCAGACCAGGGCTCGAACCCGTGTCCCTTGCATTAGCAGGCAGATTCTCAACCACTGTGCCACCAGGGAGGCCCAGTAACATTTCTTTTTGTTTACACTATAGTAGGATAATATCTGGTGAATATAAATTTGTATAGCTAGAGAAGTTCTCTAAAGATTTATAGTAAATTAGCTAAACCCTTACATGTTAGAACTGATGTCACTTGTGGGAGATTGCTGCCTTCCATTTCCATATAAAAACCAATTCAATACACCTACTCAAAGTTTGAGGTCTTTCACTAAGGTGGCATTTAAAAGGGATTTGACTTACTGGACCTTGTTCTGAACTTTTTGCTTCCACATTTCTACTTCTACAGATTTCTTCCTCCCTAAAACTAGAGTACGATGGTGGGGGAGGATGTATGAATAGTCACAGCACAGAGGCTTTTTAGGGCAGTTAAATATACTCTTGTATGATAACCATAACGATGGATACATGTAATTATACATTTGTCTAAACCCACAGAATGCACACCACCAAGAATGAACTGCAGTGTAAACTCTGGATTTTGGGTGATTATGATGTGTCAATGTCGGTTCATCCACTGCAACAAACACACTGTTGTGGTCGGGGAACACTGATAACGGGGGAGACTATGCATGTGTGGGGCAGGGAGTATACGGTAAATCTCTGTACTTTCCCCTCAATTTTGCTGTGAACCTTAAACTGCTCTAAAACAATAAAGTCATAATAAAAAAATAGAGTATGACCAAATTTTAATTTCATGTCTGACCTTTGTCTTCAGGACCAATTTGGAGTATCTGTATTTTCAGATTGAGGAGGAGGAGACCTTGTGGATTATGAATTAGAGATTAATATTCCTTTTTTTTTTTTTTTTTGGCCGTGCTGCGTGGCACGCAGGATCTTAGTTCCCCCACCAGGGATCGAACCCGTGCCCCTTGCAATGGAAGCACAGAGCCCTAACTACTGGACAGCCAGGGATTTCCCAAGAGATTAATATTCTTTTGATCAAACATAGAGAAACTGATCACATTCTCTTAAATTTGAATATGATGACTTTAGTATGGATTTTCATTTTTACTAATTCTACAATATCAATAAAAATATATCCTTTATGTCTTAAGAGAAAAAGATTCATCATGTGGACCAGCAATACTTGGTTCTATGTATGTGGTGACAACTGGCCTGGAGGGAGAAAATGGTTTCCTTGAAGAAAGAATCACAACCACCTTCCGATTACACACACACATAAATAATAATCTGCAAGCATCAAAATTAGGCCTTATACAGAGGACCGTTCAGTCCTTAATCTAGATATGAAGGCCTTTTCACAATGACCACGCCTATAGGTAAACCCTTCAATATACGCAGATGTCAATGTATTGGGTTGGCCAAAAAGTGCCTTCGGTTTTTAAGTAAAAACAAAAGACACATTTTTCATTTGCACCAAGAACTTTACCGAACAATGTATTCACCCTTTTGTTCCACTATCTTCTGCCATTTTTCAGGCAGCTTCTTAATTCCATCTTCCCAAAACTTTTTCTCTTTTTGAGCAAAGAACTGTTCCAGTGCCTTTTACAGTCTTCCAGGGAATTGAAATTTTTTCCATTAAGAGAATTTTGTAAAGACCGAAATAAATGGAAATCCGAAGGTGTAATGTCTGGTGAATACGACAGATGAATCAGAACTTCCCAGCCAAGCTGTAACAGTTTTTGCCTGGTCATCAAAGAAACATGCAGTCTTGCGTTATCCTGATGGAAGATTATGTGTTTTCTGTTGACTAATTCCAGATGCTTTTTGTCAAGTGCTGCTTTCAGTTGGTCTAACTGGGTGCAGTACTTGTTGGAATTAATCGTTTGGTTTTCCAGAAGGAGCTCATAATAGAGGACTCCCTTCCAATCCCACCATATACACAACATCACCTTCTCTGGATGAAGACCTGCCTTTGGTGTGGATGGTGGTGGTTCATTTCACTTGCCCCACGATCTCTTCTGTTCCACATTGTTGTACAGTATCCACTTTTCATCACCCGTCACAATTTGTTTTAAAAATGGAACGTTTTCATTACATTTAAGAAGAGAATCGCATGCGGAAATATGGTCAAGAAGGTTTTTTTCCTCTTAACTTACGTGGAACCCAAACATCAAAGCGATTAACATAACCAAGCTGGTGCAAATGATTTTCAACACTTGATTTGGATATTGTGAGTGTGTCGGCTATCTTCCGCGTGGTATAACGTTGATTGTTCTCAATTAATGTCTTGATTTGATCGCTATCAACTTCAACTGGTCTACCCGACCACAGAGCATGGTCCAGCAAGAAATCTCCAGCACGAAACTTCGCAAACCACTTTTGACATGTTCGATCAGTCACAGCACCTTGTCCATATACTGCACAAATCTTTTTTTGTTTCAATTGCCTTTTTACCTTTCTTGAAATAATAAAGCATAATAGGCCGAAAATGTTCCTTTTTTCTTTCCATCTTCAATATTAAAAGGGCTACACAAAAATTCACCAATTTTGGGCTTCCCTGGAGGCGCAGTGGTTAAGAATCCGCCTGCCAATGCAGGGGACACGGGTTCGATCCCTGGTCCAGGAAGGTCCCACATGCCACGAAGCAACTAAGCCTGTGCGCCACAACTGCTGAGCCTGTGTTCTAGAGCCTGTGCTCCACAACAAGGGAGGCCACCACAATGAGAAGACCGCGCACAGCAACGAAGACCCAATGCAGCCAAAAATAAATAAATAAATTTATATAAAAAAAAAATTCACCAATTTTGATGTCTTTTTTTACATGCACGCTGATATGACAGCTGTCACATACAATCTAACAAAATTGTTTCAAATGAAGCTAAAGACAACTAAGTGCTACTAGAGCCATCTTACAGAAAAAAACGAATGAAACTTTTGGCCAACCCAAAATAAAGTGAGCAGGAAAAAAGGTGAACCACCCTCTCTTCTATGTCTGATAAGGTCTGATGCGAATACTTCTTTCTCCCATGTCTCTTTGTCACTGATCTTAACCGCTCGGCAATAAACAAAATATCTACTCAAACTCATAAATGACAAATTAATGTAAAAATGTGATTTTTAAAATATTTTCACTTACATATTTTGTTCCGTGAGGAAAATCTGAAATAAGCTGCCCTTAGGGCTTTTAACAATAGGAGAGTTAGTTCCTACTTGTGTAAAGCTCATTATTAGCACCTTGAAGTAATGAATTCATTCAGTCAACTCTTGATTGTTATGCGGACGAATATGAGTCACAGAATCAACATTTACGTAATCCAAAAGTCATTAGTGAAACCTTTTAAATGAGACCGAAGTGTAGGAATCTTGACTAAGAAGGGGCAGAAAGGGGGCTTTTGGTGTGCTGGTTACATACTATTTAATGTTAAGTGTGTTCACTTTGAGATAATTCATTAAAGCCGTAATCTTAACGATTTGTGTCCTTTTTTGGTTATGTGATTCTTCAATTTTAAAAAGGCTAATATAAAAAGAAAAAATTTTAAACTGAAAACACTAAATGATCTAATAAGCTCCATGAAATTCTGGATTTCTGTCTCGTTCAGCACTGTATTCCCAGTGCCTAGAACCTGGCACATAGGAAGGACTCAACATATATTCAAATAAATTAACGGTTCAAAAAAAAAATCCTACTATGCAAAAGTAGAAGAGCTTATATAAAGAGCAAAGTTTCCCCACACCACCTCCCAACTCCAATCCTGCTTTTCCGAGTGATCAACTTTTTAACACTCTTAACTTTCTCTTTTTGGTTTTCCTGGGGGTTCTTTTCATATCCCTAAATACTATGTTTATATCTTTTTTTCCTAATTGATCAATTTTAGACATTGTGTTCTTGCTATGACAGATGAGGATTCAGGTCATACCACTACCACTTCCCTATCTTCTTCCTCCAAATATAGTTATAATTAGTGAGACCTTGAAGCAATTTACAATCAAAATACTGAATTTTATATTCAATTTCTATATCATGTGTGCCTTAAATTGCTTTGGAGATATGAACATGAGTTCATAGTAGAGAATAATTAATAATGAAAACATGCAACCCCAGAAACACCTGGATGTCAGAAAGAAGTTAGACTGGGACTATAAATGATATATAAATGATAACTCATAATTCAAAAATGGACAGTTCCTCATATTATCATATTGATAATCAAGAACTGTCTTTGTACTTTCTTACACGAATTTTCCTTAAGTTGACCTATCTGAATATGGCAAGACAATCTGAAGTCTTCCAAATAACACTATTATGTCAAAGAAACAAATAATTTTAGAGGGAGAAGCTCATTTAGTCTGTCTCATTTTTTTTTTTAAGAGAGAAAATGAGACCCAGAGAAGTTAATTAACTTGCCCAGAGTCACACAACTTAATCAAGAGCAGTCTATCAATATTTTGTCGAGTTATTTACTTATTCATTTGGCAAACTTACTGGGTGCTGTGCTGATAAAAAGTAAGATAAAATCCCTTCCCTCAAGGTATTTTCTGTCTAGAAAGCATAAGAAGTCAAGAGCCCATGAACTGGGAGCACATAAATCTTTATGGGGAGGTCAGGAGAATGGGTAGAGGAGGGACAGAGACATGGCGATGTGCACACCATGCCTGAAGGTTGAGTAGTCAGCACAACGGCTAGGAAGGAGAGCGCACTCCTCACACAGGGAATGCAGATGCAGAGGCATTCAAAGTGAGAAAATATGGCAGATAGGAACTGAAAATTGATATGGATGACTTGAGAAATAGGGGATGGGTGAGGAGCAAGGGTGGGAGGTGAGGTGTGCAGGAATCAGCTTGCAAAGACAATGGAGACATTTCAGAAATATAAAGATCGTGATATGATCAGATCTGCACTTTAGAAAGCTGACTTTTATGCTGGAATGAAGGATGGAACAGAAGCAGGAGATTATGCATCAGGAGCGAATGAAAAAAATGAAAGCTAGAAATTCAATGAGGAAGGGATGAATTCTGGAGATGAGAGGAGGCTGAATTGATAGAATTTGGTGATGGATTGGAGGAGATAAGTGAGTATGCATGAAGAATGGGTTTCTAGATTTCTGGCATGGGAAACCTACTGAATGGACCACAGTGGGCTAACAACTGTATCCCCTAAATGTGCTGGGAGGAGCAATTTGGTGGGTGGGAATGATGATAAATTTGATATTGGCATACTGACGGGGATATCCATGTAATGATACTTAAGCGCCTCAGCAATAAAATTACTGTTTTCTGTGGCTTGCCTTGAATGAATGGACTCCTTCAGTTTAACACATATTTAGTACGTACAGCAAAACTGCCCCCCCCCCTCCCCAGTCACCCATCTATTTTAACTTGGACTAATTCCTATTTGGCTATTATGTTAGACTTTTCAAGAGAAACAGGATACTCTCACTGTCCATCATAAAAAAGCACTTCAAACTAAATGACTGATAAGGCAATGTTTTAAAATAGGAAGTATTAAAATCTTCCAAGGTGTGCTTGTTAAATTTAGTTAAATGTCTAAAACAGGAAACTGGGTAAACACATGGAGAAACCATAAAGACATTATATCCAATAAATGCTATGATATAGCAAGAGAGCAAGGAAGTGCATTTAACTGTTATCAGATACCATGCTTTTGATTTTATAATTTCCCAAGTGTATTGAGGTCTGCTTAACACAACTGACTTAAGAATGTGGGGGAAATGACTATTGATTTCAATTAATCAAAAGTAGGATAAGCCACAGTGAAATGTCTACAAAACAGTTCTATTCAAGGACAACCTCTCACTCCTTTCATTATGACCCTCCTCTTCTCATCCATGATATACAGAATTTATCCTTTTCTCTGGAATTCGGATTCACTTTCTAGATTATTTTTCTTTTCCACATTTAAGTCAAAAATAAAGTTCAAGATCTGATTTTATAGAGGACTCTCCCCTAAAACTTTATCTATGCTTTCATTATCCTTTGTTTTGGCCAAAGTTTTCAACATTAAATTTAACTTTTATTTTTTACCTTCATGTTTCTTCCTTTCTACTTTAAATGTCCTCTATATGAACAGAGGGAATTCATACTCCTTCCATCCTTCCACATTGTCTTTAACTTTATAAATCATACAGGTGCTTATATTATTCAGAGAGCATTATAGTAGATGCTGTAAATTTTTAGGGATTCTTTTCCTCTGACCTCACAACCACACCTAGGCCCCATTTAAAAGAAAAATACACTTTATATATAAATCAAGTCTTAATGATCAAACACCAACAAATGGTTATATCTTAGAAAACAAACCTATACCTAAGTTAAGAACTGGTAGATAAAGAAGTTCTTCAAACATCAATAAAACATAAGTCAGGGATTCATGTTAAAACACTAAAAAAAAAAAAAGTCATTCTCTCCATTCCTAAAATTCTTGTCGTGGAAGGCATATTTTCTAAGACAATTAAGCAATTTACTTTCACTATTTAAATGACTTGTAGGCTTGAACCCAGAACCGATGAATAGGTAGATTGATTAGGGAATTTGTCATCACTTTTAATTTTTCTTTTTTCAAGCTTAATATTATTAGAATTGATTTCTGGAGATAAAAATGAAGGATACGTATGCCCTGACACTGAAATATACTGTGATATATTTAGTAAAACCACACAATAAATAATAATGAATAATAAAAATGATAAATAATTTTGTAAAATAACTGCTATTTTGACAAACAAAATTCATTATAGCAATCAAGTTATTTAATGTTAATTAAGCTCTCTCTATAGAGGTGTGCTTAACTTTATGTAGCTTTTGTATTTTTTTAGTTCAAGTTAGCAAAAAAAGAAAATCTCATGTACAAATGCTGGTGAGCCTCATATATCAGAAGGCTTAAATCTAAGAAAAATCCAAAGCTTTATTTTCCAGTATGAAATGTTTGAATGGTCCATACATTTTTTGACTCACACAGTGACGACTGGGGCAACATTAGAGCTCTGTGTTTTTGTTTATGCCCAGAAGCTGTAGACGGAGCTGATTATGTAATGGAACACAGCAAAATTTATCGTTCTCTCCAAATCTTCTCACAGGGAAGCTATACGCAGAGTACTTGGATTATTTTATCATTCTAACTAACAAACACTGCTGCTATTCACTTTTCAGGGTACTTTTCAACAATGACAGCTTTACAATGTACCTGTTATATAAGTAAACATTTATTTTCTTCCTCAGTTTGTTGGCAACAACAAAAATGATTATACATATATGTATTTGTAAACAACTTTTTAAATTAATTTTTAAAACTTGAATGTGTGTTTGTTAAGTGATTTGAAGAGAGGTCAGGGTCAGAATCAGAATTAATTTAGTCCAAAGCTGAGTGGACTGAAGTTAGGAGTTTTCAGTAAAATGGTTCTGACCCTCCCTGAGGGTATGACACCAGGCCTGGGAGTGTTGGCATTGTACCCTTTTCTAGTGTGGATGGTATATTTCATTTCATAAATTGTGTCCACAGAGAATAAATGGTTAGATTCAGAGTTCCAAGGAAAATTTTCTGAAAAATGCTACAAGTAAGAAATAACGAACAAAACCCTCCTGTGATGAGGCCCCAGGTTTTATAGTGTTGCAAAATCATTAAAGTATGAAAGTGGAAAGTATAGTAAACCTTGTGGACTGCCTGCTGGTTCCTGAGGTTTTCCAGCTATAACCTTTTCCCCCCAGTTTTTTATAGGTCATAAGTATTTTATTCCGGATGTCGTAAAATATTTTGTTTTTACTTTTTGATTGATTAATTTAGATAGGCTTTAACAATCTTTGGATTACAAAGCAGTGCTTGCAGCATCAGTCAGCCTCCATCAGTCAGAATTTTTTTCACAGCTTAAAGAAATCATCTATAGATTAAATTCATTAATATCTGTCAAAAGTATGGGTCAGAATAAAAGCTGGTTATAAGATTTTTGGCCTAATGGTGAAATGTAAATGAACAGTAATAAGCTAATTTGTAATAGGGAATTAAGCCACCCGTTTCATTATTCTAATTTCAAAAACAGGCAACAAATTAAAGCAGATGAAACTTGTACTACTGATAATTAAATCTATTACTGCAAAAATATAAAAGAATAACAATGAATTGATTTCTTTTTAAATTTTAAAATACGATGATAAAATTTTTAAATACAATGATATTTTTAAGATTAATATTGTAAATTTAACAAATATTTTCATCCATGATCTACACTCTTGAAGAGTCTATACTCTTTAACAAATCACACTTTATATCACTTTTGTGTAAAACTGTTAGGGTTTAAATATTTTTATAGTGAAGCAATGAGATTTCACTTCACAACTTATTTTCTAAACTATTAGCTGATATTCAAGGGTAGGTCTACCAGCCTCACCTGAAAATATGAAAGCATATTAATTTGCACCCAGGAACCCTCTCTAAAACAACAGAGACCAAAGGTATGAAACAAAGTCATCATTGAGAAAAGAATGCTACTTTTCTTCATCTAACAGTGAAGCGCTGGATACTCATTAATGAAATATTGCAAAGATAAGTGTCTTGGTAATATTACCCTAACTATTAACTCTACCAGATTATCTGGTTGCAAATATTAATCTTTTTTGATTAAAAAAAAAAAATGTTCAAGGAGCCAAACTGACTTGCTAAACTATGTCACAAGTCCCAACTTTCCTCTCTGAAGATGAATGAATGCCTCCATCTTTAAAACCCTTAAGTCTCCTAAGCAGTGACAGGGTCAACTCAAAGGGGTATGTATGCTTCTGATGATTTACCTGCTCACCTCCAAGAACACTGTAGGAGAACTCAGTATTTATGGGAGATACAAGAGAGCAAATGAGAAGTCATTCTCAGAAAGCAGGGTCAATTGCTTCAGTATGGTTTGCTGGTCACCAAGAAGCAGTTGTCAATTAACTCTGATCAGACATAAATGTACATGTAGGAGCAGCACATTTAAAAGTGTCCCCCAGCACAAAAATTCTGTTCCTTCTCCTCCTTCTCTTCTTAAAACATAAAACAATCATGCCACCTTGTATGATTCACATTATAAACAGAAAACCAATCAGCCAAATGAAACAACCTTCCTACTAAAAGTAAGGGAAATTAATGAGAAATTTTGCATAGCCATTGATTCTTATATATCCACTCCTGTTAATGTGATTGCTGTTCAATCTGTAGACTAGAAGAGCATAACCTGAATATCTATTCTTATTGCTTAAACTACTCTGCATTTCCAGATACATTTTCTGCTGCAGTCATTTCTATGCTCAGAACAGCACTTCTAATAGGTTCTGAAAAAGAAAAAGATATTTTGACTACTTTATCAAAAATCTATATAGAAACTCAGATATCATTTTTTAAATTTATTGTTTTAAAATGTCAACTACTGTTCTTACTTCTCCCAAGTTCAAACTAATTGAAGGTTATGAAGTAACCACTTCCCCCAGAAGCCAGAACTTTCACCTCTTCTGAACAGGGGAATACCTCTCATAAATTAGGTAAAAAATAAGGGCTTGCTGATTGAATGATAGTCCAAGATTCCTGTGGCTGCCAATTCCTTATAAAGACCTTCCATCTACCACAGTGAGCAATCCCTGAAAGTCCAGGTAGTAACTTACTTCATCAGTTATCTGGGAGTCTGAAAGCAGTGGTAAACACAGCCTGCATAAATATTAGTTTCTCAACTAGAGTCAATTTGTTCCAAGGAACATGACAAGAGAAATGTGAGGACGGTGATCACTAAATCTAAAATTCTGTCTATTTCAGACTAATTGAGCTTTTACCAAGTGCAACTCAGTCATTACAGATGATCTTGTTTAAAAGGTAGAAGTAAGAAGGAAGTGCAAAGATCAAAGGAGTGCTTACAAAGGGGAACAACTATTTTTGTACCTATACTCCAGTATTTACTAACGGGGTTTGAAAAACGGGCGTTTATTCAGCCCACGTGAATGCCAACTGCAGAACACAAGATAAAATTGAAAGTTCAAAACAAACAGATTTTCAAATCACCACCAATCCCTAATTGGATTATATAGAACTTTCTTTAAAAAGTCTTTCAAACAAGGTTAGAAGTGGTTTTCTATTCACGGCAAGCAGTATTTCAGTCCAGTAGGCTGTGGCCCAGGAAGACATTTTATCTAAATAAGCTCCAGAGGACTTTGAGGAGTTGCAGGTATCAATGTGGATGAGTAAGTTCAGGAGATCTCATATTTCCATTTATCATATATGTTCTTCTCACTTTAGCAATTTAATTACATGATAAATCAATCTCTTTTTATTTCCTGTCTTCTCAAGTTCAGAAGCTCAAAAAAATACTCTGCTTTAAGTTATTTACATAACTTCTTTAGTGCATCAAACAGTAAAAGGATTCATCTCTAGAAAGCACAATATTAAAATCAGGAAAACAGCATGCTTCAGCTGAGGGCTTTATTTTAATCAAATTCCCAGTTAAAGTTTTAGCAACAGGAATGCAACTTAAACTACTCAGGAATATTCAATTGAGGCATTCTGTTAGAAAAATAAGCACTGAACATCTTGATCCTAAGCTTTAGTGTTTACCAAAGATCACCAGTCTGCAGAAGAACATTTCTATGCCACAGCCATTAAATGTTTTAGTAATACCACAGTCATTTTCTCAGATTATGGGCTTTATAACAAAATCTTTAAGTTAAATATAGTTATTTAGTTACCTGCAATGCTGAAAAACCCTACTTAGCAAAGTCCATGAAAACCTCTTAAATCTTGATAATCAAAGCCAAGCAACCAACCAATCTTCGTACAAATTTCCTAATTTACTACGGTAAATTAATGAGAAATTTTATGTAGCCATTGATTCTTACATACCACTCCTGATAATGTCATTCCTGTTCAACCTACACACCAGAAGAGCATAATCTGAATATTTACTCTATTGGTTAAACTACCCTGCATTTCCAGATACACTTTCTACTGCAGTCATCTTTCTGCTCAGAACAGCACGTCTACCAACAAGTTCTGAAGAAGCAAAAGATGATATTTTGACTACTTTATCAAAAATGTATATGGAAGCTCAGATATTTTTTAAATTTATTATTTTAAAATGTCACGATAAGCTTTGTTTACATCATTTTTGTTTTAGAGGTCATGCACAACACATGGTACCGTTGTCCAAGTGTTTTACATAATCAGGGTGTCTAAAAAGTGTTCTAAGTGGGTAATTTCGCTCTCAAATGCCCGGCCCTGTAGGATCAGTACCAGGCCCTCCTTATCTTTTGAAAACTAAGGTACAGGTCCTATGGTAGGTGAGCATATCCTGTCCTGGTTGGTTGGAGAGAGAGAGAGAGAGAGTGTGTGTGTGTGTGTGTGTGTGTGTGTGTTGGGGTGTGTGTGTGTGTGTGTGAAGTGGGGGGCTTCTTTTGGAGGTAGGAGACCAGGAATAAGGCTGTCCGGTTCAATCTTGGGGAGCTGGGGAGGGCTTTCCCAGCCCAGAGGACTGACATGCACTTCTGCTTTCATTTCGTGGAACGCCCTTAGGTGAAATCTGCTTCTGCACTGCACCAACCACCTTCCCCTCACTCCTCCGCGCCCAAGCGCCACTCAGCCCTCAAGCCCCGAGCCCCCGGCAGGGGGAGGGGAGGTGGGGTTAAAAAAAGTTTGCGCGAGTTCCCCTCCGCTCCGCGTTCCCGCCCGGCGGAGGGACTGGGGAGAAAGAACGGCCCGGGCGAGCAGCCGCGGCCCTCCGGCCGACCGGCCCGTGCTTAGTGCGGAGGTGCCTTTCCCCCCTCGCTCAGAGCCCATGCGTCCCTCCACTACTGTCAACCTCCTCCTCCGGTCTAGCCGAGCGGTTAGCGCAGGAATGAGGAAGTCCGAGCGGGGCCGGACGGGGTGCGGGGCGGGTGGGTGGCGGGAGTCGGGCCGCACGTCGCCGGCGCGGCCCCCGCTTGCCCGAGTCTGGCTTACCCCGCTGGCGGGTCCGCGCTCGGCCTCCCTGCGCCTGTGGCTCCCGCTCCGGGGCGGCGCGGGCCTGGGGTCCGGGGAAGGAAGAGGCGGCGGCCGGCCGGAGCCGGAGCGGGTCGGCTCGGGTCCGGGCGGGCGCGCGGTCTCGCCGGGCCAGTCAGCGCCGCGCCATGGCCGCAGCGCGGGCGGAGGGAACGCCGGGCGCGCGGCTGCGGGACCGCGGCGTCGCCGCCTTCCCGGCCGCGGCGGCTCCGGCCTGGGCTGCCCCGGGCTCTCGAGTGAGGCTGGCGGCGGGACGCTGGCCGAGGGCAGCGGCGAGAGGCCCGACCGACGGGAAGGGCAGGGGAAGCTGTCGGCGCGTCGCCGGGCCGCTCCGGTGGCGAAACCTCCTCTTCCTGCCCCGGCTCGCTGGTGCACTTCTCTCTCTTTCTCTCTCGCTCACTCTCTCACTTCCTGGCTGGAAATTCCCACTGACGTCGAGAGAGAAGACAGACAGACGGACACACGCGCACACGCAGCGGGGGCGGGAGGTGGGGTCGCCGCCGGGGGTGGGGGAAGCCCGCACTCCTGCGGGGGGGGGCCTTGCGCCCCCGGCCCGGCCTCGCCGGCCCGCTCCGCACACGCCCCTCGGAGCCGCTGCGGGGCGCAGGCGAGGGGCGCGCGTTCGGCGCCCTGGACGCCGGCGTCCCCCCGCCGCCGCTCCGGGAGCCCCGAGGGCAGCGGCGGACGGGGACGCCCCCTGGAAGCGCCCGCGGGGCCGACTCTTGCTGGGAAGCGGGCGGCGCGCAGGCGTCGGCCGTGCGGCTGTGAGAGTCAGCCAGTCCAGAGCCCCGAAGGACAGGCCCAGGCATCCAGAGGGGATGATGGCTCGGCATGGAGCCAGGCATGCTGTGTATAAAAATAAGTTTCATCTGTATATTCCATTTAAGTGCTCTCAGTTACTCTCAGATCTCTTTACAGATTAAACTGGAATGTCTATAGCATAACTGACTTCTGTCCAGGGAAGTCTGAACGTCTACCGGTTTGGGGTGAGGTCTCGAATCTCCTGGTTTTGACAGTTCTTCAGAATTTTCATTTACAGGGCATTGTCAGGCCTTTATGAGAATTACTGTGGGTGGAATTAGAGAGATGCTGGTAGCAATGGTTTTGGTTCACAGCTCATAAAGAAACACTGATCCGGCAGGTGGGAATTTGTTTTCTTCTGGAGAGACCGCTGCTAGAACCCGCAGACGGGCCTCCCGGTGATCACCGTTCACTAGCATTTGAGCTTCTTTACGTGCCAGGCACTGTGCTAGGCGGGGCAGGGAATACCTTAGGGTAGATTAGTTCCCCAAACAAGAAACCAGAGCTGAAATAGATATTTTAGTGCTAATTATCTCACTACTGAATTCAGTGATAACTGTGTAAATTGAACTTTAAAACATCAGGAATCACTGATTCACCAGGCAGGGTTGCTATGGCATTAGACTGCCCATAGCAATATTCCCTTCGTGCCCACTCCTTGCCATGCCCCCTCCCTCCTCGGGTTATAAGAATCTTCTTGGTGGAGTGTTCAGCAGAGGAGTCGAGATCCATTTGTTTGGGTCTGGGGTGAATCTCTGCAGTGACCTTGGGACCAACGAACAATCTTCCTTCAAGCCATTTCATTTAGCTCCCAGGGGCCGGTTGAACAGCTGGAATTCAGGGGATTTACAAAGACTAAAGACAATGACTTTTTAGAAACCCTGTGTTATTATTTATGGGACATTATTAGAAATTGTGCCAATATTGTGTTTTTAGTAGATTAATATATAGTTTATAAAAAGTGATTTCTGCCTCTGTCATGAAACAACAAAGTGTTAGGGGAATAGTTTTCTTTTTCCTTATGGGGTAGGTGTGAATATTCACACAGTTCATTCTGCATGGGGTGGTAGCCCATTGCTGAAAGAATCAATAGACAGTATTGTTAGAAGAGAAGAGTCAGTGTGACATATTATGGGAACAAAAATTAAAGTGTTAATTACTTAAAAGGATTAAATTTCAAATTCAAACTTATCCCGTACATTGAACTTAAAATTGAGGTGGGCGGAGGGGTTGGTCTATTAAGCAGGTGTTTTAGTTTTCTAGGGCTGCTGCTAGAAATTACCACAAACTGGGTGGCTTAAAACAACCGGAATTTATTCTCTTACAGTTCTGGAGGCCAGAAGTCAGAGATCA
Source organism: Balaenoptera musculus (assembly GCF_009873245.2). Lineage (NCBI taxonomy): Eukaryota > Metazoa > Chordata > Mammalia > Artiodactyla > Balaenopteridae > Balaenoptera > Balaenoptera musculus. The sequence goes on along the minus strand of NC_045789.1, from coordinate 22,119,657 downwards.
AGTTGTTGGCAGGGCCATGCTCCCTCTGAGGGTTCTAGGGAAGACTCCTTCCTTGCCTCTTCCTAGCTTCTGGTGACTCCTGGCAATCCTTGGTGTTCCTTTGGTTTTTAGCTGCATCACTCCAATTTCTGCCTGTGTCTTCACATGGCCTTCCTTCCTGTGTCTCCTCTGTGTCTCTGTATCCAAATCCCCCTCTCCTTTCTCCATTTTAAAGACAGGAGTCTTTGGATTTAGAGCCCACCGTAATCCAGTATGATCTCATTTTAGCTTGACTACATCTGTAAAGAACCTATTTCCAAATAAGGTCATGTTCATAGGTATCTGGGGTAAGGACTTGAACATATCATTTTGGGGGACACAATTCAATGCACTACAGTAGACAAAACTATAAAAGCCCTCCATCTACTCTTTTTGGCTCACCAGTTATCCTTCCTGTACTCCCGCTTTGTTTCCCAATACTTCTTCTACACCCTATACATACCTGCTTTCAGGAATGTTTCTTACAAATTCACCTACCCTCAGGTGTCAGAGGGCATTTGCCACTATCAGAACACAACGGAAAAAATGCCTGTGGAATTTCAGTCATCAAGATTGTGGAAAGGGCAAGTTGTGTTGTTGTATGTGTCACTAAATCTTTGAAATCACCTGAATTTCTCTTCTCATAAAGCTGCGTATTGGAAATGTTGGCGTCCAGAGAATTGCGAGGTTGAGATCTACATAGTGTATACATCAACAATGAGACGTTATATAGTGTGTAAAGAGTATTCACAAATACAGACTTATACATCTGAGCCTTACAAACTCTAAGGCCTATCTTGGGGATAGAACAGGAGTGAACTGTATTTCTGTAAAGGGCACAACTTGCTTCAGTTCAACATGCTTAGAAACACCCAGGTCACAGCTCTTGGCTCTGGGAGCCAAGATGAAATGGAAAGACTTCACTAGACTTGAAATCATACTTGACTTAGAGTCCTGGCTTTGCCTTGAATTATCTGTGTAACTTTTGCCAAGTTTATATGAATTTCAGTTTTGTCACCTATACAATAAGCATAACATTATAGTGTATACTATATAATAAGCTGTATAATAGCTTTATATAATGCTTTACATTATATATGTTGTGTTGCTACGGTCTGAATGTTTGCATACCCCTCAAAGTCATATTTTTAAATCCTAATCCCCAAAGTGATGGTGTTACGAGGGTGGTCCTTTAGGAGCTGAATAGGTCATGAGGGCAGAGCCCTCATAATTTGGATAAGTGTCTTTATAAAAGAGACTCCAGAGACCTAGCTCCTCCCTTCTGCCATGTGAGGATACAACAAAAAGTCTGCAGCTGGGAAGAGGGCCCTCACCAGACCATGCTGGCACTCTGATCTCAGACTTTCAGCCTCCAGAACTGTGAGAAATAAATTTCTGTTGTTTATCCGCCACCCAGTCTGTGGTATTTTGTTATAGCAGCCCAAATTAACAAACTAAGACATGGCTATATAATATACATGTAACAACATATGTGTTGTATTATGTATATATACAATAATAACATGTATGTTACATTATGACAAGTCTACCTCACGAAGCTCTAGAGACAAAGGGGAGATAAAGAATGTAAAAGGCCTATGGAAATGTCAATAGTTATTCTAAGAAAAAGGACTTGAAATTAATTTCCTCATAGGCTTAAGTGACATAAATGCTCACACTATTGACCACTGGGGCAGACACTCATCCTCGTGGCATCTCTCCCTATTGATAGCGAAGTATTGCATTACACCTCTATTAAAGTACTTGTCATGTTCTATCTTGTGCTTGCACAGTTAGCAGGTCTTATTGGAAAAGCACTCCATTAGCCTATAAAAGTGGGTACAAAAGAAAAAGAAGATAAAGCTGGGAAGAATGACCTCTTATGTAATAGCCAGGACAAAAGTGATTTGTATAATGGATTATATCACCAAGAGTAAAACCAACAGGAGAGGGCAAAGAAATCATCTTCCTCTTAAGACTGTATAGAGAATCCAGAATTGTATTCCGTTGACAATGGAGACAAGAAATTTCAAAGAAGAACGTCACTGGTCTTAGAGATACTAGCATCTTTTCTATCAGTTCAAATGATATTTATGCACTACCATCACTGCCGTCAAAGAGTTGGCAAAACTCAAAGAAGTGCTTGTAATGATAGTGCTAGGCAGAGTACAGTAAATGCTTTCATGGAGGTATAGTCAAATACTTAGGCATAGGTAGGGAGAGATATAATGGTGCTTGCAGTATTGCCTGGTGGTTAAGCTCTCAAGCTATGGAATCAGGTGCTACCTTCAAATTTGAAGCCAGTATCTGATTGTGCCCTTTACAGAAAATAATTCACTCTTGTTCTTCCCTGAGTAGCTGTGTGACCCTAGATATAATTGTTTCAAGCCTCCTTTTTCTCACCTGTAAGATAGGATGATAATTACGCCCCACCTCATAGTGGTATTGTAAGGGTCAAATGAGATAAGGTGTGTGAAGCACTGACCGAGTTGCCAGATGCTCAGAAAACTCATATTTATGTCGGTTATTATTATTAGTACTGCTGATTCTCAGAGGAACAACTTGATGAAGATGGCCCTTAGTGGATGCCATGCATGGTGGATAAGATATGATGGTGAATTGACCAGGAGAAAGAAAACGAATGAGGGAAAGTGAGACTTAAAGACATGAGGTCTGGGTTTAAAACACAGTTTGTAACAAAAGGACTTTGGAAGTGGAATTGTATGTTGTAATAATTAACGTAAAAAAATTAGATTTTTTTCCCAGACACCCACTTGTCAACATTTTTTTTGGTCTAATATCACCTCTCTAAAGCACATTCACTGCACTTAAAATATGTTCAATACATAATAAAGAAATGTTTTAAAAGATTATTCTTTCACTTAAAATGTTATACACATTGTTTCACCAAAGAACTGGCCATAAAAATATATCCCATACACAAAGAGACTCAGGAAGAAGAAGGTGTGGGAGAGCCAGGATTTGGACCCAAGTCAACTTGACATCTGCTTTCAGGAGGCTAAGATGCAGGTAGTGGAAGGAAAGTTAAAGTTTGTGGAAGGTGAGGGTGTAGAAGTCCTGGCATCATTTATCCTTTTTTTGAGGCAGTAAAGAAAGGAATAGAGTATCTGTTTTCCTCTTTACGGGAATCACAAAGTAATAGTCTTTTGCTGCTTCTATACAATAATCATTTGGAATTTACCAACAATATAACTGGGCAAAACAAAACTTTTATGGTACAATGTACCTTAAATAAATGAACTACTCAGGCTAGAAAGAGTTGACATTTTATGTTATCTTCTCATAATCTAAGTGAAGGATGATTTGGACTCAATATAGTAGCAGTAGAATAATCATCTCTGTCATTTATCAAATACTTATTATTTGTGGCACAGTTTCCAGTGTATTTACATGATGTTTGGGATAAATAAGACTAGCAGCTATCTTCTAAAAACTTAAATCTCAGTGATTCAACACAATAAAAGTTTAAAAGTTTACTTCTCTCTCACCCAGAATTCACTGCAGAAGCTCCTGGGTGGTGGCACACAGGGGCAGCTCTCCTCCAGGTAGTAACTCAGCCATTCAGAATCCCTCCAGAATATAACTTCTCCATCATTATGTGTTGCTTCCAGTGTTGCCTCAGCAAAGGAAGGGAGAGAGCATAGGAGGTGTACGTCTTCCTTCAACTCCCTTTGATTGAAAGTGACACAACATTCCAGGCCCTGCTCAGATGCAAGGGACCCAGGAAATACAGCTTTGCTGGGTGTTTAGGAAGAAGAAATAGGTTGGGTGAGCACAAAATTAATAACTGTTACACATGTATTAACTTATTCAACTCTCAGACAATCATATAAAATAGGTTGTCATTATCCCCATTTTTACAGATGAAAAGTCAAATAATTTTCCTAAGGTTTCATAACTAGTAAATAGCAGGGGAATCAGGATCTGAACCCAGTTGATTTGCCTCCGCTGTCCATGCTCTTAATCACTACACTAAACTATTTATCGAATGTAATGAAAAGGAGAAGGATGTAAGAGATTTTAGAAGATAGGGTCAATAGGACCTGCTTACCGATAACACATGCAGTTCGAGAGAGAGGAAGAGTGAGAGAGGGCTCTGAGTTTTCTAGTCTGCGTACTTAGAATGGTAACATCATAACCGAGAAAGAATCTGTGGAAATATGATGAATTCAGTTTTCATCGTGTTAATCATGATAGGCTCAAGGAGAGCACGTGGAAGTGACTAATGTTCAGCTGGAAATTCAAGCCTGATGCTCTGAGAGACATAGGATTGGTGATCTAAATCAAGAGGTAACTGCAAAGATGCGGTGGTTGTCATGAGAGTGTTTCTAAAACATTAGTGACCAAAGAGCTGGAAGAGAAGAGAAGCAAGAACAGAAATTTGATGAGTAACTATTTCTGGAATTGGTGTGTGTGTGTGTGTGTGTGTGTGTAGCAGGGCAGGGGAGAGAAAGAGAGAGATGCTTAAAGACTGCTCAGGTGCCATTGAAGGTAGGAAGAAACGTTGGAAAACCAGAGAAGAGAAAGTTTCAAGGGTCCGAGAGTGCTCAACAGTGTCAAATACTGCAGACAGTTCCTAAAAGGTCAGGATGAGAAGAAACAGTTGAGTTGGGGAATTATGAAATCCCAAGCATGGCTTCTGGGGGATGGGTGTGCAGCTAAGGAAAGAAACCACTTTGTACTCTGTTCACCCTGCTCACTCTGTTCAGAAGAAAAGGGGACTTTACTATAAATTCTCAAAATGCCACTGATACCAGTGGCTCTGGTTACTTCATCGAGCAGTTTCAATATAATGATGGGAGCCAGGAACCACATGACAAGGGGCTGACAAGTGAGTGGGAAATGGAGACAGGAAGGCAATAAATGTAAAAGAGTTTGGAGTGAGAAGAAGGAAGGAAGGAGAGAGAAATTAGTGTCATTCTTCATTCATCTAACATTTATGGAGTTCCAGGGTTAAAGGAAGTTTGGAAGGGTTGGGAAATAGTTTAATGAGTTATAGAGTTAATAAAAGAAAGACAATTCATGAAGGAGCAAGGTGCCAGAAGAAAAGGTTAGTGGGATGTGTGGAGGTCACAGTCTAGGTGAAGGAATTGCAGGGGACAGGTCTTTCCGGGTGAGCAGTGAGGAGGAAGCAGAAAGAGAAGCTCGCAGAAAGAGGAGATTAGGCTCATCAGCTGAAATGCACACAATCAAAAATAACTGTTAGAGAATGTATTTTTTTTTGTTAGCGCTGCCATACCAAAAATACCACAGGCTGGGTTCCTTAAACAATAGAAATGAATTTTTCTCATGATTTTGGAGGCTACAAATCCAAGAATAAGGTGTCAGCTGCATTGGTTCTTTCTGAGGCCTCCCTCCTTGTTTTATAGATAACTGTCTTTTCCCTGTATCTTCACATGGGTCCCTCAGAATGTCTGTGTTCTAATCTCTCCTTTTTGTAAGGACACCAGTCATATTGGATCAGGGTCCACTCCAACGACCTCATTTTAACTTAGTTCTTGAAAGACTCTATCTCCAAACACAGTCACATTCTGAGCAACTGGAGGTTAAGACTTAAACATATAAATTGTGTGTGGGGCAGGTCAGGGGACACAATTCAGGCCACAACAGAAATATCTTCTACTGATCTGCACGAGACATGGAGTTAGAGGAACAACTCACCCCAGTTTTCCCAGTACCGTCTTGGTTTTAGCACAGAAAGCTCTTCGTCCAGGAAACCCTCAGTCCCCAGTTAACCAGGATGATTGGTCAGGCTACTTGAAGCCAACAAAATTGGTTTGAGTGAAATCAGACTGGTTGATTTGAGACAGCTGCCAATTACTTGTTTTTATGGAGGGGGTTTCTGTCTTCTGAAAGGTTCTATATCTGGCTGTCAAAGCTATTCATAAGTGATGGTCTGATACTTATATATTGATATATATATATGTCTTTATATATATAAAGATATATATATATATCTTTAATTGGATAAATGTGCCTTTGCATACATATATCCTGACAAGCTTTTACAGAAACCTGAAAGACATCATCATAATAATACCCATTATAATAGATCTCCATTCATCATATTGGCAGCAAGACTAAAAAAAAAAGTGTCAGGACTTACTGAATTGCAAATTCAAACAATGCTACTTCTCTGTTGACGATTTCACTGTTTCAACAATTTTTTAAAACTTCAGATTCAGGATGCTTTAGAATTACACTCATTTCATGTAAAGAAATTGTTTTAACAGCACTTACATAGTTTTAACAGATAACCTTTTCTGAGTGTGCGTGTGTACGCGCCCACACCCCACATGGCTGCAGGCAGATGTCATTAGATCTGCTGAAGTAGGGGAGCCCTGAAGAGAGTTTGCAGTGAGACTGTGTGAGCAACTAACCCTGGTGGTCCTGAGGCTGTAGCGCAGTGAGACCCACAGTTCTTGAGGAGAAAGGGGCTTCCCTAGACTGTGAGGCGCCAAGCCCTACTCACCTTCTCAGTGGAGTCTTTTCTGAACCCCAAATTTGCCTAAGATCCTCCTCTTATTTGCTTCTCTAGTTCCTGAGCCATTGCAATTGATTTAGCTTATTGTATTGAATTGTATGATACGAGTAAATGGTTGTTGAGTCAGTGTTTGATTAATTTTAAATTAACAAATATGTGAAAATTTCAAAATAAATAAAAAAGTAAAGTACATAAAAAGAAAAGCAACGTTGACAAATATAAGTAGTTGAACTTACTCTGTAGAGCAATCTGTGTGGACAGAAAACAGATGGCACCATCAACAGGTCATTAACAAGACTTTGATGAAGGAATTATTTTCAGGGGTGGGAGCAGAGTTAAGGGAAACCAATTAGGGATGGCAAAGCACCCTAGAGATAAGAAGAACAGGGAACCTTTACCACTCCTAGGCCTGAAAGGGCAAGGAGGGAGAACAGTGCCTGGAACCAAGGAAGAGCTTGTAGCTATAGGTGAAGTTTTAGAAAAGAGCGGGGCACTTCACTAGAGAAACGAGCCATGGACAAGTCACCACATGGCAAGAAGGGAGCCAATAGAATACATTACCGAACCTCTCCCTCCATCATGCACGTCTCCAGTGTTTCCCATTAAGAGGACCCCATTGGAAGCCAGAGGCACAAAGCAGGATGGAGAGTGGATCTGGAGGAGCAAACACAGAGTATCCAGAACAAAATGCAAATCCGAAATAACCACTATTTAAAAAGAACTGAACTGGTCAATTTCTAGTGGTACATGCAGGCTCACTGCGTAGCTAATCCACGCTGACAGGGACAGAGGCTGTAGGGCCTAAGCATGGTATAATGCCTGGAAACATCTTCATAGGATGCAAGTGCTACAGAGAACACGTTGCTCTCCTTGTCACAGAGTGTGGCCTTAAACACTCAGCCATCCAGGTCCTTTTAAAAGCCTGTTAGAAGGAAGTCGTAAACAGGGAAGAGAGTCTACCGAACAGGACATGGGTGCTATTTACTCCATTTCAAATTCTGTTCTTGGCGGAGCCGGGAGCGCTCAGGCCGCAGCCAGGAGGGCCGGCCGGCCGCGAGCACCGCGGAGACCAGGCCGAGGGGGCGGGCCCGAAGCCTCGGCCTCGCCTCCGCCTGCCTCTTCCCGGCCGCCCGCTGCCGGCGGCCTCGCGGGCCCGGAGCTCTGCCCGGGGAGCGCCGCCAGCGTGCTGCAGAAGCGGGAGACGGTGCTGCTCCTGAGACCCTTCCAGGGCCGGACGCTGCGGACCGTGCGGGAGCGTTGCCTGCGGCCCCGCGTGCCCTGCAGCGGCCCGCTCCGCCCGCAGCCCGCCGTCCGCCCCGACGAGGGGAGGCTCTTGTCTCGCGACGTGACTCATTACATGATCCCGGATTGGAAAGTCGTTCAAGATTACCTCGAGATCCTTGAGTTTCCTGAATTGAAGGGAATTATTTTCATGCAAACGGCTTGTCAAGCTGTGCAGCATCAAAGAGGCCGGAAGACAGTATAACAAATTGCGAAATCTCCTGAAGGATGCGCGTCATGACTGCGTTCTCTTCGCTAACGAATTCCAGCGGTCCTGCGCTCTCCCTCAGGAAAGCGGGGAGTCCATGGAGAAGTGGCAGAGCAGGAGCGTCTACAGTGCAGCCGCGTGGTGCTGTCACCACTGCCAGGACGGGATGCCAATCGTTATGGTGACAGAAGGTGAAGAGGCAACTCAGCAGTATGGAAGTGAAACAGGAGTGTTTGTGATTTCCTTCAAGGTATTTCCAGCTGAATTACCTGGACAATTTTTGGCCTGATTTAAAGGCCGCCCACGAACTTTGTGAGTCTGTCCTTCAGTCTCGACGAGAAAGAGAGAATGAGAGTCAGTAGAGCCACGGGAGAGAGTACCCAGAACATCTACCCCTGGAAGTGTTAGAAGCCGGCCTTAAGTCCAGGCGCTACATCCAGGTGAGGGTGATAATGGAGAATCGGCGCCAGGACCAGCCAGCGTGTTTCCTTCTCTTCTTTACTTGCCTCCTGTCACAGGCCTCTGATTTCAAAGGCTGGCAACAAGACGGGCCTGAGTAAGCCAGGGCCGTCGATGTTCAAGGTGATGTGGGAGTCTGCTCTGTAGACATTGCCCTCCAGTTTGGAGGTACTCTCTAGTGTTCTTAATTAGGTTACATACCGATCATTACCCGAGTAGCCTTTAAATGACTCCTGTCCCTGGGAAAGAGGATATATTTTTGAATCAAGTTCTGGAGGTTTGGCAAAAGTTTAAAGTTCGGACTTCCCTGGTGGTACAGTGGTTAAGAAAATGCCTGCCAGTGCAGGGGACACGGGTTGGATCCCTGGTCTGGGAAGATCCCACATGCGGCAGAGCAGCTAAGCCTGTGGGCCACAACTACTGAGCCCACGTGCTGCAACTACTGAAGCCCACGGGCCTAGAGCCGGTGCTAGGCAACAAGAGAAGACACTGCAATGAAGACACCAAAATGAGAAGTTGGCACACCACCAGGAAGAGTAGCCCCCGCCCGCTGCAACTAGAGAAAGCTTGTGCACAGTAACGAAGACCCAACACAGCCAAAAATAAATAAAATTAAAATTAAAATTAAAAAATGTTCATCCTAACAGAAAGACTCACAGACATAGAAAACAAACTTATAAAAAAATTTTTTAAGTTGTTGAAATACGCCTTCTTCATGCCTTTGCCATTTTCCTGCCCTTTTCAAGGGCCCCTTTGTGATCCCTCAGAACCCAGGACCCAGGTGCTGTCAGGGTCTTGAGAAGGAATCAAATAAATTATTCAGATTTCACAAATAAATAAATAAATAAATTCTATTCTTAGATCAAACTGGATCAGCAGAAAGCCTCCTAAGTACCAGATTACATTTGTCCATGGAAGCACAATTTTTGGTGATTTGAACCTAAATTATTTCTAAAGCATTTTATTTACCTGCTTAGATGAAGTCACATCTCAGTTGAAAATCTTCCAGTGTCTTTTTGGTCACTCAGCACAAATACCAAAGTCCTTACAGTGATCAAAAAAGGCCCTTCCTAGTTCGGCTGTCTGCTGACTCTTACTTCACCTCCTACCACTGTGCTGGTTACTCTCGCTGTTCCAGGAAAGGTGGCCTTCCTGCTCCTTTTACACCTCAAGCAGACTCACCCACTGCCCCGGAGCTTATGCACGTGCCGTTTTCCATGCTTGGAACACCCTTGGAATATCCACATGGTTCACTCCCTCACTTCTTTCAAGTCTCTGCTAAAATGTCACCTTATAAAATAGCAACACTAGCCCTTCAATCTCTGGAATAGAGGTACAATTATATCTACGTACCACTGTCAATTCGAGTCACTCTTTTTCTCATTGTGCCATCTGGCTATATTCAAGTAGCAAACCTTATAGTTCAGAATTTCCTTTAGTATCATTTCATTGTAAGTATCTGTATTTTGTCAGTGTCTTAAGATGTTGTTTGGTTGAATATGTAATTTAGATTAGGAGTTACTTTCTCTTTGCACATTGAAGATTTTATTCCACTGTCTTTAATATTCAGTGTTGCTTTTTAAGAAGTCAGCCTGGATCTTTTCTGATTTCTTTCTTTCTTTTTTTCCCAATGTCCTTGTGGTGAATGTAGATGTGGTCTACTTTTTAAAATTATTTATTTATTTTTGGCTGTGTTGGGTCTTCGTTTCTGTGCGAGGGCTTTCTCTAGTTGGGGCAAGCGGGGGCCACTCTTCATCGCGGTGCGCAGGCCTCTCACTATCGTGGCCTCTCCTGTTGCGGAGCACAGGCTCCAGACGCGCAGGCTCAGTAGTTGTGGCTCACGGGCCCAGTTGCTCCGCGGCATGTGGGATCTTCCCAGACCAGGGCTCGAACCCGTGTCCCCTGCATTGGCAGGCAGATTCTCAACCACTGCGCCACCAGGGAAGCCCAGTGTGGTTTACTTTTATATGCCCCACTTGGATTTTGTTGTTTGTTTTTAAAATAGGGCTTCCTGGACCTCAGGATTTAATATCTTTCAGTAATTCTGGAAAATTCTGAGTCCATTATTTTTTGCAACATTGTCTCTCCCCCATTTTCTCTAGTCCCTTCTTCTGGAATTTTAATTAGGCATGTGTTAGATCTTATTACTCTAACTTCTATAGCTCTTAATATATCTTTATCTCTTCGGATTGAATTCTGGATAATTTCTTTAAATTTTTCTTTGAGTTCACAAATTCTCTCTTCAATTACATCTCATATGCTGTTAAATACATCAACTGAGTTTTCAATAATAAATTGTATTTCTTGAAGCTTTATTTTTAGAAATTCTTTGAAGCTTGAGTTGAAGCTGAGTACTCCAAAGAATATTTGTTTCTTTTTGCCTGTACTCTGGGTGCATTATTAACTTGGTAACACTTTAAATTAAATTTCCTACTCAAGTGTTCTTGACCACCCACCACATATAGTGTGAGTGGTTATGAATTCTCAGGAGACAATTTATTCTCTTTTTACACAGTGACAAAGACTAGACAGGCAGTTCCTCGGCTGTTCCCTCCTGCTTTCAGGTTTGGGAATTCCTGACTTTCATGCAACATCAGCAATGTGTTAATTTTGAAAATATGTTAGCCAGCATATCAATGTTATCTCCATCACTTATTTCACTTTAGTTACTTCAGTCCAGAACAGAACAATATGAGAAACACATGCAGTTATTACATATTTTTAAATGATTTTTTCCCTCTCGTTATGGCATCTATCATATATTTAACTGTTAATCTTTTAACTTTCAATTATACCTTCTTGAATAATTTATTAGTTAAAAAAGTTTTCATCTGACTCTTCCAACAGTTCTATTTCAATGAAACACCTGTTTGAAGTGTTATCTTGGTTTTTCTTCTCTGGCTTGCTGGTATTACTAAGGCAAGATCTTATTTTCCATTTCCTGCTCAGACCTCAGGCTCTGCATGCACTAACCTATAATTACAGGTCAAGTGATTAGGGTCTCTTGTACAGTGGCAAATCTACTAGGCGGAAAGATTCCACTCTTGTGGGCTGGTGGTGACCAACTGGCAATCTGTCAACATCTAGCTGAAGCTTGGAAGTAAGTCTCTCTTCTCCCAGATCTCCCTGGGTAAAAGCCAGGACTCTTTCCTAGCCTCAGGGGCTAGGAGCAACTCATCTCATGGGTGAAAGTCTCCTCCACGTTATTTGTCATCAGCTGGATTAATTCAACCCTCGCAAAAGCAAGCAAACAAACACACACATAAACAAGTACATGTAGCTCTTTCCTAAAGGGATTCATAGGTTTCCCAGTACAGTCTTTCACTGGGAACCCTGAAACTGGGAACTTTGCTTTATGCATGCTCAAAACAGGAGAAAGAGAGTGCCTTTCCTGTCAGAGACCCTGGAGCCTGCAACCTCAAGGACCCTATGCAGGTGCTTCCACTTACCTGCTCCAACTTTTTTCTTGTTTGGAGAAGTAGTTGAGAAAGGGGGTTGAGAGGGGATGTTTGGGGACTTGGGCTCAGTTGCCCATCTCTCTCACAATGCCTTTTGAATCACATGTCTACTGTTAGCGACAAGGAGGATTTGTCTTATCTGAAAGACTTGAACTAAGAGTGCCAGAGAGGTGGTTTGCTAAGGGAAAATTAGAGTGCTGTTATCAAAAGGAGGAAACACATATGATGGGCGGGTATAAACATCTGATATCTCCTATATTGTAGGACCTATAAGCCTTACACACAGTAGATATACATAGATTGAGGATTATTAAAAAATATGTAATTTAATTAAATACCAAGAATAGAATTCCATCTGGTCAAATATTGTAAATTGTTAATATGGTTCTCAAATAAGAATATGCTTGTCTTAGGATGTTTTTCACTGCAAGGTATAGAATCCTAATGAAAAATGGTTTACCTACTATGGAATATTATTAGGTCATGTAGCTGAAAATCCTTAGATAAGGAGGACTTCAGATTTAACACAATCACGATTTTGGCTCTGTTCCTCTCAGAGGCATTTGTTTCCGCTTTTCTGTCTCTGTGTTAGCAATTTCCTCATGCTGACTTTCTTCTTGGTCAAAATATGGCTTCCAGCTATAACATGGACAACATACTTTCTTTTTCACATTGAGACATTGAGGTGGGGATGGGGAGGTGGAGAGGGAAAGAGAAAGATCTTATGGCTCTTTTAAGATCAAAGAATTTTCTCAGAAGCTTTCAGCAACTTTTTCTTTAATTTTCATTGGCCAGAATTGGGTAATACAAACATTTCTTTTTTAATAGCTTTATTGATTTATAATTGACGTACGATAAACCACATATATTTAAAGTATACAATTTGATAAACTTTGACATATGTATACACTATGCAGTCATCACCACTACCAAGATAGGGACCATATGCATCACTCCCAAACGTTTCTTCAATGACCTTCTGTGGTCCTTCATTCCCAACTCCCGCCATCTCTAAGCAATCACTACTTTCTACCACTATAGATTTGTTTGCATTTCCTAGAGTTTTATATACATGGGATAATTCAGTATGTACACATTTTAAAATCTGGTTTCTTTCATTCAGCATGATTTTCTTGAGATTTATCCATGTTGTAGTGTGTATCAAAAGTTCATTTCTCTTTATAGTTGAGTAGGATTTTGTTGTATGGGTATACCATGACTTACTTATTCACTCCTCTGCTGATGGACATTTGGGTTGTTTCCAGTTTGGGGCTATACAAATAAAGTTGCTAAAACATTTGTGTATAACTGTGTGTATAGATATATACTTTCTTTACTCATGGGTAAGTACCAGGAGTGAAATGGCTGGAGCATATGTTTGGCATATGTATAACATTTTAAGAAACTGCCATCTGTTCTCCCAAACAGGTTACATTATTTTATCTTCCCATAAGCTTATGAGAATTCTAGTTCAATCATATTCTTTTTTTAATTAATTAATTAATTAATTAATTAAAAAATGTTTAGCTGTGTTGGGTCTTCGTTGCTGCGCGCGGGCTTTCTCTTGTTGTGGCTATCAGGGGCTACTCTTCTTTGCGGTGCGCGGGCTTCTCGTTGCAGTGGCTTCTCATTGCAGTGGCTTCTCTTGTTGTGGAGCATGGGTTCTGAGTGTGCGGGCTTCAGTACTTGTGGCATGCAGGCTTCAGTAGTTGTGGCTCGCGGGCTCTAGGGTGCAGGCTCAGTAGTTGTGGTGCACGGGCTTAGTTGCTCCGTGGCATGTGGGATCTTCCCGGACCAGGGATTGAACCTGTGTCCCCTGCATTGTCAGGTGAATTGCTAACCACTGCGCCACCAGGGAAGTCCCTGGGAAGCTGATTCTTAACCATTGTGACACCAGGGAAGTCCCTCAATCATATTCTTGCAACACTTGGTATAAACAGTCTTTTTAATTTTAATCATTCTAAATGATATGTGTGGTGGTATCTCATTGTGATTTACTTCACATTATCCTAATGTCTAATGATAATGTTAATCTTATCATATGCTTATTTTTCATTTGATGTAATGTATGCTCAAACATTTTGTCCATTTTCAGTGTGTTGCTTTTTATTATTGAATTTTGAATTTGTTGTAATTTCCTTCTAGTTTGTGAAGCTTATCTTTCATCCTCTTTTGAAGAACAGAAGTTTATAATTTTGGTGAAGTCTTATTTATTTATTTATTTACTGTATTGTGGTTTCAGTGTTATACCCAAGAACTCTCTGCTTAATTTAGACTTACAAAGATTTTCTCCTATGTTTTCTTCTAGAACTTTCGTAGTTTGAGGCTTTAAGTTTAGATCTATGATACGTTTTGATTTGAAAAAATATGTATATCCAATTTTTCCAGGATTATTTATTGAAAAGACTACTTTCTCCACTGAACTGCCTTTACAGCTTCTCAAAAAACAATTGTCTCTATGTGTGTGAGTCTACTTCTAGACTCTATTTTTTTCCCATCGATCTTTTTTCTAACTCTATGATTATAGCACACTTAAATTTTTTGAATTACTGTAGCTTTATATTAAATCGTGAACTTAGGTAGGCTTAACCTTCTGATTTTCTTCTACTTTTTCAAAGTTGTTTTGGCTATTCTAGGTTCTTTGCATTTTGGTATGAATTTTAGAAGCAGCTTGTCAATTTCTAGAATAAGTACTCTAGGATTCTGGATTACATTAAATCTACAGGACAGTTTGGAGAGAATTGGCATCTTAATAATAACGAGTTTTTTGTCCCATAAATAAGGTATATATCTCCATTTATTTAGACAATCTTTAATATCTCTCACCAGTGTTTTATAGTTTTCAGTGTTTAGGACTTTAACATTTTTGGTCAGAGTTATCCCTAAGTATTTATATTTTTAATGCTAGTTAAATGGGACAGTATTTAATAAATTTTAATGTTTAATTTCAATTTTTCATTATTAGTATATAGAAATACAATTGAGTTTTTATTTATTGATCTTGTATTCTGCTACTTGTTAAACTTACTTTTTAGCTCTAGTAGTATTTTTTTAATAGATTCATTGTTTTTCTATATAGGTTGTCATGTCCTCTGTGAATAAAAATAGTTTTACTTTTTTCTTTAAACCTGCATGCCTTTTATTTACTGTTCTTGCCTGATTGCACTGCCTAGAATCACCAGTAGAGTGTTGAATAGAAGTGGTGAGGGCAGACATCATTGTTTTGTTCCTGATTTTAAGGGAAAAACATCTGGATTTTTACTATTAACTATGACGTTTGCTGTGTGTTTTGTAGATGTCCTCTAATACACCTTAAGAAAGTTCTCTTCTATTCCAACTTTGCGGAGAATTTGTTTATATATCATGAATAAGTATCTGATTTTATCAAATGCTTTCTCTGCATCAATTGAGATGGTCATATGGTTTTTGTTTTTTAGTTTATTAATATATTGAAATACATTGATTGATTTTTGAATGTTAAATGAGCCCTGCATTCCTGGGATAAATTTCACTTATTATATATCATCTTTTTTATATATTGTTGAATTCAATTTGCTAAAATTTTGTATAGAATGTTTGCATCTATGCTCATTAGAGATATTGGTCTGTAGTCTTCTTTTCTTATAGTGTCTTCTTGTCTGGTTTTGGCCTCAGGGTAATGATATCAGTTTAGAATGAGTTGAAAAACAACCCCTCCTCTTTTTTGTGTGTTTGTGTAGAATTGGTACTTTAAAAAAAATGGTTAATTGACTTTATCAGTCAAGCCTTCTGGATCTGGAGTTCTCTTTTAAGAAGATTTTAGAGATTGGTTCAAGATGGCGGAGTAGAAGGACGTGTGCTCCCTCCCTCTTGCAAGAGCACTGGAATCACAACTAACTGCTGAACAATCATCAACATTAAGGCACTGGAACTCAACAAAAAAGATACCCACACCCAAAGACAAAGGAGAAGCTGCAATGAGATGGTAGGAGGGGCGCATTCACCATAAAATCAAATCCCATAACTGCTGGGTGGGTGACTTACAAACTGGAGAAAAATTATACCACAGGATTCCACACACTGGAGTGAAGGGTCTGAGCCCCACGTCAGGCTTCCCAACCTGGGGGTCTGGCAATGGGAGGAGGAATTCCCAGAGAATCAGACTTTGAAGGCTAGCAGGATTTGACTGCAGGACTTCGACAGGACTGCGGGAAACAGAGACTCCACTCTTGGAGGGCACACACAAAGTAGTGTGTGCATCAGGACCCAGGGGGAAGGAGCAGTGACCCTATAGGAGAATGAACCAGATCTACTGGCTAGTGTTGGAGGGTCTCCTGCAGAGGTGGGGGGCAGCTGTGGCTCACTGTGGGGACAAGGACACTGGCAGCAGAAGTTCTGGGAGGTACTCCTTGGCATGAGCCCTCCTGGAGTCCACCATTAGCTCCACCAAAGAGCTGAGTAGGCTCCAGTGTTGGGTCACAAATCAAGCCTCAGTAAATTTAAGAAAACTGAAATCATATCAAGCATCTTTTCTGACCACAACACTATGAGATTAGAAATCAATTACAAGAAAAAAACCCAAAAAAACACAAAAACATGGAAGCTAAACAATACGTTACTAAATAACCAAGAGATCACTGAAGAAATCAAACAGGAAATCAAAAAATACCTAGAGACAAATGACAATGAAAACACGATGATCCAAAACCTATGGGAGGCAGCAAAAGCAGTTCTAAAAGGGAAGTTTATAGCAATACAATCCTACCTCAAGAAACAAGAAAAATCTCAAATGAACAATTTAACCTTACACCTAAAGGAACTACAGAAGAACAAACAAAACCCAAAGTTACTAGAAGGAAAGAAATCATAAAGATCAGAGCAGAAATAAATGAAATAGAAACAAAGAAAACAATAACAAAGATCAATACTACTAAAAGCTAGTTCTTTGAGAAGATAAACAAAATTGATAAACCTTTAGCCAGACGCATCAAGAAAAAGAGGGAGAGGACTCAAATCAAAAAAATTAGAAATGAAAAAGGAGAAGTTACAACAGACACTGCAGAAATACAAAGCATCCTAAGAGAGTACTACAAGCAACTCTATGCCAATAAAATGGACAACCTGGAAGAAATGGACAAATTCTTAGAAAGGTATACCCTTCCAAGACTGAACCAGGAAGAAATAGAAAATATGAACAGACCAATCACATGTAATGAAATGGAAACTGTGATTAAAAATCACCCAGCAAACAAAAGTCCAGGACCAGATGGCTTCACAGGGGAATTCTATCAAACATTTAGCGAAGAGCTAACACCCATCCTTCTCAAACTCTTCCAAAAAATTGCAGACGAAGGAACACTCCCAAACTCATTCTACGAGGCTACTATCACTGTGATACCAAAACCTGACAAAGATACTACAAAAAAAGAAAACAACAGACCAATATCACTGATGGATATAGATGCAAAAATCCTCAACAAAATACTAGCAGACAGAATCCAACAACACATTAAAAGGATCATACACCACGATCAAGTGGGATTTATCCCAGGGATGCAAGGATTCTTCAATATACGCAAATCAATCAATGTGATACACCATATTAACAAATTGAAGGATAAAAACCATATGATCATCTCAATAGATGCAGAAAAAGCTTTTGACAGAACTCAAGACCAATTTATGATAAAAACTCTCCAGAATGTGGGCATAGAGGGAAGCTACCTCAACATAATAAAGGACATATATGACAAACCCACAGCAAACATCATTCTCAATGGTGAAAAACTGAAAGCATTACCTCTAAGATCAGGAACAAGACAAGGATGTCCACTCTCACCACTATTATTCAACATAGTTTTGGAAGTCCTAGCCACAGCAATCAGAGAAGAAAAAGAAATAAAAGGAATACAACTTGGAAAAGAAGAAGTAAAACTGTCACTGTTTGCCAATGACATGATACTATACATAGAGAATCCTAAAGATGCCACCAGAAAACTACTAGAGCTAATGAATGAATTTGGTAAAGTAGTGGGATACAAAATTAATGCACAGAAATCTCTTGCATTCCTATACACTAAATACCTAGGAATAAACCTGCCTAGGGAGACTAAAGACCTGTATGCAGAAAACTATAAGACACTGATGAAAGAAATTAAAGATGATACCAACAGACGGAGAGATATACCATGTTCTTGGATTGGAAGAATTAATATTGTGAAAATGACTATACTACCCAAAGCAATCTACAGATTCAATGCAATCCCTATCAAATTACCAATGGCATTTTTTACAGAACTAGAACAAAAAATCTTAAACTTTGTATGGAGACACAAAAGACCCCGAATAGCCAAAGCAGTCGTGAGGGAAAAAAACGGAGCTGGAGGAATCACACTCCCTGACTTCAGACTATACTACAAAACTACAGTAATCAAGACAATATGGTACTGCCACAAAAACAGAAACATAGGTCAATGGAACAAGACAGAAAGCCCAGAGATAAACCCACATACCTATGGTCAACTAATCTATGAGAAAGGAGGCAAGGATATACAATGGAGATGAGACAGTCTCTTCAATAAGTGGTGCTGGGAAAACTGGACAGCTACATGTAAAAGAATGAAATTAGAACACTCCCTAACACGAAACACAGAAATAAACTCAAAATGGATCAAAGACCTAAATATAAGACTGGACACTATGAAACTCTTAGAGGAAAACATAGGAAGAACACTCTTTGACATAAATCACAGCAAGATCTTTTTTGATCCACCTCCTAGAGTAATGGAAATAAAAACAAAAATAAACAAATGGGACCTAATGAAACTTAAAAGCTTTTGCACAGCAAAGGAAACCATAAACAAGATGAAAAGACAACTCTCAGCATGGGAAAAAGTATTTGCAAACGAATCAATGGGCAAAGGATTAATCTCCAAAATATATAAACAGCTCATGCAGCTCAATATTAAAGAAACAAACACCCCAATCCAAAAATGGGCAGAAGACCTAAATAGACATTTTTCCATAGGAGACATACAGATGCCTAAGAGGCACATGCAAAGCTGCTCAACATCCCTAATTATTAGAGAAATACAAATCAAAGCTACAATGAGGTATCACCTCACACCGGTTAGAATGGGCATCATCATCATCAGAAAATGTACAAA
This sequence comes from Balaenoptera musculus, assembly GCF_009873245.2. Classification (NCBI taxonomy): domain Eukaryota; kingdom Metazoa; phylum Chordata; class Mammalia; order Artiodactyla; family Balaenopteridae; genus Balaenoptera; species Balaenoptera musculus. The sequence continues at coordinate 22,100,583 of NC_045789.1, read as the reverse complement.
CAACAAATGCTGGAGAGCGTGTGAAGAAAAGGGAACCCTCTTGCACTGTTGGTGGGAATGCAAATTGATACAGCCACTATGGAGAACAGTATGGAGGTTCCTTAAAAAACTAAAAATAGAACTACCATATGAACCAGAAATCCCCCTATGGGGCATATACCCATAGAAAACCATAATTCAAAAAGACACATGCACCCCAATGTTCATTGCAGCACTATTTACAATAGCGAGGTCATGGAAGCAGCCTAAGTGCCCATCGACAGAAAAATGGATAAAGAAGATGTGGTACATATATACAATGGAATATTAGCCATAAAAAGGAACGAAATTGGGTCATTTGTTGATACGTGGATGGATCTAGAGACTGTCATACAGAGTGAAATAAGTCAGAAACAGAAAAACAAATATCGTATATTAACACATGTATGGAACCTAGAAAAATGTTACAGATGAACTGGTTTGCAGGGCAGAAGTTGAGACACAGATGTAGAGAACAAACGTATAGACACCAAGGGGGGAAAGCCATGGGGGGGGGAATGGTGGTGTGATGAATTGGGCGCTTGGGATTGACATGTATACACTGATGTGTATAAAATTGATGACTAATAAGAACCTACTCTATAAAAAGTAAATAAAGTAAAATTCAAATATTAAAAAAAAAATCTTCCAGCAAACAAAAGTCCAGGACCAGATGGCATCACAGGGGAATTCTATCAAACATTAGAGAAGAGCTAACACCCATCCGTCTCAAACTCTTCCAAAAAATTGCAGAGGAAGGAACACTCCCAAACTCATTCTATGAGGCTACTATCACTCTGATACCAAAACCTGAAAAAGATACTACAAAAAAAGAAAACGAGAGACCAATATCACTGATGAATATAGATGCAAAAATCCTCAACAAAATACTAGCAGACAGAATCCAACAACACATTAAAAGCATCATACACCATGATCAAGGGCAATTTATCCCAGGCATGCAAGGATTCTTCAATATATGCAAATAAATCAATGTGATACACCATATTAACAAATTAAAGAATAAAAACCATATGATCATCTAAAAAGATGCAGCAAAAGCTTTTGACAAAATTCAATACCCATTTATTATAAAAACTCTCCAGGACGTGGGGATAGAGGGAACCTACCTCAACATAATAAAGACCATATATGACAAACCTACAGCAAACATCATTCTCAATGGTGAAAAACTGAAAGCATTTCCTCTAAGATCAGGAACAAGACAAGGATGTCCACTCTCGCCACTATTATTCAACATAGTTTTGGAAGTCCTAGCCACGGCAATCAGAGAAGAAAAAGAAATAAAAGGAATCCAAATTGGAAAAGAAGAAGTAAAACTCTCACTGTTTGCCAATGACATGATACTATACATAGAGAATCCTAAAGATGCCACCAGAAAACTACTACAGCTAATCAATGAATCTGGTAAAGTAGCAGGTTACAAAATTAATGCACAGAAATTTCTTGCATTCCTGTACACTAACAAAGAAAGAACAGAAAGAGAAATTAAGGACACAATCCCATTCACCATTGCAAAAAAGGAATAAAATACCTAGGAATAAACCTACCAAAGGAGGTAAAAGACCTGTACTCAGAAAACGATAAGACACTGATGAGAGAAATCAAAGATTGCACAAACAGATCGAGAGATATACCATGTTTTTGGATTGGAAAACTCAATATTGTGAAAATGACTATACTACCCAAAACAATCTACAGATTCAATGCAATCCCTATCAAATTATCAATGGCGTTTTTTTACAGAACTAGGACAAAATATCTTAAAATTTGTATGGAGACACAAAAGACCCCAAATAGCCAAAGCACTCTTGAGGGAAAAAACGGAGCTGGAGGAATCAGGCTCCCTGACTTCAGACTATACTACAAAGCTACAGTAATCAAGACAATATGGTACTGGCACAAAAACAGAAATACAGATCAATGGAATGGGATAGAAAGCCCAGAGATAAATCCACACACCTATGGTCAACTAATCTATGACAAAGGAGGCAAGGATATACAATGGAGAAAAGACAGTCTCTTCAGTAAGTGGTGCTGGGAAAACTGGACAGCTACATGTAAAAGAATGAAGTTAGAACACTCTCTAACACCATACACAAAAATAAACTCAAAATGGATCAAAGACCTAAATGTAAGACCGGACACTATAAAACTCTTAGAGGAAAACATAGGAAGAACACTCTGACATAAATCACAGCAAGATCTTTTTTGATCCACCTCCTAGAGTAATGGAAATAAAAACAAAAATAAACAAATGGGACCTAATGAAACTTAAAAGCTTTTGCACAACGAAGGAAACTATAAACAAGACGAAAAGACAACTCTCAGCATGGGAGAAAATATTTGCAAACAAATCAATGGACAAAAGATTAATCTCCTAAATATATAAACTGCTTATGCAGCTCAATATTAAAAAAACAAACAACCCAATCAAAAAATGGGCAGAAGACCTAAATAGACATTTCTCCAAAGAATACATACAGATGGCTAAGAGGCACATGAAAATCTGCTCAACATCCCTAATTATTAGAGAAATACAAATCAAAACTAGAATGAGGTATCACCTCACACCGGTTAGAATGGGCATCATCATCATCAGAAAATGTACAAACAACAAATGCTGGAGAGCGTGTGAAGAAAAGGGAACCCTCTTGCACTGTTGGTGGGAATGCAAATTGATACAGCCACTATGGAGAACAGTATGGAGGTTCCTTAAAAAACTAAAAATAGAACTACCATATGAACCAGAAATCCCCCTATGGGGCATATACCCTGAGAAAACCATAATTCAAAAAGACACATGCACCCCAATGTTCATTCCAGCACTATTTACAATAGCCAGTTCATGGAAGCAACCTAAATGCCCATCGAGAGGCAAATGGATAAAGAAGATGTGGTACATATATACAATGGAATTTTACTCAGCCATAAAAAGGAACAAAATTGGGTCATTTGTAGAGACGTGGATGGATCTGGAGACTGTCATACAGGATGAAGTAAATCAGAAAGAGAAAAACAAATTCATATATTAACGCATATATGTGGAATCTAGAAAAATGGTACAGATGAACTGGTTTGCAAGGCAGAAATAGACACAGATGTAGAGAACAAATGTATAGACACCAAGGGGGGAAAGCGGCAAGAGGGGGTGGTGGTGATGGGATGAAGTGGGAGATTGGGATTGACATATATACACTAATATGCATAAAATAGGTAACTAATAAGAACCAGCTGTATAAAAAAATAAGTAAAATAAAATTCAAAGAAGAAAAAAAAAGGGTTTTAAGCAACATATTCAATTTCTTTAATTGATAGAGAATTCTTCAGGTTATTTATTACTCTTTGGTAGTTGGTGTCTTGCAAAGATTTTGCCATTTCACCTAAGTTGTAGAATTTATAATCATAAACTTGTTCATAATATTTCCTTATTATCTTTCTTTTAAAAATTATAGTTTCTATTTTGAGGGAGCTAGATTCACATAGAGTTGTGAAAAAGAATACATGGAGATCTTGTGTACTTTTTTATTTTAGCTATGTGTTTGCACATAGCTCTTTTAAATAATTAATTAATTAATTAATATATTTTTGGCTGTGTTGGGTCTTTGTTGCTGTGTGTGGGCTCTCTCTAGTTGCGGCGAGTGTGGGCTACTCTTTGTGCAGTGCACAGGCTTCTCATTACGGTGGCTTCTCTTGCTGTGGAGCACCAGCTCTAGGCGTGCAGACTCAGTGGCTGTGGCATGCGGGCTCAGTAGTTGTGGCGCACAGGATTAGTTGCTCCGCGGCATGTGCGATCTTCCCAGTCCAGAGCTCGAACCCATGTCCTCTGCATTGGTACGTGGATTCTTAACCACTGCGCCACCAGGGAAGTCCTCTTGTGTACTTTTTAAACTGGTTTCTCCCAATGGTAATATACTGCAGCTAGGATATTGACATTGATACAGTCAAGATATAGAACATTTCCATCACCACAGAATCCCTCATATCACTCTTTAAAAGCCACATCCACTTCTCTCCTTCCTCCATCTCTTCTTAACCCCTGGCAACTACTAATCTGTTCTCCATTTCTATAACTTGTTATATCAAGGATGTTATATAAATGAAATCACACAGTATGTAACCTTTTGGAATTATTTTTTTCTACTCAGCCTATTTCCTGGAGATTTATTCAGGTGGTTGTGTGTATCAGTAGTTCATTCCTTTATATTGCTGAGTAGTATTCCATAGCATGGATGTTCCAGTTTGTTTACCCATTGAAAGACACTGTTTCTACTTTTTGGTTGTTGCAGATAAAGCTTCTATAAACATTCTTGTTTGAGTATTTGTGTAAATATAAATTTTCATTTCTCTGGGATAAATGCCCATAAATGTAATTACTAGGTCATCTGGTAGTTGCATGTTTAATTTTTTAAGAAACTGCTCAACTGCTTTCCAGAGTGGCTGTACATTTTACATTCCAACCAGTAATACCTGAGTGATCCAATTTCTTCACACCCTCACCAACATTTGGTGTTGTCACTATTTTTAATTTTAGCCATTTTCATAGGTGTATTGTGTTATTTCATTGTGGTTTTAGTTTATACATTTTTAAGGGCTAATGAATTTGAACATATTTTCAACATATACTTACTTGCCATCTGTTTACCCTCTTCAATTGAGTTTCTGTTCATGTTTTTGTCCATTTTCTAATTTGTTTGTTTGTTTACTTAGAGTTTTGAATGTTCTTTATATATTCTAGACACTCGTCCTTTGTTGCCTGTGTGGTTTGAAAATATATTCTTCCAGGCAGTAGCTTGATATTTTCATCCTCTTAACTGAGTCTTTTACAGAGTGAAAGTTTTTAATTCTGATGAAGTCCAATGTATTATTTTTTCCTTTCATAGACTATGCTTTTGGTGTCAAGTCTAAGACCTCTTTGCCTAGACTTAGATTGCAAAAGATTTTCTCCTATGTTTAAAAAAAGTTTATAGTTTACATTTTACATTTAAGTCCATGATCCATTTTGAGTTAATTTTAAACTTAAGACTAGGTTCATTTTTTTTGCTTATGGATGTCTAATTGTTCCAGCACCATTTATTGAAAAGGCTATCTTTCCTCTATTGAATTGCTTGTGCACCTTTGTCAAAAATCAGCTGGACATATTTCTGTGAGTTTATTTCTGGGTTCTCTACTCTGTTCCATGGATTAGTATGTTTATCCTACTGCCAACAACTCACAATCTAAATTGCTTTAGCTATAAAATGTCTTGAAATTGTGTAGACTGGTTCCCCCACTTTGTTGTTCTTTTTCAAAATTGCCTTAACTATTCTAATTCCTTTGCCTTTCCATATATATATTTAGAATATTTTTGTCCTTTTATTTTTGCTATTTTAGTTCCTTGTCTTTCCATTATATTTTAGGATAATTTTGTTTTTATCTACTAAAAGTTTTGCTGACATTTTGATAGGAATTGCATTAAGCTTGTATATTAATTTTGGGAGAATTGACATATTTACTATGTCTTCCAATCCATGCGCATGATGTATCTCTCCATTTATTAGCTTTCCTTTGATTTCTTTCATCAGCATTTTGTAGTATTAGGCATATATGCCCTGTATGTGTTTTATTAGATTTACACCTAAGTATTTCATTTTTTTGAGTGATTGTAAAAGGTATTATATTTTTAAATTCAGTGTCCATGTGTTCGTTGCTAGTGTATATATATATGACTGTGACTTTGCTAAACCCATTTATTCGTGCTTGGAGTTCTTTGAAGATTCATTTGAATTCTCTATGTAAACAATCCTGCCACCTGCAAATAGGGACAGTTTTATTTCTTCCTTTTTGTCCTGCCTTTTATTTGTTTTCTAACTTTACTGCAGCACCTAGAACTTGAAGCACTATGTTGAATAATAGTGCTGAGAGTGGGATCTTTGCCTTGCTCCCAATATTAGGAGGAAAGAAGTCAGTCTTTCCTCAAGTATAATAGTAGTTGTAGGTTTCTTATTGATGCTCTTGATCAAGGTGAGGAAGTTCTCTCTATTCCTATTTTCCTGAGAGTTTTAAAAAAACCATTAATGGGTGTTGAATTTTGCCAAATGCTTTCGCCGCATCAATTGATATTCATGTGATTTTTCTTATTTAGCCTTTTATATGGTGGATTACATTGATTGATTTTTAAATATTGAAGCAGATTTGGATCCCAGGAATAAAAACCACTTTTATTTGGTGATGGTATATAACTCTTTTTAGATATTGCTGAATCTTTTTGGTAAAATTTTCACGTCTATATTCATAAAAAGTAGTTTTCTCTTTTTGTACCGTCTTTGTCTGGTTTTGGTACCATGGTAATACTAGCTTCATAAAATGGATTACAAAGTATTCCTTTCTCGGGGAGTGGGGGGTAGAGTCAAAGTGGCAGAGTAAGAGGATGTGGAGTTCACATCTCCTCACAGGCCAGGGGTTGGGCCTGAGCTCCTGTGGTGGGAGTGGTGAGTCCAAGCTGCTGCACTAACAGAGAACTTCAGGTCCCAGGGAATATTAATTGGTGTGAGGTCTCCTGGAGGTCCTCATCTCACCACCAAGACCCGGCTCCACCCAACTGCCTGCAAACTCCAGTGCTGGACACCTCAGGCCAAACAACCAGGAAGACAGGAACACAGGCCCACCCACCAACAAAAATAAGATGACAGAGAAATATGTTACAGATGAAGGAGCAAGGTAACAACCTAAGAGACCAAATAAATGAAGAGGAAATATGCAATCTACCTGAAAAAGAATTCAGAGTAATGACAGTAAGGATGATCCAAAATCTTGGAAATAGAATGGAGACATAGATCAAAAAAATACAAGAAATGTTTAACAAGGACCTAGAATAACTAAAGAACAAACAAACAGTGAGGAACAACACAATAAGTGAAATGAAAAATACACTAGAAGGACTCAATAGCAGAATAACTGAGGCAGAAGAACGAATAAGTGAGTTGGAAAATAGAATGGTGGAAATAACTGCTGAGGAGAAGAATAAAGAAAAAAGAATGAAAAGAAATGAGGACAGTCTCAGAGACCTCTGGAACAACATTAAATACACCAACATTCCCAGAAAAAGAAGAGAAAGAGAAAGGGTCTGAGAAAATATTTGAAGAGATTACAGTTGAAAACTTCCCTAACAAGGGAAAGGAAATAGCCACCCACTTGCAGGAAGCTCGGAGAGTCCCATACATGAAAAGCCCAAAGAGAAACACACCAAGACACATATTAATCAAACTAACAAAAATTAAATTCAAAGAAAAAATATTAAAATCAGCAAGAGAAAAGCAACACATAACATACAAGGGAATCCCCATAAGGTTATCAGCTGATTTTTCAGCAGAAGCTCTTCAGGCCACAAGGGAGTGGCAGGATACACTTAAAGTGATGAAAGGGAAAAACCTACAACCAAGATTACTCTACCCAGCAAGGATCTCATTCAGATTCGACAGAGAAATCAAAAGCTTTACAGACAAGCAAAAGCTAAGAGAATTCAGCACCACCAAACCAACTTTACAACAAATGCTAAAGGAACTTTTCTAGGCAGGAAACACAAGAGAAGAAAAAGACCTACAAAAACAAACCCAAGACAATAAAGAAAATGGTAATAGGAACATACATATTAATAACTACCTTAAATGTGAATGGATTAAGTGCTCCAACCAAAAGACACAGACTGGCTGAATGGATACGAAAACAAGACCTTTATGCTGTCTACAAGAGACCCACTTCACACCTAGGGATACATACAGACTGAAAGTTAAGGGTGGAGGAAGATAGTCCATGTGAATAGAAATCAAAAGAAAGCTGGAGTAGCAATACTCATGTCAGATAAAATAGACTTTAAAATAAAGAATGTTATGAGAGACAAGGAAGTACATTACATAATGATAAAGGGAGCAATCCAAGAAGAAGATATAACATTTATAAACATTTATGCACCCAACATAGGAACACCTCAATATATAAGGCAAATGCTAACAGCCATAAAAGGGGAAACCGACAGTAACACAGTAATAGTGGGGGACTTTAACACCCCACTTACACCAATGGACAGATCATCCAGACAGAAAATTAATACGGAAACCCAGGTTTTAAATGACACGTTAGACCAGATAGACTTAACTGATATTTATAGGACATTCCATCTGAAAGCAGCAGAATACACTTTCTTCTCAAGTGCACATGGAACATTCTCTGGGATAGATCACATCTTGGGACACAAATCAAGCCTTGGTAAAGTTAAGAAAATTGAAATTGTATCAAGCATGTTTTCCGACCACAACACTATGAGATTAGAAATCAATTACAGGAAAAAAAACTAAAAAAACTCAAAGACATGGAGGCTAAACAATATGCTACTAAATAACCAAGAGATCACTGAAGAAATCAAAGAGGAAATCAAATAGAAACAAATGATAACAAAAACACAACCCAAAATCTATGGGATGCAGAGAAAGCAGTTCTGAGAGGAAAGTTTATAGCAATACAATCTCACCTCGGGAAACAAGAAAAATCTCAAATAAACAGCCTAACCTTACACCTAAAGCAACAAGAGAAAGAAAACAAGCAAAACCCAAAGTTAGTACAAGGAAAGAAATCATAAAGATCAGAGCAGAAATAAATGAAATAGAAACAAAGAAAACAATAGAAAAGATCAATGAAACTAAAAGCTGGTTCTTTGAGAAGATAAACAAAATTGATACGCCATTAGCCAGACTCATCAAGAAAAAGAGGGAGAGGGCTCAAATCAATAAAATTCAAAAAGAAAAACGAGGAATTACAACTGACACTGCAGAAATACAAAGGATCATAAGAGACTGTAAGCAACTCTATGCCAATAAAATGAACAACCTGGAAGAAATGGACAAATTCTTAGAAAGATACAACCTTCCAAGACTGAACTGGGAAGAAACAGAAAATATGAACAGACCAATCACAAGCAATGAAGTTAAAACTGTGATTTAAAATCTTCCAATAGAGACTTCCCTTGTGGCGCAGTGGTTGGGAATCCACCTGTCAATGCAGGGGACATGGGTTCGATCCCTGGTCCGGGAAGATCCCACATGCCACGGAGCAACTAAGCCTGTGCGCCACAACTACTGAGCCTGCACTCTAGAGCCCACATGCCACAACTACAGAAGCCCATGCACCTAGAGCCCCATGCTCCGTAACAAGAGAAGTCACTGCGATAAGAAGCCCACACACCGCAACAAAGAGTAGCTCCTGCTCGCCGCAACTAGAGAAAGCCCATGTGCAGCAACAAAGACCCAACGCAGCCAAAAAAACCAAAACAACAAAAAATCAAAAAACAAAAAAACCCCTGGTGGTTGTAAGTTATAAAAAAAAAAAATCTTCCAACAAACAAAAGTCCAGGACCAGATGGCTTCACAGGCAAATTCTTTTTTTTTTTTTTTTTAATATAAATGACGGTTTATTATTACTAAGGATACAGAAGAATTTTCTGTTTGAAAAGCAATGAGAGGCAGGAGAAATATGACCAACTGATAGATTTGACCACTCACAATTTATAAACTCTCATACAATCCAACAAATACATTATACATGCATACAAGAATTAAATGGCAAATAGCAAACTTCTTTTAAAAAATATAGTTCTTTGTTTGAAAGAATGCAAAAACACCAGGAATAAAGAGAGACAAGGATAGGGAATCTGGGTAGGGGAAGTGGTTGCCGCTTAGAGCAGTTTTGGGTGAAATGGTGCCACAGAAATGGTGCCTGACACACCTGTGTGGGGGAGGAGAAGAGTGGGGAGAGTGAAGCTGCATGGATCTCTATTTTCAGCATAGAGGAGTTGTCAAGGTATTTAAAATACAGCTCATTCTCCCCTTCTTCTACATGTTGGAGAGCCGTTCCTGGCCTTTTCTGAGCTGGATGTGAACTCTGAGAGGAAAGTCTCTGTGTGGAAGTCCAGATTCCTCCCTGGAACAGGTGAATACTATCAAACATTTAGAGAAGAGCTAACACCTGTCCTTCTCAAGCTCTTCCAAAAAATTGCAGAGGAATGAACACTCCCAAACTCATTCTACAAGTCCACCATCACCCTGATACCAGAATCAGACAAAGATATCACAAAAAAGAGAAAATTACAGGCCAATATCACTGATAAACACAGATGCAAAAATCCTCAACAAAATACTAGCAAACAGAATCCAACAACACATTAAAATGTTCATACACTATGATCAAGGGGGATTTATCCCAGGGATGCATGGATTCTTCAATATCCACAGATAAATCAGTGTGATACACAATATTAACAAATTAAAGAATAAAAACCATATGATCATCTCAATAGATACAGAAAAAGCTTTTGACAAATTTCAACACCCATTTATGATAAAAACTCTACAGAAAGTAGTCATAGAGGGAACTTACCTCAACATAGTAAAGGCCATATATGACAAACCCACAGCAAACATCATTCTCAATGGTGAAAAACTGAAAGCATTTCCTCTAAGATCAGGAACAAGACAAGGATGTCTACTCTCAACACTCTTATTCAACATAGTTTTGGAAGTCCTAGCCATGGCAATCAGAGAAGAAAAAGAAATAAAAGAAATCCAAATTGGAAAAGAAGAAGTAAAACTGTCACTGTTTGCAGATGACATGATACTATACATAGAGAATCCTAAAGATGCTACCAGAAAACTACTAGAGCTAATCAATGAATTTGGTAAAGTTGCAGGATACAAAACTAATGCACAGAAATCTCTTGCATTAGTACACACTAACAATGAAAGATCAGAAAGAGAAATTAAGGAAACACTCCCATTCACCATTGCAACAAAAAGAATAAAATACCTAGGAATAAACCTACCGAAGGAAGCAAAAAGACCTGTACTCAGAAAACTATAAGACACTGATGAAAGAAATCAAAGATGGCACAAACAGATCGAGAGATATACCATGTTCTTGGACTGGAAGAATCAATATTGTGAAAATGACTATACTACCCAAAGCAATCTACAGATTCAGTGCAATCCCTATCAAACAACAAATGGCATTTTTCACAGAACTAGAACAAAAAATTTTACAATTTGTATGAAAACACAAAAGACCCAAATAGCCAAAGCAATCTTGAGAAAGAAAAATGGAGCTGGAGGAATCAGGCTCCCTGACTACAAAGCTACAGTAATCAAGACAGTATGGTACTGGTACAAAAACAGAAATACAGATCAATGGAACAGGAGGGAAAGCCCAGAGATAAACCCATGCACCTATGGTCACCTAATCTATGACACAGGAGGCAAGAATATACAATGGAGAAAAGACAGTCTCTTCAATAAGCAGTGCTGGGAAAACTGGACAGCTACATGTAAAAGAATGAAACTAGAATGCTCTCTAACACCATACACAAAAATAAACTCAAAATGGATCGAAGACCTAAATATAAGACCAGACACTATAAAACTCTTAGAGGAAAACATAGGAAGAACACTCTTTGATATAAATCACAGCAAGATCTTTTTTGACTCACCTCCTAGAGTAATACAAATAAAAACAAAAATAAACAAATGGGACCTAATGAAACTTAAAAGCTTTTGCATAGCAAAGGAAACTATAAACAAGATGAAAAGTCAACCCTCAGCATGGGAGAAAATTTTTGCAAACAAATCAATGGACAAAGGATTAATCTCCTAAATATATAAACAGCTCATGCAGCTCGATATTAAAAAAGCAAATAACCCAATCAAAAAATGGGCAGAAGACCTAAATAGACATTTCTCCAAAGAAGACATACAGATGGCCAAGAGGCGCATGAAAAGCTGCTCAACATCCCTAATTATTAGAGAAATACAAATCAAAACTAGAATGAGGTATCACCTCACACCAGTTAGAATGGGCATCATCAGAAAATGTACAAACAACAAACGCTAGGGAGGGTGTGGAGAAAAGGGAACCCTCTTGCACTGTTGGTGGGAATGCAAATTGATACAGCCACTATGGAGAACAGTATGGAGGTTCCTTAAAAAACTACAAATAGAACTACCATACGACCCAGCAATCCCACACTGGGCATATACCCTGAGAAAACCATAATTCAAAAAGACACATGCACCCGAATGTTCATTGCAGCACTATTTACAATAGCCAGGACATGGAAGCAACCTAAATGTCCATCAGCAGAGGAATGGATAAAGAAGATATAGTACATATATACAATGGAATATTACTCAGCCATACAAAGGAATGAAATTGTGCCATTCGCAGAGACTTGGATGGACCTAGAGATTGTCATACAGAGTGAAGTAAGTCAGGAAGAGAAAAACAATTATCGTATATTAATGCATATATGTGGAATTTAGAAAAAATGCTACAGATGAACCTATTTGCAAAGCAGAAGTAGAGACATAGACGTAGAGAACAAATGTATGGACACCAAGGGTGGAGGGGGGTGGGATGGATCGGGAGATTGGGATTGATGTATGTACACTACTATGTATGAAGTAGATGGCTAGTGAGTGCCTTCTGTAGAGCACAGGGGAAAAAAAAGAGGTACAATCTGTTTGCAGGACATATATTAAGTTAACCTTAAAAATGCATTCCAGTATACAGTAGGTGCAGACAAATACTGTTTGATTCCACTTATATGAGGTACCTAGAATAGTCAAATTCATAGAGTCAGAAAGTACATTGGTAGTTGCCAGGGGCCGGGAGGTGGGGAGGGGGGAGGGAGGAATGGGGAGTTAGTATATAAAGGGGACAGAGTTTCAGTTTAGGAAGGTGAAAAATTCGAGAAATGGTTGATGGTGAGAGTTGCACAAAAATGTGAATGTACTTAGTGCCTCTGAACTGTACAGTTAAATATAGTTAAAACAGTATGTTTTATATTATGTGACTTTTACCACAATAAAAAAAATTTTTTTTTAAGTTGAATTAAATGACTGTAAAAAGAAAAAGTATTCCTTTCTCTTCTATTTTCTGGAAAAAAAATGTGTAGAATTGATATTAATTGTTCTTTCACCTTTGGTAGAATTCTCCAGAGAAATTCTCTGGGCTTGGCGATTTCTTTTTTGGAAGTTTTAAAATTATTAATTCAATGTCATTAATAATGATATGGCTATTCAAACTATTTCATAGTAGGTGAATTGTGGTAATTTGCATTTTTCGAGGAGTTAATCTATTCCATCGAAGTTGTCAAATTTATGTATGTAGAGTTGTTTCCTTATTACCTTTCTATGTCTTCAGGGTCTGTAATGATATCTCTATTTTATTCCTGATGTATCTATTTGACTCCTTTGGATTACAGTTTTGCCATGGGTAAAATGAGAGGCTTTAACAAGTTCAGATCCCTTTATCTCTAAAGACCTACCATATTGTAAGCAACTGTGACTCAGAACAACATATGCTTATACTCATTTTAAGTGGAATATTTGTTTCTAGGCTCCCTCTTACAGAGCACAAATGACGTATTTGAAGTTGGAATTCAAAGTTTTACAACAAAACTTTAGAGGTCCTTTAGAGTTTAGATTTTAATAAAGAAGCGCTAAAGAGTTTAAAGGCTTCTTTTTTTTATGGATAATGAAGGGGGATTTTTTTTTAAAAATTTATTTATTTTTAATTTATTTTATTTTTGGCTGCGTTGGGTCTTCGTTGCTGCGTGCGGGCTTTCTCTAGCTGCGGTGAGTGGGGGCTGCTCTTCATCGTGGTGTGTGGGCTTCTCATCGCGGTGGCTTCTCTTGTTGCCGAGCACGGGCTCTAGGCACACAGGCTTCAGTAGTTGTAGCACATGGGTTCTAGAGCACAGGATCAGTAGTTGTGGCGCACGGGCTTAGTTGCTCCACGGCATGTGGGATCTTCCTGGACCAGGGCTCGAACCCGTGTCCCCTGCCTTGGCATGCAGATTCTCAACCACTGCGCCACCAGGGAAAGGCTTCTTTTAAAAACAGTTATTTTACAGAATAATCTATTTTACAGTTTTATTGAGATGACTCAATAATTTATTCCCAGTAACTCTAAATCCAGGCTTTAACCGAAAGGACGTGAATAGTAAGCTGCACTCCCTCAAACAATTAGCATCTTTTTCTGAACAAGCTTAAATCCTGCCAAAGGAAGGAAGTTGAATACAGGAAATAACTCATTTAAGGACATGATGCATTGAAAAATACTATCTCTACCATCAGACCCAGCATCACAGACTTTGATCAAGCATTTCTCTGTGCAGCCACTAATGCCAGATCAAAAACTTTGTGTTGATTTACCTGAATTGGTTATACTATCAATTGCTTTCTCTTTTTCTCCCATACATATTACTAGTGAGATTCGTTGGCAATTTGTGTGGGCCAACTGTAAAAATGCTTGTTATACTAAAATTTACCTGCAGGAAAAGTCCAGTTGTCATGGTGGCCGTGTTCATATAACCGTAGGATCCTTTGCTAGATGAGGCATCATGATGAAAGAAAGAGGATCGAGCTTGGAGTCAAAGCCATCTGATTATGAAACTTTGTGCTACAAGTTGTTAACAGTATGATTTGGGCAACTTACTTAAACTCAATGAATTTCAATTTCTTTACCAAAAGTGAGATTAGTAGTAATTATCTTATGGTGTCATGAGACCTAGGAAGTGCTTATATAAAGTGCCCACCACAGTGTCTGCCTGATAATAACATTCAATAAGCGGTAGCTATTAAAATTGCTCCTCAACAAAAACAACAATAATAATGATAAGAAGAAGAAAAAGAAATACAGTAAATTAACTTTTCAGTAGTGCTTTAAATTTTGAACTAGGGTTTTAAATTTAAATGACATCTGGCTAGCAGGTACTGTTTCAGTAATTCTCTCAATTCCTGACAAAAATATTTAAGAAGATCCAGAAAAAGGACGAAAACTCGTAACAATGAAAATTAAAACTGACAGCTTTTTTTAGGTTATTCAAAGAACAATCACAACTTAGTCATGCTCAGAATTCATGGCCAAGTGAGTGGTTTTGTTTTGTTTGTTTTTTATTCTTTTTCTCCTTGAAATGGAATAAACCTAGTGTCTTGAAAGTAGTTGGAGAAACCTACCATTTGCTCCACTCTCAAAAAAAATTATGTTCTGTATCAATAGATAAAAGGTGGGGAGGAGTGTTTCTCCATGACCCAGGCATTGTTTTTGAGGCATTCAGAGCCTTGATCCTACCCTGATCCCAGCCTCCCTCCTGTTCCATTGGTACCTGTCTTTATATAACCAATTTGAAACTGCAACCTTTACATATCCATTTAGAAACAACAAGACAGGATATATGGAGTTCTGGTGATTGTTATAGGCCGAGGAGTTGTGAGAAAAATAGTGGCTCATTGTATACAGAGAAATGTAATCCTGAAAGGAAATGACTGTAGTTAGGGTAGATATTGGGAGAGCAGTGGCCTGTGGATTATGTATATTCTATGGGATTAGAGGGTCAATGAAATTGGTAGTCTGAAGGTAGTCCCACTCAAACTCATAAAATAAGAAAATAAAAACAGTACATTTGCATATCAAGTAGCTTCCCAGAAATAGCACAAGAGGGGAATTCTCTTAACCGCAAAGAAGAGACTGAGGTAGAAATATGAACCAGTAGGACTCTGACAGTTGGCATGGCATTTATAATGACCAGGGAAGAAAATTTCCTTGTTCAATGGAATTAGAGAGCGAAAATAAAAAAGAATTAATATGTGCTTTTAAGAAGAAAATAAAGACAATAAGAAGCCATTTTTTCCCCTGGATTCAGAAATATTGCATATTTTCAAAATGATTTACTACTAGAACCCAGAGAATGTTTTGGAAAATTTTCTGATAGAGTCATTAAAATGCCAGGAAAGATAGTTTTTATGAAACAGCAACATAAAACTGAAGAAGAGAATGCAAATTAGCCTAAGAGATAGCAGCATGATATCTGCTAGAGAAACATGCTGGAGATAAAATCAGCTGCCTATGATAGGAAATTGTCAAGAAAATGAAAAATCCAATGGAATTAAAAGCAACAATGCAGTTAGAAAAGGCAGACTTGATTTAACAGAAAATTTAATCAGTGATTTGGCAGAATTGCTTGAAAAAATTTTTCCAGAATGTAAGAGAAGAATAGAAAATATAGAGGAGAAGATGGTAGGTAAAAAGGATAGAGAACAATGATCCACATTTTAAATTATAGGTTTTCAGAGTAAGAAATCAGAAGCAAAAATCAAAGGCTAAAAATGAGAAAAAACCAAGCAACCAACACTTTTCTGAGCAGAAGAAAGAAACCCTAATGCTGTGCTACGTTGGTTTAAAATACCATGTTGCAAAGAACATTAGCAGAGAGAGAACATGGTAAAAATTTCAATGTTAAGGATAAAGAAAAATAATCTTTAAATCTTTACTATAATCATTTTGAAATAAAGCATGTTACCAATAAAACAAAAGTTGGCAGACTTGAGAATTTTCTTTCATAGTAGTAAATATCAGTTTACAATGTAATCTTTTCTACAGAAATTTAAAGGGATAAAACTGTGCCCTAAGAATTCTCATCCACTTAAGTTTTTATCTGCAGAGCCAATATGAGGACACTTAAAAATATATAATGGCTAAGAAAACACACCATCCACATGCTTTTTGTTAAAAAAAATTACTTGACATATTTCAGATGACTATGAATTTAATCAAAATCTTAAAACGTGTTGTTACGCTATAAAAAGACTTACAGTGTGCATTGAAATAATTCAAACATAAAAGTAGGTGTATTAGAATTCTCCAAAGGGGAGGAAAAGCCAGTAGTATATATACGTATATATACGTATATATGTATAATGAGGAATTGGCTCATGCAATTTTGAAGGCTGAGAAGTCCCAAGACTGGCAGTCAGAGCTGGAGACCCTGGAAAGCCAATCGTATAGTTCCAGTCTGAGCCTGAAGGCCTGAGAAACAGGAGGGCTGATGGTGTAAATCACAATCCACGTCTGAGTCCTAAGGCAGGAGAAGACTGATCCCCATTTGAAGGCAGTTAGACAGAGAGAGTGAATTTTCCCTTAATCTTTTTGCTCTGTTCAGGCCTTCAGTGGATTGGATGAGGCTTATCTGCATTGGTGAGGATACCCTGTTTTACTCAGTCTACTGATTCAAATGTTAATTTTATCCAGAAACACCTTCACAAATCCACCCAGAATAATGTTTAACTAAATATGTGGGCACCCTGTTATCCAGTCAAGTTGACACATAAAATAAACCATCACACTAAGTTTAAATAATTGTTGTATGTTTGGTGATTAAAAAAATGAATGCAAATGTCAGAAATTGTTCTTAAAAGAGAATAATGTAAAACTTACATATAAAAATAAATCACAATAATGTGAGTCTAAATGTCCGATAATATGAATAAAAACTGTGTCAGTTAGAAGAATGTGAACTCAGAGAAAGTTAAAAACATAGCTAATAAAAAAATTTTATGTGAAAGTGAGTAAAGAATGGAAAACAAGGACTTTCAGATAGTGAATCAATAGAACTTGCAACAGGACTGAAATCTTCTAATTGTAGAAGATAAAATCAACCCAATCAGCAAATGACAGAAAACAGAGGAAGTGGCATAAAAGCCTAAGTAGAAAAAGCACAACCCAAGATAGGGTGAAATGATATATGAAATTTATCAGTTCTGATAATAAACTTAAATGAGTTATAAAGTTTGCTAAATAAGGAATATGAAAACAGTATCTCTATGCTATTCTCAAGGGGTATTTCTAAAACAAAGCACACATTTTAATAAGAGGATGGACAAAGATTTATAAGGCGAGTTGAAAAAAGAGATGGAATTAATAATTTCAGACAATGTAGCTATCAAGGGTCAAAATATTAAAAGGTTAAAAAGAAGGTCATTTTTATCATGTGCACTATACTGCACAACCAATTTATAACAATCATAACCCTTTATGTGCTGACTAAAACAGCATCAACATACATAGTCAAAATTTATTAGGAGAAAAAGAAATGTACAGAAATATTATAGTTGCAGGAAAATTTAACATTATCTCGGGCTTTGTAAGGTAGACTGGTGACTTACTTTGTCTGCCCCATGTCATTTCCTTTGGGAACTGGCCTCCCCACACCGGTCAGAGCCTTTTGGCGGGGTCAGTCAAGAGGCTGTTTCTTGGCTATCACAGGACTGGGAACATTTAGCAGATGCTTGATGCCCCACTCAGATTCCTTTGGCTCCCTTTTTACCAGTTCTGTGAGCCCTTCCCCAGCTTTTGTGACCTTAGCTGTTAAGGCTTTACACCTTAGCCCTTCAGAGAAGGACCCGTGGGCACTGGTGCTGCCTTGTCCACATGGAGAGCTGAAAGTGTCTGGACATTTCATGGCCTCCAATCTCTCCAGACCCTGGCTCCTTTATTGGAGGAAGACAAGCTTGGAGGTGTAATTTATCTCGAGCTCCCTTACTAGGCTTTGGGAATTGGAGGCTTCTTCCCCTTCCCATACGGCTTTCCCCACTCTCTTACTGTTTTCTCCTGAAGCATGTCCTTAATAAATTGCTCTCAAAGCAGTTCTTGACTCAGATTTGCCTCTGTGAAATCCCAGCTGAGATGGCGTGTGACCTAAACTGACAGATCAGAGTGGCTTATCTGTGTGACCCAAGGATTGGGCCTAAGTGGGTAACTTACCTAAACTGGATCAGAGTCCTTTATTATGACTTGACATGATGCTGGGAGAAAGAGTAGTCTATTTCTGTGATTACAGCATGCAAAGATCAATAAGCCTGGATTCCCAGGCACTATCTTGTTGCCATGTGGATAGAGCCTGCCTGAGAAATGAAAACAGGCAAGCAAAGCTAAGGGATGAAGAAAGACAGTACCAATTCCATCATTTCAACCCCTAGACCCAGCCTTTGCTGAAGAAGTTTATATTTTAGAAATCCCAGTTATATTAGCTCACAAGTTCTTTTAATGATTTATGCTAGTTTGACTTGGGTTTCTGTTATTTGCAATGAAAATGTTCTTAACAACATAGTTCAAGCAGGAAAAAATAATAAGGTTTCAGAGAATTTGAATAATATAATTAATAATGGATTAATAATGCATAATCTCTGGAAATGAGTTGGACTGTACATCTTTAAAAATAAAGAATTTACTAGTTAAAAAACAACCTCACTTTATTCCTCAGAACATAACTTCTAAAGAACACATTCTCTAAAAAGTAGCCATCCTAGAAATTAATTTTAAAAGATTAAGGAAATACAATGGTCCATATGGAAATTAGAAATCTTTCTCCAATAACTATGGGATAAAAAAAGAATCTAAAGTTAACAAAAAATGAAAATGTTAGTACTAAGGGGATATGATTTTAGAGACAGTTCCTCCTTCTGACCTATACTTCCTTTCATTCTCCTTCATTGGTTCAATATTCAAACATCTAGGCCACTCTGCATTCCTTGACTCAGGGTAGAAAGAAATAATTTTTTCTTATAGTCCTGTAATTTGTCTTTGAAAAACTTCAGGGAAATATTAAGGTATAGAGAAAATGTTTGAGCACTGATGGTAAGATATTTTCTCCTACTACACCCAAAGGACAGAAAAATATTTCTGAAGTTGGAAAGAGAGTAAGCACAAGTGGAGGAGCCTTCATCACTGGAGCTCTGTACAGGGCCCTTGGATCTTGCCTCATAAGCAGAGCTCTGGGAAATGGCATCTGCTTAGAAAAGGAAAGACTGACTAGTGAGTCCAGAATGACAGGAATCATAGAAAGTGAGCAGAGCACCCTCACCTTAGTGTGGTGTCACATCTCAGCGTCATCTTGTTTGGACTGATGACAGTCAAGCCCTGAGGACCAGATTGGATGATGGGCGTCTCAGCTGGTACCCATGTGGATGGTTGACAATGAAGAGCAGATGCCCTGCCTCTCACCGTGGTGCTACAATAAACAACCTGGCTCCTGGTGGAATGGGATTTGATTTGTGGAAATATAAAGTAGGTTGGATTTCTGATACATTTGAGTTTGTGACTAAAATTTAAAACTCACTACACTTCCTATTAACACTTGTGGGATGTGGTCAAAGGAGCTTGGGAAAGCAGAACTTCACTTCTACAACTCCAGTCCCCCAACCACAAATTCAGTCTTTGTTCATATAACTGGGGCTCATAGAGCTAGTTTAATATTTATTTTTATCTTTAGAAATACACCAGTTTTGATTTCCAGGGTTCTTTTTGCTTTTTCATTCTTTTTTTCCCCCAGGGTTCTTTTTGCTTTTGCATTCAATTTAGTTACAACAATAATATATTACATATTACAAAAATATTACAACTTATTACAATAATATTTCTAATATAACCTTGCTCCTTTTGCCTTTCTCTCTCCTCCTTTTTCCCCAGGCTCAGAACTTTTGCTTTTTTTGATGTAAAATCTTATGATCTAACTGACTTACAAAGCTATTTATTGTCTTACCACAAAATTCTATGTTGGTACGAAACTGTTGATATTACTCCAGTCTTTCTTTTTGCATTTTTTTGTAACCCAGGACAACAGTGCCTTAGGAAAGGCTAAGGTGAAAGGCTTTTCTGTATCTCAAAAGAGAAAGAGAAAAGAAAACTGATAATTTGAAAATGCTAATTGCCCTTTTACAGAAATTATATCTTGAAATGTAAAAATACATTTTGTCTTAAATATATGTATTTTTATATCCCACTTTGGGGTCCACTCCCTCACTTGTGGTCTAGAGTGTGGTGGAAGGTGTCAGACAACTCTGTGTTTATGGATTTGGGGAATGTGCATGTGTTCTGCTACTACATTTTGAAAAGAGGTGAAGTCAGCTGAAGTATGAAACAGAAGGTGAGTTGAAGTACCCATCTCCATCTGCTTCAGGACTGTTTGGTTTTAGTTCAGAGGGTGGGAGAGTTTGATATCTAGTGCAACCATCTCCCTTGACACTATCTTCAGTGAAAAAAAATTTCACCCCTGATTTGGCATAAGATCTTCTGCGTTTACAGAACTATTTTGAGTTTATAAACAAAATCAACTATATTCATGGGTATGGTAATGGAAAGTTGGGAAGAAGCATATTAGACAAATTGAAACTCCCCCTAAAGTCCTGAAAATTCTGTCTTTAATTTCCTTCTGGTGACCCACAAAACACAGAGGTACTTTTCTCCCTCTCATTTCTTTTTTCCTTCTACTTTTATTGAGATATAATTGACATACAGCACTGGATAAGTTTCAGGTGTACAGCATAATGATTTGACTTACATACATCATGAAATGATGACCTTGATAAGTTTAGTGAACATCCATCCTCTCATATAGATACAAAATAAAAGAAAAAAAATTTTCTTGTGATGAGAACTCTTAGGACTTAACTCTCTTAACAACTTTCATATGTAACATACAGCAGTGTTCACTACATTTGTCATGTTGTCCCTTATATCCCTAGTGCTTATTTACCTTAACTGGGAGTTTGTATCAATACCTTTTGACTGCCTTCATCCCATTCCCCATCCCCCCACCCCCTCCTCTGGTCATCACAAATCTGATCTCTTTTTCTATGAGTTGGTTGGTTGGTTGGTTGGTTGGTTTTTGAAGTATAATTGAACTACAACACTATGTTACCTCCTGGTACACAACATAGTGATTTGCTATTTCTATATATCACAAAATGATCACCACTATAAGTCTAGTTATCATGGGTCACCATAAAAAGATATTACATTATTATTGACTATATTCTCCACACTGTACATTTTATCCCCGTGACTCATTTATTTTGTAACTGGAAGTTTGCATCTCTTAATCTCCCTCACCTGTATCTCTCTTCTTCCCCCACCCCTGGAGACCACATGCTTGTTCTCTGTATCTATGACTGTTTTTTTGGTTCTTGTTATGTTTATTCATTTGTTTTGATTTTTAGATTCCACATGTAAGTGAAATCATATGGTATTTGTCTTTATTTGTCTGACTTATTTCACTTTGCATAATACCCTCTAGGTCCATCCATGTTGTTGCAGTGGCAAGATTTCATTCTCTTTTATGGCTGAGTAATATTTCATTGTATATAAATACATACCATATCTCCTTTATCCATTCAGCTATCGATGGGCACTTAGTTTGTTCCCGTATCTTGACTATTGTAAATAATGCTGCAATAAACGTAGGGGTGCATATATCTTTTCTAATTAGTGTTTTTGTTTTCTTTGGATAAATACCCAGGATTGTAATTGCTGGATAGTATGGGAGTTCTATTTTTAATTTTTTAAGGACCCTCCATACTGTTTTCCATAGTGGCTGTATCAATTTACATTCCTACCAACACTGCACAAATGTTCCCTTTTTTCCACATCCTTGCCAACACTTGATGTTTCTTGTCTTTTTTATAATAACCATTCTAACAGGTGTGAAATAATTTCTCATTGTAGTTTTTTTTTTTAACATCTTTTTTGGAGTATAATTGCTTTACAATGGTGTGTTAGTTTCTGCTTTATAACAAAGTGAAACAGTTATATATATACATATGTTCCCATATCTCTTCCCTCTTATGTCTCCCTCCCTCCCACCCTCCCTATCCCACCCCTCTAGGTGGTCACAAAGCACCAGGCTGATCTCCCTGTGCTATGCGGCTGCTTCCCACTAGCTATCTATTTTACGTTTGGTAGTGTATATATGTCCATGCCACTCTCTCACTTTGTCACAGCTTACCCTTCCCCCTCCCCATATCCTCAAGTCCATTCTCTAGTAGGTCTGTGCCTTTATTCCCGTCTTGCCCCTAGGTTCTTCAAGACCATTTTTTTTCTTAGATTCCATATATATATGTGTTAGCATAGGGTATTTGTTTTTCTCTTTCTGACTTACTTCACTCTGTATGACAGACCCTAGGTCCATCCACCTCACTACAAATAACTCAATTTCGTTTCTTTTTATGGCTGAGTATATTCCATTGTCTATATGTGCCACATCTTCTTTATCCATTCATCTGTTGATGGACACTTAGGTTGCTTCCATGTCCTGGCTATTGTAAATAGAGCTGCAGTGAACATTGTGGTATATGACTCTTATTGAATTATGGTCTCCTCAGGGTATATGCCCAGTAGTGGGATTGCTGGGTCATATGGTAGTTCTATTTTTAGTTTTTTAAGGAACCTCCATACTCTTCTCCATAGTGGCTGTATCAATTTACATTCCCACCAACACTGTAAGAGGGTTCCCTTTTCTCCACACCCTCTCCAGCATTTATTGTTTGTAGATTTTTTGATTATGGCCGTTCTGACCGGTGTGAGATGATATCTCATTGTAGTTTTGATTTGCTTTTCTCTAATGATTAATGATGTTGAGCATTCTTTCATGTGTTCATTGGCAATCTGTATATCTTCTTTGGAGAAATGTCTATTTAGGTCTTCTGCCCATTTTTGGATTGGGTTGTTTGGATATTGAGCTGCATGAGCTGCTTGTAAACTCTGGAGATTAATCCTTTGTCAGTTGCTTCATTTGCAAATATTTTCTCCCATTCTGAGGGTTGTCTTTTGGTCTTGTTTATGGTTTCCTTTGCTGTGCAAAACCTTTTAAGTTTCATTAGGTCCCATTTGTTTATTTTTGTTTTTATTTCCATTTCTCTAGGAGGTGGGTCAAAAAGGATCTTGCTGTGATTTATGTCATAGAGTGTTCTGCCTATGTTTTCCTCTAAAAGTTTTATAGTGTCTGGCCTTACATTTAGGTCTTTAATCCATTTTGAGTTTATTTTTGTGTATGCTGTTAGGGAATGTTCTAATTTCATACTTTTACATGTAGCTCTCCAGTTTTCCCAGCACCACTTATTGAAGAGGCTGTCTTTTCTCCACTGTATATTCTTGCCTCCTTTATCAAAGATAAGGTGACCATATGTGCGTGGGTTTATGTCTGGGCTTTCTATCCTGTTCCATTTATGTATATTTCTGTTTTTGTGCCAGTACCATACTGTCTTGATTACTGTAGCTTTGTAGTCTAGTCTGAAGTCCGGGAGCCTGATTCCTCCAGCTCCGTTTTTCTTCCTCAAGATTGCTTTGGCTATTCGGGGTGTTTTGTATTTCCATACAAACTGTGAAATTTTTTGTTCTAGTTGTGTGAAAAAGGCCAGTGGTAGCCTGATAGGGATTGCACTGAATCTGTAGATTGCTTTGGGTAGTGGAGTCATTTTCACAATGTTGATTCTTCCAATCCAGTAACATGGTACTAGATGGAGCTCTAGATGGAGATCTCTCCATCTACTTGTATCACCTTTAATTTCTTTCATCAGTGTCTCATGATTTTCTGCATACAGGTCTTTTGTCTCCTTAGGTAGGTTTATTCCTAGATACTTTATTCTTTTTGTTGCAGTGGTAAATGGGAGTGTTTCCTTAATTTCACTTTCAGATTTTTCATCAATAGTGTATAGGAATGCTAGAGATTTCTGTGCATTAATTTTGTATCCTGCTACTTTACCAAATTCATTGATTAGCTCTACTAGTTTTCTGGTAGCATCTTTACGATTCTCTATGTAGAGTGTCATGTCATCTGCAAACAGTGACAGCTTTACTTCTTCTTTTCCGATTTGGATTCCTTTTATTTCTATTTCTTCTCTGATTGCTGTGGCTAAAACTCCAAAACTATGTTGAATAAGAGTGGTGAGAGTGGGCAACCTTGTCTTGTTCCTGATCTTAGTGGAAATGGTTTCAATTTTGCACAATTGAGGACGATGCTGGCTGTGGGTTTGTCATAAATGGCCTTTATTTTGTTGAGGAAAGTTCCCTCCATGCCTACTTTTTGGAGGGTTTTTATCATAAATGGGTGTTGAATTTTGTCGAAAGCTTTCTCTGCATCTATTGAGATGATCATAGGGTTTTTCTCCTTCAATTTGTTAATATGGTGTATCACACTGATTGATTTGCGTATATTGAAGAATCCTTGCATTCCTGGGATAAACCCCACTTGATCATGGTGTATGATCCTTTGAATGTGCTGTTGGATTCTGTTTGCTAGTATTTTGTTGAGGATTTTTGCCTCTATGTTCATCAGTGATATTGGCCTGTAGTTATTTTTCTTTGTGACATCTTTGTCTGGTTTTGGTATCAGGGTGATGGTGGCCTCGTAGAATGAGTTTGGGAGTGTTCCTCCCTCTGCTATATTTTGGAAGAGTTTGAGAAGGATAGGTGTTAGCTCTTCTCTAAATGTCTGATAGAATTCGCCTGTGAAGCCATCTGGTCCTGGGCTTTTGTTTGTTGGAAGATTTTTAATCACAGTTTCAATTACAGTGCTTGTGATTGGACTGTTCATATTTTCTATTTCTTCCTGGTTCAGTCTCGGAAGGTTGTGCATTTCTAAGAAATTGTCCATTTCTTCCAGGTTGTCCATTTTATTGGCATAGAGTTGCTTGTAGTAACCTCTCATGATCCTTTGTATTTCTGCAGTGTCAGTTGTTACTTCTCCTTTTTCATTTCTAATTCTATTGATTTGAGTCTTCTCCCTTTTTTTCTTGGTAAGTCTGGCTAATGGTTTATCAATTTCATTTATCATCTCAAAGAACCAGCTTTTAGTTTATTGATCTTGCTATGTCTCCTTTATTTCTTTTTCATTTATTTCTGATCTGATCTTTATGATTTCTTTCCTTCTGCTAGCTTTGGGGGTTTTTTGTTCTTCTTTCTCTAATTGCTTTAGGTGTAAGGTTAGGTTGTTTATTTGAGATGTTTCTTGTTTCTTAAGGTAGGATTGTATTGCTATAAACTTCCCTCTTAGAACTGCTTTTGCTGCATCCCATAGGTTTTGGGTCGTCGAGTTTTCATTGTCATATGTTTCTAGGTATTTTTTGATTTCCTCTTTGATTTCTTCAGTGATCTCTTGGTTATTAAGTAGTGTATTGTTTAGCCTCCATGTGTTTGTATTTTTTAGAGATTTTTTCCTGTAATTGATATCTAGTCTCATAGCATTGTGGTTGGAAAAGATACTTGATATGATTTCAATTTTCTTAAATTTACCAAGGCTTGATTTGTGACCCAGGATATGATCTATCCTGGAGACTGTTCCATGAGCACTTGAGAAGAAAGTGTATTATGTTGTTTTTGGATGGAATGTCCTATAAATATCAATTAAGTCCATCTTGTTTAATGTATCATTTAAAGCTTGTGTTTCCTTATTTATTTTCATTTTGGATGATCTGTCCATTGGTGAAAGTGAGGTGTTGAAGTCCCCTACTATGATTGTGTTACTGTCGATTTCCCCTTTTATGGCTGTTACCATTTGCCTTATGTTTTGAGGTGTTCCTGTGTTGGGTGCATAAATATTTACAATTGTTATATCTTCTTCTTGGATCGATCCCTTGATCATTATGTAGTGTCCTTCTTTGTCTCTTGTAATAGTCTTTATTTTAAAGTGTATTTTGTCTGATATGAGTATTGCTACTCCAGCTTTCTTCTGATTTCCATTTGCATGGAATATCTTTTTCCATCCCCTCACTTTCAGTCTGTATGTGTCCCTAGGTCTGAAGTGGGTCTCTTGTAGACAACATACATACTGGTCTTGTTTTTGTATCCATTTAGCCAGTCTTTGTCTTTTGGTTGGAGCATTTAATCCATTTACATTTAAGGTAATTATCGATATGTATGTTCCTATTACCATTTTCTAAATTGTTTTGGGTTTGTTATTGTAGGTCTTTTCCTTCTCTTGTGTTTCCTGCCTAGAGAAGTTCCTTTAGCATTTGTTGTAAAGCTGGTTTGGTGGTGCTGAATTCTCTTAGCTTTTGCTTGTCTGTAAAGGTTTTAATTTCTCCATCAAACCTGAATGAGATCCTTGCTGGGTAGAGTAATCTTGGTTGTAGGTTTTTCTGCTCCATCACTTTAAATATGTCCTGCCACTCCCTTCTGGCTTGCAGAGTTTCTGCTGAAAGCTGTTAACCTTATGGGGATTCCCTTGTATGTTATTTGTTGTTTTTCCCTTGCTGCTTTAATATTTTTTCTTTGTATTTAATTTTTGATAGTTTAAGTAGTATGTGTCTTGGCGTGTTTCTCCTTGGATTTATCCTGTATGGGACTCTCTGTGCTTCCCGGACTTGATTGACTATTCCCTTTCCCATATTAGGGAAATTTTCAACTATAATCTCTTCAAATATTTTCTCAGTCCCTTTCTTTTCTCTTCTTCTCCTGGGACCCCTATAATTCGAATGTTGGTGTGTTTAATGTTGTCCCAGAGGTCTCTGAGACTATCCTCAATTCTTTTCATTCTTTTTTCTTTATTCTGCTCTGCAGTAGTTATTTCCACTATTTTATCTTCCAGGTCACTTATCCGTTCTTCTGCCTCAGTTATTCTGCTATTGATCCCTTCTAGAGAATTTTTAATTTCATTTATTGTGTTGTTCAGCATTGTTTGTTTGTTGTTTAGCTCTTCTAGGTTCTTGTTCATCGTTTCTCATATTTTCTCTATTCTATTTCCAAGATTTTGGATCATCTTTATTATCATTATTCTGAATTCTTTTTCAGGTAGACTGCCTATTTCCTCTTCATTTGTTAGGTCTGGTTGGTTTTTGCCTTGCTCCTTTATGTGCTGTGTGTTTTTCTGTCTTCTCATTTTGCTTAACTTACTGTGTTTGGGGTCTCCTTTTCGCAGGCTGCATGTTCGTAATTCCCGTTGTTTTTGGTGTCTGTCCCCAATGGTTAAGGTGGGTTGAGTGGGTTGTGTAGGCTTCCTGGTGGAGGGGACTAGTGCCTGTGTTCTGGTGGATGAGGCTGGATCTTGTCTTTCTGGTGGGCAGGTCCACGTCTGGTGGTGTGCTTGGGGGTGTCTGTGGCCTTATTATGATTTTAGGCAGCCTCTGTGCTAATGGATGGTGTTGTGTTCCTGTGTTGTTAATTGTTTGGCATAGGGTGTCCAGCACTGTATCTTGCTGGTCGTTGAGTGAAGCTGGGTCTTGGCGTTGAGATGGAGATCTCTGGGAGATTTTCGCCATTTGATATTACGTGGAGCTGGGAGGTCTCTTGTGGACTAGTGTCCTGAACTTGGCTCTCCCACCTCAGAGGCACAGCCCTGATGCCTGTCTGGAGCACCAAGAGCCTTTCATCCACACGGCCAGCCCGCAGTCCCCAGGACTGTCACGGCTTCGGCTGGTGGGGCCCCTCCAGATCCAGCAGCCTCAGTGAGGCCATCCTCCCCTCGGCCTCCGGGGAAGTTCAGTGACGGCAGAGGGAAGAGACTCTGAGCCAGGAGTTCCAGCTCTGCGGATACACGGGCTCCATTCTGGGCGCAGGGGGTGGGACAGCTCTCCCCCGAGGCCTTCCGGGAGGGAGTGGGGTGCCGGAGGAGGGACTCAGTGTAGTTTTGATTTGCATTTCTCTGATGATTAGTGATGTTGAGCATCTTTTCACGTGTTGGTTGGCCATCTGCATGTCTTCTTTGGAAAAAGTTCTGTTCAGGTCCTGTGCCCATTTTTTAATCAGACTGTTTGTTTTTTTCATCTTGAGTTGTATGAGTTCTTCCTATATTTTGGATATTAACTTCTTATCAGATGTGTCATTTGCAAATATCTTCTCCCATTCAGCAGGCTGCTTTTTCATTTTGGTGATGGTTTCCTTCACTGTGAAAAAGCTATTTAGTTTGATGTGGTCTCATTTGTTTATTTTTGTTTTTCTTTCCATTGCCTGGGGATACAGATCCAAAAAAATATTGCTAAGACTGATGTCAAAGAGCATACTGCTTATGTTTTCTTATAGGAGTTTTATGGTTTCAAGTCTTACATTTAAGTTTTTAATCCATTTTGGTTTATTTTTGTATATAGTGTGAGAAAGTAGTCCAGTTTGAATTTCTTGTGTGTAGCTGCCCAGTTTTCCCAATACCATTTACTGAAGAGGCTGTCTTTTCCCCACTGTACATTCTTGCCTCCTTTGTCATAGGTTAGTTGTCCATATAAGTGTGGGTTCATTTCTGGGCTCTCTATTCTGTTCCATTGATCCATGTGTCTGGTTTTGTGCCAGTACCACACTGATGTAGTATAGTTTGAAATCAGGGAGAATGATACCTCCAGCTTTGTTGTTCTTTCTCAAGATTGTTTTGGCTATTTGGGGTCTTTTGTGTTTCCATACAAATTTTAGAATTATTTGTTCTAGTTCTGCAAAAAATGCCATTGGCATTTCTAATATTGAATATTCTAATATCTAGAATTGGTATTCTAATTTCTAATAAGTGACATAGGAGGGTTTTGTTTGCATTTCATGTTGCCACAAAAAATGTATTATTCTATCTTCATTTCTTTTCTTCTTGCTTTTCCAAATATTTGTGCCACTCTAAGCATTTTATCCTCTTTTCAAACTACACAGGTACATAGATGTTAGTATTATCTCTTTTTAAGCTTGTTATTGTTAAGTGTATGCCAGGCTGAGCTAGATAGAATCTCATGAAACAGCCGTTTTGTGTCACGAAACATATGGCTGCTTGCAATTCATAGTTTACATGATTAGCAATAAAGGTTTTTTTCCTAAAAAGAAGGAAGGCTTCAAAACCAAATAGTTTAATTTCATATATACATAGTCATGACTATTTCAAAATAACATTCTTAAAATTTAAAAATATAAATATTTTTGATTACAGTTTTTTAAATGTCTCATCTGCACGTAAAAATGTTGGATTACATTATCTCTACGTATCCCCTCTAGCTCAAAAGTTCCCTTTTGAAACCTTAGTGTTAAGTAGAATTTGGTGGATTTTTATAAAACAGTTTGGGGGGACTTTCGTGGTGGCACAGTGGTTAAGAATCCGCCTGCCAATACAGGGGACACGGGTTTGATCCCTGGTCCGGGAAGATTCCACATGCCGTGGAGCAACTGGGCCCGTGTGCCACAACTACTGAGCCTGAGCTCTAGAGCCCACGAGCCACAACTATTGAAGCCCAAGCACCTAAAGCCCGTGCTTTGCAACAAGAGAAGCCACTGCAATGAGAAGTCCGTGCACTGCAACGAAGAGTAGCCCCCACTTGCGGCAACTAGAGAAAGCCCGTGCACAGCAACGAAGACCCAACGCAGCCAAAAATAAATAAATAAACAAATAAATAAATAAATAAATAAAAACAGCTTGGGTCACAAACTTGCACATTTTTGTTCTGGGAAATAATATATAAGAATTAACCTGTCTAACATTATATATATATTAATATATAAGAATTACCCTGTAAATACATGGCTTGCTGCCTGTTGTACCATGGTAATGTGGTTCCCAAAGATGTCAATGCTGCCATTGCCACCATCAAGACCAAGCGTACCACCCAGTTTGTGGACTGGTGTCCCACTGGCTTCAAAGTTGGCATTAATTACCAGCTTCCCACTGTGGTACCTGGTGGAGATCTGGCCAAAGTACAGTGAGCTGTGTGCATGCTGGGCAACATCACAGCCATCGCTGAGGCCTGGGCTCGCCTGGACCACAAGTTTGACCTGATGTATGCCAAGCGTGCTTTTGTTCACTGGTAACGTGGGTTGAGGGCATGGAGGAAGGAGAGTTTTCTGAGGCCCGTGAGGACATGGCTGCCCTTGAGAAGGATTATGAGGAGCTTGTGTGGATTCTGTTGAAGGAGAGGGAGAGAAGAAGGAGAGGAACACAAAAGTTAAAACGTCACAAAGGTGCTGCTTTTACAGGGAAGCTTATTCTGTTTTAAACATAGAAAAGTTGTGGTCTGATCAGTTAATTTGTATGTAGCAGTGTATACTCTCGTGTACAATTACTGACCTATGCTTAAAACACGACACTTTGTTATAGGACCCAAGCTATCCATTTCTCTGATAGGTTTGAGGTAAAGTATTCCCTGTCTTAAATGACAAAAAAAAAAAAAAAAAAAAAAGAATTAACCTGTCTATCTTTAGAATTTGAGTCATTCCAAACCATGCATGATTCACTTGTTGTTCATTTTTAGTTCACTCTAGATGAAGGATTCACAAGTTGCAAAAAAAAGGGAGACATTACCCCAGAATAAATTTTAGTCTTTAAAGTTTGATGTCTGTTTTATTAGAATAAAAATATTACACATTGATGATAAGGTAGAATTTTGTAGGGAAAGAAGAATAGTAGGGCCTTTAATCTGACATATTCTCAAGTCTTAAGAGTGTATCTCAACAAGATAAACACAGGTTGCTTTTTTAAGCTAAGAAAGAATTTCTTTTTTCTAAGTTATTCTGTTTATAGATGAAAGCAATGATACATATGGTGAATATCTTTCTGCACAGAAGCATAGTTTAAGAGGCCAATTAGCGATAAGAAGGGAAGCCTTTAAAACTGAGCATCAGTCTGGGGCTGTGGCAGCTAGAATAATCACATTTATGATGGTTATAAATGTGATTATTCTGTAGAATTATTGTTGGCCTGAAACCTTGCTCAGAAAGAAGCACTTCATTTCTGACTATCTGTCTGCCAGATTTGTCTGCTACCATTTGCCAGACATTCATGGCTATTATATTTGTAATGATTTTCCTATGGGAAAAGTATGAGAAACAAAAATAGAGCTCCTAACGGGTGGTGAAGGAACAGTATCCTGGGACAAATCTCCTGCAGTAGTGAGAATGGATTAGGAAAAGGAAATGAATATTTACTGAGTTTTTTTAGTCTGTACTTTGGCACCATGCCAAATCCTCCACAGATATAATGTGTGAAGCAAATTGTTCATGGAGACAGTACTGGGACTACACTTTAGTCATATGTCTTTCAGTTGAAATCTACTCTCTCCCTGGGTCCCTCTTCCTGTCCTTTGAAAATTGCAATAACTTCTGTTTATTCCCACCAGCCAAGATTTTTGCTAAAGAACACCCTGTGAAAGATAAATATCATGTGATATCACTTATGTGTGGAATCTAAAAAATGATATAAATGAACTTACTTACAAAACAGAAATAGACTCAGTCATAGAAAACAAACTTATGGTTACCAAAGGGAAAGTGTAGCGGGGAGGGATAAATTAGGAATTTGGGATTAACAGATACACACTAGTATATATAAACTAGGTAAACAACAAGGACCTACTGTATAGCACAGGGAACCATATTCAATATTTGTAATAACCTATAATGGTAAAGAATCTGAAAAAGTATATATATATATATGTAGATGTATAACTGAATCACTTTGCTGTACACCTTCAACATTGTAAACCAACTATACTTCAGTTAAAGAAAAAAACACCCATGACACCCGGGTTTGTTTCACTTTCAAGTACGAAATTACGTTATCGTCCTGTCCCAATGCCTGTTCAATCTAAACAGACCGCTGCCACCTTATCCTTGTCACCACCCTGCCCCTTCCAATCGAATGCAGTAGAATAGGTTCCCTCTGAGATATTATGCTTTAATTCATGCAATCCAACCAGCTGTAACCAATGCTGCCACCTCCTGGCAGCTTTTGAAGAGGTGAAACCTGGTAAGCAAAGACTTGCCCTTGGTTCCCATGCTATTTGCCACTCCCCTCCTCAGACATGGCTCTTTACACATTCATTGTCTTATTGCTTAGAGCCATCCAGTTTTGGCTGCTTGTGAGAGAACAGAAAGAGCTTGGGTAGGTCATCTCTTCTAATATGTTCAACCTGATGGAATTTGAAAACCTACTTGGTGATTCTATTTTGCCACTTAACATGCATCAGGGACAATACTTGATGCTCATGAAAAAACGGTAAAATCTTTGATGAGTACAAGCCTTCCTACTGTTTATACTATACATAGAAGTTTGAGGTAGAGGCCAGGACTTTACCCTGGAGCACTTGAGCATATTAACCCAAAATTAGGTGAAAACTTTCTTGCCACATAACTATACATATTTGCTTTAATTTTGATGGATATGATCCACCAACGCTTGTAATAATGTTGTTGCTAGTAAACTGTGCCATGCATACAAAAATCTTTAAATTTCTGTTACTAGTTCATACGAAACAGAGCAATGTTAGTTCATGGGATTAAACTGCCAATTATTTTCAACATCTGACATCTAAACAATCTGACCGGCACGATTCCTAAAAATATTATGTCAGGAAAAGTTACACAAGGACCATGATGGATTCGTTTTGATTTGTGAATTATGAACAGGTCATTTAATCCATGTTCCTATTGTTATTTCGGGGGAACAGTCAAAAGCAGATTTATCAAAGATGCTTACAATTTTAAAAATATATTTATTTATTAAAAAAATGAACCCATTACACGATAACATAAATAACATATTTATGTAAAATAACTATATTTTCCAAACACATATTTTTCCAAACGAAACAACATTTAGTGAGAAAAGTGGCATTAGTTTACAGGTTTGCTGTTTCTTTAATGTCTTGCTTAATGCGGATGACTGGATGCTTATATCTGCTTTTGCAGTCAATCTGCTGAAAATATATTGTTTCAAAGGCACTTGATTTAGTTACTGTTGAATGCCTTAGGACCCTACCATAAGGCCTAGGAACATAGAAGCTCAATAATGCTGATTGAATAAATGATTAATGCCTAGCCTTTTTATTTGTACAAGTGCCTGAATTCTTCAGATTAATTTATGAGATTCTGTTTAAACTTAACAGCGGATATGGCCTTTACAATAAGCAGATTCATACTCTGTACATGTTGCTGGTCGAAGCGTGCTTCGGAGATTAGCACTGAGGGCATCACCAAGGAGCTTGTGAGAAATGCTGAGTATCAGATTCCACCCCAGACCCGAGGAATCGGAATCTGCATTTAAACAAGATTCCCCAGGTGCTTGAGATGTACATTAGAGTCTGAGAAGCACTGTTTCAAAGCATTTTAGTTGCCATTATTATTTCCATGTAGCAATAAAATCCATTTTCTTCCATAGATTTCTGTTTTCCTAAATAAAATTATTCTATGACTAGACTTTGCACTGCTTTCTAATTGAGTCTTATGCAAAATAAGTTTTCACATCTTTGTTTCCCTCTTTCTTTTCTAAGCGTTGCTCAAGCTTAGAAACTGTGTGAAGTCCTTCTCCTGAACTGTGAATCAGGGGGGCTTTCTATAAGGGAAACTCCCTTCTAGGGCCATCTGATTGAAAATTTTAACTTAATGAACTGATGGTGGCTATTAAGATAGAGCTACTTACACAGTTTCTTCTTTAAAAGAATGGTTCAGTGTGCTGCAGACCGGCACGGATTTAAGGGAAGACTTCCTACCACAAAATATTTGAACAGCTCCTGAAAGAGAAACTAATTATCACAAGTGAGGTCTTTATTTTAAAGTTTGTTTTTTTTTTTCTAAGATTGCCCATGTATTAATTTATAGACGGGGTTGGATAACTTACTTGTTAATTTAATCGTTATTTGCTTTTCACTTAATTAACTCAACAGCTTAGTTTTTATTAGAAGACAACTTTGGCCGTTTTTAGCTTGCTTAAAGTTATTAAGATTTCTCAGTATAGAAAAGCAGTTACAATAGGTGGTTATTTTACTTTTCAATTTAATTGAGTATGCTTAAGTGTGTAGTTCTCAGAGTCAGTTTCAGCATACAAAGCAGCCTGGGCCGCTGCAGATATGCTTGGGTGAGGCCATCCTTGCTTGAGAAGAGGTCATGTGCAGGTCTCATCGCGGTGGGAATCACTCTTTGTAGAAATGATCTGTTTGGGGAATTCCCTGGTGGTCCAGTGGTTAAGACTCCGTGCTTTCATTGCCACGGGCCTGGGTTTGGTCCCCGGTCTGGGAACTAAGATGCCACAAGCCGCGCTGGGCAGCCAAAAAAAAAAAAAAAAGATCTGTTTATTAGCAGTTTGTATAGGATCCTAGAAAGAGCCTGGGGCTGGGACTTTGTGGAGTCAGACAGACTCAAGTCCTGTGACATCACGGGTCTCCTCAGACCTCTGGATCCCTTTTTTTTAAAAGTTAAGTGCTAGGTTTGAGCTCTAGTTTAATGGAAAGAATGTGCTCTTTGCTCTCCTAGATTGAGAGCTCCTTGAGGGCAGCAACTGGTCTTTAAAGTGTATATTCCCCTGGCTTAGAAGGGCCAGCACACAGCAGGTGTCCAATAAATGTTTGTTTTCATCTTGTGGTGTATGTATTTACTGGTTTATTGTTTCATTTTCTCATGGAACATGGTTAGTAAGAGCAGTGACTTGATTTTTTTGCTGGTCTGTATGCCTCGGCCTCATATGATGCCTTGCACCTAGTAAGTGCTCAATACAAGTGAGGGCAGGAATGAAATAGTGTCTAGGTGCTTGCTAACAGCTCAGGCACTACCCATTCATATTTTCTCACTTAACCCTTACGATATCCTTGTGATGTAACAGTAACTAGCATATATTAGCCTAGACAATGTTCTAGGATCAAAGTTCTTTACATTTATTCTCTCATCTGATGTTTGTGACAACCATTTGATACTTGAAAGTAGGTATTACTGTTATAATTTTCATTTCCCTATGAGAAAACTCAGACAACAGAAGGGTGAAGTAAGTTGCCCAAGGTCACGCTCATAGAGAACCAATCTAGGTTTTGAACCAGGTGGCTTGGCTCCGATATCTGTGCTCTTAACCACCAAAATAAAGTTGCTCATCGATTGTCCCATTTTGTGAGTGAGGAAGTTGAGATTATAATATAGCTCACCCAGGAACAACATGGGTTTTAACAGCGTGGGTCCACTTATACACGGATGTTTTTCAACAATAAATACACAGCACTACACAATCTGATGTTGGTTGAATCCGCTGATGTGGAAACACGGAGATGGTTGAACAGAGGATAGGGAGGGCAGGGCAGGCTTAAATTATTCATCAAATTTCTGACTGCGTGGAGGGTCAGCACCCCTAACTCCTGCATTGAGGGTCAACTGTACCTAGTCTCCCCTAATGCACTTCTAGAAATTACCAAAGCAGGAGTTGGATGTGAGTTGCCTACACTATAGGCTAGGGTTCTTCCACTACAACACAATTCTAGATGTTCATTATGACCCTGGAGACAGGGATTTCCAAGAAGAAGCTAATATGTATTCCCATTGCCAAAAGGTCAAAAGGTTCATAATAGAGGCACAGTAAAACAAAACTTACTGCATTTCAACAAAGCCCTTTTAGGTATAAACCTGTAATATTCTTGTGGCTCTAGTCAATATATTTTAAGAAAAAATATGTAAGATGTTGGGGAAAGTCAAAGGATTACATAGAAAAGGGATGGCAGAACTTCTGTGTGAGTGCATATTAGGAAAGGAGGGTGCTTCCAATATCTAGGAAAACAAAACTGACAATGGATTTGCCTGACATCTAAGAATTATAAAACATATGACTGAATTTTTTAAAATTAATTAATTTTTATTTTTGGCTGCGTTTGGGTCTTCGTTGCTGTGCACGTGCTTTCTCTAGTTGTGCGAGCAGGGGCTACTCTTCGTTGCAGTGTGGCGGCTTCTCATCGCGGTGGATTCTCTTGTTGCGGAGCATGGGCTTCAGTAAGTTGTGGCACGCGGGCTCTAGAGCGCAGGCTCAGTACTTGTGGCGCACGGCCCTAGATGCTCCACGGCATGTGGATCTGCCTGGACCAGGCTCGAACCCGTGTCCCCTGCAATTGGCAGGCCGATTCTTAACCACTGCGCCATCAGGGAAGCCCTACACTGAATTTTAAAACAAATCCTAAGATACATTGAAGACTTAAGGATATTAAAATTTTTAGCGTTTAGTCTAAATAAAAAGTTTTAGACATTGGATTTTAAACTAAGGAAAGGTACCTAAACCAATTTGGATGAATATTTGAATGTGCTTTTAAAGGTTTAAATAAGGTCAGTGGACATATATTCCTAACACGGCACTAGAGGAAAATTTGGCTTTATTATCTATTATCCTTGAGTTAGACATCCAAGAGATTGGCGTCTGGAATCACACAGGCCGGGGCTTGAATCTCAATTCTGCTCTTACTTGTTATTGACCTTAGGGCAATATTTTAACCTCTTGGTTCCTCAGTTTCCATATTGTACAGGGGGACACTAATGATCCTCACTTCATAGGTTTAGAGATCATTAATTGATTAATTTTGAATTCCAGTAAACTCATTGAATTTAACCCATGAAAAGGACTTAAAACAGAGACCTGGAGATCAGCTCAGTGCTTTGTGACCACCTAGAGGGGTAGGAAGGGAGGGTGGGAGGGAGCTCAAGAGGGAGGGGATATGGGGGATATATGTATACCTGTAGCTGATTCACTTTGTTGTACAGCAGAGAACTAACACAACATTGTAAAGCAATTATACTCCAATAAAGATGTAAAAAAAAAAAAGTTAAAAAACAATTAAAATAAAACAGAGATGGTATAGTGACAAGGTCAATAAATGTAGCTTAATGTCATTAGCTTTTATGATGAACTACCTGCTCTTTGTCCCAGTCAGTAGTTCTCAGTTTTAAGGAGATAATGCAGAGGTATTTCAGTAAAAGAACAGGATATATTCTTTCTCCCACACTGCAGAACTTCACTGTGGAACCCTCTAGTGGTATGCTGGATTCGTCTGTGTAGGGTAGAGTGCATGTCACTACTGTTCCCAACTGTTTGTATTTTTCTAACAGAGAAGATTCGAAGACATTATGTCTCACAAAAATACTAAGAACTCTCTTATTAAACCTGATCTTCGTGCTGCTTCAAGTTGATTATATATAAGGCATGTGGGAAGGGAGCCCAATGAAGAAAATGACCAGGTAAATACCTAGTGAATGGTTCAATAAGTGGGCAGAAAAGTCCCATGAACAGTGGACTGTGGCGAGAAGTACCTTGTTCCTTGACTCAGAGAGAAAAAAAGTCATACAAATACTGATACTAGGAGGCTAATTCTTTTTCGTGTAGCGGTGGTCTAGCTTTTAATGGAACAAGTGATTAGAAAGTAGAACCATCTCATCTGCAATAAATTCCAGTGTGTATTTCAGAAAGAAAGTACACACTTGAAAGTACAAGTATGACCTCTGTCGTAGAGATGCCAGCCACAATCCCAAAAAGGCAGGTTGAACAAGGAAAACATTCCATTTTGGTAATAAACACAAAATTAGATGATTGGATAGGTATTGGTTTTCAGGATGACTGAAGGATTTTAGATAATTACACATATTAAGAATGGTCAAAAAAAACACTGTTAAAAAATTTGAGAACTTGAACACTCATGTAGTGCATTGTAAGTGGGTTCAATTTTTTCAAAGAGCCATTGATACTGTTGTAACCACGAACCATAAAAAAATTCATGCATTTTGACTGAAGTCCATTATTGGGAATTTGTTTTAATCAAAAGTTCCCCTGCCAATACTCTCTTTTGATCAAACTTTAGTCATGCTCCTGAGCCATCTTGTCAACTAGGCTTTGACCTCGCCTTCCATGTCTGTCCTGTCCTCGCTGGGCCTGATAGCCTAGTTTACCAAGAATCCCCTCACCCTTGATATCTAATCATTCTTGATATCTGATCAAGTTCCGTATTCCTCACCTTTGATGTATAAAGTCCTTGATCTGCCTTGAGGGAAAAATCTGTGAGATGAGTTAGCAAGAATCCCCCTACCTGAAGTCTCCTCTTAGCAATTTTCCATCCATTGACCCCTCACCCTGCTTCTTGGCCATAAATCCCCACTTGTCCTTATTGTATTCAGAGTTGAGCACAGTATGTCTTCCCTACTGCAACAGTCTTGGATAAATTTTTCCTTACTGCTTTAACAAGTGTCAGATAATTTTTCTTTAACTCTGTCTATCCATCTTTGCTAGAGTAGAGAATTGAAAACAGCCTAAATATTTATGAGTAGGGGGTTGTTTTAAATAAATTTTAAAACATAATCTTTGAAATAGCACGCTGGCATTAATAAATAAATAGTGGCCAACATTAACAAGGTACTGTTATCTGCTCTGTATAGGTGCTTTCTCTGCCAGACTTCCAAAAGGAACTGAGTCGGCAAGAGCCTAAGGGTGCAGCTTCTCCATTCTTTGCTCCATTCTTCTCTTCAGTGGTTTCCTCTGCTCCTTAGACCTCATGGCAGAAACCATGGCTTCCGCACCACTGCTCACCTTCTTGTTGTGGAGCAGACCCCTGTCCTTTTCTCCCTAGAAGGGAGTAATATTGGAGGAAACAGTTCTATCCTTCGTTCTATTCCTGTGGCGTGTTCCTCCTCACAGAAGGAGGACTGGCTTATCTTACTGGTAACACTGGGCAATGACATGTACACACTAAACCAGCGGTGAGGTCACGGCTTCAGAATGTGGGCAGCACAGTCGCCTGTCTCTACTGTAGATTGTTAATTGGTGGGCCTGTGTTGCCACCTGTCCTTTGTCTCCTGGTAGCAACTGGGCCAGACTAAGGGTTGTCTCTGGCAGGCCCAGTTTACTTGTAAGCATGCTAATGGGTGAGAATATCAAGTGGAGCTGCTCTGTGGGACCAGGGGTCTTCATTCCAGGAGAGCCCTCAGCTGAAAATTGTGTTTCCCAACACAAGTTATCAAAATTCTTTGTTTTGGGATTATTTGCTTTTGCCTGGCCTCTAATGCTTGGTCTGTACTTTTTTTCTCTAATTGGATCCTTATGAATATTTCTTAGGTTTTAGAAAACAGAGGGAAGGAAGCGGTGGTGTGCTGGTAAACTGGCTCTCTGGGGGGAAGAAGGCCAGATTATAGGAATTGTTGACTTTTATAATGCAATGCGCTCACCATGGCATATTTCCAGCTCCCAATGGGCTGTTGGGCAAAATTCCTGAGTGTTCAACTATCAGCTGTTACAAGTGTGCTCCAGCGCACCCCAGGAAGGAAGGGAGCCATCAAGCTTCACCAGATACGATTTGCCACATCGAGGGAACAACTTGCTCTCAGTCCACTTCCAAACTCCTGGGGAAATTCTTAGTGGCCCAGCTTGTCTGTCAGGTTTCTGTCCCTAGTCTTATCAACTGTGACCAACGGACCATGACTACGTAGTATTGATAGAAGGAAGCATAGTGATTGGAAGTCTGCTGTAATGAGTCAGAGGCAATTAGTGTCAGTGTGTGCTGGGCTGATAGCCTGGGTCTCTCCAAAGCAGAGCCTAAGACAAAGATTTATGTACATGAAGTTTACTCAGAAATATGACCCCAGAAAGCAGGAATATAGGACCAATAGGGAAGGAGAAAGAGACAAAATATGGGTGTATTATTAAATCCCCAATTACTCTTTCGTTAATAACGGGTAATAAAAGAGCAATTTATCTAAATAATGCATAGTAAGAAATGAGCTGGGAGTTGCCAGGAGCCATCACTGGAGCTTGAGAACAAATCCAAGGCAGAGGAGGGTAGAGCTAAGAGAGGAACACACACCACTTGTGGTGACATCACTCCATCCCTGATTGGAATGTGCTATGTGTCAGCTCTATGGACCACTTTACCTCCTTCAATTTTTGTTATGTGAACCAATTAACTTATGGCTTAAGCCAGTTTGAATCATGTTTTCTGTCACTTGCAGTTAAAGAGTTCCAACTGCTGTAATTCACAATAACAGAGATCACATTGTATTTTGGTTGCTTGTTTGTGTGTTCTCCCATAGGTTGTCACCTTCTGAGGTCAGGGCCCATGCATCTTATTCCACTTGTATCTCCAGCACCTAAGAGAGCACCTGGCATATAGTAGAAGTTCAGGACATGCTGGATTGAAGTAATATATCTGTAATATTAATTTTGCATCTGTAATATTGATCCTTTCTAGTTTAATCAATGCTTTTTAAAAAATATTAAACCATTTTTATTATTTAAAATTATCTACTAATGTGCATATAAGCATTCTGCATAGTTATAATCAATCTATTGCTTTGTCTTAAAAATACAATTTTATATTCTATTTTTTCTCTTTAATATTATTTCATACAAGCAATAATTTTATTTTATATCCATCAAGATGAGCCATAGAGCTGTGGTTTCAAATAGGTTTTTAGTATTAAATTTTTTTTTCTTTTTTCTTTTTGACCTCCTTCACCCATTTCTCCTACCCCTCATTAATGCTTTCTTAAAGAATATAAATGAAGAGAAGAAAAACAGATGAAAATTTACAAGCAAATATGATGAAAGAGATTCACCCAGAAAGAAAAGGATGGTTAGATGGAGGAATTCACATTGTTTAAAACTATTCCATCAAAAGTACATCTTCTCAGACCATTTTTTTCTTTTTAACTATAATAGAGCTAAAAGATTAATAAAGGTCTAGTTACAATTGATTGATTTAAACTGTAACATAATGGAAAGATTTTTTTTCTGCTTGTTTTTTGGTAAGGGCAAAATTTCTATGTTAAATGAAAATATGGCAAAGAGAAAATGCCATGATGTTGATAATATTTTATTTTGCTTAGTCCTAAAAGAGAGTTCCTATGAGCAATTATGATCCTATTGAGTAGAAACTCACAAAAGAAAAGCTTATTTTATAACCTACTAAGTTCCCTTATAGGGACAGTATTAACTCTTTCCTGTCAATTTAAAAGTTTTCTGAAAGAGAATCTATAAAGTGGGAAATTCAGGAAGCCCACGATTTTATCTAGCTATTCATCATTCTCTCTGAATTTCTTGCACATGGCCTGCTGAATGAGAATTTAAAGCGATCTTTACATGAAATCTTAAAATTATATATGATCTTCCAAATCAAACTGTGAAGCCACTATATGGGATTTTCACTATATAACTGTACTGTTGGTAAGAAACTCACGGAAGTATCAAGTGCTATTCAAACATAGTTCTCTACAAGCCAACATTCAGAAAAACAATGCAGATAAACAAAAAGGATATATGTTAATAATGATATTATGAGGGACCACAATAAATTTTGAAGCAAGCTACAAATTCTCTCCCTTTAGAACCCCAAGTCTCAATATTTTCATTAAGCCAAACCATTAGCTGCTAATAAATTTTAATCCCGAAATAAACCTTCCCTCCTAGGCTAATGGCAAGAATAAAAAAAAATTTCTTTTTCAGTCAAAATTCTAGACTGAATCAAAAGGGAAAGGGAAAAAATTCATCCTCCTTGCCTTTTAGTACGATTCAGAAATCAGGATTAAATTAAGTCTGATAGAAAGAGAACTTTATAATTCCTTCTTTCCAGATAAGGGATCAACATGTCAGCACTGGCTTCCTCGAAACTTGACAATGCCCAGTTCTTTCTGAGTGTGAGTGGCCGTGTTGGTGTATGTGGTCAGTCTGAAGGCTAAGCAAATGATTCACAGATGTATTCTAGCCATCTGCAAAATTGGAATGAGTAAATCATGACTCTGCATTTCCATAATGCTTGTCTTTATTTGCAAATGTTCACTCTATGTTTTCCCTTCCATGAACCTTTTGAATATAGCTTCATCTTGATTAATTTTCCTTAAAGTCACTTACGTTAACTGTAGAAATTATTAAAATCTGAAAAAAATACAATGCTATGGTTCTTCAATGTGAATTTGAGCTTAGAATATTTTAAGTTAATGAATCTCTCTGGTAAAAATGAAATATTTCACCTCCCAGACCATTTGTTCTATAGGTAATTATTTTCATGATTTCATGTTATTCTTCCTGAGATTGTTAAAGCTTTAAAAATAGTTGTTTAAATATAAATAGCAAAACATTATATTTTGAGTTTAAAATAAATGACATATTAGAAAGCAAATGAATTAATATAACAAAACAGAAACAAGTTCATAGATACAGAGAACAAACTAGTGGTTAACAGTGGGGAGAGAGATGGGGGAGGGGCAAGGTATGGGATTAAGAGGTAAAAACTACTATGTATAAAATAAATAAGATACAAGGATGTAATGTATAGCACAGGGAATATTGTCAATATTTTATAATACCTTTAAATGGAGTATAATCTGTAAAAATATTGAATCATTATGTTGTACACCTGAAACTAATATAATATTGTAAATCAACTATACTTCAATAAAAAATAAATTAAAAAAAGTAAAATAAATGATATATTGATAACTCTTTGAACTACTTTACAGATTTTTCAAGCTGTTAATAAAGTTTATTTGTGCTAAAATGCCCTTTCTGTAATAAGGTTTTATTATAGAATTATGTAGGTATCTAGTCAGAATGTGAAAAGGCAACTTTAAAATCTAAAATCCTCTCTTGATTATTAAGAAATCTTCCTCCTTCCTCTCTTCCTTCCTTCCATCCTTCTTTCCTCCCCACTTCCTCTGTCTGTCCGTCTGTCTGTCTGTCTCTTTCTTTTTCTTTTTTTTAAAGATGATCTCAGTCTGGAATAAACATTCTTGCGAAACTGGCCAGGATTTTTGCCAAGCATAGTGTGTACACATCAGCTGTTTTCTGGAAAATAATTGCACCGTGTAACAATGTGTATTATTTTAATTAGTACTGAGGAATGTCTCCAAGATATTTCATCAGGTCAGTCTTTCTGACACAGGCAATGGCTTTTTACTTCCTGAAATTCTGATTCAGCGGATAGATGACATTTGACATTTTATATAGGTGAACAAATAATTGTTATAATTAAGCCAGAACTCACAAAAGTAATAAATCACTCCCCACGTATACAAAAGGCTTTAGGACCTGCCTCTTACGAGGAGAACAGGGCATCTTTTATAGTGCAGTGTTCAAATTATCCAAAGGAAATAGTAACCAAACTCGATTTGTGGGAAGGCCACTCTCTGGGAAGCCCTGGCATGCATGGGGAGATCAAAGTGCTTTGTCATAAGCTTCCAAGGCTTAGTCAGTCATCCGGGGCTGTTGTATTTCCAGGATACTTGCCTGTGTTTCTGTGTTAAATTCAAGAAGTATTGATTCCAAGATCTGAAAAAAGAGCACGTTGTGAAACTGTGTTGAGAACACACCTCCGGAAATTGACAAATCCGTAAACACAGTTTTTAATAGTGCTGGAGAGGGGGACAGAAACTTTATTTCCTCTTTCCACCGCTGTTCCTCGACATCACTGTCAGATGAACTAAAGATTAGGAACAGAAGTGTTCATATTAAAAGAAAGACATTTTGTCATCATCATGCTGTGTCACACAGTACCAATGTGATTTTCTAATGTAACAAAGCACACATTTGCATATTGGTTTTGTATGTCTTCTGTGTGAATAAAGGTGAACAAAGGTGGTTAGTCTGTTTTATTGTGAGGTTTTGTTGAGGCTGGCAGGCCACATGCTGTGGGCGGACTTGATCTCCTGTCAAAGAGGTGGTAATCACTGAGGTCAGTCCCTATGGGTAGAGGAGGCTTTCAGACTGGAACTGGACTGATATTGGTTGGAGGAAAGGATTCTCCTCCTCTTCTAGGTCTTCATCTCTTAGTCTAAATAAATTAGGAGACACTGGTCTGTGCTTGTAGGTGGCGGGTTCTGAGACAGTGCACAGGCACTTAGACCCTGGAATCTAGGTCAAGCCAGGCTTCAGAAGTGCACATCATAGCTTGCAAGCTTTATAATCTATGTAGAGGATTGACTTTGCTCTGCTTCCACTTGGTTATT
The DNA here is from genome assembly GCF_009873245.2 of Balaenoptera musculus. Taxonomy (NCBI): domain Eukaryota; kingdom Metazoa; phylum Chordata; class Mammalia; order Artiodactyla; family Balaenopteridae; genus Balaenoptera; species Balaenoptera musculus. The sequence goes on along the minus strand of NC_045789.1, from coordinate 22,056,249 downwards.
TATTTATTTATTGCCCTGTGGCATGTGGGATATTAGTTCCCTGACCAGGGATCGAACCCATGCCCGCTGCATCGGACATGCACATATTCTTAACCACTGGACCGCCAGGGAAGTCCCCCACTTGGTATTTAAAAATGCTGTATTTTCCCACTTTCTATCTGGTTCATCCCTCCATTCCTGAGTGTGGACAAGAAAATCGATACTAATAATTTGTCAGGACATGCTTTGCATTGCGCAGGAATCCCGGGCTTTATTCAGTCCGGAAATTCACGGAAGGCTGCAGTTTCAATCTGCACTGTTGTCGCAATCCCTTTTCATTGCCTGGTCCTACAGTGCATTCAAAGTGGGGAGGCTCTACCTGTGATTTCCTCTGGTGCTTAACTCAGTGACAGGTACCTCTGCTGAGACCTCCAAGGCCCAATAACAGGGCCCAGGCTCCCGCAGCATGTGCTGTATATGAGGCTCTGCCACATCTGGGGGGCTGCGTCTGGGTGGGGTCTTGGTCCCCAGCTGTGCAGGGTTCTGTGGGAACATGCAGCCTGGCCCTCCCTCTTGCTCTCGGGGGACTCACCCACCAGGGCTCAGCCCATTTTTCTTTCTACCCAGAGTGGCAGCAGTCTTTTTGAGCAATTTAGCCTAATTACCTGATACACCTTCCAAATAAAGGCCTGACTTTTTTTTGGGCGGGGTGGGGGGGGTGGTTAGGGGAGGGTTATTAGTGAGGATCAGGTCTACTTCTTTTTAGTTACAAAACACAAAAAGGTCAGTTCCTTGCTACACTCCACCCACCAATGCTATCTCCAAGGGAATCCATTAGGATTTCTTCCGGCCCCAAGATTACCAAGGTCTAGTTTTTTCTTCTGGAGAATTAAAATAAGGGCGGGGAAGGGACAATGATGGTTTGGTTTAATTTTCTCCTGTTGACTATTCAAAAACCAAGGGATTAGTTAAATACTTTCACCTATTTACCCTGATGGAGCTAGTATAATTTTGTCTCCATCAAGCTCCCTTTAGCTATTTCTTTTTATTTAGTCAAGTCTTGTTTAATATGTTAGCCCTTTTGTAGTTTTACTTGTTGGCATTAAAGAAAGGCTCTGTGTCCAAAAATAGGCCAGGAGGTTAAACGTGAAAGGTCACTCCATTTTTCCTCATCTTAAACCAACCTAGTAGTTGTCAGAAGTAAGATACCTAAGGAGAAATTAATCTGTCAACTAGAGATGGGGCTTCATGCCCCTGCTATCCTTTTCTTGTGTGAAATCCTTTGACAGTTTAAGAAGATCTGGATTTTATGTATATTAATGAGAAGAAAAATTTCTACACAAAAAGCTACAGCTGTGTTGGATTCCTATGCATTATGTGGCACTTACTGTTTGCAACTAGGGAAACCTCCTAAACCATGCCATCTTGGGACTGTGTTCCAAGGTGGCATAGTGTTTCTTTCTGATTGGCAGGAGAAATTAGGAAGAATTCTTAGCCTCAGAAGCAGGATGGAAGGGAAATGGAGTGATAATCACAGGGTTCCATGCCCCTTTCCAGCCCCCATTTCTTTTTTTACTTGTCAAGACGGTATATAAATGAACGTAAGTCAGCTGCACAAAGTTCTCATTGGTTTTCTGCCTCTAAATCTTGACTTAGTAAAGTTTTGTTGATTAGTGACTATATATAAAGATTTTTGTGTGTGTGCCAAACATAAGTAGAAGCAGAGAGAAAATTGGTGAGATTCTGTTGACTAGGCTGGGCATATTAATATAGGAAACAAACAGTTATTTTAATACTTTGCCTCTTTTTGAGAATGAAATGATTAAAATATAAGAAAGTATATAGAAATTAACTAAAGACTTTAAAGCAGATATTAAAAATATGTCTAAAGAACTAAGAAAACCACATCTAAAAGAATAAACGGAAAGTATGGGAACGTCTCACAAATAAAGAATATCAGTAAAGAGATAAAAATTATTTTGAAAAAACAAGCAGGGGCTTCCCTGGTGGCGCAGTGGTTAAGAATACGCCTGCCAATGCAGGGGACACGGTTTGAGCCCTGGTCCGGGAAGATCCCACATGTCACGGAGCAACTAATCCCACGTGCCACAACTACTGAGCCTGCGCTCTAGAGCCCACGAGACACAACTACTGAAGCCCGCGCGCCTAGAGCCCGTGCTCCGCAACAAGAGAAGCCACTGCAATGAGAAGCGCACGCACCGCAACGAAGAGTAGCCCCCGCTCGCCACAACTAGAGAAAGCCCGTGCACAGCAATGAAGATCCAAAGCAGACAAAAATAAATAAATAAACTTATTTTAAAAAAAAAAGGCAAAAAAAATTCTGGAGTTGAAAACTACCATAACTGAAATGATTTGAGCTGCCCAAAATAAAGAATTGGCAAACTTGGAGATAGGTCATTGTGATAGCCAGTCTGAGGAACAGAAGGAGAAAAGGATGAAGAAGCATTATGGAGGAAGCAGAGAAATCAGAACCTTCAAAATTGTTAATTAGATGTAAAATGATGCAGCCACCTTGGGAAAGTTTGGCAGTTCCTCAAAATGTTAAGCATAGCTTTACTACATGACCCAGCAATTCTACTCCTAGGTATAAACCCAAGAGAAATTAGAGCATACACTTGCACAACAACTTTTACAAGGATGTTCATGGCAGCACTATTCATAATGGTACAAAAGAAGATACTGTACAACCCAAATGTCCCTCAGCTGATGAATGGATAAATGAAGTGGCATAGCCGTACAATGGAATATTATTTGACAATAAAAATGAAGTACTAATAAATGCTACATCATGGATGAACTTTGAAAACATTATGTTAAGTTAAAGAAGCCAATTACCAAAGAACACGATTGTACAATTCCATTTATTTGAAACTTCCAGAATAGGGAAATACATATGGAAAGTAGATTCATGGTTGCCAGGAATTAGGGAGAGGAGGGAATAAGAACTGACTGCAAATGGATATGAGGTTTCTTTGTGTAGTGGTCCATAGACTCTGGAATTAGGTCATGTGATGGTGGCCCATCTATGTGAATATACTAAAAACACTGAATTATACACTTTAAAGGAAGACTTTTATGCTCTGTGAATTTATCTCAATACAATTGTAATTTAAAAAAAGAAATGGGTCATTTTTAATGTGATCAACCTAGGTTGTACAGAATATTGTAAAAAAAAAAACCCAACTCTGCAGTATATTTTCCTTTCTTTTGGAGTAGGTTATAGCTATTCTAATTTTTTTTAAATGGATGAATAATTGCCCTCGAATGAGAGTAAGCCATTTCTAACTCTTCATCAAAGTTCTCAAAGCCTCTTTAAAGGGAAATCCACTGCCACCTAGTGTCTAACTCCTAGAATAACTGAATTACTCTGCTTAGAAGTAGTTTTTAAAATAGAACCGCTTGGTGGCACTATGGACAAGTACATTAAAGGTACAACTTCCAATTTATGGACTAGTTGTTCTATCTCTGTTAATAAGAGTTGGTTAAATGTGACAAATACATTGCCTTCTTTTTCAGATTATCAGTGTTATATTTTCTAAGAAAATGTGGCATATCTTTGGAACTAAACCCTTATAAGTGATGAGAAACCTGAACATCTTCAGATTTATTTTTTTTAAAGATTTTTTTTGATGTGGACCATTTTTTAAGTCTTTATTGAATTTTTGTTACAACATTGCTTCTGTTTTATGTTTTTTGGTTTTTTGGCCACAAGGCATGTGGGATCTTAGCTCCCCAACCAGGGATCGAACCTGCACCCTCTGCATTGGAAGGCGAAGTCTTAACCACTGGACCGCCAGGGAAGTCTCAGATTTAATTTTTGATTTTCGAAGATTTAAGGCTTTAAATAGTTCAGACTAGATTTTCTTTTCCTCTCTGTTCTCCCCTTTTAGCCGTACAAATGTAGTACGAACCAATTTCAACACAGGCAGAGAGGTTTAAAACATTTGTGCAAATATAAATGAAAATATGAAAGAAATTTCCCAGATAACCCAAAAGAGGAAAGAAAAACAACTCAGATGAAACTATTTGATAACAAGGGCTCTTTGTATTTAGAAAGTGTGTTGGTGGGTGTGGGGATAACTTCTGTTTTAAGCATTAAATCTAGTGGGAAAAATTTACCTCCTAACAAGAACATCTACCTGAGATAATGATTCATTATAAAGTGACACACAGCTTGGATGCAGAAAAATCAAGAATTCTACCATGAAAATTTTTGTAATTTATTATGTGAGCGTACTTCCCATCTTATTTTTTTTTTGATGCCATCAAATTTGGTAGTAGTAGCAATGCGAAATGAAATTAATTCCATTTCCTATAATAGGCAGATTCTTGAAGAAATTAGTCTAATAAGCTTTCTTTATGGTTACACAAGGAAGAGAAGGATAAAACAAATCAATGTTTGAAAACATAACACCTGGTTAAAATAAACGTACCTCAAGCACATAAAAACATCAAATAAAATTTTGGTACTTAGTATCACGTAATATATATGTATTCATGTATCTATCCATCATATAGATATAACATACATCCATAAGGTCTACTATTGCTTTTGCAATTTTGTAAGTCTAATATATTACAGCTAAAGATAAGTCTGGCTAATGGTTTATCAATTTCGTTTACCATCTCAAAGAACGAGCTTTTAGTTTTATTGATCTTTGCTATCGTTTCCTTCATTTCTTTTTCATTTATTTCTGATCTGATCTTTCTGATTTCTTTCCTTCTGCTAACTTTGGGGGTTTTTTTTGTTCTTCTTTCTCTAATTGCTTTAGATGTAAGGTTAGGTTGTTTATTTGAGATGTTTCTTGTTTCTTAAGGTAGGATTGTATTGCTATAAACTTCCCTCTTAAAACTGCTTTTGCTGCATCCCATAAGTTTTGGGTCGTCGTGTTTTCATTGTCATTTGTTTCTAGGTATTTTTTGATTTCCTCTTTGATTTCCTCAGTGATCTCTTGGTTATTAAGTAGTGTGTTGTTTAGCCTCCATGTGTTTGTATATCTTACAAATTTTTTCCTGTAATTGATATCTAGTCTCATAGCGTTGTGGTCGGAAAAGATACTTGATATGACTTCAATTTTCTTAAATTTACCAAGGCTTGATTTGTGACCCAAGATATGATCTATCCTGGAGAATGTTCCATGAGCACTTGAGAAGAATGTGTATTCTGTTGTTTTTTGATGCAATGTCCTATACATATCAATTAAGTCCATCTTGTTTAATGTATCATTTAAAGCTTCTGTTTCCTTATTTATTTTCATTTTGGATGATCTGTCCATTGGTGAAAGTGGGGTGTTAAAGTCCCCTACTATGATTGTGTTACTGTCAATTTCCTCTTTTATGGATGTTAGCATTTGCCTTATGTATTGAGGTGCTCCTATGTTGGGTGCATAAATATTTACAATTGTTATATCTTCTTCTTGGATCGATCCCTTGATCATTATGTAGTGTCCTTCTTTGTCTCTTGTAATAGTCTTTATTTTAAAGTCTATTTTGTCTGATATGAGAATTGCTACTCCAGCTTTCTTTTGATTTCCATTTGCATGGAATATCTTTTTCCATCCCCTCACTTTCAGTCTGTATGTGTCCCTAGGTCTGAAGTGGGTCTCTTGTAGACAGCATATATACGGGTCTTGTTTTTGTATCTATTCAGCCAGTCTATGTCTTTTGGTTGGAGCATTTAATCCATTTACATTTAAGGTAGTTATCGATATGTATGTTCCTATTACCATTTTCTTAATTGTTTTGGGTTTGTTATTGTAGGTCTTTTCCTTCTCTTGTGTTTCCTGCCTAGAGAAGTTCCTTTAGCATTTGTTGTAAAGCTGGTTTGGTGGTGCTGAATTCTCTTATCTTTTCCTTGTCTGTAAAGCTTTTAATTTCTCCATCAAATCTGAAGGAGATCTTTGCTAGGTAGAGTAATCTTGGTTGTAGGTTTTTCTTCTTCATCACTTTAAATATATCCTGCCACTCCCTTCTGGCTTGCAGAGTTTCTGCTGAAAGATCAGCTGTTAACCTTATGGGGATTCCCTTATGTATAATTTGTTGTTTTTTCCTTGCTGCTTTTAATATTTGTTCTATGTATTTAATTTTTGATAGTTTGATTAATATGTGTCTTGGCATGTTTCTCCTTGGATTTATCCTGTATGGGACTCTCTGTGCTTCCTGGACTTGATTAACTATTTCCTTTCCCATATTAGGGAAAATTTCATCTATAATCTCTTCAAATATTTTCTCAGTCCCTTTCTTTTTCTCTTCTTCTTCTGGGACCCCTATAATTCGAATGTTGGTGCGTTTAATGTTGTCCCAGAGGTCTCTGAGACTGTCCTCAATTCTTTTCATTCTTTTTTCTTTATTCTGCTCTGCAGTAGTTATTTCCACTAGTTTATCTTCCAGATCACTTATTCGTTCTTCTGCCTCAGTTATTCTGTGATTGATCCCTTCTAAAGAATTTTTAATTTCATTTATTGTGTTTTTTATCACTGTTTGCTCGCTCTTCAGTTCTTCTAGGTCCTTGTTAAACATTTCTTGTATTTTCTCCATTCTATTTCCAAGATTTTGGATCATCTTTACTATCATTATTCTGAATTCTTTTTCAGGTAGACTGCCTATTTCCTATTCATTTGTTAGGTCTCGTCGGTTTTTGCCTTGCTCCTTCATCTGCTGTGTGTTTTTCTGTCTTCTCATTTTGCTCAACTTACTGTATTTGGGGTCTCTTTTTCACAGGCTGCAGGTTCGTACTTTCCATTGTTTTGGTGCCTGTCCCCAGTGGCTAAGGTTGGTTTAGTGGGTTGTGTAGGCTTCCTGGTGGAGGGGACTAGTGCGTGTGTTCTGGTGGATGAGGCTGGATCTTGTCTTTCTGGTGGGCAGGTCCACGTCTGGTGGTGTGTTTTGGGGTGTCTGTGGCCTTATTATGATTTTAGGCAGCCTCTGTGCTAATGGATGGGGTTGTGTTCCTGTGTTGCTAGTTGTTTGGCATAGGGTGTCTAGCACTGTAGCTTGCTGGTTGTTGAGTGGAGCTGGGTCTTGGTGTTGAAATGGAGATCTCTGGGAGATTTTTGCCGTTTGATATTACATGGAGCTGGGAGGTCTCTTGTGGACCAGCGTCCTGAACTTGGCTCTCCCACCTCAGTGGCACAGCCCTGACGCCTGACTGGAGCACCGATAGCCTGTCCTCCACATGGCTCAGAATAAAAGGGAGAAAAAAAAGAAGGAAAGAAAGAAGAAGAGAAAGGAAAAGAAAAGAAAAGAAAGTTATTAAAATAAAAAATATGAAGAAAAACAATTTTTTTAAGTAAGAAAAAAACCGAAAAAAACAAAGAAACAAAAAAATGGACAGACATATCCCTAGGACAAATGGTAAAAACAAAGCTATACAGACAAAATCAAACACAGAGGCATACACATACACACTCACAAAAAGAGAAAAAGGGGAAAAAATATATATATATCTTTGCTCCCAAAGTCCACCTCCTCAATTTGGGATGATTCGTTGTCTATTCAGGTATTCCATAGATGCAGGGTACATGAAGTTGATCGTGGAGATTTAATCCGCTGCTCCTGAGGCTGCTGGGAGAAATTTCCCTTTCTCTTCTTTGTTCACACAGCTCCCGGCGTTCAGCTTTGGATTTGCACCCACCTCTGCATGTAGGTCGCCTGAGGGCGTCTGTTCTTTGCTCAGACAGGACGGGGTTAAAGGAGCAGCTGCTTCGGGGGCTCTGGCTCACTCAGGCCGGGGGGAGGGAGGGGTACAGATGCGGGGTGAGCCTGCGGCGGCAGAAGCCAGCGTGACGTTGCACCAGCCCGAGGCGCGCCGTGCGTTCTCCCGGGGAAGTTGTCCCTGGACCACGGGAGCCTGGCAGTGGCAGGCTGCACAGGCTCCCGGGAGGGGCGGTGTGGAGAGTGACCTGTGCTCACACACAAGCTTTTTGGTGGCGGCAGCAGCAGCCTTAGCATCTCATGCCGGTCTCTGGGGTCCACGCTGATCGCCGCGGCTCGGGCCCATCTCTGGAGCTCGTTTAGGCGGCGCTCTGAATCCCCGCTCCTCGCGCACCAGGAAACAAAGAGGCAAGAAAAAGTCTCTTGCCTCTTCAGCAGCTCCAGACCTTTCCCCGGACTCCCTCCCGGCTTGCTGTGGTGCGCCAACCCCTTCAGGCTGTGTTCACGCCGCCAATGCCAGTCCTCTCCCTGCAATCCGACCGAAGCCCGAGCCTCAGCTCCCAGCCCCGCCCGCCCCGCCGGGTGAGCAGACAAGCCTCTCGGGCTGGTGAGTGCTGCTCGGCGCCGAGCCTCCGTGCGGGAATCTCTCCACTTTGCCCTCCGCACCCCTGTGGCTGCGCTCTCCTCCGCGGCTCCGAAGCTTCCCCCCTCCGCCACCCGCAGTCTCCGCCTGTGAAGGGGCTTCCTAGTGTGGAAACCTTTCCTCCTTCACTGCTCCCTCCCACTGGTGCAGGTCCCGTCCGTATTCTTTTGTCTGTTTTTTTTTTTTTCTTTTGCCCTACCCAGGTACCTGGGGAGTTTCTTGCCTTTTGGGAAGTCTGAGGTCTTCTGCCAGCATTCAGTAGGTGTTCTGTAGGAGTTGTTCCACATGTAGATGTATTTCTGATGTATTTGAGTTGTTCCACATGTAGATGTATTTCTGATGTATTTGGGGAGGAAGGTGATCTCCACGTCTTACTTCTCTGCCATCTTGAAGGTCTCCTGTCCCTCCCTTCTTTGTCCAGAAGTTTTCTCCACTTTTTCGCCTTCATTTCACTCAACTTACTAATTCTTGTTTCTTCTCCCACCACTAGCCTTGTGATTTTTGAAAGTTGCCAGTGATCATTTTAACTCTTATTGGACCTATTTGCCAAAGTTGAGAGAATTTATCACAGCCTTCTTCTTGAAACTATCCCATGTTCTCTTTGTTGCTTTTCTGTAATCCCTTCTTGGTCTTCTCTTACCCTGATCATTCCTTAAATGTTGATTTTCCTTTGTTTGATTCTCAAATTTTCTCTCTTCTAACTCTGCATCAAGAATTTTTAAGCCTAGGGTTCTTTAGGGGTCCACAGACCTCCTGAAATGGTGTGCAGAATTTGGGGTGTTTGGTTATGTGTAACTTTTTAGTGAGAAAGCTTTCTCAAAGGCATTCATGTCTCTCCAAAAGGTTAGTAACCACCATTCTACATGGTTTTCCAAGGTAATCCTAGCAATTAATTTAGTTTTTAAACAACTAATATACACGAAGTCCTAACTAAATGCAAGTATAATAATTCTCTTGTTACTTTCAAAACAGTTGTATAAAGTAGGTGTGATAATCCCCACTTTACAGACTAAGGAGACACAGTTAGTAGGTAGTTGTCATGGTTTTAACTCCCATTTATTTGCTGATGATTTTCAAACTCACATTTCCACCCTACACATCTCCCAAGCTTCAGATAAGTCATTAAGTCATTTCTGTGGATGCTCCATGGGCTGTCAAGCTCAACATTTCTGACACTGAATTATTATCTTCTTTCCCTGATCCATTTCTCCTGTATTCTCCATTCAGGGGCCATGTTAGGGAGTCATCTTCATTGTTTCCTTTGCTCTCCTACATTGGACCAATCTTCAATCCTACAGAATTTAAATGGAAATTATTGCTGCTTCAGTTCAGGTCCCGATCATCTGGCTTTATGTATCAGTGTCCTACCTGCCTAAAATGCTTTGATGACATAGCATTGTGTGGTGACAGGATAAATGGGATACAAGGCCTCCTATGATCCAAACCCTACCTACCTCTCTACAACCATCTCCAGCCTCTCCCTTCCCATAAGTTACCCTTCAGTTACACTGAATTACTTGGTGTTCCTCCTAGCTGTCCTGTTATTTCTCACTTGTATGCCTGTGCTCATGTTGTCTCCTCTGTCTGGAATGCACTTCACTTCCTTTTTCATCCAGCTAAGTCCTATTCATCCTCAGGTGTCACTTCATGAAGACTTGAAGGCCTCCTTCCCTGGGCTAACATGATTTGCTGACAGAATGGATGAGAAGGAAAAGAAATGAGGATGACTTCAAGGTTTTGGCCACAGCAACTATAAAAATGGGATTGTCATTCTTTGAGACAGGAAAGACTGAGGCTTTATGGGCTAAAATCATGATCTGGTTTTGGACATTTGGAGTTTGAATGACAGATTTCTGAGTGAAGTTATTGATTAGACATTCAGCTAGATGAGACTGGAATTCAGGGCCAGACTGAGATGTACATCAGCATAGAGATGGTACTTAAAGTCATGAGACTGAGTGAGAGTACCAAGGGAATGAACAAAGACAGAGGAGAATAGATCCAAAGACTGAGTCCCAAGGCATCTGTGTAGTAGTAATCTGTTTATGGTATGTATCCCCACCAAATGAGGTCGTGGTGCTCCTGGGCTGTTTTAGTTACCTTTTCCTTTTAAGTACCTTGTATAATATTGCATGTATAAGCTTTGCTTAGTAAATGCTTTTTGAATAAAATGAATGAATGGATGGATGAGCTAAAATGGGTGATATTAAACAGAGGTCACCAATTCAAATATCTACAGGACTCAAGCAATAATGCAGGAAGCATCTTCAGTGTAAGTAATAGGGAGTGGTACAGATCATGGGAAATTGAAAAGTACATGCTTTGGCGAAAGGGGGAAACCTGGACTTAACTCCATTTGATTGCTCCCATGCACAAACGTGGGTCAAAGGCAGCCAAGTTTTCTGATTTCAAGAGAAGCTGGAAATCTTTGGCTTTTTTAATGTAAGAGTTTCTGTGAGCCAAGATTCTGCAGGTCAGATGAAATTTGTCCTGAATCTGTTTATTATCCTGACAGGTCATAACCTCTGATCAAGTAGTTCAACATTATTTTATAGGTGAAGAAAAGCTGCTTTTTCTATTATCTCTTACTAGATAGGGAGCTAAACTTTACAGGCAGCAAATTACTTTTTCACCTTTTGGCTAAGATTTTAGGCTGCCTTTTAGCTCCAACAGAAAAGCAGAAAAACTGTAACCATGAAGGCTGCTCAATAAATATTGTTATATGTATTCTTCTGCTTTAACTCGATTGCTTAAATCACTCCTTTAATTTGGATTCCAGAGATTTAATTACCACATATATCAGTTTTCACATCTGAAAAATGGGGATATTAATCTTTACCTTAATTATCTAACAGGGTTATTATAAGAATCAAATAAGATAATCTGTGTTTAAGTGATTGAAAGGCTTAAATAGAATGCAGCTGTGATGTGCTATCACACCACTCCACAGGTTAACCCAGGATAAGGCATAAATAGCTGCCTAAGCTTAATGATCTTGGCCAGTTTGATATCATATAATGGGCTCCTTCCCAGGCACTTAATTGTTTTTCCCTCTAATTTTAAATTCTTATTAAACTTTGGGATCAGAAGATTATAGAATATTGTAATATGGAGTGTCTTGTTAATGGAAATTTAAAAATATTTCTTTCACTGAATAAGATATGAGCACCAACTGATACTCAAAGCATTAAAAATCCATTACATCTAGTTTAAGGAGATGTGACATGATGCATTTCTTAAAGCTTTACTAGTTTTTCTAAGTGTTATTTATTTTCTGAGGAGGATTTCATCCTTAAAATTGTTTTCAGCAACCTAGTCATAAGTACTTCCACTTCTACATGATTATGTTTTTCTTAAGTTTCAGTTCATACATTGTATCATTCTATGGCATTTTGTTATTAACAAAAAGTTAAATGGCTTTAAAAATCAACGTGGTTAAAAAAAAACAACATAATATTTGCCATCTCAGTATTAATTTAGTATTGATAAAAGTTGGTAGTGTTGTATTATTATTATATAATAAGAAGCATTTGTTGTCTCTTATTTTCCTTTCCACTGTTTTCTTCTAAAATTTCAGAAAAGATTGCTTGAGCATCACTTTTAGACAATTGAAATCATGTACAGATATGAAAAGTTTGGTGGATTTTGGTGCAGGTTTTATTTTTATGATAGGGTCTCCAAGGTAGAAAAAAACTTTTTTCCCCCTATTTCCTGGATTTTATTAAAATTTTAAATTGAAGTTTAATTGACTTATGTTATTATATTAGTTTCAGGTGTACAGTGTAGTGATTCAATATTTTTATACACTACAAATGATCATCATAAGTCTAGTTACCATCTGGCACCATACAAAGTTATTACATTATTATTGACTATATTACCCTTGCTGTACGTTTCACCCTTGTGACTCATTTATTTTGTAACTGGAAGTTTGTACCTCTTAATTTCCCTCACTTATTTCACTCATCCCACCAACCCCCTCCCCTCTGGCAGCCACCTGTTTGTACTATGAGTCTCTTTTGTTATGTTTGTTCATTTGTTTTATTTTTTAGATTCCACATATATGTGAAAAATACAGTATTTATCTTCCTTTGTCTGACTTACTAAGCATAATATCCTCCTGGTACATCCATGTTGTTGCAAATGGCAAAATTTCATTCTTTTCATGACTGAGCAACACTCACATCTTTTTAATCCACTGATCTATAGACGGGCACTTTGGTTGCCTCCATACCTTGGTTATTGTAAATAATGCTGCAGTGAACATAAGGGTGCATACATCTTTCTGAGCTACTGTTTTTGTTTTCTTTGGGAAAGTACCCAGGAGTGGAATTGCTGGATCATATGGTAGTTCTATTTTCAATTTTTTGATGAACCTCCATAATGTTTTCCATAGTGGCTGTACCAATTTACATTCCCACCAGTAATGCACAAAGGTTTCCTTTTCTCCACATCCTCACCAACACTTGTTATTTCTTGTCTCTTTGATTCTGACAGGCGTGAAGTGACATCTCACAGTAGTTTTGATTTGCATTTCTCTGATGATTAGTGATGAGCATTTTTTTTGTGCGTCTGTTGGCTATCTGTATGTCTTCTTTGGAAAAATGCCTGTTCAGGTCCTCTGCGCATTTAAAAATCTGGTTTATTTTTTGTTATTGTGTGAGTTCTTTGTATATTTTGGATACTAACCCCTTATCAAAATTATGATTTGCAAATATCTTCTCTCATTCAGTTGGTTGCCTTTTCATTTTGTTTATGGTCTCCTTTGCTGTGCAAAAGCTTTTAAGTTTGATGAGGTAGCATTTGTTTATTTTTGCTTTTGTTTCTCTTGCCTGAGGAGACATTAAAAAAAAATATTGGTACAATTTATGTCAAAGAGTGTTCTGCCTCTGTTTTCTTCTAGGAGTTTCATGATTCCAGGTCTTACATTTAGGTCTTTTTTTGTTTTTTTTTAAGAATCAATTTTATTTATTTATTTATTTTTGGTTGTGTTGGGTCTTCGTTGCTGTGTGCAAGCTTTCTCTAGTTGTGGAGAGCAGGGGCTACTCTTTGTTGCAGTGTGTAGGCTTCTCATTGCGGTGGCTTCTCTTGTTGCAGAGCACGGGCTCTAGGCGTACGGGCTTCAGTAGTTGTGGCACGCTGGTTCAGAAGTTGTGGCTCATGGGCTCTAGAGCCCAGGCTCAGTAGTTGTGGCTCATGGGCTTCGTTACTCCATGGCATGTGGAATCTTCCTGGATGAGGGATCGAACCCGTGTCCCCTGCATTGGCAGAAAGATTCTTAACCACTGTGCCACCAGGGAAGTCCCTACATTTAGGTCTTTAAAACATTCTGAATTAATTTTTATATATGGTATGAGAAAGTAGCCCAGTTTGATTTTTTTGCATGTAGTTGTCCAGTTTTCCCAACACGATTTACTGAAGAGGCAGTCTTTTCCCCATTGTATAGTCTTGCCTCCTTTGTTGTAGACTAATTGACCATGTAAGTGTGGGTTCATTTCTGGACCCTCTATTCCATTTCATTGATCTATGTCTGTTTTTGTGCCAGTAGCATGCTGTTTTTGATAACTGTAACTCTGCAGTACAGTTTAGAATCAAGGAGCATGATACCTTCAGCTTTGTTCTTCTTTCTCAAGATTGTTTTTAATCTTTGGGGTCTTCTGTGTTATCATACAATTTTTAGGATTATATGTCCTAGTTCTGTAAAAAATGCCATTGGTGTTTTGATAGGGATTGCACTGAATCTGTACATTGCCTTGGGTAGTATGGTCATTTTAACAATATTCATTTTTCCAACTTATGAGCACAGAATATCTTTCCATTTGTTTGTATCATCTTCAGTGGCACTGGGAAACAAGACCATTTTAAATTGAGGCAAAATAACTGAGATACACTATAGTGTGAATGAAATTTGAAATTTGACTATACATCTCCATTTCTACTTTTTACAGCTTAGAAACTCATTTAGGATTAATGTTTCTTTGTCACATTTCTGCTAATGAAACTTAACAATTCTGAGCAAGAAATCCTAGAGTTTTCAGGATTTTTTATGATTATTATTCAGAATAAATGTTTCAATAGAAACATTTTTTTAAAACTGTAAGTTGGCTTCCTTTTACGATCTTATATTATTGTTTTTATATAAATCAGATCATGGCTTTTAGTAATTTTTCATTTATTTAAAAATATGTGATACCTTCAGGGATTTCTATTATGAACAACCCAGCAGTTCTTTACCAGCTTTCTCTATTCTGCTTCTTACCAAATCCTACCTACCACACATATACTTAGAAAGATTTCTTATCACAGGATTATGATTATTTATTAAATTATAACCTATCTCCTTTCAAAAAAGATTTGAGATATCTTACTGGATTGCACACATATCATAACATGAAAATTAAAGACACTTATTTACAGGGAAAAGAAATTTAGAATGTTGAGATATAACTGAAGAAAAAAGTTAATACACATAAATATATGCCACAAGGTCCCACACAACTCTTCAAAGACAACTTTGAAGACAACATATTTATACTTAGTTCTAAACTTCTGATAAGCCAAAGCTAAAAGGACAATATTATCACATAAAGAGAAATACTGTCCTAACAATAATAGTAATAATAATAGTAGCACAGTAATAGTAACAAAAATATTAACAAATGTAGATAAAACTAAATAAGCTAATATTTTTCTGGTTATGAAATTTGAGAAAATTTTCTCCTCAAATTTAGTATTTTGGATGCTTAAGAGTAGGACATGGCATCCTTAAGAATAGGACATAGAATCATGGAGTGGAAATATTATCAACAATATTCTTAAGATCAAAACAACTAGTTTTGTATAGCTGTTGCCTATGCCTATAGTATACTTCAATGTAAATTGAGAGCCTAAGGCCAAAGCACAATGCAGTAAATGCAATTATCTGTCAGTAGGTAGTACAAAAAACCAAAACTATGAAATAAGATTTCTTAATGTCTACATTGGTCCAGGGATAAATATCAAAACTATTTATTAGGCTGGGTGAATTTTATGCCCTTTAATTCGTCCTTCATGAATATTATTTCTTGCACTTTGACTTTTTAAAAAATTGAAGTATAGTTGATTTACAATGTTGTGTTAATTTCTGGTGTAGAGCAAAGTGACTCAGTTATTCATATATATGTGTGTGTGGTGTGTGTGTATATATATATATATATATATATATATATATATATATATATATATATATATTCTTTTTTATATTCTTTTCCATTATGGTTTATCCCATGACGTTGAATACAGTTTCCTGTGCTATACAGTAGGACCCTCTTGTCCATCCATTCTATATGTAATAATTTGCATCTACCAACCCAAACCCCCAGTCCATCCCTCCCCACCGCCCTCCCCTTTGGCAACCAGAAGTCTGTTCTCTTTGTCTGTGAGTCTGTTTCTGCTTTGTAAATAGGTTCATTTGTGTCATATTTTAGATTCCACATATAAGTGATATCATATGGTATTTGTCTTTCTCTTTCTGACTTACTTCACTTATCTTGCACTTTGACTTTTGATAAAAGTTGGCCAGTGATGGACAACTGATTATTTGACAAATGTTTTGGAATAATTATTTGGTTTTACTAATTGAAATCCATGTATTTTTAAAACTCATATACTTCAAAAAGTATATATTTTAAAAATCAACTGAGCAAAGACATACAAGTGAATGTCACCTTATGAAAATTAAGATGCCTAACTTAGACTTTGTCTTGAATTGGTCTACCTCTGCATAGAGGAGGTCTTGGAGGACTGTAGACAGTATGAAGATTTTTCTCAGAAAACAATTCTGAGTCTGCTCCAGGATAAGGGCGAATCAATAAACAAAGTTCCAAAGTTCTACGCTCTAGACCATGGCTTTGACAATTTTAGCCTGGAAAATTTTCAAAGCAGAATTACCCATAGAAAAATTTCAGAAATCCATTTGTGAAATGTCTCAGTTTGACAGCTTTCTAGTGATCCTTCTGGGGAAAATGACTTGTGAAATGTACCCCATACTAATAAAAATGATTGACATGCTGTTTAGAGTTGTTGGACATAAACCAGTTAAACCTTGGAGGACATCTGCCAGAAATATGAATTTGAGTTTACAGATAACTGACCTTAAATGAACTCATTCTATTACATTGTAGGAATATTGTGTATTGAGCCTAGTACTACCACAGAGTATTTCTCTTTTTAGTCCCCCCCACCCCCAAGGGGAATTATACTCGGGTTATAAAATTGAGCGTGGTTTCTTTCAATTTCTAACAGTCTTAATAAGCCTGCTGTTAACTGGGTATTTGTCTACGAGTTAAACTGTAAATGTCACAATTTTCCACACAACTGCCAAGAAAGGTGGATAATTAAAATAACTACTCAGAGGCCTTCTGAATTTCCACTTACTACCATGCACCAAAACTTTACGTTTTAGAGGTGCTCTCAGTGACTGAACTTATGTATATATCATACTCGGTCACACAAAATGGCTCCTTTTCTCTACCAATGACCTCACACCTCCTTTATTAACATTTCTAATTTAACTCATGTGCTATATAGCATGTAGAATTCTAGGAGAAGATCAACAGACATCACCGTGGGAGGCTAGGGGTATGGAGGAAGGAAAAAGAAAGTTGGCATGTTCTAAGGCTTTTAAAAAATAACATTTTCCCTTTAACTTCTCTTCAAAAATTGCAAAAATAATATGAGTTTAGTGAGAGTGAAATAGAATAAAGATAAACAAAGAAAAAAATGAGTGATTAACATTTTTTCTTACCTCCTCTCTCTGCCACCAACCTGGCGTATATCCCTTCACACATTTCTACATGCTGATTCATTCACAAAACGACTGGTACATATTAAATTCCATGGGTCTTGAATTCAGCTGCTCCATTCTCTCCACGGATCTGGTCTTGGACTCTGTGTTTCCTTCTGGACACCAAGCGGTTGCTCTAACAGCCTGGGTTATGAAATGAGGTGTGTTAAGAAACGTCAAAGAGCGCAACACAGATGGCTCTGGGAGCTCAGCTAGTATGACTAAGATGGCTGCGGACGACTTGACTGACTGGGGCTGGAGATGTAATTCTAGGACAGCTTCTGCACACGTCTCCTAGGTGGAGATGGCTGAAGAACCGGCTCAGTTGCGATTGTTGGTGGAGTGTCTGTGTGTGCCGCTACGGCACGGCGGTCTCAGGGTAGTCAGACTTCTGTGGTGGCTCAGGTGGTTTCAAGGATAAGCACAGCAGAAGCTCCACGGCTCTTTATGACCTCAACTTAAAAATCACACGGCGAGCTGCGCTCGCTCCTTGGCCAGGTGCTCCGGCTCGCGTTGCAGCCCCAAGCAGCTCAACTCCCTGAGGTAGCGGCCCATGTCGGGCCGCTCCCGCCACTGGGCCTCTGGGAAGCGGTCCCGGAACAGCGACGCCAGGAGCCCTTCATCCTGCACCTCCCCAAGAGCAGCGGTGGTGGCCGTCACTGTGGCTGAGGCCGTAGCTGAGACGCGATTGTGGCCCTCGCCGCTACCTTCTCACCAACAGCAGCTCTTCCCCTCCGGCTCACCCAGGGCACCAGCTCCGAATCTCAGATCGGAAGCATCCGGGGTGACCTTCCGGTCTCTATGGTTCTCGCTAGGCCGGCTTTCTTTCCCCAATGGTCCTCCAGGCTACAGAGTGTTAGCGTGGGGAATGACTGGAAAGCGGCTAGAGAGGCAGGGTCTGAAGTTGCCAAGGAGCGGCTGGCGGCTGACCTTCTGTTCCCAGTGACTGAGGCACGAGGATCCCGTGTTGCAACCGAGCGGGAAAACGCGGCCTCTGACTGAAGAGGAGACCCGTGTAATGTTTGAGATGATACCAAAATCTTCAGCTGCTGGTCGACAAGCCCGATGACACCTACTGTTTCAGGCTGCACAATGACCGGCTGTATTAACGTGAGTGAGAAGATCTTGAAGTTGACCGCCAATATCATCGGTGACAAGCTGCTGTCTTTGGGAACGTGCTTTGGAAAATTCACTCAGACCCACAAGTTTTGGTTGTACATCACAGCTCTGGATTACCTAGCACCCTATGCCAAGTATAAAGTGTGGGTAAAGGCTGGAGCAGAGCAGCCCTTCTTGTATGCTAACCATGTGCTGAAATCTGGACTTGGTCGAATCATTGAAAATACTTCTCAGTACCAGGGAGTCATGGTGTACTCCATGACAGACATCCCTTTGGGCTTTGGGGTGGCAGCAAAATCTACACAAGACTTCAGGAAAGTAGACCCCATGGCGATTGGGGTATTTCATCAAGCAAGCACTGGGGAATATGTGCGGCACGAGGAGACATTGATTTAAAACAAAGTCATTGCGAGGACTTAGGGCTGTGTGGAAGGGCCTAGCTTTGTTTCCTTTGTCTGTGTAGGCTCCACCGTCATGTTGAATTTTGTCAGCACTGTGACCTCTTCAGGGACTTCTTAGTTTAATATTCTCTCTATTACGGACAAATGTAGGCTAGATTCTTATAATGCAGAAATGGCTCAAAAATGGAGTTTCAGATCGTTGTGATTGTGGCTAAATAGAATACTGTGTTTTATATTTGAATCAGAGGGCT
Organism: Balaenoptera musculus; assembly: GCF_009873245.2. NCBI lineage: Eukaryota > Metazoa > Chordata > Mammalia > Artiodactyla > Balaenopteridae > Balaenoptera > Balaenoptera musculus. The sequence continues at coordinate 22,037,358 of NC_045789.1, read as the reverse complement.
TCTTGTTTTGAGTAACAGTCTAAATTGTTGGAACGGAGAAAAAGAATATCTTTTTATTGTTATCTGTGATCACACTGTTTTCCAAACACATGATAAGAACATGATGGATTTTCTTAATTATTTATTAATACTATGAAAGATAGATATTGCCATATCAGAGTAGTAGGCCATGTCTGGGATTTTACAAATGAAATTTGGATAAAATAATAAGATAAGTTTATTCTGCTGATTTTCTATATGGTAGGTGCTGTGGGTGTGGAAGAAAAACTTGGATTCAAACACCAGTTCTCACATCTACCAGGCTGTATGGCCTTAGATGAGTCATTAAACTTTAATAATTTTCATTTCCTTCTTCTGTTTAAAAAAACAGCTTAACCGTCTTCCTAAGAATAGTTTTTAGAATTAGAAATCATGACTTTAAAGCACCTAGCACTGTGCCTGGCAAATGATAAGTGTTGAATAAGTGGTAAGAATTATTTTTATAATGCTTATACTGAGTATTTCTGCTACTAAGAGTAGGATCATATGAATAGAATTTGATTATATCATCTTGACTTTTACAAGCGGTTTTCTCAATCTTTCTTTTTCTTGAATGGTATAATCCCAGGCTGAATGTTATTTTTATCACCTTGATTTCCTAAAACATAATTTCTCTTATAAATCTTTTGGTTTTTTAATTAAAAAAATTTAAATTGAAGTACAGTTGATTTTCAATACTGTGTTAGTTTCAGGTGTACAGCAAAGTGATTCAGTTTTATATATTATATATATATATTTTTTTATATTCTTATAAATCTTTACTTATCTGACTGGGCTGGACAAAAAGCACTAATCAGAGATCCTGAAATAATTCAGCTCCTCCATCTTTTCCCCATGCCTTCCAAAATTATTTTTTAGAATTATTAAAATATTTTTTAATAAAAAACATATCACAGACAAAAAATTTTTAAACTACCTGTATTGTAAAACAATTTCTTTAGTGAATGTACTGCTTATTTTAAATTCCAAAGATGACATCTCTAAAAATAAAGCATTTTTCAATTACCAAAAAGAAAAAAGAAAGAAATCATATGGTATTGCCTCCTCTGTACCCTATTGGTGGACAGAGTCACAAGCCCAATGAGATCCAGGGGATGGGCACATGTGCTTACCTCTTGATGGGATGATGGGTACAAAATTTGTGGCCACTCCCAATGAGTTATCCTGTGAAATATTTATCTGAGAAGCTCATATTTACATTGTATCAAAGTAGAATATGGAAAAGCTAATAGGCTGATAATTTGTTTTGCTCCTTTAAAAGTTGCTGTTTTAAAAATAGGCCTGACTGTATTCTGAGTCTAACCAGGCAAGACCAATAGACTGCCAATAGAGATTATAAGTGTCAAGTCAGCCTGTCGGAGAAGACCTTGACTAAATCATGGCAAGAATTCTTTATTAGATACTTTATTTAGCTTAAGCTGTTAATCAGCTCTTCTAAAGGTGCAAACTTTCCTGAGAGTGAGTTAGAAATAGGCCTGGGTCACAAAGTTTAGAGCTGAGAAAAGCAAGCTTCTCAGGTGTCATGTGTGACTTCCATGATCTCACCCAACACAATAATACTATTGGATTTTCCATCTCCAAGTCTGCCTTCATTAGTGGTTCCAACAGTGAAACTCAGGCCCTGCACAGTCATTTATTATACCTAAGGTTTTATAGTGCAGCAAAAATTTATAGTAAAACCATGACTAAGTGGTGGCCATGGTACTAGGTGCCCAGATATAACAATGAATTAGGTAGGGTGGCTGACTTCAAAGAACACACAGTCTGGTGGGTGTTTCAGGCACGTAAACAGATAAATTGCACCATAAGACATTACTTGTAAATGAACCATGTGATCTCAGAGGGAGAAGATCCACCTGCCTGGGTGTTCACACTGGATTAGCACCTATAACCACTCCATCTCTGTCCACACCTGAGCCTTTGAACCTTCTCTCTTATCTGGCCTACGAGGATGTCACTTTGGTAGACTTCAAACCTGGTTTTTCCCTCTGCCTAGATTTTTTGCTTACATGACTGACTTGGATATTTGTCTCTTGTCCTAATATTCCTCCTCCCTGCAATACTTTGTCTCAACCCTGTTTTTTTGGTCTCTGTGCTCTAAAGGCTGAAGGTAAGAGATTCATTCATTAAAATATATAAGTTGAACAGTGATTCTATGCTGGGCAAAATGTTAGAAGCTGGGGATACAGTGGCCAGCCACTTAGAGTTCCTGTCTGTTGCAAGGAGCTTACTTCTAGTAGGATGCCTCCTGGACTCTTGGAATTAGGAGTCCGGGCTAGTCAAATGTGGGGTGGGTTAGACCCGGAGAAGCTCAGGGAAACCTTTCTAGCCAGGTGACATTTGATCTATTATTATTATTATTTTCTAATGAAAAAAATAGAAGTTTTCCAGGTTGAGGTAGAGGTAGAGTAGGGGAAGGCCAGACATTTCACGCAGAGGGCATAACACATAAAAAACAGGAAGGGCATGGTCAATTTGGGAGATAAAGAGAAATTCATTTGAGGGTGTAGTGAGGCATATCAGAGATTGAAGCTAGAGAAGTAGATTGGGGTCATATTGGGAAAGGCCTTGAATGGCCCTTCTGGTTCAATTTGGATTTAATCCTGTAGGAAAGGGAGAGTCAGCAAACATTTAGAAGCAGGATCATGACAAAATTACATTTGTTGTTCTTTAAGATGATAAACCCAGCAGGATGGTTGCAAGAGTGGAAAAAAACAAGTAGCAGGAAGACCAGTTAGGAGATTATTGTATTAGCCTAGATGAGAACGTGTGAGCGCCTGAGTGAAGAGATCAAAAGAGGGGGCAGAGGTTAATTCTGCAATCGGGTTTTAAGGTGGAATCAAGACCACTTGGCAACTCATTAGAACACTTGATGGATGGTAAGATCGTGAGTCTAAGACGGAAAAAGAGGGAAGAGGAGCAGATTTGGTATGTAAGGTAACACCAAGTTTTGTTTTGGATACTTGGCTATTCAAGTGAAGATGTTCGGGAGGCAGCTGGAGACTTTGATCTGAATCTGAGGAGGGAGAGAAGATGGGCTGGAGACCCAGTTTTTTGGAGGCTGTAAGAGAGGCAAATGAACAGAAAGTTAAACAAATATTTGAGAAAGGAGAAAAAAAGTCAACAAAGATTGTGGAATCAGTGAATAAGGAGGAGAAGCAGCAAAGATTAGCCTCCTGGAAGGGAGGAAAAGTCAGATAGATGATTGGTGTTGCTTGACCAAAGTTCTTTGGGTGCCTGGGTCAAGTGTTGGCACATGTGATGATGAAGGAACAGTAATAAGGAACAGTTGTTGGCTTCGCTGCTTAGGACGTTGCCACTGATGGTTGTACCAAAGGTGATATCCTATGTGGTTTTGGGCCCTCCCTCTTGGTTCTTGCCAGTCAGGAGTCAGAATAGAGTTAGAACACTTCCCAGGCTGGTCTCACTCCCGAGAAGAAGAGGATCCTAGAAACTGGGTACACTACTTTCCAAAAGTTGAAAAACATGGGAGATATAATCTGCCTTTTGGGAGATAGATAAGACCACTTTAGCTTTAACTCTAAACCAGCTTCTCCATTTCTGTGCCTGAATTTCATCTGCCCGATGCATTTGGTTGAATATCACTATTGTTTTTTATTGTACTAGAGATTTTTTTTTTAATTTTTATTTTTTTGGCTGCGTTGGGTCTTTGTTGCTGCACGCAGGCATTCTCTAGTTGCGGCGAGCGGGGGCTACTCTTCGTTGCGGTGTGTGGGCTTCTCATTGCGGTGGCTTCTCTTTGTTGCAGAGCACGGGCTCTAGGTGCACAGGCTCAGTAGTTGTGGCTCGCGGGCTCTAGAGTGTAGGCTCAGGAGTTGTGGCACACGGGCTTAGTTGCTCCGTAGCATGTGGGATTTTCCCGGACCAGGGCTTGAACCCATGTCCCCTGCATTGGCAGGTGGATTCTTAACCACTGCACCACCAGGGAAGTCCCTGGAGATGTTTTTGAGTTGGCATGTTATGCAATTTTATGCTGGAAAATACTTCAAATTGTTCTAAAAATGTCCTCCCCAAGGAAGTGGTAAGAATTTTCTCTTTCCTCATCAAACGTAAATATACAAGCTGACTGCAAGAGAAGACTTTTGCACAAATGTTATTTGTTTCCATAGTTTATTTGTTCATTTACTTTCCATTGGGAAGTTTCTCTGGTTTCTCCTTGGATCATGTATCTGTAATTGATCTGATGCTCCATATCCTAGGCTAGCTTTGGTTACTATTAGACAGGGTTTTAGTCTTCTAGGGCTGCCACAACAAAATACCATAGACTGGGTGGCTTAAACAACAGAAATTTATTTGCTCACAGTTATAGAGGCTGGGAGTCCAAGATCAAGATGCTGTCAGGGTTGGTTTCTGGTGAGACCTCTCTTCCTGGCTTGTAGATGGCTGCGTTCTTGCTGTGTCTTTATATGGCCTTTTCTCTGTGCCTTGCAACCCTGGTGCCTCTCTCTCTTCTTATAAGGACACCTGTCCTACCAAGTTAAGACGTCCACCCATAGGACCTCATTGTCGAAATAAATTTTTAGACTCAAGATGGAACTGCTCCTGCCTGGGGTGCCAAGTCAGCACATCGAAACTTAGAAAACTTTCATGTCCCTGTAAACCCTCTGTTTGACCAGAAACAGAGTATATCCAGCCAGCCAATCCCCAAACGCCAAGCCAACTCTGGGCTCTACACTTATTTCCTCATTTCTTATTCATTTTCTATTTTTCTCTCCCTTGTTCCTTCTTCTTTATCCTATAAAACTTTCTTGCCTTGTGCTCCATTTTGCAGTTCTCTGGACCCTTGGGAATAGAGACTGCCTGCTTCATGAAATGTTAAATAAAGTTTGTTTGTATCACCTAAATTTTCTTCAATCATTTTTAACACTACAAAAAAGAGTTTTTTCTCTCCAATGTCTTCCACATACTCTACTGCCTGAGTGTGTCGTGAGAATGTGAAATGTGACAACTCAGCCTACCTGATCCTCAGTTTCCTAATCTTTAAAATGGGGATAAGAATAACAGTCCCACCTATCTCACAATGGGATTTTTTTTTCTTTTCCTCTTCTCGGTATTCAATGCAATAAAATTCAGAAAGTGCTTTACCAACAGAAGGTGCTATGTCTGAAATGTCCTTTCCCCAACTGCCTGGTAAATGTTGACTCATTTTTAAGACCCAGACTAAATTATCACCTCCAGTGTGAGCCATTATTTTTCTTTATCATAATTGTTGACTGGTGGATGGGTGAAGTTTTTAACACCCCAGGGTCCAAATCTAATACAGGTAGAATATAAAAAGAGCATAGGTAATTTGCTGGAGTCTTGTAAGTAACCAGCACTTGCTTCTCTGACTTGGAACGATATGGTCCCAAGTGTGTCCAGACACAGAGCAGACTTCCTGTTCCTTCCTTCCTTCTCGGCCCACTTCTTATCAATGTGTTATGGAAAGAGCATAAGATTTGAAGGTAGACTGATCAGGGTTTAAATCTTGATTCTGCAACTACCTACATACTTGACCTTGAGCATTTTACATCCATGAGCCTCAGTGCTCTACAAGTCGGTCTGATACTTCAGATTTGGTTGCTTCCTCTGCATGGGCATGAAGTGCAGAGGCTGTGGGTACAAGGGAGGGAAGAGAGGAGTGGTGGCAAGGGAGAGGGAGGAGTACTGAGAACTGTGAGGACAAGTGGTATTTATGCCTATCTTTGTGTTTTAATTGCCACAGCTGTTCCCAAATTGGGATCTAGCTCTAAAATGGATAAATCTTTTATGTTAATTTCCCACTAAGTCAGGCTTCTATTATCTTTTACAAGTGGTGCTTTTTGTATTTTGAGGAGACAGAGGTCACAGTTAATGCACAGACTTCTGGGAACTAAAGGAGGAAGCAGAAGGCCCATCTGGTAAAGCAGGTGGGCAGGCCATGGATGACCGTCAAGCATGTGTGTGTTGGGTGTTGATTATTGTGTTGACCTGGTCTAGATTACAGGAGAGCTTGAATGTTCCAAGAAGGAAAAAAAATTTTGGGGGGGGGCACTTGGGACTGAACAAAATAAATTAACCACCTCTGATTGGTTTCAGATTTGCAGATCTCTGAGGAATTTGAAAAGGGTGTGGCAATTAAGCAATAGTGGAAGAGCCACATACCAAATAGACTAAATATTTTGAGACTTGCACAAGTTCTGAAAATGGTCCAGGCATTTTTACTAAACATCTTTTACATTTCTCAAAACTGAAATGGTTGAAGAAAAAAAGAGGAAACACCTAATGAGAAGAACGAACTAATTTATCAAAGGACAGAGAAGTTTTTTTATCCTAACACTTTCAGTAAAATGCTCTTTTATTCAAGGATGATCTGTAATGCCCAGTAGTGACTTAGAGGTTTTCTCTCCCTGCCCTACCCAGCTGTGGAATACAGATTCATTCTTTTTATTAGAGTGATATTTTGTTCAATGGACAATGTTTATCCGTATCCATATCCAGTGATAGATTTAAAATATAGGTAATGTAGAAGTGGTTTGAGAGACTCCAGGGAAATGAATTGACAGGTAGCTAAGGGCAAAGTACTGTAGTCATGACTGGGTTACAAACTGCTGGAAAGGGTGTAAAGATTCAAAGCAGACTTATAGGATTTGACAGCCTGTTCTTGTTCCACTGTCCTGGGCTCGATAATGCTGCGCTGTCTCCTAGTGCTGGCATGAGGATTCAAGAGTGGCATGCCATTTGTAAAGTTGGCACACTGTAGGTATTTTTCAAATGTTAGTTCCCTTTCCCTTAACTTCAAGTGCCAAAACCCTGCCTTTATCAAAATTATTTCCATCTTCAAGATGTGTGCGTGTGCGTGTGTGTGTGTGTGTGTATGTATACGCATATATGAGATGGGGGTGTTCTTAATAAAATGCACGTGTTGGTGCAGTACCCCCAATGATTAATCAATCTTGAAAAAGATGCTCAGCTCTGGATCATTTTGTTTTCATTTATTTAAGGGACAATAAGTTTCTATTTTTTATTGTACTTTGGGCATAGATATAACGGGAGGCCTAAAAATCGGGGGGTTAGGGGAAGAAACATATTTAAAATGGAAACTGTGGCACCATGTCCAATATATAAAGGGGCAGGCCAAGGGCTTCTTTCGTGGGGTTCAAAGAGAGGCAGAAAGTGGCTGATGTGAAAAGCCTCTTCATTGGGGAGTTCAAAATAAGCTGAGTGTTGCAGGACAAGGCCTCAACAGGCTGCTGTGAGATGAAAGTTTCATCATAAGGACCATAGTCCTTGGACTTGGAGGCCATAGTCTTATTGATGTGGCAAGATTTTTGATTTGAAGAAAGGGCATACTTTGTAATAAGGCAAGATTCCTCAGGGTCAGTGGGGTGACTTAGCAACCCATTAATGTTGATGGGCATCTAATCTCTGAAAGGTCTTTGGCCATACCTACCTAATAGTCTAGCTCTGATAATTCAGATGGGGTGTGCTGACTGATATTCTCTTTGAAGAGAACTTTGAACTATAGTTTCAAACTAGAAAGAAAAAGTAATCAATAGTTAAAGAAAAGCAAGACAGGTAATGAACCCTGGTTTAGGTGTTGAGTAGTTAAATGTACTGCAAATATATGGCAGGAATTTACACTGCGGAGTGAATTGGAAGCTGAACTTTCCCGGAGAAGATTTCAATAAAGTCTCTTGCTTCTTTCTTTGGTTCTTGCAGGAGACTATTTCAATTCCCCTTTTTACAGGATGGAAAAAATAGTGCATGAGCAGACAAAGATAGTCAGAGTGACACTTGAGTTATGTAAAGCACAAAGTATCACACACATTTCCCTGCTGTAGGCCAGCACACTAGCGAGGACCCCAGCTCAGAGTTTTGTCAGAGGTCTGTCAGTCCTGCTTAATCAGGGAAAGAAGTTTGGCTTAACATGTTTCTCTTTTCCCCACATCACACACTACAAAAACGAAAACCAAACCAAATAAAACACAACAAACAAAAGCAAAATCCCATACCAGACAATACATGATTTACCTCCATGGGGATTAAACATTACAGAAGCTGAACTCATGAAATAGTGAGTGTCTGATTAGCTGTCACTGTGAGGTTGTTACCATTTTTTAGTCTGGCCCAGACATGCTGTTCAATTGAAGAAGGTACTAAATCCAGGGATTTGGTGTTGGGTTCTAATTATGGATCATAATTACTTGTGGGCTTTCAACGTGTCTGAAGATACAGTGACTGATGCAGGTCCAGGGCTCTGGACCTTTGCTCCCGGACTCACTATGGCCTCTTGTCTGAGAAGCTTTCCCCAAAGGAAACTTCCTCACACATTTCTCTCAACTTCTACTCTTTCTGATCCAGGAAGGAGGCCAAGTGTTGTATATGTAATTCTTGAATATTTCCTTTGAAATTTGCTTCTTGGTGGTCTGTCTCATAACTCAATTTTATACCTGATATATTTGATACCTTGGGTCTTCTAGTTGCAACTTCCAATTTAAGGTTCTGGGGTATGGGAATGGAGGGTAGAGACAGATTTGGTGATTCTTATTTTCTCCTTTATGCTTATCTGTATTTTCTTAATTTTCTGTAATAACCACACATTAATTTTAAAATAAGAAAAATTCATATGAAAGTGTCACTCATTAATTTATCTTTTTACCTCCAAAATGCTCAATGATACTTGGACAAATTTGTAATTGATACTACTTGTGTATAGAAACATTGTGTACATAAACAAGGCAAAACAGTAATTCTTTTTTTTTTAAGATTTATTATTTATTTTATTTATTTTTGTCTGTGTTGGGTCTTAGTTGCAGCACACGGGATCTTCGTTTCAGCGTGCAGGCTTCTCTCTAGCTGTGGTGTGTGGGTTTTCTCTTCTCTAGTTGTGGCACGCAGGTTCCAGAGCGCTTGGGCTCTGTAGTTTGCGGCTCGCAGGCTTTCTAGTTGAGGCGCACTAGCTCAGTAGTTGTGGCACGCAGGCTTAGTTGCCCTGCGGCATGTGGGATCTTAGTTCCCTGACCAGGGATCAAACCCATGTCCCCTGCATTGTAAGGCAGATTCTTTACCACTGGACAACTAGGGAAGTCCCCAAAACAATAAATCTATTGCAAGTAATTCTCATTGTATCCTATCAGGTGACACACCATGGCTAATTGTCCCTTTACTGGTGGAGTTAACATTGATCACTTTATCAAGATGTGTCTGCCTGGGTTTTCTATTGTAATGTTGCTTTTTCATTTTAATTAATAAATATTTGTGGGGAGACACCTTGAGATCAGGTAAAACCTTGTTCCTTATCCCACCTTCACCCATCAATTTTAGCATCTATTGATAATACTTGTGCAAATTTATTATTACCATGATGATTGACAAATTGTGATTTTTCTAATTTCATCATTCATTCTACACTTATTAGTTGGCATTCTATGCTAGGAAAGAATTTTCTTTTCTCCCATTTATTTATTCATATATTTATTTATATTCATGGTCCCTTGGATCCTTATTTTATCAAATGGGTTATAATTTTTTACTATTATTACTTATTTTGATACTCAAATTGCTCCAGATTCAGCCAGTAAGAGCTCTTTCAAACCAGTTACTGAGTTTGTTTGACATGTCACTATCATTTTTTTGGAAATATTCTAGGTTCATCTTGTTCTCTCCCTATTCAAGTCCTGGAATTAGGCACTATTTCCAAGTGCCTTGGTTGCATTTAATGTAGAGTGATATTTAGAAGTCAAAGACCTGTGTGATAAGTGTGCTTATTGCTACTGAGATATTGATGTTCCACACCGTTTCAGTGAACAGAATTATAAAAAAATATATCTATACACTCATTAATATCTGTATTTATTTCTATGTCTATCTACATATATTGAAATATGTGAGTTCACATTTATGCCTCCTATTCCAGTTCAGCACCACAAGATACATTCTAGCTTCTCTCCTTGCTATGTTTGTACCTCTTTTCTCTGACACTGAGAACTATTGCTGTCATTATCCTCAACATATTTACTTATTTTTTTAAATCTCTGAATATCATTAATCTCTTGACCTCTCTAGGTTTCTACCCCATTTGTACACCCTCCTTGCATGCAACCTGACTCACTCAGCCACCCTTCTTATTTGGATTCTAACTTATGCTGCGATGCTTTCTTGTCCTCTGGGAACCTCATGCGGGCCATGGCCACAACTGGGCTGCCATCAAGGAAGGAAGAAAAGAAAGAAGAAAGAAAGAAGAAAGAAAGGAATCAATCTGAAGAAATACTTATATAGTAATTGTCTTTTTGAAAACTCAAGCTATAGATCACATTGCTTTATAGCCATTATGACAGAATCATTGCATTGAAGGCTGAAGGAAAAGTTAAAGCGTCTCTAATCACATTCTCTCATTTCACACATATGCAATAGATATCCAGAGAGGATAAGTTGCTTGGAAAGGTCACGTAATTAATCAGAAGCCACAGTCTGAACAAGAAGTCAAGAGATCTGTGTCCCTGGAACGTTCTGTCTTCACTGGGTCTTTCTGGTGCATTAGAAAATGGTTTATTTTTTAAAGTATCAAATTGAATTTCCATATTACAGTGGAGATTTATTACTTTTGCCTCCTCAGTATACCATTTCTTCCTTTTGGGAGACATCCCATTGTCACTCTTAGTTCACCCTCAGCCATCACCAAGTGTGGGACCAGCTCTACTCTCTGGCGCCAGGGGTGGTCATGGCCTCACAACTGGCTAATGAGAGTCCCTGGGGCATCTGTGGAGCCATCAAGAAGGAGTCTTAGTCTCTGCTGGGACTGTTAGACTAGTAGGAGGTAAGCCTGACACTGCTGTGGGCAAATACAGCCCAAAGATGGGCTTGATTACAGTTTAGGAAAAGTCTGACTATTAATGTAGCCAAGACATGAAGAGTTTCCTGAGGACATCCTTAAGCCCTGGATCAATTTGTGCATGAAACCATGTTGCATCCCTGAACTTCACTGTTGTGTGGTCTAGTAAATTCTTTTGTTTGTCTAAGGCAATTTGAATTGGGCTTCTGTTACTTGAAACCAAAAGAGTAATATGTTCCCCTTAAAATCTTAATTTCTAAATCTGTGAAGCAGTAAAAGCATAGCTAAATTTATTTTCTGTTAAATTGATGTCAGGAAGTTTATTCCTTGATACTTTGATACAGGAGAAAGGAATGAGAAGTATTTGTTGAGTGCCTGGTCTATCAGGAAGAAAACCAGTCTCCTTTGCTTAGTTAAATAACCCCAATTTCACCTATTTGAAGTTCCTAAGTGGTGAAGATTATTACTTAACCACATAGATCACCAGTGTAAACCACATCATTTTTCAACAGAATTTATCTTTGCTTTTAATAGTTAGCCTCTCTAGACATATGATTGCTATTGTGAAATAATGGTGGTTCATTTACCTCAGTTTAAAATAGAAATATTCTTAACAGGAATGGTTGATGGACTGTTCAATTTTCAGGCTGTTCATCCTCCTTAAAGTTATTCCAAACTAGGTAGCTGCTTCAGGGAAACATGGGTAGGATGTTAATGGTGGAGTGACACATATAAAACCAATTATACTCCAAGTTTGCTTATTAATAGAAGCCTGGGTCCTAAAAGAAACCAGGCAGCCAACTTATGAGATAGTTTTATATACTATAACATTTCTTCTAGTAAAATAGTTTAAAGAATGCATGCTCATTTGTTAATGTGATTTGATTATAAAACATACAGTTACAACTATTGTTTATATATTTATTTTTTTAAAATTTAAATTAAAATTTTTTTTTATTGGAGTATAGTTGCTTTACACTGCTGTGTCAGTTTCTGCTGTACAGCAAGCCATATATATACATATATCCCTTCATTTTTCAGTTTCCTTCCCATTTAGACAACTATTGTTTAATATCTCAATTATAAAATATAGATAAAGAAAGCTTAATATATTTTAAGTAAATAAATGATGATAATATTTATTCAGCACCTATGATATGTTAGACTTTATTAATTAACTCATTTAATGCTCACAATAATCCCACTAAGCTGAGCAAATTTTATTCCTATTTTTAGAGGTTAAGAAATCAGTAACCTGGTGTCCAAAATCACACAATTATAAGAGGTGGATTTCTACTGAAGTTTACCTGACTCTCAAAGGTAAGTTCCTTTGATCCTCCAAACAGTACTAAATTTCACTAAATTTCATGTGATAGTGATGATGGTTAATTTTATGTGTCAACTTGGGTAAGGCACTATACCCAGATATTTGGTCAAACATTTTTCTAAAAGTTTCTGTGAAGGTGTTTTTTAGATGAGATTAACATGTAAATCAGTAGACTTTGAGTAAAGAGTTTCAATTATTTGATAATAAAAGACACATGTATTAAAGGAGGTTAATACTTTTGTTGCTCAAGTAGAGTCACAGTTCAACATTCCGCCAAGTGGATCAATTAGTCTTAATAACACTCGCTGAAGGAGCTTGAGATAAGCATGTAGGGAGTCCTTATTTGCTCTCCAAGTTTCCATTAAGGGAGTCCCCAAAGTACAGTTATGTGCATAGAGAAGCAAAAGTCCTCATAACATGAAAATGTTTACTAATGAACTTCTATTTACAAAATTAATCTCCACTTACGCATCCCTTCCCTTTAACACACCACTAGAGATTATGAAGCCTACAGAGTGCCTTCTCTATCAGCCCCTGACTGATTTTTGGATGCCAGGATAAAAGCCAAGTCAATTGCAAAGTAAATTCCATATCTTGCAAAAAGGTAGGATTACATGCAGTATTGAACACAATGTTGAAGAACTTCTCAGCCTTTTACTGCATTACAAGAACATTAAGCACAATTAAATCAGTTAGCAATAGAAGACAAAGGAAATCTACCTAGATGACAGAGTTTTTAGTTCTTTTTATTTTAATGAAAATTTTACGTAAAATGAAATGCATAAATTGCTGACTTTGAAAAATACTTCTGCCTGTGCAACTCAAATCCCTATTGAAATATAGACCTTTATCATCACACCAGAAACCTTGTGCTCTTTTCCAATTAATATTCATACCCACTGTCCCAGAGAACACTACTATATGCATTTTTTCCCACCATAGATTAAAGTAGCCTGTTGTAGAAGTTCCCATAAATATATTCATACAGTATGTGCTCTTTTGTGTAAAGTGTCTTTTCATTCAAGATACTCTGTGAAATTCACCCATGTGGTTACATGTATCAGTAACTTATTCCTTTTTATTTTGGAGTCATATTCTATTATATAAACATACCACAGTTTATGATGGACATTTGGGCTGTCTGCAGTGTTTAACAATTACGAATAAAGTTGTGAAGAGAATTCATGTACAAATGTTTTTATAATCATATACAGCTGTCCCTTCGTATCCCAGGAGATTGGATCTAGGACTCCTGTGGATTCCAAAATCTGCAGATTCTCAAGACCCTTATATACAATGGTGTAGAACAGTCAATCCTCTGCACCTGCAGGTCCCACAGCCATGGGTATGGAGGGCTGACTGTACTTTCATTTCTCTTGTGCAAATCCCTGGAAATGGAATTGATGGGTCTCAGACCAGGTATGTTTTGCTTTACAAGACACTAGCAGACCTCTTTCTTAAGTGCTCATACCATTCTCATTTAGTTTTAAAAAATGACCACACTGGTTGCAATGTGGAGAGGATTGTAAGAGTACAGGAATAGAAGCTGGGAAGCTAGTATATTGTCATAGCTGATAGCCAGAACCTAGGTGTAGGTTTTACACAGAATTTCTGTAAAATATTTGTATGATTTTTAATTGTTAGTAAAGCTGATATCAGACTCAGAATGTGATAACTAACCACAGGGCCAGTCTCAGCTGTGTACTTTGGAAATATGTGAGGAATTTAAAACTCAAGTTCTACTTACGGCAAAGAGTCCTTCATTTTAGAGATGGTAATCCTCATAAATCACGCAGGGAAGATACTCCTGTGAGCCTCTGTGCCATTTTCCAGGTGAACGATGAGGTGTCAAATAAAGCTGTATTAGTTGTTTTTTTTCTTCCCATCAGAAGGCTTATATATTTTTTCTTTTTTATTACAAAATAAAAGCAGATCCAGAAAAACCACACAAAGGAATTATATAGCTCTGAATTTTTATAAGCAGAACACTTAACTACCACTCAGGCCAAAATATAAAGTTTTGCCAATCATTCCAGAAGCCCCTCCAGGTGACCTGTCCCACAGACCTGCCCTTCTCTCCAAAGGTAATCACTTTCTTCTTTGTGATTTTATCACTTAAGTATGCATCATTTGAGAGTACAGTTGATTGTGCCTATTAAAAAATCGATATCTTGTATGTCTCTTTTTGATCTATGGGCTTATCCTCCATTCTAGTCTCTGCCTTACAGTTTGTTGAAGAACCTCGGCCATTTCACTAAAGTGTTTCGCAGCCTGGACTTTGTCGATCACATCCTCATGGTGAAGTTCAACACGCGGTTTTATCCTCCATATTTCCTGAACATTAGCAGCTGGATCCAGGAGCTTGGTCAGACTCAGATTACTTCCATGGACCCATATGTCTGAGTGTTTTTCTGATGTTAGCAGACATTGACACTCATTGCCTCAAATCATTCATTGGGGGTCACAAAAACGGTGATGCTCTAATTTGGTTTTCAATTATTAGCTGAAATACGTTTATTAGAGATGACTCTTTCACCTACTGTTGGGTTACCTAGTAGTACGATTTATATAGGAAAGGCAGGTTAAATTTTTGATTAGTGCTTTTACTCACCTGTTTTTAAGTAAAAAATTGGAATTGGTTTCATAACATCCTCTGAAGGTGAGTGATCAGTTTTATAGATGTATAGGGTGAGGGAGTTTGAAAAAGATTTTGAAAAATTCTCTTACCTGGAATGCTAGCAATTGTGCTAGCATTCAAAAGGAATGACTGTTTTGTCAAGTTTTATATTGTGTGAATGTAATTGTGTGTGTATGTGTGTGTGTGATGGGAGAAACAACGGGCACAATAAAAATGTTGATGAATAATTGTATTTTGGCTAATACAGCTAGCACTCCTCATTTGCTACACAGAAAGTTTTCTGTAAAGCAATACAAATTACCACTGTTTGTACTATGACATAACACACTGCATTAAATCACCATCTGTATGGAAGTTTCTGTCCTTATATTTATATAAAAAATTTTAAGTAGCCATCTTACTTCACACATTCTTTCTCACAAAAGTATTGTATTGCAGGATAAAGGAAAGTTAGGAATCATAGAGTTACCTGATTAAGAGTTAATATGGGAAGATCTAAAGTTGATCTGACTTATATAATCTCACTTTATTTCTTTCATGCAGGAAGTAGGATAACTTCGCCTCCAAAAAATAAAAGAGAAGGGCCACACTTCCATGAAAAGGCTGTCCTTTGGTGGTCAGACATTTTGGGACATGGGATCGTAGCCCTAGTCTGGGCACAGTGTCTGTGGCTCCCGTTCAGGTTGGGTGACTCCTTTGCACTCAGTACATCACCGCTCCATGTCTTTAAAGAGGGACAACCATAAGGTGTCTTTGTTTACTCTCCCGCAGTGAAAAGGCGATTAAGTAAATGCTGCATATTTTTTTTCAAGCCTCAGATAGAATTGGGAACACACCTAAGTCTGGAAAATCCTGTCCCCAGGGCTTTTTCAGCTGATGTCCTCTCTTTAGGCTAGCTGATGGGTCTATTGAGATTTAAAATCATTATTCTATATGTCCTGTGCAATAATTAAAAGGTATTATGAAATCTCCAGTGGCTCCCTAGCCCAGTTTTAGACTTCATTTCTCAGATATCTCTCATTCTCTTCCTTATAAGGACTTCTAGTGGCAACTTGCATAATTGCTTGCATTTCAGGGAAGGGAACTTTAAAAAATATTTTTCAAATTCCCCTCCCCCTTAAAAATAGGACTATGCTTAAGCAACACTAGGAAGTACGTTCTGTAAATCATCTATGAATTGTGTATCAAAGTTTAACACTGCAGTTCTTGGTCATTTCTGAGCTAAAATGGTTCTGTCTCTAACGCTGGCTTTGTTTTGATTAAGTTATTTATTTTGTAAATGATGTCATTCTATTAATGGGGTTAAGGTGTAAACTGGTGAAATGGAAAACAACATAGTTGCTATTTAATGTAGAGGAATAATTAAGAGTGCCATTATGAGCCAAGGCCCCCCTGTAGACTACTGATTAGGCTGAGCTGATTTTAGCCAGTTTCTATTGCCTGAGTTCTGAATCCACTAGTCTTTTCACTGGTTGTTTGAATCATGTATTGCTGAAGCTGCCATCTGTAAGTAGGTTGATTGACCCAACTTAATCAGCAATCAATCTGTGCTAGCTGTGGCCACTCTGTGCTACCTGAGGAGGTACAAAGGTGAACAAAATATGCCCCCATCCTTGAAGAACATATATCCTAAAGCAGTGTTACCCAAAGTGTGGGCCATAGACCAGTCCCAGCCCGCAAACTGTTTCTTACCTAGTCAATTATGAAATAAGTACAGCAATTGAGAGAAAACATTTAAGAAAGATGACAGAAATTTAACAGATTAATTTTATGTGTGTTGATATCATTCTGCTAGTTATTTATTTTTATTGTATTTTTTAAAAGTATTGGTCTGAGACAGACTGGAAATTTAAAAATATTGGTTCTATGCCACTGATAGTTTCAGAAGCACCAGTTAAAGGTGTAAGTCAGACATGTTAGTTCAAACTTTTTGATAATGAACATCATAAAAAATGCCTTTATATGTTTCATATGTAAGTACACATACATATGTTATACATACCTATGTAAAACAGAAATGAACTCCTAAGAAATATTTACCTTTAGTCTAAATGATTCTTGCCTTGATATTTCTATTTACTTCTCTTTTATTGTATAAAAAAATAAATTGGTATTAACCCACAAAGTGTGCTGTTATGACCAATTTGAACACTATGTCCTAAGGGGTATGATTTAAAGGTATCTTTTCCTAAAACCTCTCATGGATGTTGCATTTCTAGAATTGGAAGTTGAGATTTTGGTTCTCTGTTAAAGCAAACATCTTTGGAAAGGGGCTAAATATTGCCAACCTTATATCTTAGAGTGAATGATTTATTAATTTTTCTGGAAAGTCAGTTATATTAGAGGGAAGAGTAGAGGAAACATAGAAGCCTGAAATGTGTGCCTGAAAGGGACCAAAGGTGAGAGAGATTTCTGAGAAAGAAATCTTACCTTTACCCTTCTACCTAGAGGATACCACAATAAGTACAAAATAAGATTAATATTTATTGCTAAGATAAGACCTTAGAAGTTCATTCCCAGAATGAAGAAGAAGAATCTGGGAAGGAGGTTAAGCCAGGACTGGCAAAAAGGAGAGTAATGCATCATATCTTAACTCTGTAGAGAAGATATTAACCAGTATATCTGGAAGGTGGAAGACTGGAAAGGGAGTGGTTTGGAATTACCGGAAGAGGAAAGGCAAGAGAGTGTGGGGTTTACCTTTTTTTAAGCAAGGTGTGACAATGGCCCATAATAAAAATGACTCAGGTCCTCAGGTTTAGGCAAGATGCCTGGTCTGGGTCTTCTATCTTTTGTTGCCAAACCTCAGTTCCACTAGAATTATCTGTCCAAACAAATCAATGCAGAGGGAATTAAGAAAACTGGCTCAAAGGTCATCAGTGGTATTGTTAAGAGGACAGAAGAGTTCAGGCAGCTGGTGTTTTCCTGGTGATTCTAAAGATCGAAAAAAGAGATCATATCAGAAAAGTGGCTTAGGGCACATGCCTAAATTAGTGGGTGTGGAGAAGGACTCTTTTTAGTTTGTTGTGAGAGTGCCAGGTTGACAGCTGGAATTTCAATGTGTGGGTATGTTCTGCACCTCCATGATTTTGTCTGGGCTGAGGGGTTATTTATTAACACTGCAGGGTTGTTTTGTACCAGGTCACTTTGTCAGTATGTAGAGTATGGCAATTTCACGCTCAAACCTGAGATGTTAATTAAGCACAAACAGTAGTCAGTGAGTGAAGTCAAATAATCTAAATAGGGCACAATGGCTGCATTAAATTGTATCATAGCCCATCTGATCTCTTTTACCAGTTGCATGAGACTACTTTTCTCTGAACGGACCAATACCTTTAAAAGAAAGATCAATTTTCTCTTATTTAATAGAGGCATGAAGTATTATTTGCAACTCAATCCTCAAAATTTGTTACTGAAACGTTCTCCTTAATTTGGAGTCAAGTCTGTGGAACTGGAATAACCAGATGAGTTCATCCATTTTCTCTTTGTCAGCTTATAGAGAAGGAGTCAGATGAACAGGTATGGCCACACTCCTTTCTTCCCACAATAACAATCACTCAAGTGCTGAGGAGAAGCCCAGCTCAATCTCTGTTGCGTGAGAGGAAGCAAGTGGATCTGTCCTCACCTCCTTGAAACTGAAGAGGAGGGGAAGGTTGTGTGTGACTTTGATATTAAAGCCTTGCATTATTCCAGGAGTGCCCACTTGCCCTACACTAGAAGCAAGAGAATTTGGCTGGATGGTGGGATCAGGAATGTCCCTGGATGTCGTGCCCTGAGGAAAACTTTGCCATTTCTGGTAATAGTGTAAAATAACTCAGAACTAACAGATGGATGTGACCGCTGCCCCTCAATGCAGACGCTCCTCACTCTCTACTCCCTCTCAGATAGAGGGAAATTCTAGCTAAGCCACACCTTGTGCTGCTACTGGCCTGGGGCAGAGATGAGAGCCTGCAGAGGAAGCAGTGGACCATGGGATGGATCTAGAAGTTCTGAGCCTCTTCTTGTCGAGGAGCAGTGAGTACATACTTGAGATCATTGGGGAGTCACGACATCTGCCTCCTCCGGCACTACGCTATCATCACTTCATTGATTCTGCAGTGAACCGTAATCTAAAGGTTTTATCGGGAGATTTGCTCTGTGAACATACACTTTTAGTTCTGTTTCACAGGAACAGATGTGAGAACTTTAAGGGCATGAACAAGTCAAATGACCACCTTGGAAGACTAATTCACTGTCTTCAAGACATTAGCATTTGAACATTTCACATGATTTCACAATGATGATAAATGACGAAGAGCAGTGTGGAATATGCCACCAGCCAACGGCTCGAGAATGGCTGACTTCAAGAGATGGACGCTCCATCCTCAGGAAGTCCAGGCAGAAGAGTCTTGATTTTTAGAGCATGTCCCTCTCCATTCCTGGATTGCAGTTGGGTAAAACATTGGGCCATAGACCGGGGATTCCCAACCCATGTGGGTCAGGTGTTCACAAGGGCATGGTGAAATGAGAAAAGTTGCAAAATGGAGTGGGTTTTTCATAAGACCAAATTTATTGCATTTAATGGAATTTTTCTTACTTTAAGATTATGCTTTTACATTCTGGGTGATAAAATGTCCTTCCTTTTTAAGGGCTATTATGGAAAGAGTGAATGTGTGTGTATGTGCACACACACATATAGATTTAATATGCTTACTTGGCAAAGGAAAGTGGAAAATTCTTTGTTTCTTCCTGACTCTCGGGGAAATTGTACTGGTCTCTGAAGTTCCAAGGTCTGGGAGCCACAATTTTGTACAGTGTTTTGTACACTGGAAGGTCAAAGATGGAGTTCATTATAGCCTATTGCTCAAAAAAATTAATAGATTTATTTTAAAGTAGTTTTAGTTTTACAGAAGAATGAATGGAAAATACAGAGAGTTCCTATAAGTCCCCTCCCATTCCCCCAGTTTCCTCTATCATTAACATCTTACATTAGTGGGGTGCATTTCTTATAATAGATGAGTCAATATTGATACATTATTATTAGCTAAAATCCATAGTTTACATTAGGGTTCACTACTTGTGTTGCAAATTCTATGGGTTTTGACAATATATAATGACATGTATCCACCATTATAGTATCATACAGTACAGTTTCACTGCCTTAAAATTCCTCTGCGCTCTGCCTATTCATCCTTCCCTCTACCTGAGCCACTGGCAACCACTGATCTTTTTACTGTTTCCAGACTATTTTACGCTTTCCAGAATATTGTGTAGTTGGAATCATATAATATGTAGCCTTTTCAGATTGGGACCTCTTTCACTTATCAGTATGCTTTAATATTTTTCCATGACTTTTATGGCTTGATAGCTCATTTCTTTTTATTATTGGATAATATTCCATTGTCTGGATGGACCACAGTTTGTTTATCCATTCACATACTGAAGGACATCTTGGCTGCCTTTAACTTTTGACAATTATGAATAAAGTTTCATCTTAGCCTATTTTTTGCATTTAAAAATACATAATGTTATATTCATTTGCTACTATTAAAAGAGTATTCTTTAGGAGATTTTAGGAAGTACAAGAAATATAAAAAAGAAAAGTATTATTGGTAATCTCATGCCAAAGATAACACTAGTAACTGTTAGTGTGTATCCATACTCTTTTTTTTAACCTAAATCTATATCTAGCTATATCTAGAACCTATATCTATATCTATGTCTACATATGCCTCTATTAATTCTTTAAAAACTTTGGTATCATACATATACATTATATATATATATATGTTACTATATATAGCATATATAGTTTTGTATCTTAGTTTTTCCCACTTAACATTATGTGTACATATTTTCAAATCTTTAAATTTTATTTTTGGGGAAGATGATATTTAATAACTACACAGTGACTCATTATATGATAAGTGTTTTTAAAAATGAACTATATGTGTTATTTCATTCTTCTCCTAGTAAAATATGAACTCTAAGAAGGTAAGGATTTTAGTCTGTTTTGTTTATAGGCAATCCTTCAGTACATTGAAGAGTGTCTGGCAGGCACATAAAAGGCATTCTAAAAAAAACTTTTGTTGAATAAATGAAAGAATTGTGTTTTTGAAATTTGTATGGTTTCATTAACTACTCCTTCGAATCAACCCAGCACCTGGTTTTGGTGAAAGTTATTGCCTCCTAAATTGAGGATGAAAATAATTGTGCAGTCTCAAATATAGTGTTTTTAAGGAATGGTTTACTATAGTGGCTTTTTCATATAGTTAGTGATGACACTATATCTACAACTGAGGGTTTTTCAGTGATGCCCTATCCCTTCTCTTGAGAACAGTTAAACATTATTGTTAAGAGACTGGTAAGAAATAAAGCTTTGCCTTGAGCAGAGCAACTCTACCTGGATTATGCTGGAAGCAACTCTTACTTGGTTGCAGTGATGCCCTGATGATAGGGTCTCAGCTAGGAAGTGCTTCTTGATACTTCCTGGATGGGAACCACTTACCCAGAGTGATTGGTGAGGTTACACATATTCCTGTAGATTGCCCAGGAAACCAATCTCTCCATTTTAGCTGATTGGAAATTCTTACTCACGTTCTCAAGTGTTGGCATTTGCTTGTCCAACAAGGCCAAGAGGCGGGGAGTGGCAGTGATTACACGTTGTTTAGATAATTGATAGCTAGAAAGGGCAGTTCACCAGGATATCCTGGCAATATTCTTAGATTTACGAAGGGGCAGGGCAGTGAACAGACATAGAAGGCTTCTGATTTCAGAGCAAGGGCTTGAGGTGGAAGCAGCAAGAGGAGAAATCATGGAGCCAAAGGCCTGGAACAGATTTTACTTCTCAGACTTACTGAGAGGCTAATTCTGTTCAGCACCTCATTGTTTCATTGGGTGAGGTCATACATTAAAGCTGTGTCATTAAAAGTCATTTAAAAATTCACTAATTTATGGGATTGACTTAATTTTCCATTTGAAAATGCCTGCTTTGTATTACAAACTTTTAAAATTCCTTTCTAAGTAATAGATTAAAAGAGTCTGAGTAGGCATGTATGCATGGTTACAGCAGTAATGGTATCAAAGATTTCTGAAGATGGCATTTTTGTCCTAGATTTTTTTTTTTTTTTAATATTTTATTTATTTATTTATGGCTGTGTTGGGCCTTCGTTTCTGTGCGAGGGCTTTCTCCAGTTGCGGCAAGTGGAGACCACTCTTCATCGCGGTGCGCGGGCCTCTCACTTTCGCAGCCTCTCTTGTTGCGGAGCACAGGCTCCAGACGCGCAGGCTCAGTAATTGTGGCTCACGGGCCCAGTCGCTCCGCGGCATGTGGGATCTTCCCAGACCAGGGCTCGAACCCGTATTCCCTGCATTGGCAGGCGGATTCTCAACCACTGCGCCACCAGGGAAGCCGCTAGATTTTTATAGAGTCTATTTATTAATCTTCTTTCTGGTTTGCTTCAACACTTTCTATATGATTTGAAAACTTGTTTGCCAGTTTTTTTGTTATTAAAAATCTTTAGTAACATTATTTAACAATTTTACTTGTATTCATTAATTCATTTATTTTACCAATATTTATTGAATACCTAAAATACGTGAAGTTCTTTAGACACAGTGGGAAATAAAAACCCTCAAAAAGTATATTGATTGTATGACCTGAACAAATAAACAGGCAATTAAAATATAGCATAATATGTTTTAAGAACACATAGGAGAGGCACCTAATCAAAAAATTAACATCAGAGGTTTCCAAGGGTAAGTGCCACCTAAACTAGGAAGGGTAAAGATGAGTGGTAGTGGTGATGAGGAGTGGAGAAGGACATTTCAAGAGGCAGGAGCCGCATGTGCAAAGGCCCTGAGGTGAGAGATCGCATGGCTGGTCAGAGACCTAACAATAGCTTAATCGAACTAGTATAAATGAAAAGTGAGAGATGAGACTGGGGAGGAAAACTAGGTCTAAAAGACCTTGCAAATCATGTTAAGGACATGATGCTAGAGACAATGAGAACTATTTGAAGGTTTTTATGAGTAAGTAGGATCAAATAGTCCATTTAGAAAGCACACACTGACTTCCCTGTGGAGAACAATTTGGTGAGGGGCAATTCACAAGGCAAAGAGATTAGTTAGAGATTGTAGTATTGTCCAGGTCATAGTTGATGGTGGCTTGAAACCAGGATAAAGGCAGTGGGCTTGGAGAGAGTAGATTAATTTGAAAGCCATGGTAGAATCACCAGAACTTAATAACTGATGGCCAGATAAAATGGATAAAGGAGAAAGCTAAGGGAATGACATTGACAGTCTTAGTGTGGGATCCCCTTACATGCAAGTCTGAGACAAGGACTGGGGTTCAGGAAGTTTATTTTAGAGGCAATCCCAGGAAGTAAGACTGAGGAAATGGAGAGAGTGAGTCAGGAAAGGAGAAAAGCCAGTTCTGCGAAGGAGGAAAGCCAATCAAGTGTGCACTACTGAGCTCTTTATTGCTGCAGAAACTGGAGCACAGTCTTTTAGGGGATCTTCTGAGGAACCATACTGAAATCTCTCAGAAGGGTCTCTCTGGAAGACTGCATACCGGGTCTTTATTCCCCAACTCTCCTGTCTCTTTGGTTTGTTGCCTCCAGGGACGTTAACTCCTAGCTGCTGAGCAAGTTCTTAGAACTCTGGAGAAAACCCCGAGGCAGAAAATCTGAGAGAATTACTTGAGGTGAAACTGCAGTTAGAGATGGGCTGAGGGGATCTGACATGGGGCTCAAGTAGGGTCTACTACAGTGACCATATTTTTGGTTCAGGCAACTAGATGCACTGGTGTATGTAGAATTCTTGAAATGTTTTTGAGACATCCGTGTGGTGAGACCCAGTAGGCAGTGGGATGTGATTTGGTGATTAGACTTGACACCACAGTGATGAGTTGAGGAGCCATAGCCTAATCACAGGTCGTGTATTAGTTTGCTAGGGCTGCCAAAGCAAAGTTCCCCAGACTGAGGGGTTGAAACAACAGGAATTATTTTCTCAGAGTTCTGGAAGCTAGAAGTCCAAGACCACAGTGTTGAGAGGGATGATTTCTTGTGAGGCTTCTCTCTTTGGCCGTCTTCTCCCTGTGTCATCACCTGGTCTTTTCTCTGTGTCCATCTGGGCCGGAATCTCCTCTTCTTATAACAACAGCAGTTATATTGGATTAGGTCCACCTCTATGATTTCATTTTAATTTAATTACCTCTTTAAAGACCCTAGCTCCAGATGAAGTCTCGTTCTGAGGTACTGGGGGTTAGGACTTCAACATATGGATTTTGATGGGACACAGTTCAGCCCATGACAGGTAGTAATCGACACGAGGTGGAACAGATAAGCTTCTTCAAGAAATATGAATGAGAAAAAAAGGGCCTTGAACAGGGTTTGGAGGGAAACCATCATTGAACAGGATTAACACAAACACTAACGGGACTAATCTTTAACACTAACAAAACAGACTGAAAAGGAGTTTAGGAAAGTAGGAGAAAACCAGGAGAGTGTGGCTTCATGAAGGACAGGGCCAGATTGTTTCAAGAAGAAGAGAGTAGGCAGCTGATGCCAAAGGCTGCTGAGAGACATAGCAGAGGAGGGAAGCCAGGAGGTTGCTGAGCCCGTGGGGTGATCATTGAAAAGAAGTTGCAAAACTTTGGCTGAGAGAAGAAGAGTGAAATAGCGCGGTGGCTCCAGTGGAGCGTGGAGCAGGTGGCAGGGTTTGAGTGCTACTACTGGGAAGAACCACCAGGGAGGAAAGGGCTGCGGGTGGAGGAGAGAGAGGTGAGTCATGCCTGAGGTGGAGGAAGAGAAAAGGATTCATAGCTCAGTTACAGGACTGGCCTTAGGTAAGTGTAGGGACACCTCTTCTCTTTGTCCAGGGGGGAAGGAGTAAGTGATGGGAAAAATGATTGGAAAGTAAGGAGTGGTTATGAAGGCAGAGTTTTGGGGGAGAGAAGATAGTTTGAGTTAAACAAAGAGTTGAAGTAAGGTTTCATAAAATAGCATGCAAGTGTATTTTTATAAATATTCTTATGTTCAATCTAGTATCGCTTTTGGTCTTGAAATTTCTGGAATCTGTTTTCTTCATGAAATCAGAACGTAGATGTATTTTGTCAAAGATGACATTAACACAAATGCGAAACACAGTATTCAGAATTTTTGTTATTGTGTGTATACATGGATGATTAAATGGTATTGTTATATTACTCTATTCCAAAAAATAGCTTGAATAAAATACATAGGTCTCTTCTTCTAGGGAGGCCTTGATAGGAAGTGAAACAATGTAGCCCTGATGTCGGCAGTTAGCAAAGTTTCAGTATGTTTAATGTGCCGCCTTATCTTGCTGTTGAGCTACTCTTTACTACTGATAACGAGGGCAGTGGAAAAATGGAAAGACACGTTTATGTGGATATAGATGGTTGATTACTGTGAGCTATCACATCGTGGACTAATGTGATGATAGTCCTGTTCACATTTTAGATAATGCATTTTATGAATACGTTTAACAGTGCTCCTTAATTTTCTGTTTTAACTCAGTTCATTGTGCAAAACTTCTGCTTCTCTTCAGAGCATTGAACTGAGCAAGGAATCTTCATTGATTTCATTTATTTGCATAATATCTCTGATTTCATATTCCTCATCTATAAATTGCCTTAACATCCAGGAGGAAGTTATTTTTTCTCATTTAATATAATTGAGATAATAACCTTAAATGACAATGAAATTATAAGGTGGGGTTAGTAATGAGGGATTTTAGCGGAAATTAAGCTGATTTGATAGTGAAAAGCTTTTATCCAAGTTTGCATTTTATCGTTTACCCACTTAGATGTCACAGGACGGCCTTTTGGTTCTTAAATCATTTAGTTTCCAAATCTGTAAGATAAAAGTTAAAAAAAGTCCTTTCCTTAATACATAGGATGAATATGAAGATTAATATCTGCTAATAGCTTTGGAAGTTATAATATAAAATAAAGACATAACAGTTTACCTTAGGGTAAAATATTAGTGGTAACATATGCTTGCAAAACATAAAAACCCTTTTTATTAGTAACCTTCAAGTTCTTGAAAAGTTATTACAAAATACTTGCAAAATTTATTGCATCCATAAATAAAGAGTGCTTTAAATCCAAAAGGAAATTTTATGTATCACATGTAATTAATAATCTAAAAGCAAATGCATTGCACTGTTCCACAAAATTTCACTAAGAACCTACTGAGTGCCAGGGCCTGGAGCATGGTAGTGAAAAAATACATCAATTCCCTGTCTTTTTGGAACTTAGAGTCCAGTGAGGCAGATAGACAATAGCAAAATTAAGAAATAAACATACAGTATTATTTGTTTTGAAGAAAAACAAAGTACAATAAGTTACTTTGACAAAAGTGGTTTTGAGGAGTGGTGGAAGAGGTGGGGATCCTGACCAGAATAAATGCGTTAGAAAATGCGGGGGCGGTGAGTGAGGACAGCAATTAAAATTAACTCTTAAAAATATTTGCTATTGGGCTTCCCTGGTGGCGCAGTGGTTGAGAATCTGCCTGCCAATGCAGGGCACACGGGTTCGAGCCCTGGTCTGGGAAGATCCCACATGCCGCAGAACAGCTGGGCCCGTGAGCCACAGTTACTGAGCCTGCGCGTCTGGAGCCTGTGCTCTGCAACAAGAGAGGCAGCGATAGTGAGAGGCCCGCGCACCGCGATGAAGAGTGGCCCCCGCTTGCCGCAACTAGAGAAAAGCCCTCGCACAGAAATGAAGACCCAACACAGCCATAAATAAATAAAAAAAAAAAAAAAAAAAAAACTCTAAAAAAAATATTTGCTATTAAAAGGAAGCAAAGGAATAGGATGCTAGCTTAAGGGAGTTTTAGGGTCAAGGGAATTTTTAAGTGATAAGATAATGTTTTCTGCTCATTGGGAATAATTTAGTATGAAGTGGAAATGATGTATTAGTTTCTAGGGCTGCCATAACAAAGTACCACAAATGCGGTGGCTTAGAACAACAGAAATTTATTGTCTCGTGTGCAGTTCTGGAAGCTAGAAGTCTGAAAACAAGTTGTTGGCAGGGCTACACTCCCTCTGAAACCCTTAGGGAACTTTTCTTGCACCTTCCTAGCTTCGGGTGGTTTGTGGGTAATCGCTGACATTCCTTGGCTTCCTGTTGCATATCTCCAATATCAGCCTTCATCATCCCAAGGTGTTCTTCTCTGTGTCTTCACGTGTCCATCTTCTTATAAGGACGCCAATCATATTGGATCGGGGCCCACCCAACTCGGGCTAATTCCATCTGCAGTGATCTTATTTCCAAACAGTGTCATGTTCTGAGTTACTGAGGATTAGGACTTCAACATATCTTCTTTTGAGAAACACAATTCAACCTACATCAAATAGAGTGATAGCTTGAGAGGTACATCGTGGGAAAGGAACTTTTCAGACATAAGAGATAATGTTTTTGTTCTTGGGAATGATGTAGTACCGAGGGAAAAACTGATGATATTGTAGGAGAGAGAAGGTATAATTGTGGGAACAAAGACCTTGAGTAAGCAAGAGAGGATGGGACCATTGTACCAGTGGAGGGCTGGTCTTGGAGAAAAGGATGGGAAGTTCATTGTCTCTAACAGAAGAGAAAGCAGAGCTTAGGGATTCAGGTAAGGGTGGACTGTAGATTTGTTGGTGGGAAAAGAAATTTCTTTTCTGGGTGTTTGTATTTTCCCAGTGAAAAAGAAACAAATGTTTCTGACTTGAACTTTGGATCAATATAATAATCGCAATTAGTATTGTTTTCGGGAACTGTGGTCCATGTGAAAGTACAGTGCAGTGCTTGAGAGAAACACACACACACACACACATTCTTATGTCTTTATGCTAGATACTTTACATATGTTATTTACTTTAATCCTCACAACATTTGACAAAGGAATTTTCTGGCAAAAGAACTTCTTTATCTACATACCATAAAGGTTTAAAGCATTAAATATGCTTCCATAGTAGTTCAGAGGTTAGCTAAGAGCACATTGTCAATAGGTCCTTTGAAGTTTGAAATGTAATCAGTGCAAAGTTCAGAAGAATAGTTAAAAAAATTCAATAGATTAAAATATAGATTTTTAATAGATTAAAATATGGGGTATAGATTAAAGATCAATTAGTGAATATTTACCCAAAACTAAATCATTTTATTAATATCACTGTTTATCAATAATCAGTTTTGTGTTAGCAGTAACAGGACCAAGAGACCTAAAACCAAACCAAACCAAGTCTCTTGTCATTTAAAACTTTTAGGGAACTCTATATTGCTTGTTTGTCATGTATTTGGGATAATAATTAGCCGTTAGAAGAATCCAGGCTGAGAAAACCATTAGAAGAATCCAGCCATTAGAAGAATCCCCCAAGACAAAAAACAAACAAAACGAAATAAGCCAAACCCATGTTAACAGCT
Organism: Balaenoptera musculus; assembly: GCF_009873245.2. Classification (NCBI taxonomy): domain Eukaryota; kingdom Metazoa; phylum Chordata; class Mammalia; order Artiodactyla; family Balaenopteridae; genus Balaenoptera; species Balaenoptera musculus. The sequence continues at coordinate 22,009,139 of NC_045789.1, read as the reverse complement.
GTAAAAGGGTTGCAAGTAGAAACGCACTGTGAACAAGCACACGTAGGCTCCTCATAACCGATTTCATGGGCCGATCAAACACCGAAGCCTCTTTGTACTTTAACCTGGCTTCTTGGCCAGAAGCCCAGTCCGGGAGGCATTCTCTTTCTGTTTTAGTTTCTCAAACATAGATCCATTTGTTAGTAGGTAGCGGTCTTTACCATCCTTATCAGTATTTATATCAAAAGAAGATTACAAATTTAAAATGTATACTGTTTATGAGTTTTAGTGTTAGCTTTTGTTTCGAATGAGTCAATACTTAAAAACCAGTTTACTTTTCTGTATTTAACCTACCTTTGATTTATATTCACTCCTAATATTTAAGAATATAAACTATATGTGAAGCGTTCTTGTCTGATTAAGGCAATAAATTAATATTCCAAATGTTCACACACTAGAATTAAAATTCAAGCCAAGGTTATATAAGGAAAATAACATCTGTAAGAAAATGATGGCATTTAAACAACTACACATTAATCTGGATGATATAGTAAGAATGCTGTTTTCTTCATTCTAGGCTTTCCCCAGACCTACTGCATAGACCGAATCATCCCGGAGAGATCATGTCTTCGTACTCACTGTGGATTGGAGAGAGTAATTACAGATATTAGTTTTGTTGATGGCACTGGAGCTACAGTTATAAATATTGAATTCTATAGTGTCAGCAGAGTCATAGATGAGTAAAAAAAATGACAGTGATATAAATGTTCTCTAATTATCTTAAAACCCAGGCATCTTTTAACCTACTCTAGAAAGTGTTTTGATATGATCTGATCTGTGATGACTCCCAACCCCATTCTTTAGTTCTTAAATCTATGGCACAGCCAGGCGCAGAGTATGCTGATGGTAATGCTATGCACACCTCCTTCTTTTCTAATACCAGTCACTTTGCTAATCTCACTCTCCAGGGATGGCCAAAACAGAGCATTACAAATCTCTCTCAAGATAAAAGAGCAGAAAGGACACTAGGGTACAACTTTGAGCTTCAACTTTCTGTCTGAACTTTCTGAATGACAAATTTATTTTGGCTCAAAGTTTGTTCCAAGATTATTCTACGCCTTCTTTAAAAATTCATATCCTAGAATCACAAAATGGTGAAGAATAAAATAGGCAAGGGCCTAATAGAAATAATTTTGCATTACAAAGATTGAAAATTTAAATGTAACATTGGCAAAAACTTGCTTTGTATTAACTTTCAGTGGATTAAGTAGGAAGAAACAACTTGAGAAGTTACTTGTTCCTATTTTAGGTACTTTAGATTATTTTATTTTAGATTAAATTTTTAGTTTTATTTAGATGTTTTAGTATTTATTTAGTAATATTTTAGATTAAAGATCTCTAAAATAATTATTAGTCCTGTGCAATGTTTTAGATGAAAACTTGCCAAGTGGTAGCTACCCAGAATGCATTGGACCATTTATTGTATCTTAATCATTTGGATTTTAAAGTTTTAGTCTACCTTTTATGTACGAGGGTATAATTGCAGTTGGAAAGTTTCATGGAGCATAAAAATTCTGGTGTTGGGGGACTTTTTTCCCTACTAAATATCGAGTTTGCCGACTCAATTCTTGTTCTTGCCGTGAGTCTGTAATTAACCACATAGACAAGGAGAAAGCAGGGTTCTTTCCTCAAATTAAAGGAAATCTCACAGGCATGAAATTCAGAGGAAATTTTGACCACACTTAACCATTGGCTTTTTTAATGAAAAGGTGTTTATATCCTCATTCTACTTAACTCTCTAACTTTTAATTTTGTTGTTGTTGCTAGTTTAAAATTAATAGTAAAAATTTAATTGTGAAATCATTTTTCAGAAGATTTAGAAAATATAAAAAATTATAAAAATTTCATATTACAACCATCTGGAGATGATCAAGTTGATGATTTTGTTCATTAAATTCTTTTCTTTATGCATCTTTATTTTATTTCTTAGAAAAATGAATTCAACCTCACTTTAAAAAATTATGACTTTATCAGCAACGTTTCTTCATGACATTGAAAACAATGAAAACTGTATTTAAAGAACAACTACAGTGGGAGAGTGAGAGCTCAGATATATAAGAAACCCTCAAGTTAGTTTGGAAATTACAGTTTGGAGATGTAATTTCATTTTTAATAATAAAACTAACTGGGAAATGTCAAAGGAAATATGAACTTAATTCAGTATATGGAACATATTATCAAATTCATACCATTATAGAACATTTCCTTCTACCCTCCTTCTTTCTTTTTCCTTCCCTCAAGTTCACAAATGACAGATAATAAAGAAATGAAAAAAAAAATCCATCTGAACTCTGTATTTTCCCGGAATTAACTCCAATTAATATAACTCCATTGTACCAATTCTTTGCTATTTTTTAGATGAGAGAAACCTAAGCGATAGTCCTGGGAGTTTGGAATAAAGCAACTACTTATTCCTCCTTATTACTTATTCCTGTATCAACCTTAAAAAGACTCATAGTGTTTTTATTTGAGCAAATATTTAGGCTTCTTTTAACACGAATTTTTTTCATATCTAATTTAGTTTCCAAACTGCAGTGCAAAATAGATTTTTCACTTGTGAGAACAAACATGTTTTGGGTAACTTGAATTAAGAATTAGGCTGGGTTCCTAGGAGACACCCAAGATCTATTAGTTGTCCATAGACTTTAAGAAATACACATGTACCAGATGAGGCATTTCTAGAGATTGTGCCTGGAACATAAAAAACCTGGACATTAGTAAATCCATCATTTTCTCAGTGGCATCACACTTTATGTCTGAGGAATATTTCTTCTTTCACAAATACAAGTTGAACATTTCCCTACAGTTCCTAGGATATTAGGATTTTTTTTTTTTGAACATTTAGTTTCCTGTGTTTTCGAATTAATATCTTTCCCTGTAACATCTATCCTGCTTTTACTTTATATTTCTGTACATTTTTATTCCAGGTACATTTATCTATGTTAAGACTTTCCCATAAGAATGGATCATATTTAAGTGTAAAGCTGCAGGTACCAAAGCTTGATTTTTCATTTGCGTATGCCAAGAATAATTTTTGTCCTTCTGAAACATACCAAACAAAGGCATCAGAATAAGAAATCAAACTAGAAAACATTAAAGTTTCTATGATTAAATGACAAATTCCATCCAAGTTTAAAAAAAAAAGCAGTGTTTTCAAAAATGGGCTCTCTGGACCATGCTGTGGCCCTACAGACCAGTAATTTTCCAGTCTAGAAAGGATGAGCTGCCTGGCCTGTTTGATGTTGTTACATGTGTCAGACAGACAAGTAGTTGTCACAGTGCTGTCAGCTGTGCTCAGAAGGATATCTCAATCTGGTTTGGCTAGTTTGAAACTTTAGTCCTCCTTGGCTTTGTAGATTACAAAATACTTTGTTTATCTCAATGAACTATCAAAACAACCCTGTGAGGTATGCAAAGAGCTAAGGGGCTCAAACTACACGACTACAAAACTGTTCACACGGTTTCGGTTGAAATGAGAACTCAAGTCTTCCGATTCTTTTTTTTTTTAAATTTAAATTAATTAATTAATTAATTTATGGCTGTGCTGTGTCTTCGTTTCTGTGCGAGGGCTTTCTCTAGTTGCCGCAAGCGGGGGCCACTCTTCATCGCGGTACACGGGCCTCTCACTATCGTGGCCTCTCTTGTTGCGGAGCACAGGCTCCAGACGCGCAGGCTCAGTAGTTGTGGCTCAAGGGCCCAGTTGCTCCGCGGCATGTGGGATCTTCCCAGACCAGGGTTCGAACCCGTGTCCCCTGCATTGACAGGCGGATTCTTAACCACTGCGCCACCAGGGAAGCCCAAGTCTTCTGATTCTTATTCCATTGTTCTTTCCTCAGTACTGCGCCGCCAGACCTTGGGTTGGTTAGTCCATGGTGCCACGCTTAGAGATTACACACATCTTTCAAACAAGTCATAGATGAATGCTTCATATAATGAGAGTTCTTCTGCAGCAAGAATGTGGTAGGAATGAGCCTCAGAGAAAAGACTAGATGTGAAGCTGGTCAAGAGGATTCTTAGGTAGATTTAAGCTCCTCATAGAGCACACATACACTGTAGAGAGAACACTTGCTCTGTTTGCTTTTTTACTTCCAGTAGTCTCATTTAAACTCTTAAGTTAAAAGTGCTTTGTGAACCATCACTGCTTTATGCCAGTGATAACATTGGCATCAAAATATTGCAAATAGCGCCTGGGTCAGTTATCACTTTTTAATTCTTCATCTTTTATATTTTAATGTGAATGGAGATATTTAATGTGAGTGGAAAATAAAAGATTTGCAGGAAGGGAAGGCAAGGGAAGAGGATGTGGGTCCAGGTGTTAAGAGGTCTTTTCCAGAGGAGAAAAGAGTTCCTGATCACAGTTTCATTTCATAAATTTGCCGGAGGCTAGGCTTTGTACTAAGATCTTATCTTGAAAATAAAATTCTTAACTGTTCTCACATGATGCAATTTCCTAGCAGCTCCATTTCACTCCAGCTTTGGGCCTCTGACCCTCAAGTGTTGGGAGAGTTGAGATACAGGAAGCCCTTATTCCAAGGAGAATTATTCATGCCTACGGTTCAGCTGACCCCATCCCCCATCAAAGACTTGGGGCTGTTCCGGATTCACAGAGTGAAAGGAGTTGGATGCCTTTCAGGGCTATTTTTATAAACCCATGCTATTTTTGTTAGCTTTCTGTGATGAAGAAGCACGTCAACCCCACAGCAGGGCATCTCTGTGCCGCTCAGGACTCTCCTCCCTGGGCCCATGGAAGCATCTTGATTCTAACGCCTCGAGGGTCCACTTTAGAGGTTGCCTAGAGTTCTACCACCATCTACATTTTGACAATTTTTCATTCTTTTAAAGTAACACACACCTTTTGAGAAATTCAAACTCCATAGAAGCGTATAAAGAAAAAGAAACATTTTTCTCATTCTTCCCTCCACAGAAAGGTATTATTCTTCCCTCGGAATCCCTGCTCCCCAAACCTACTCTTTAGGAGGAAGACGTTGTAAACAGCTTGGTGCATAAACCCCCAGACGTTTGATATTGTAAGTACAAACACACACACACACACACGTTGTTTATATTGTTTTGTAACATATTCTGCTTCTACTTTTTTCATTAATTTATTCAACATCTTTCCGTGAGCGTGCATATACATTTTCCAAAAATTCTAAGAATATCTTTAAAAAATTGTATGGTATTATAGGTATTATAAAGCACAGAAAACATGGTGAGGTCATCGTGATGAGCTGAGCTGAATTGGGAGCAAAAGACCAATATCAGGGATATTGGTCCATTACGAGGAAGAAGAGCTAGGAAGAACATAGGCTGATATAATTTTCAGTTTCATTTACTCAATCAAATTAAAGTCACATGTGTAATTCTCTCCAAACATTGACAGGTGTTTACTTTTGGTGGTAAAATGGAAAGAGGCAGATTTAGGCCTAGCATTACTTAACCATGTCACTCAACTCTCCTGAGTTTTCCTTTCCTCACTCAAAAATGACCAGATTAGCGTCAATGATATCTATGGTTCTTTCCATTTCTGATTAGCACTTTAATTTCCTGGAAAAAAACCTCAAGAATTTAGTTAGATATAAAGTAGTCTTTGTTCCAAGGTTCTGGGTTGTTTTTGTCCATTTTCCAAAAGCAGTTCACTAGGCTGATTACACAGGTCACATTACCTTACCATTTTAAAAAGCTTATAATAATACTGACACTCTGTTTTACAGTTTATAAAGAGTTTTCACACACCTTACCATATCTGATTTTCACAGTTATTCAGTGACATAGATTGAGCAGATAGGACTCTAATCCACAGTTTATAGACTAAGAGTTAAATTCAGAGAGGACTTGCAGAAATCCGACTCCTACCTACGTTGTTTGTAACATTGGTGGCTGAAGAGTCATACAATCTGGATAGAGTCATTATCTTGCTCCCATTTGAGAATTTTATGTGTGGCATGTTTGTAATAATAATGAATGAATATTATTTGATACTCGTAATACGGGGAAAAAGGAGGTTTAAATTCGCTCAGGAGAGTTTTGCCACAGATGATCAGAAGGAATGTTTTGGAGCATCCCTAGAGGAAGACCTCTTTGACCCATTGGAACTTGTGTTCCTGCCCCAGACTCTCCAGTTCCAAAGACCCTCTGTAGTTCTCCTTGCTCTTTCAGGGCTCTCAGGGCTTTTTACTTTGCATTTCTTTGTCCTGGAATGTGCTTCCTCCTGTCTTTCTGTCAAACTTCTACTTGTCTTTCAAGCTCAAGGGTTATTGCTCTGTGAATTATTTGCTCAGCATCTTCTGCAGACATAAGTTCTCCAATCTCTCTCCACTGCAACCTTTAAAATCTCCATAATAGCAACCATCTCCCTTCTGTCTAACTTTAACTACAGGCTTCTTAAAGGTGAAACAAAATGCATGTTTTCATTTTTTCATGTTTTCATTTTGTTTTCCCGGACATTATGAACTATGATGCGGGAAAAAATAAAATATGTCTCGAATGAGTCAATTAATTTTATGGAATATTATCAAGTTGGGATTTTAGCAAAATTTTAGTATTAATTTCTGTGTAATTTGTTGCAGGAACGTTCTCCTTTCCTTATTCATACTCAATGTTTTATTTTTAAAGATTTGATGCATTTACAAGCTTACAGAGAAGTTGCAAGCACAGTACAAAGACCTTTCCCCTGCAAACCATTTGAGTGTAAGTTGCTGCTCTGATGCTCTATTATCTTGGAATACTTTACATGTATTTCCTACATTTTTTGACCACTTCCTTGTTTTTAGGCACAGCAAGAGATTCCAGGTTCATCTTGGTCTTGGCCTGCTCAGTCCTGGAATCAACCCTTTTTCTAAGGAGCTCTGATTCCCTACTAGTGGAGAATAGTTTTTAGAAGCCAAGTTCAGGGCCCTGGATATGCTTATTGCTATTAGGGCATCGCCATTTCCAGCCCCTCCTGGTGGACAGAGCTAGGGGTTATTTAAAACAATATCTATTTTCATTTGTTTATATACTGAAAACCATGAGCTAACACTGGTATCTCCAACACCTAATCATGGGCTCATTCTAGTTTTCTCTCTCTTGATGTTTGCAACTCCCTTCTCTGACAGTGAGAAAACTGGGTACTATTATCTTTAATATATTTACTTATTTAATGGATCCCTTTATACATGACTAATCTTCTATTTCTGATGCCATCTCCTTCCCTCCTGACTCCCTCCTTCTCCTCCTTGGGTCCTCCTTCTATAATTCTGAAATTCCAAATTTCAATATGGGAGATGGGTTTCCACACACACCCAAGCCATTCTCAGACACCAGCTGGGTGTCCTACAATTCAACGCAGTGCTAACACTATCTACCTGGAGATAGTGTCAGAGCTCACAGTTTAAGGGCTCATTCCTAAAAGACGGTCCCCCCACTCATGTCAGTCACAAAGTCCAGGTTGCCACCCGTGCTTCTGATAAACTGGCTATAGATCTGAGATTCCAATGACTCACAGAACTCAAGAGAAATGTTTTACTTACTCCATCCCCAGTTTATTATAAAAAATAACTCAGGAGTAGCCAGATGGAAGAGATGCAAGGGGTAAGGTTTGGGGAAAGGGGGCGGAGCTTCTTTCCTCTCTGAACACACCACTCTCCAAGAATCTCCACATGTTCACCAACCTGTACTCTCTCCCAACCCAGTCCTTTTGGGTTTTTATGAAAGCTTCATTACAGAGGCATGATTGATTAAACCATTGACTATTAGTGGTTGATTCAACCTCCAGCTGCTCTCCTCTCCCCAGAGGTCAAGAGGGTGGGATTGAAAGTTCTAAACTTCTTATCACATGGTTGGTTTCCTTGACAACCAGCCCCATCCTTAGGTGGGCGTCCAAAAGTTACCTTTAACACTTGCATCACTTAGGAAATTCCAAGGGTTTTAGGAGCTCTGTGCCAGAAACAGAGATGAAGACCAAATATCTTTTTCTTATTATAAATCACACTAGCACACACCCCATGTCAGGCTGCCCTCCTCACTGCACAGACCCTGGTACCTCGTGTTGCTGCTTGGCAGGGTCTGCCACCTCACTCTGTCCATCTCGGACATTCTGTGCAGGACCACCGCCAAGCACCGAGGCCCTCCTCACCCATCCAGCCTCTGACTTCACAATCGGCTGCTTCTCTTTCTCTCCTCTGACCCAAGGATGCCCTCCAATCCTTGCTCCGACTCTTGACACCCCACATCAGGGCACTGCTTTGTGTAGATGCCCTCCTTTCCAGCTTGGGCTCTGACAAACCGTACCGGGAAGGAAGCTTCACTCATCATACTTGGGTGCTGACATTCTGTGCTAGGGTGCATGAATACACTCTTACCTCATTAGGGATGCATCCTCTGATTTCCAAAGTTTCCTCCCCCAATCTTGACACCTTCGTCACTCTGCTTGGGCTCTAACTGCCCACGCTAAATTTCCCTCCCACTTGGATACCCTTCTTCCCTTGTTCAGGTTCCAACACTCTTCTTTGGGCCACTGTGACTGCCCACCACACAGATACTATTTATTATGCTATGCTCCCCCCTGATGGCTTTAGGACTGGGAGAGAGAGAAAGAGAAAGGAAGGGGAAGAAAGGAAAAGACATACCATTTCCTAGGTTTACTTTTTAGTACTTCCAGAGGAAAATGAATGCATGGAAAAGTTTAAAAGTGGCCAATTTGCTCCTTATTTGCAATAGTACAAAAAGATTTGGACTTAGAAAAATTTGAAGAGATTAGAAAAATAAGATTTGATGTTAAATGCCCTTTCCACTGGAGAATTGAACTTTTATTTATCTTCTAGGTGTTTCATGTTTTGTTCTGATAGATGACTTCTAAATTAGACATTTAGAAATGAAAAGGCTGGAATGAATATTTGTGCTTCTATCCCAATTTTTTTGTTTCATAGATGAGGGAATTGAGTCTTGGTTAGGCCAAATGACTTTCCCAGGTTTCCCAGGTGATATAGTCAGAAAGGAAAAGGACATGTTTCTACATCCTGGCCAGTGTTCTTGGCACTCTCCCTTCATTATGATCATTTAAAATTAGTTGACCTTTAAGGCAAATTTCTGAGAAAAATTAGTTTTTACATTACACCTTATGTTTTTAATTGGAAGTCCTTTTCTTCAGTAATGATACTGCTGGTAGAATGCTATATTTTTTTGGCCCTAAAACCTTATCTAAGTAGTACTTTGGTGATTATATCTCACTAGAGTGGAAGAAATTAGCCTCACCAATATGGTAGTTAGTAACTTGTAATTTTCTGAATACTCTCTTTTAATTGCATGCTTACATTATGTTAACTGTTTTTGGTAAAGATGCCAAGCAAGAAGATTATTATTTATTTTACTATTTATCATCTTGTGGGGTTGATGGACTGGCAAAATGTATATATATAGACACAAATAGCTGATAAATAAAATTTTATTTTGAAAATCCACAATATAAAATTTGTATTATTTGTATTATTTGAAACCCATTTACATTTGTGGAAAGTCCAACATCTTATCAATGTTGCAGTTCAACCTGGGAAAGAATAGCTTGTTGGGTGTAGGTGAACCATCTAGAGTGTTCATTGATTTCCAAGATCACCTTGAGTTGCTGGGGTCAAAGGAAAAATAGGCAACAAACTATATTTAAGGATCCAAGAAAAATCTTGAAGTGTCCCCATCAGTTGTGTAATTTAAGAGCTTAAGTGTGACATGAACTTATTTCTGGCCCTTGGGTGAAATATTTGCCCTTTTTGTACCAATGTAATTCTGTAAATTAGTATCAACAAACACACAGATTTTATAGTTGGAAAGGACACACCATCAAGATCATTTTGTTGATCTCCCTCCAAGGCAGGAATCCTACATACCCCTGAGTTTGAATCACTTTCAATCATGGGGAAATCACTATCTCCCAAAGAAGTTGTGCCTTATTTTCTGCAGAAACTTTCCTCTTGGTAACTTTGCCCTGTTACTGCTGCCTTCGGCCCTCTGTAGTTAGAACACAGTTAAACCCTCTCCATATGACAGCCCTGCAGTTATGTCCCCCTGGATGTTCATCCTTCCGGAATTTTCTCTCCCTGTCTCTTTCTTCCATCATCTAAGTTCCTCATGGGAAATGAGATTCTTTCCCCCGCCCTTTGTCTGGACTAAGTGCCTCTTTTTTTTTTTTTTTTTTAGCTGCAAAACGTTGTCATTTTTATTCAGACGTATAAAAACAAAACAAAAAAACTTCAGGGTTAACAACAGATACCCCCAGTTTCCCATCCATGGGGACGGAGGTCTGAAGCTGGGTCCTCTTTCTATGCCAACTGGAAGCTTCCCACTACTGGATGAGAATAGCTCCTAAAAGTGGCTCTTGGGACCACTGTGAATCCGTGCCTTGGGTGGAGATCATATACAGCACATGCAGGTTATGGTTTCCACAGAGATGCCCACTTATTTTTCCTTCTGACCACCCCCTACTCCCACCTCCTGAGATAAGAAGTCTGGGTGTAGGAGAAGGCTGGAGTTGCTGGAGTTAGACTTGATTCAGTGCAAAAACAAGAAGACAATGCCCGTTCAAGGGCTCTGACTTATATCAGTTTTCCTTGATACTTTACAGTAAGAGCACATGCATTAAGCGCCCCTTTTAAAATGTGCTATTTTAGGAGGCTCTGCACTCTCCCACATGACAGGCAAGAACAACGCTTTGAGTTCCTCTTATTGTCCTCAGCCATGTAACAGTGATTCGTGGTTTCACTTTATTTCTGGACAGTTGTAGCCACTAGACACAACCTTTGCCCTCAAACACCGCATTCACTTTGCACAAGCTTGTTGACCTCACACCTAAGTCAGCTTTTCTTGAACCCTCATCTGAACAAACAAACATTCATTCTGATCTGCGGATATCCCTTGCGGCGTCAGGAAGGGCCGGCTTGAGCAGTGCCGGCTCAGAGAGCTCGCCACCACCGCTACAGATTTGGTTTCCTTTTTCTCCTGATGTTAATTAAGTAAGACAAAAAACCAATTCCTGCTACTCTCTTAGACAATGCAAAGGGTTCCAGACTCTATTCCAGGAAGTTGGTTTCAACAAGCTAACAAAGAGACCACGGAGACCAGAAAGGAGGCTAGGAATACGGACCAGGAGGTGGCGTTCAGGTAACCCCCAGGGGGGCCGGCGGGGAGCCGGCTCTGCCGGGGGTGGGAGTGCGCCACGCCAGCCAGGAGGGAGGGCCAGCGGCTGTGCGCCCCGGCGTGGACGCGCGCGGGAGTTCAGGCTGGGGAATGTGTCACCACGTGCTGCAGGGAGGCGGGGACAGGGCCCTCTCCTCCAGTTATAAGTAAAGAGCGCAGGGCAGGATCTCGGAGTTTCACAGCGGACTTGCCTGGGATAGTGTTGAGAGAGAGAGAGAGAGAGAGGGACTGACTCACGTGGACATAAACAGACAGACGGAGAAACAGACGAGGTGAGAGCTTAGCAGGCTAGCTAACCTACTAGCTTGCCATTGCAGAGAAGAGATCTGGGAGAGGGAGGGTCCCGTTTAGACGCTCAAACCCCAGGACGCCGGAGGGGCCATTTCCTGCAGCTTCCTGGGGGCTGCACGTCTCACCCCTTCTAAGCTTGCTGTGAGGGAATTAAGCAGAAAGAAAGAAGAGGAGGTGGGGTTCTACAGCCCATGTGCTTTTAGTTCTTCCTAAGAAGGGCTTTCTATCCGGAAGGAGCATGTGTCATCACACTGCACGCTAATCCTGGGACGTTTGCAAACCCGGCTCCGGGGCAGTTGGCCCCATGCCCGGCCGGGCGTTCGAGGGCGCCGGGCGTTCGAGGGCTCCGGCCTCGCAGTGCTCCCGGGGCCGGCCGGCGGTAGCCGGGTGGCCTTTATCTCTGTCCCCCTTTGTCCTCTTTATCTCAGGCTCTCCAGGAGGCCCGGGGGCCCGCTCTGTCTATCGCTCCCCACCCCCGGCGGCAGCGCCACTTCAATGCCCGGCAGGTCGCGGGCGGCTGCTCTTTGGAAGGCGGCGGAGGACCAGGGGCGCCCCGCGCCACCGCTGACTCGGACCGGCGCCGACGCCTGACCCGCGCCCTTGGGCACCGACGCGGGTGCGCCCGGCGCTTCCCTGTGCGCTCCAGTCCGTTTCGGGCCCGCGAGGGGCAGCCCCGGCCAGGATGGCCCCGGGCCGGGCGGTGGCTGGGCTCTTGCTCCTGGCGGCCGCCGGCCTCGGAGGGGAGGCGGCGGGGCCCGCGCTCGCCTTCAGCGAGGATGTGCTGAGCGTGTTCGGCGCGAACCTGAGCCTGTCGGCGGCGCAGCTCGGGCGCTTGTTGGAGCAGCTGGGAGCCGCCCCTCTGGAGGGCGACCCCGAGCCCGGGCAGCTGCACTTCAACCAGGTAGGGCGCGGGCCCGGCCGCCCTTCCCCGCCGGCGTGTCCGGAGACGTCCATTTGCCCAGGAACGCTGTTTAATGGGGAAAAGTGCCGGAGAAAGGATTTCGTTACGTTTCTCCAGGGTGAGGCGGGTCCTGCTTTTCACTAGACCTGGCTTTCTGGCCGGGGTTAAAGGGCTGGCGGTGACCAGGGAGCCAGAAATTGCAGTTTTATGCCCGATGAACTGAGTCCTCAGACGCTGGTGGTTATAAGATTTTATGCAAAAGTTTATGAAGTAGTTGAGAGCGGGAAGCATCTTAGGAGATGCGTTTTAGATAAGAATGGCGTACTGAAGTCTTCCCGGCAGAGAGGGTGGCTCACAGGCCACCCTCGTTAACAGTAGCCCGGTGGGTGACGACTGCTATGGAGACGTAATGTAGTTCTGTCTTTCCGGTGTACGTCACCCGAGGCATTTAGGGCCGAAGGGCCTACTGTATAGAGATAGGGAGGCCGAGGGGGGCCCTGAGACCAAGATCAAGCATTCAGTCGGTGGGTCGAACTGGGTTTAAAGCCGCAGTTTTTAGTCATCTGTCAGGTCAAGGGTTTGATTCGAATGTTCATTCATTCATTCAAAAACAAACAAACCTATCTTAGGACATATTCACAGTATTATACAGGCATTTGGTAATTCCTAAAATTTAAGGGTCACCATGAGTTACCTAGGAGCAATTAAGACCATACCTTCTAGTAAACTTCGAAAAGGAGGATATTATAGATTCTTCGTTACTTCCGTCATAAATATTCTATGATTATTTCTTAAAATTGTGAAGTAAGCGAAGTGTGCTTTTGGCATCCTCCCCCAAACTTCTCTCTACTTTTAAAAACTCTGTTTACTCAGTGCTTTGATTTTTTTCCCCTTCTGCTCTGGTTCCAGTGACAACTGGTGATGAATGGCAGTGTTCAGTATTTTCCGTATTGTTTGTCACTTCTGCGTGATGTTAGTTTGTGTTACAAAAAGTTTTTGTGGTCCAAGATGCTTGGGAAATGTTGCATACTATACTCCACTCTTGGAAATCTAGCATTTCCCGATGTATTTGACCTTAGATTACAGTTAGGGAAACTTTAATCAGATAAATTCCTTGCTAATAACATTATAGTTTGGCATTCTTTTTGTTAGAAATATCTTACCTCATTTAAAACATGCAATATTCAAGAAGTATAAGGTTCTGATGCCATGAGGGATCAAAGTGACCTCCCTTTGATCTAGAAGGGTTTTGTGGTCCTCTTATGCATGTTCTTTAGTAAACTATCTATAGATCCAGTTCTGGCATGGCACTACAGTTGGTTCAATGTCTAAGAAATGACACATTGGAAAAACTGAAATGACCCCATGTTATACTGATATTTTAGAAAATAAGTAAACAATTTCCTAAGTATTTTCTGTCTAGTTGCAGTCTCTTCAAGTGGGGGAAACAGCTGACCTGACTAAAGCATTTCTAGGTAGGAGTAGGGGGGTCATATGCTTGGAAAGAAGCTTGGGGACTTGACTTGCAGCTGCGTATCTGTAGCCCACACATTGTTTTGACTTAAATTATCTCCTTATCTTGCAATGTCTGGAGGTGTTGATGAATTATAAAGGGACAAAAGACTGCTGAGCCACGCCTTGGCAAAGACACTGGAAAATATACTTAAATAATTTAGGAAAATTGCTTAAGTTTATTAGCAGTATGAGTCCCAGTTTACGAGTAAGTAGGACACCTCAATAGGTAAATTATAAGTATGTTGACACCTTGTTTCTCATTCTTCTGTTTGTATATTTAACTATCCTCATTATGGCCTCTGTGGGCATCAAAAAGTGATGCGAAGAAGCCCATAGTTACTTTGGAAATAAAGGGAAGCCATGGAAAATTTATCACTTAATCAGACCTAGCGAACATCTGTTGGATGTTCTAAAAAGTCCTAATGAAAACAACAATCATCAGTTAAATGATGTCGAATGAAATGCCATTCCAGAAGAATCTGTTAATTTGCTGACATTTATATCTGCTCCAGCAGGAAATCGTCCAGTTTGGAGCAAAATTTAGGGCTGTTAATATCTTCATACCTTAAAGAACGCAATTTTAGTTTCCTTACCTGCAGCAAAGTAGAATAATAATATATGTGAAAAGCTTGATTTTCTGACTTTGAAGAAAATTGAAAAGATAGAATTTATTTCTTTGGGCCAGGGATTTATTGAATCTTCTATGAGATCTGTTTACAGATGACATTGTTCCTTTGGATGAGGGCTTAGGTCAGCTTTTCCCATGTAATAGGACTACTGTACTAAAAATTCAGACAATTTTGGAAGGTCTTCTAATATTTTTTCAGTGTCCTTAAGTACTATTAAAAGAACTTGTTGCTTTGGGAGATCAAAGTGACCTGAGTTCAAGCTGGAAACAATAGAATAATTGAGTTTACTGTTTTGCTTCTTATGGTTTCTGAGGGTGCAAAGAACAGGTAGAAGAAGCAACCCAGACAAGTGAGAGGAGGGAGCTCTTTCATCTAAATGGGTCGCTGGGGCCCATGACTGAGTGTGAGTCTGCTCTATCTCAGGGAGTTTCTAAAATACAAAGGGAAGCCCCAGCTGAGTGAATACCCTGGGTGATTAATTTAGGGGATTTAAGAATGGGCTCAGTGCCACTTTTTGTTTGTTCAGATGTTCCTTTCTCATTCTCCAAGTGTTCTTTTCTCTTCATATCTCCTTCAGAACACCTCACCTCTGAATTATCACACTAAGCTGCAGGAAATGCCTCCATTTAAATAACTCAGTCCCTGAGGAGGCTTAGTGGGGGTGATGGAGATGTGGGTGTGGGTGTGGCAGGTTGGCATGTGAGGCAACCTTTGTCTCCCACCATCACTCAACCTTAGGCTTTTACTTCTCTCTCCGAACTTTATTTTTTCATTTGATACGTTATCCTGCAGCACATCTTCTTTTTTTCTTTCACAGGTTGCCTGAACCTTGTTTTTAAATCCCTTTCAATTCACCTTCAATCTTCCTAAAGCAATACTTGGAGTATGCCTCTCTTCTTTCAGCTCTCCTCCGTGAACTGTCTCTTGGCTGGTGAAGTCTAAATCTGAAGACTGGCATTTAAGGCTCTGCACCGCAAGGTTGACCCTGAGATGTTAACATGCCTGCCCAGACCTAGCACTCACTAAATTAAATTATTCATTCTTCTCTGAAATCAATGTATGCTTCTACTCAACCACTTTTTTACCTCATTATCTTCCTTGCACCCTTCCTGTTTCCAACTGCAATGTCCTTCTTTTCCTTGAATTGCCCTATCAAAATCTTAAATTTTGAAAAACCCAGCTAAACTCCATAAAACCTTTCTGGGGCATCACAACCACCACTGATTTGCTGTCTTTTTGAATTCTTGAAATTTTTTATTATGCTAACGACACTTAGCTATTCATGTGTTCAACAAATATTTCAAATAACTACTATACTCTAATTAGGGTGGTCCCTTAAAAGTACAAATCTAATCATATTGCTCATTTTATTAAAACAATTAAATGCCTTCAAGTTAAACTTTAAACACTTTAATGTGGCTTAAGCCTTTTTATGATCTGCTTCCTGTATATTTCTCAAGCTTTATCCTTTGCTACTATTCCAGTCTTCATGGACTGCTGGTAGTTCCTGGTTCGCCATATACGTGTGCTTATGTTTTAGGTATCAGTTTAGACATTACTTCTTCCGAGAAGCCTTTCTTAGCCTGCTCAGGGGTTTAGTAGGAGCCCCCTTTTATGTGACCCTATATTAACTGGTGCCTATGAAATCATAACATATTATATATTGCAATTATAATATGGACATAATTTTATACATATTATAAATTTCTGTTTATATGGCTTCTCCTCGACCCCAACACACACACCCATAGGATTTTGAATAGATTGAAGGGACTGATCTGACTCATCTCTCTAGGGGCTGGTGTAGTGCCTGGTACATAACATGTATTCATTATATATATTTTTGAATGAATGAGTGAAGATGGTTTAATATGAGTAAGGCAATTTGAGCCCTCACATGACTTTACAGTTAATAGGTAGACGTATGACATGTGCACACGTAACTATAATGCATGATAGAACGATATGTCTGATTAAAGAATTTCAGAAAAAGTGGAATGGGATCAGATTTGTGTTTTTGGAAAATTCATCTGCTTGAGAGCGTGGAGTGTGTCGGAGTGGGTCGAGACAGGAGCTAAGGAGGAAACTGCAGTGGTTTGTAGGAGATGTAATGATTGCTTGATCCTGGAGGCCGTCAGGAGGTACATAAAGGCTCTGCCTTCTTCTGGAAGAGCAGCCGTGACTGAAGAGTAGGCAAAAGCCCCAAAGGTAGATATTTTCTACTTCAAGTCTTTTGCCTGTAGCAGTCATTTAACTATTGTTAGATCTTTCCTTTCATTAGTTTATGGCACAAGGATGCCAGAGGGAGAGGCAGTGAGGTAACTCTTGGCTTATTTCAATGGATGGCCAGGCTAGCGGTCTGTAGCAAACAGAAGGGGTGTATGTGTGTGGTCATTACATACATGTTGTATGCATAGCTTGTTGTTGCTTAGTGTACTTTTTCCTGGGATGGAGGGTAATGGTGCATTACATGAGGGAGGTTCTGGGAAGCACTGATCATGGATGGAGGGGAGAAAGAGCATCTCTCTCCCTCTTTTTTTTTTTTTCCTTTATATTCTGAGAAATGAGGGCGTAAATCTTCTAGGAATGCCTTCCAACCTGCTTGTTCAGGTGAGAAACTGGCAGGAAGGGCCAGGTTGTGCTTAGGTCTCCGGTGGCTTTTCCTTCAAGACAATGGACCTATTTTGATATATCACTCTCATTTAAGTTGACTGTGTACAGTGTGATCATTGTTTCCAAAAGGTTTTAGGAAAATGAGAGACACTCGTAATTCATTTGACTGTGATGTCAAGAGCTTAGTTTGCTTTCGTGCCAGGGATGATTGGGATCCATGTGAGAAAATACCCTTCATTCTTTCTAGCTCTGACTCCCAAACTTGCATCTTTACCCACTACCCTAGGAGTCACATAGACCCTTTTGTACATAACATAAATAATTATATCTAGGATTTATTGGTTTTTTCCTGTGTGACATAACTCTTAACCACTTTATCTGTATTAAAGCCTTTCAAAATCACAACAATCCTGTGATACAGATACCATTATTAACTTAATTTTACACATGAGAAATATGTGGTGCTGAGAGATTAAGTACTTGACCAAAATCACACAGTAAGTGGTAGAACCTCAGGCAATCCTAAATCCTATAGTGGATTTTTTGAATTATAGTTTAGAAAATCATACTCTCCCTAGCCAGGGCAACTGTTAATCTCAGATTTTGATCTATGGGTAGAAGTTACAAATCATCAGTCGCTTATGTAGCTCCATTGTTTAGTCACGTTAAGGGAACAGTATTAAGACTACAGAAACTACAATGAGGATGACAGGTCCTTGTCCTCAGAGAGCTTATAATCTAATTAAGAAATAAGGTGGAAACTTTTGAAAAGTATGCAAGGCAAAACTGCAGTAGTTAAGTAATCACTGAAAGAAATATTACAAGACGTATCACCAGGCTGTGTGAGATTAACTGCCAAACAAATACTTTTGGGAACCATGTTCTGTGGGAGCCTTCTGGGAAACACCTTGTGGAGGAGTTACAAGTCAGTCAATTCTCCTTTTGGAGGATTTTGCTTGTTTGTTTTGGTTTTTAAAATCCTTACTGGATGAACATCTGCTTGTGCCAAACGTGTCTGTGCTATTAATCACAAGATGGATCTTCTTGTGGGTTACATGAATTCTCCTTTATAGAATGAAAGTTTCCTTCATTCTTTCTTATATAATGAATTTTTCTTGGAGAAAATATTTTGGCAACAATAGTTTTCCTAATTCTGAGTTTCAGAAGTTTTCCTGGAGAAAGGCATATTAATCAGCTTCTTCTTTCTTCTATGGATAGACTGCAGATAAGGGGAGAAACATCCGTGTCTAGTGTTAAATTTTTCAGTCCTGTTCTCACTTTTACTCTAGAAGAATTCTGCCAATGAATTCACTCTCTCTTCAGGCAGTTTAGAATGTAAGTCCTCCTATTTAAAAAAAAAAAATTGTGCCATCTTCTCTCTGGCAGATAATCCTTTTTTTTTTTTTTTTTACATGTTAATTATCTTTTTCTTTTTTAACTGACGTATAGTTGATGTGCAATATTATATAAGTTACAGGTGTACAATACAGTGATTCACAACTTTTAAAGATTATACTCCATTTATAGTTATTATAAAATATTGGCTGTATTTCCTGTGTTGTACAATACATCCTTGTAGCTTATTTTATACATAACAGTTTGTTCCTCTTAATCCTGTTAAGTCCTCCTTTTTCATGCCTGTGAAGCAGCTGCATTGCTGACTGCACAACACTGGAGAAAGAGGACTGTGCATCGGTGCTAGGGAATGAGTTGAAGCAATGAGGGAAGAGTAGGTGAGCAGAGTACTTTAACAGAATTACTAACCCTAACAGAGGGACTAACTCTAACAGAATTACTAACTCTTAGAATCTCATTGCTGCTAGATGGGAGTTTGAGCTCTCACACACTTACCAGGAGAGGGAGTGGTAAACTTTTTCCCTTAATTGAGATAGATCTTTATTTCTCTCTAGAGATATTCAAAGTAGAGTAGCTGGGTGGGAGATTTTCAGCTTCTGTGCTTTCCATGGTTCACACCATCTTTCTGTTTCCAGGTGATGCCAACATTGGGAGATGTTGATGGTCAGGGACTTCATTTCCCAATCATAAAAACCCATTGCTTCTCAACTATGACTGCAGTTTAAGAGTTTTTTCTTTAAAATCAATATACATTTGAATCCTCTATGTTAAATTTCTTTTGGTGGTAGTAGGGGTCGGGGGAGAAAAATAGGAATATAAATAGGCATGGAAAACAGGCCTGAAGTTGAGAAGGATTGGCATTCCTCAGGGAAAAGAAAAGCAACCCCATAACGAGGGTAGCCTCATGTGATTGGTAACAAGAGTTTGCCAGTTACTTGGATTCAGAGTGGCATGTCCTCAAGGGACTGTCCATATTACTAAGTGCACACAGTTAATATTAGGATCATTTAAAATGCAATTTATTAAAAAAAAATGTTACTAAACTCTAGACAACCTAAGAAACTTGTAGTTTTCAGAGAGTGTTCCCATTTCCAACTTCAGATGATGGTAGGATTCCTGTTTGTAATTGAAACTAATTAATTTATCTCAAACTATTCCCAGTTGTCTGTTTCAGGAGCCAAATGGGTTTGCCGAGTCTTGAGGTTTATTTTGTAAAGAAATGAAACTATCACTGAGTTACCTTTGTGATGATGGGATGTGGGAACATAGAAAATCTTCAGAATGGAGCCTTGTTTAATTTGGTTTCTGTCTCCTTCCAAAGGTCCTCTGTTGTTTTTCTTGGCCTGAAGCTTAAGGAGAACAAAAACAAAAATCTGTGAATCTAGATCAAAGGTGTTAACCTGAAAAGTAGTATTATGCCTTTGAAGTCCAAATATTTAATACCTTGACTTTTTTAATACTTAACTAAATAGTTAGAGAAATAAAAAAACCAAGTGAGCATTGATAAGGCCTCTAAGGCTTTAGTTCTGTTTTAGTTCTATTTTTGAACGTATTCAAAAATAATACACTTGTCATCGGTATATTCAATGGGCTTCTTGGGTCTCTAATTGTGGTAGGAATACAACATAATGGTTAACAATTTGTCCTTGGGGTTTAAACAGACATGGGCTGAAATTCTAATCACTTATTAGCTGGGAATCACAGGCAAATGACTTAACCTCTTTAATACTCAGTTTTCACATCTGTGAATTGAAAAAATGAACCTTACTCATAGGATGGTTGTGAACAAAAATATAAGAGCAATAATAATAATTACTGAGTATCGCTGCATTTTAGGCACTTCTATATTTACTACTATGTGTATTACATGTAGTAACTGAAACAAATAATCTATTTTTTCCCATTACCTGTATTACTTAAAAAAATAAATAACAAAAAAGACAATGCATGTAAAATACTTAGCATCATGCCTGGCTCAAATTATATGCTCAATGCATAGTTATTATATTATAATACTGTATTAGTTGATATAGCCTAACAATAGCTTAACTACCCTTAACAAAATTGTCTTTCACTGGAGGCCTGAGCACCTTAGGGTCACTCAACTTAGAGGAAAGCAGTGCTATAAAAAGACAGCAAGGATTAATGAAATAAAAAGTTCAGTGAGAAATACATCAGTCCAGTGACTTTGGTTTCAGTGTTAGTTTCAGTGGTGACTCTCATCTTGAGAAAGGCTTTTGCCATTTGCCTCTTCTTTCCTTTCATCAAACACTAGTAATAAACTCCTGAAAAATGTAAACTCCTGAAAATGTAAACCTTAGGTCCTCCCAGAGGACTTCTGAGGCTGTATTTAGGAGTTGGCTTTGTTTGATTATTTTTGTCCAAATTTTACATCAATACTGAAATGTGAATGATTGGAAATTCATATTATACTTGTAGAAATTGATGTAATTGTGCTTTTAAATTTAGATTTACCTCAGGACCTCTGTATGGGTTTTGCAAGCCAAAAGAATCCAGGGTCCTCCACCTTCAGCTGACCTTATTAGTTGGGAAGCAGGTAAGAGAACAGGCGCCACTTTGGTCTGACTATGATAAGTCAGGGATGTGTCTCTTCAGGGACAGGGAAAGAGAAGTTAGTCCAAACTTCAAACGAGAGGTAAAATCAGTAAGACGATTCTGAGTTGGGTAACAGATCCTGCTTTAAATGAATATTGAACACATATGCTGGAAAACACATGGACCCTTCTGTTAAGGGATGCACCCTACTGATGATACCAGGTACTTGAGTTTGAATATCAAATCATGATGCTCTGCAGTTTTCTTTAGGAGCAGGGATCTCAGAATTCATGTATATTCTTTGGTTACTTTACCTACACATCTTTTGAGAAAGTCTAGACACTGGCTCTGTCCCTAATCTTGGGATGAATGCCATTTAAGTAAATGTTCAGGTAGGACCTTCACTCCAGCAGAGGGAGCAGGTCCTATCCTAATATAAGTGATAGTTAACATTTATGGAGTACTTATCATGTGCCAGGCATTGTGCTCAGTACCTTCTTATATACCATCCCATTAAGCCTCTTCATCTCACAGGGTAAGTACTCTAGGTATTCCCATGAGGAGACCCAGTCTCAGCGAGGTTGGATACCTCCCTCAGAGTCATAGCTCAGAAGTGGCAGAGTGAGGGTTCCAATCCAGAGTGACTAGACTTCAAAGCCCATGCTCTCTCTCCACTGTTGCTCCACATATACTGAAGAATATCATCCCACGGAGGGGCTGGTTTATTTTCCAAAAATCTTAGCGCCTGATATGTCATCCAAGTGCCTCAGTGTCAAAGTAGAACTGATGCTAGTTTCTTGAAGCCACTGGGAACAGTACAGTCATTTAAAGCAGGAAGGTATTTTCTGCTGAGATTTCTTTTGTTTCAGTAAAACAAGAAAAAAAAATTATTATTACTATTCTTCCTGCTGGAGCTGTCTCTGCAATAGTCAGGTCTAGCTCTAAAACAAGATTATCAATTCCTTCACAAGCTATTTTTCAACCTTGCAATGTTAATTCCTGATCATTGACATTTGATACTCCAAACAGTGTTGTGAGAGAATTGGGACATAGCAGTTTCCCCAGAAACTGAGGCCCAAAGAAGTCTTTGGCAGAAGTCACCAAGTGCCCAAATTTGACTGGGAGAACAGAGGTGCCAATACTGAACCCTCAGTTCTTCTCCATTGTGCTGGTTTTAGTCAAGTGCTGCCTTAGCGTGGCCCCTGTGCTATGAATCCCCTGAATATCCCATGGTCTTCGTGCCTTACTTTCTTTATATAACTGGGTGGTGGACACGTATGAAGTCTATCCCATTTTCTCACCTTCCAGACACTCCTCAGCACATTTCGGTATGGCTCTGTGCCCAATACTTCCTTAAAATTGGCTCTATAGGACGTCACCCAGACCTTCTTATTGCTAAATACAATGAGAGATTCTCAGGCTTTACCTCTGTCTTAATTTTGACAGTGTTGAACACATCCTACTTGAAACACATCCTCTCCTTGCCCACAGCTGTGTCTACCTTGGTCTGGTTTTCTTACCTCTCTGGCTGCTTCTTTTCAATTTCAGTGTCTTTTGCTCATCCTTTAAACATCGGTGTTCCTTGGGGTTCTATCCTAAGCACTCTTCCTTTTGTTTTTGCACACTCTCTCTGTGCAACCTCAGTCACTCCTCTGGCTGCAGTTATCACCTGTCTGTGGGTGCTTTCTGCTTAGGTTGGCTTGGTTCACATTTCTCTCCTGAGGTTCAGCCATGCACATCCTGGTTGCCGATTGATGTCTAAGTCTCTCCCCTCCCCAACTCAGCAGGTCTAAACCTGTCCCAAATGGAACTCGTCAACTCCATCCTTTCTCCATCAACACCTTCTGGTGCAGTAAGTCCCCTACATACGAATGAGTACTGTTCCAGGAGCACGTTTGTAAGTCCCATTTGTTCGTAAGTCCAACAGAGTTAGCCTAGGTACCTAAGTAACACAATTGGCTATATAGTACGGTACTGTAATAGGTTTATAATACTTTTCATTCAAATAATACATAAAAAACCCAACAAACACAAAAAATAAAGAAAACATTTTTAATCTTACAGTACCTTGAAAAGTACAGTCGTACAGTACAACAGCTGGCATCAGGGGCTGGCATCGAGTGAACAGGCAAGAAGAGTTACTGACTGGAGGAGGGAGAGGAGGTGGGAGATGGTAGAGCTGAAGGATCGTCAGCAATAGGAGATGCAAGGCAAGCTGCAATTTCACTCACACCTGACACTGAGGCCACAGGTTCTGGTTCCTTGCTGGATTCAATTCTATCTACCCTCTTGAAAAAGCGATCCAGTGATGTCTGGATAGTAGCTCTTTTTTTCTCGTCATTGATGACACGGTAGCACTGGATTGCATTTTGAACGGCTGCTGCAACCTTCGTGCACCGTTCTAAGTTTGGGTCCTGTGCCTTAAAAACTAACAGTGCCTCCTCAAATAAAGAAAATCCCCTTGCCATTTCCCGCGTTGTGAATCTCTTCGGTTCTTCAGTTACTTCTTCTTCCTCTCATCTCTCTTTGTCCTTTCTCTGGGCCTCCAATTCCGTCAGGTCTTCATTAGTAAGCTCCTCGTGTTGCACAGCAGGGAGTTCAGTGTTATTAGAATGAGCAACGCCTACCATCTTTTAGCCTTGCTCCGCTCTCTCAATTATTTTCACTTTTGTTTCCATCATCATCGCTTGGCGCTTCTTAGCAGTACCAGCTACATCACTGCTGCTTTTACGCTTGCTTCTGGACATCCTGGGCTTGAAATAAGGATACTGTACTACTGTACTCTATACAGTACTGTTCAGTAAGGTACACAAAAGCACAACCACTTGTAGAGGGTGCACACACATGACAATGTACACCAGACACGTGAACTAACTTATGTGATTGGACATGCGAATGCACTTTCGCATCTTTGAAAGTTCGCAACTTGAAGGTTCGTATGTAGAGGACTTACTGTAATCCTGTCTTGTCAGTCTCGGTGATCAGTGTCAACATCCACTCCGCTGACTAAGCTGAAAAACTGGATGTTATTCTTGAGTCCTCTGTCTCTCTATTTCCCATGTCAAACGCGCATAAGTTGGGTCACAATAGCTTAAATACTGCTTACTTAATATCTCTAAATTCCAGTGTTCTCTTTAGTGTAAGGGAGATAATTTTATCTACTTCATGGGATTGTTGTGAGATTTAATTAGATACAGATCTTGCATTCTGTTTGTGCCTGGCGTTATGCTGCCCACGGCATTCCATGCTGCCCCATGTCCTATCTTTCACATTGCTGCCAGATTTATATCCCAAGTACGCGAATCTGATCATTTCACCATCTTCAAATGGCTTCTAATTACTGTTAGAATAAAATCTAAACTTCTTGCCTGGTATTTAAGGCCCTGCAGTACCTACCCTTACCCCCCATATTTCTCCAACTTTATTTCTCCTTTTTTCTTCACATCTCATCTTAGATGTTGTTTTCTCCAGGAATCCTTGGACAATCCCATTACGTTAGGGTAGGTTAGTTATTCTGTCTTCTTCAACATTCATGGATCCTACCCTAGCACTTACCGGGCCATACTGTAATTACTTTTTTTTTTATCTGGATCCTGTACTAGTCTGTGATATCTATTGTGAGGTTAGGGATTGGGTTTATCTCAGTCACCTTCTTTATTCCTGTAACTAGCATAGTGTCTAGCATATAGTAGGTATTCAGGAAATATTTGTTAAATGAATGAATAACTTCAAACTTTTACAATAAATTTTACACCAATATAACTTTTAAAATTATTTCAGTCAAACTAGATGTCTCATTTAGTTCAAAGTAAGCCAGCAATCCATTTATTTGATGCAGACACACTAATAAAAAAACAGTAGAAAAGAAATAGTATGTTAAAATTGAACCTGTGTGTCATATCAGTAGAAGGAAATAATTAAGTTTTTATTCCTTCTAATTTCTGAAATTTTTAGAGTTCTTTGGTCATAATTTAGACTCAGATTTTCTCCATAGCCCATGTAATTTTTATGGCAACTTGGAAACATTGGTGTCAGTATTAGTTTATTTGTAGTATCAGGGCTCTACTGAGTTGATGCCGGGTAAGTTTTATAGAATGAGCAAGGCAACTTGTGACTAGAAAATTTGATTCTTCAGAGTTCCTAGTAAATAAGTCTCAGGTTATCAATTTGTATTTCTCAGAATTATATTCAGACACTATGTGCTCGTTTCTAATCTTCTTTCATTCCCTGCCCTTTCCTTAATCTATCATGTTAGTGATTGTTATAAGTTGAGTGACTTACATGTCTGAAGCTTTGCTAGGAGTTGAGGAAGATATGAAATAATACATCCTTTCTCTCAAGATGTTCATGATCTTATTAAAGAGACACCCATTTTCAAGAGCAGATGGCAATACGAGGAAGCACACAGTAAGTGCTAAACATGTAAATCCTATGGGTAGGGGCGTCTGGAGAGCATAGCAATATTAAGTAGAGGCAGTGGGGACCAAATATAAGACAGATAGAAGTTGGATACTTTGAGAGGAGGTATCTCAGAATTCTAGGTAGAGCTCATGGGGCATGCAAAGTCACAGTGAAGGTAAAATACAAGGCATTAGAACTGCTTGGTTAAAACAGAGAGTTTAAGGATGCTTTTGGTGGAGGGCAAAAGGAGGAAGGAAGGTTGGGGACAGATAATTCTTCAGTGTTAGGTCTTCAGACTCTTGGCAGAAGGAAAGTTTTTTTTTGGTGTGTGTGTTGGGGGCCAGTTTGAACAGAAGAGTGACAACGGCAATATTTCAATAGAAATAGTCTTGTGTGTGGGGTGAGTAAGGATAAACAAGATGAGACATGTATTGGGTAAGGTTAGTTAGAAGTTCCCAACTTGTCAGTTAAATGTAAGGGCCCATCTGTCATTCTTATGCTCTAGGCCAAACCTGTTGGTCTCAGGACCCTTTTGTACTCTTAAAAATTATTGAGGACCCCAATATACTAAAGTACACGTGGTTTATATCTATTGATATCTACCATTATAGAAATTAATGTTAAGAAAAATTTAAAATATTTATTTAACATATAAAAAATAACAGTAATAAGGCCATACCATGTTAACATTGTTTTTTAAATGAAAAATAACTGTATTTACCATGACAAAAAATCAGTGAGAAGAATGGCATTGTCTTACATTTTTGCAAATCTCTAATGTCTGGCTTAGTAGAAGATAGTTGAATTCTCATATGTGCTTCTGTATTCAATCTGTTGTGACATGTTATTTAGCCTCTGGAATATCCATTGTTCACTCATGAAAGAATGAGAGTGAAAAAGGAAAATGCAGTTTTAGCATTATTATGAAAATCATTTTGACCTTGCATTTTCTCTGGCAGGGTCTTGGTAACCCCTGGGCGGGGTGGGGGTTCCCTGGACTGCACTTTGAGAACCACTGTGCTAAAGGGTTGTGATATGATTGGGTCTGTGATGGACAAGGTCATTTCACGTATGCAGAGGTTAGATGACTTTGAGGATGAGCTCACTTCTTGTGGCATCTGCCCCAGCCTTGAGTTGGAGGAGGGGCAAGCAAGCCTTCCACACTTTATCTCCCAGGGGGCTTAGTGGGGAGCCCTTGGCGAGAAGCAAGGCCAAAAGACCTTTTGGTCTTGGCAGCAAACGGGAGGAGGCCTAGGGGACTATCTTGCTGGTGATGGAAAGCAGGGTGGCCCCAGCCCCTGGAGCCAGGTCAGGATCATGTAGTCAAAAATCCAGATTATTTGTGCTCTGACACCACACCAGGCTTCTGGGGGTGAGAGAGCCTTGGAAACTGCACGTAGAGGGGGGAAAGGGCTGAGAACCTTGTCAGTAGCTGTGGTCATCAGAAAATTTTGTAAACCTCTTTTAAAGAGTGTATCACAGCTTTTAAAATTTCTTTTTCTTTAGTAAAAATTAAAAAAAATTCCAGCCTGTCTTAATTGTGTTTGGAGGAACCTGTGAAAAGATTGGAAAACCCTCATGATTTAACTTTATTTTCCTAATTAAAATAGGAATACATGCATGTTGTCTAAAACTTTGGCAGATATAGAGAAGCAGAAAGGAAAAAACAAAAAGTCGTCCATAATTTCACCACCAGAGGTAAATTGAAGCATGTTATCTCCAGATTTTTTTTTTAACATCTTTATTGGAGTATAATTGCTTTACAATGGTGTGTTAGTTTCTGCTGTATAACAAAGTGAATCAGTTATACATATACATATACCCCATATCTCCTCCCTCTTGCGTCTCCCTCCCACCCTCCCTATCCCACCCCTCTAGGTGGACACAAAGCACCGAGCTGATCTCCCTGTGCTATGCGGCTGCTTCCCACTAGCTATCTATTTTACATTTGGTAGTGTATATATGTCCATGCCACTCTCTCACTTCGTCCCAGCTTACCCTTCCCCCTCCCCGTGTCCTCAAGCCCATTCTCTACGTCTACATCTTTATTCCTGTCCTGCCCCTAAGTTCTTCAGAACCATTGTTTTTTTTTTTTTTTTAGATTCCATATGTATGTGTTAGCATACTGTATATGTTTTTCTCTTTCTGACTTACTTCCCTCCGTATGACAGACTCCAGGTCCATCCACCTCACTACAAATAACTCAATTTTGTTTCTTTTTATGGCTGAGTAATATTCCATTGTGTATATGTGCCACATCTTCTTTATCCATTCATCTGTCGATGGACACTTAAGTTGCTTCCATGTCCTGGCTATTGTAAATAGAGCTGCAATGAAAAAAATATTTGCAAATGAAGCAACTGACAAAGGATTAATCTCTAAAATTTACAAGAAGCTCATGCAGCTCAATATGAAAAAAACAAACAACCCAATCCAAAAATGGGCAGAAGACCTAAATAGACATTTCTCCAAAGAAGACATACAGATTGCCAACAAACACATGAAAGGATGCTCAACATCACTAATCATTAGAGAAATGCAAATCAAAACTACAATGAGGTATCACCTCACACTGATCAGAATGGCCATCATCAAAAAATCTACAAACAGTAAATGCTGGAGAGGGTGTGGAGAAAAGGGAGCCGTCTTGCACCGTATCTCCAGATTTTATTTAACCTTATTTAGAGCAGTGGTATCATTCTATACATATTGTTTTGTAATAATCTGTTTTTTCCCTTATCAATGTATCATAAAATAAAGCATCTTTCTCCTTTAAATAATATATCTAGGAAAGGCTCTTTTTGTCTGCTGTTAAGGAAGAGCTTTGAGAATGTGTATAAGCACGTGTGTGTGTGCACGCCTGTGTACATTGTGGGAGGGACTGCGTCAGCACCATAGTGGCTTCAGTAAGAACTATAAGGAAATCTGCGGGAAAAATGGAAGAACAAATCTTGGGGAAACAGAGCTGGGATCACTTGAGCCACCTTTTACACCTTAGAAGATCATCTTTCTGGAATGTTCTTTGCTCAAACCTTAGAAAACTCTTTTATCGTGGTGAAGTAATCATGAGTAAACTTTAAAGAGGAAATTAATTGGGAAAAAGTTCAAGAGGAAGTTGGTAGAGGGTGATTGAGCACACATATATGTTGTGCAAGAGGCAGGCTGTTTGGAAGTGGTACGTGAGTTCCTTGCAACTGTGGTTGGGTAGTTCCATTGTTGTGTCAGTAACAATCCTGGAAGTGATGCCCATGGTCACTCCCACTTTGCCGCTCCTGCTGCCAGTGTGGAGCATTTAAATCACCAATTCCTTGATGTTGTGCAGTCACCCCTGAAGGGGAAAATTAATGGGACTGTTCACTGGTTTCAGGGTCAGAAATGGCCTCCCAATTGTTAAACTCAAACCACCCTTTTAAGCTTTAAATATTTAAATTGTTCTCTTGCCATATTTGAAACATTCTTGTGTATACTTCATCTTCTTTTGCTTTTATACTTTTTTTGCTTTTATATCATTTTGTTTAGGTTACTACTATGAACTTAAACAGGTTTTGCAACTGGTTTTAAAAATTACTGTGAAGACAAGTGAGGGGTTCATTCATTCATTTACTAATTTGTTCATTCAACAAATATTTACTAAGCCCTGCTGTGTGCCAGCATACACTGTTATATTGTTAGTATTAGCATTAGTAAATACTAAGGTGGATATGAGCGCAAGGATTCCAGAAGTTTCTTTCCCATTACATGATGATTTTGGATCTTCATCTTTTCCTCTTCCTAATACACTCTTAACAATCTGAGACCAGTTCCTGGCCTCGTAGTTGTATGGTTATATGATGGTAGCTTAGAAGGATGAAGCAGCATGTTGGCTTCTCTGCTTGAAATGCAAGAATACTGGGTTTAAAAAAGTTTGTGTGGCTCAATTACTTGACAACCTAGAAAAACTGACAGGACTTGATATTTCATTCTAGTTTTGATCGTCACTGAGTCTAAATGCATCAGGAGGACTCTCTCTCCCTGCCTTGAGAGCTCAGCCATACCTGTAGCAGCGGCCTGATTAGGAATGTGGGCTGCTCATCTTCCACAGAACCACAGTCCGTGCAAAACAGAATCTGAAACCATCTCTGGGGTGACCTTTGAGTGGGGTGATATTTCATCTGTGGCATAGTGTGAAGGCCTAGGCTTAATGGGTACAGGATCAGATGGTCTTATTGCTTTGTATTATTTAGTGGATGCCATTTGACTAGACAGCCAAGTAGAGAAGACAGCCCATGTGTTGGGAAAAGGAAGAAGGGTAGAGAAGCTTATCTTTTTGTTTTCACACAGGTTCTGGACGTAACATTCCTTTGCTATTGCTAGCTTTAAAAATGTCTTTAAAATAATTACCTTATATATCAATTAGGACTCTTTCATTTGTAAGTAAAAGAAACTTAAGTGAAATTAGCTTAAGTCAAAAAGGAAATTCATTGGCTCAGGTAACTGAAGATTCAAGGGGCAGAAGCAGCTTTAGGCACAGATGTATCCAGGGGATGAGTGATGGTATTGGATTCCTGCCTTTCTCTGCTTAGTAGTTCACCTTCTTTCACGTGGTGGAAAAGTGGCCTAAGGAGCCCATAGACTTCTGGCAATCCTAGTGGAAGAAGATTTCTTCAGTAGCTCCACCAGAGAGTGGACAAGTATGGGTCCTATGTTCCCTGGTCAGCCCCAACTAAATCACATAGAGGGGGGCTCCCATCGCAGGGAGGTGGTCTGTTACTGGATGATGGGGAAGGAGTCTCAGGCAGGCAAAAATGATAAGCATTCACTGGCCTTAATTATTTCTTAATGTTTTGGGCTTATCTCGCTCTGTCTTATTTTCTGGCTCCCTTTCCTGCTTTTGCACAAATTATATGTGTATTCCCAAAGTTTTTCTCCTCTTTCTATACTCTCTCTCCTGATGATCTCCTCCACTCCCACTTAACTGTTATCTCCTTACAGAAGACAGCTACATCCTTATCTCTGGCCTCTAGCTTTCTCAGAGAAAGCTCACTCATCATTTCCATCCGGTGCCCCACAGGCAGCACTGCAACTTTAAATGTCTAAAATGAAACTTGCCACCATCCTCCGAAATGCCTTTCTTTTCCTAGGTTCTCTAATCACACCAGTAGCAATATCCTCTTTCTACTTTCCCGGAATTCTAACCTCAAAGTCGTTTTTGACTATTTCCTCTGCATATTATTTCTGCTTTATATGAACTCTCATAGTTCTTTATAATTACTTTATCACTTTCTCTCTGGTTTTATAGATACTGGTGTATCTGATTTCTTTCTGCTGAAATTATTTTGGTTTCTTGATGGAAGGTATGACGACTTATTTATCTTTGTACTATTTCTTTCTTTGTTGGCACCCTCCACCTTCCACTTCTTCCATGAATGTCATACACAGAATTTTATGATGCAGTAAATACTTGTTGAATGAAGGAAAGAATTTATATGATGTGTAGTATAATTACATGGTTATTATACTTGGTATTGTTAAAGAAAACCAGAATCTGACAGTAAGGTAATAAAAACAGATTTTATTCAAGAACTATTGCGATAGGGGAAAAGGGACCTCAGTATAGAACTGGGCTCAGTTCTGAATACATCACGGACAAGTGGGGATTTATAGCCAAGGAACAGAGTCAGGGTCAGTGGATGGGAAATTACTAAGAGGAAACATCAGGGGTAGGGAGGGATTTTGGTTAAATAGACCTAACAGGATTCCTGCTGAAGCCAGGGTAATCAGATATCAGGGTGAGGAATGAAGAATTTGACCAGATATTGAGGATATTAAGATAATATCACATATTAAGGCTAGGGGATTCTCTCTAAACAGACTTGGCAGGATTCTTACTAAAACTGGGCAGTGCCAGCCCTACAAGGATGGACGCAAGGCTGAAGGCTAGAGGACTTAGAAGAACCTGACTAAAGTTTAGTCAAGTAAGAGAGCCTGTGTAATTATCTACACGGTGTAATCTCAAATCTTGCCTAACTCCTTGGCATTTATTATAAGCAGATTTCCACTGTATAAAATGTTGAGGGAGGAATTTGCCCTAATCATTCAACCTTCCCCCGTCCTCTCTTTGCACTGGCCTCCAGCACCTCCACAAAGAAATGTCTGGAAGAGAAGCAAAAAAAATTCTGAGTAGTCAGCACTGGTGGAAGGTAGAGTAGGGGAAGTAGAAGAAGAAATGTATGGAAGTATCTGATAAAATGATTTTGAATATAATTTGAGGCCTCATTAATCAGATGCATCTACATCGCCTTACCTCTACCACTACTTTACTTTGGTACTTTGTGTGTATGAGGCCCATTCAAGATCATCTTAATGTGTAAGAGACTAGCAAATAGGAGATTAACTCAACATTTAGAAAATGTCTTTAGGAAGAAGTCAACCCACTGTGCATTAGCGCGTTTGCTGGCTGGAGTTTGCCTCTCCCAGCACAAAGCTCACAGGGCCACAGCAAACATCAGGGGGTTGCTCTTGAGAACAGCAGTGTTGTAAGAACAAACAGATGGAAAGAAGAAAAGCCAGTACGGAAACATGAAGGAGCCAGTGAAAACACACGGAGGCACATACTCTTCAGGTTAATCACCCTGAGCTGTTTTCTGAGGAGCCCCTGTGGGTCACACCAGTTTCACAGTTCATTCATTGTTTGTTTTGGAGCAGAAGGGGTATGTTTGAGAGGATGTTTGAACTTCCTCAGTGGTTCTGCTGGTTTTGTTGCCACCCTCACTGTTCAGGTCCTGGGCGCTCATCCTGTTTGTCTCTGCTCTGGGAAGCACTGCCCTTTCTTAGACAACTGCTTTCTTTGCGTCAGGTTCAACTCTGTTAAATCAAAGCATAATAAAAATCAATATTGTTTAAAGCCAAATAGGGTGCAGTATAAAACTATTTGCATTCCACTTGCTGGTAGATAGCTATTTAATTAAACTAATTAATTAATTTTCACTCATAACTTTGCTCCTTTATTTATTTTTTAAATTAAAATGTAGTTGACGTACAATATTATGTTAGTTTTAGGTGTCCTATGTAGTGATTTGACATTTGTAGACATTATAAAATGATCACCGTGATAAGTAGTAACCATCTGTCCCCACACAAAGTTATTACATTATTAACAATGTTCCTTATGTTGTATATTACAACCCCATGGCTAATTTATTTCATAACTGGAGGTTTGTACCTCTTAATCCCCTACACCTAATTCACGCCCCCCCAACCCCTTTTCTGGCAACCACTGTTTGTTTTCTGAAGGTAGGTAGCTAATTTAAATAAGGCAGGCCTGTCATTAATTCAGTTTTGTCACACAGTTAGTAGTCCATCCTCATTCTAAAATCATAAAGCAAGGCCTAGAGTTTTGTCATCTCTCTACCTTTTTGTTCTTTCTGAACAGATCATCAAGACTCTCAGCTATCTTTCAATATTGAGTATATATTCCTTGATTGCATTGGGTTTTTTCCCCTAACTGTATGTAGAACAGTGTCTTTAATGATGTACAATGGGCAGTCTGGGCATCCTTAAGGATAGTGACTTTAAAACTCTTGACTGCCATTTATAGTAAAAAATGAACTTTATATTGTGGTCCAGTATACGTGTGTATGGTATGTATAAAGTGTAACTGAAGCAAAAGTTTGACTAAGCAGTACTTACTCCTGTTATGTGTGATACACTCTGTGGTTCCTATTATACTGTTTTTTACTTACTTACAAAATGCTCTCTGTGATGTTGTAAGTGGATTTTCTGATCCACTAATGGGTCACAATTAGAGTCTAAAAGGAACTGCTTAACAGTCATCAAGTTTTAAGAAGTCTTAGACTGTTCATTCTGAGAAGACTTTTGCAAATTATCTGTGGGCAGCATCCCTTTTCCTCCTATTTTGGAGTTGGAGGAACTTCCTTGCAGGGAAACAGTGCTGCTTTGTATTTTCACTTCTACACCTATTTATTCCTGGAATCATGCAGTGGGGCAGTTGAGCCACATGCACTCTGTAATTTTTTTTTTTTTTTTTTGGCCACACTGCACAGCTTGCGGGAATCTTAGTTCCCCAACCAGAGATTGAACCTGGGCCCTCGGCGGTGAAAGCGCGGAGTCCTAACCACTGGACCGCCAGGGAATTCCCCGGACTTCGTAATTTTTGAGCCTAGCATTTATGCTCCTGGGTGTCTTCATAGTAATGAATAAACTATACCCACTTTCTCTCCCCCCGTTGGCTGTCGAGCTGTTTTCTCCCTCCATTGGTTCATTATCCCTTATTCTTGGTCTTAGGGAAGACTGTTAACAGAGCGTTGAGTGTTGTCTCCTCTTCTAGGGATGGCACACAGCTATCATTGTCACGAACCCGAAGGAGAGTTTAGGTTCAGTAAAGAACAGTTTTAGGCACATTCTTAGACATTACAAAAAAGATGTGTACATGTGCATTTTCTTTAAGGCAATTGAAGTCTTACCTTTTGACAACTCCATACAATTTGATGTATTTGATGTTTTTTCATCTTTCCTTCATAATCAGTAGTGATCTCCTTTTACCAAATCTTACATTTTTAATTTGATTGTTTCTGTTGTGAGAGGAATTACAGCACTTTATGATGAAACAGTTAACAACAACTTTTGAGTTCTTGGTACGGTTCATAGTGTATCAGTGACCTTGGGCTGCCGTAACAAAATACTGTAGCCTGGGTGGCTCAAACAAGAGAAATTTATTTTCTCACAGACTGGAGACTGCAAGTCCAAGATCAAGGTGCCAGAAGGGTTGGTGTCTGATAAGAGCTCTCCCCTTGGATTGCAGATGGCTGCTTAAGACAAGGTGTCTCTTCTTATGAAGCCACTAATCCAGTTGGAGCAGGGCTTCACCCTCATGACTTTATCTGACCCTAATTACCTTCCAAAGGCCCCATAACCAAATATCATCACATTGGGGGTTAGGACTTCAATATATACATTTGCGGAGGACACAATCCAGTCCGGAGTACAAAGCTAAGGTCTTAGTGGGGTTTAAATATTGGCTGAAGTACGCAAAGAAACGTTCTTTGCAGTTATTAAAGATAGACTTTTTTCTTTGAGTGAATGGGTATTTTTCATACTCTATAACTCTTATAACATTTATTAGCAATAGTAAGACATTTAATTTCTTTTATAGTCTTCTTAGTAATGCAAGTATATAGAAGAAAGTTTACAGTTAAAATATGCCCAAGAGTAAAACGATACTTTTAAAAAGTTATTTCTGCAGAGAACTTTTTTCTAATGCAGATTCTATTCCTTATTAACAGTTAAATGAACTTCTAAATAGCCTAGCACCATTATAATATAGAAATATTGTAATATAGGAAAGCTACCCACCAACATTGAGAATAATAGATATTTTAGCAAGCAACAATTTGTTCTAAAGAGATATTTTAAAACAACTTTTACGTATTGAGATTATTATTGCAGTCCAGGATGGATGAATTTCTTAACTATGAAATTGTAAGGGAACCAGGTGTGTTTGTTTACAAGAAACGCTATACAGAGCTACTCCAATAGCCTCCACAAAATACCTATTCAAACTGAGGAAAAACAGAGATGGGAGATTGAGGATATACAATTGTTTTAAAGCTCTTTGTGTGGATTGCTGTTGGTCCACCGATAATATATATTTTTTAACATTTTTATTGGAGTATAATTGCTTTACAATGGTGTGTTAGTTTCTGCTTTATAGCAAAGTGAATCAACTATACATATACATACATCCCCATATCTCCTCCCTCTTGCGTCTCCCTCCGACCCTCCCTATCCCACCCTTCTAGGTGGTCACAGAGCATGGAGCTGATCTCCCTGTGCTATGCAGCTGCTTCCCACTAACTATCTATTTTACATTCGGTAGTGTATATATGTCCATGCCACTCTGTCACTTTGTCCCAGCTTACCCTTCCCCCTCCCTGTGTCCTCAAGTCCATTCTCTGCATCTGCATCTTTATTCCTGTCCTGCCGCTAGGTTCTTCAGAACCTTTTTTTTTTTTTAGATTCTATATATATATGTGTTAGCATACTGTATTTATTTTTCTCTTCCTGACTTACTTTACTCTGTATGACATACTCTAGGTCCATCCACCTCACTACAAATAACTCAATTTCGTTTCTTTTTATGTCTGAGTAATATTCCATTGTGTATATGTGCCACATCTTCTTTATCCATTCATCTGTTGATACATTTTTATAGTGACTTTTTGTAGAAGAGGTAGTGTTGGGCTTCCCTGTTGGCTCAGTGGTTAAGAATCTGCCTGCCAATGCAGGGGACACGGGTTCCAGCCCTGGTCTGGGAAGATCCCACATGCTGCGGAGCAACTAAGCCTGTGCGCCACAACTATTGAGCCTGTGCTCTAGAGCCTGTGAGCCACAACTACTGAAGCCCGCATGCCACAACTACTGAGCCCACACGCCTAGAGCCCATGCTCTGCAACAGGAGAAGCCACTGCAATGAGAAGCCTGCACACTGCAACGAAGAGTAGCCCCCGCTCGCCGCAACTAGAGAAAGCCTATGCACAGCAACAAAGACCCAACGCAGCCAAAAATAAATAAATTAAAAAAAAAAAAAGAGGTAGTGTTGTGTGTCTAGAGGAAATAGTCCGTGCCTCTTTACAGTATCTTTGCTTGCAGCCTTTTACTATGTTGACACATATATGGTTACTTTGTTTCTTCTATTTCAGTGTTTATCAGCGGAAGAGATCTTTTCCCTTCATGGCTTTTCAAATGCTACGCAGATCACCAGCTCAGACTTCTCTGTCATCTGTCCAGCAGTCTTACAGCAATTGAACTTTCACCCTTGCGAGGATCGGCCCAAACAGAAAACAAAACCAAGTCATTCAGAGGGTATGTTGCAAGCTTTTTCTCCCATTTGTTTGAAAACTCTGTGAGCTAGTCTAAAATGAAATTAACATGCTTCTTTTTCTGCTTTATTACTCTTAATTAATCTACATAGGATCCCTTGGTAAAAAATACTTATATTCTGGAAGTCTTTAGAATAAGCATAATTAGAACTCATTTAAGCTTCAGAAGTTATGCTCTTTTATTTATGGAGTCAAAATTTTACTTGGTACCAATGGAAAATTTTATAAAATTCAGTTCTTGATTTTAAGCAATACATGTTTTATGTTGTATATATTGGATGGCACATTCACTATTTGGGTCATAATTGATCAATTTCCATTACGTTGTACTTATCATATAATTTTAAAACCTGTCAATTTACCTGTCATTGTCAGTAAAGAGATAAGGGAACTAGTGTGGTTCTAGATTAAATCTTAAGGTACTGAGTTATTACTGCTTTAATTTTCATAAATAAAAAAAGTGCCAGTGACTCTTTTAAGTGCCTATAGCGGTGTTGCCATAGATATTGTAAAGAAATTTTTAAACATAAGAAAGTAAGTGTATTCTTACTGTATAGTCCACATACTTAATTAAACAGGTAGAAGAGTTCTTTCACCAATGAGATAAACCAGTTGCTGAGGGGCAATTTTGGTATTCCCAAATTGTTACCTGCCCCACATGAGTATTTTAATTCTCATTTTTTTGGTTCCTTTATTTTCTGTGTATTAAGCATTCAGTAGTGAACAAGAAGAAAAATTCCCTGCCCTCTTAGGGCTTACAATGTAGCGAAGAAAAGAAATAGGAAACATTTATACAAACAAGCAAATAAATTATATCATTTCAGAGTGATAAATGCTATGAAGAAAATAAAGTAGGTAAAGAATAGGATATGGTGGGTGAGTGTGATTTTTAGATGGGTCAAGGGAGGCCTCTCTGATGAGATTACATTTGAACAGAGTCCTGACTGAGGAGAGGGAGAGGGCCATGGCTAGATCTTCTCTGGGGGACAGCATTCTTGGTCCAGGGAACAGCAACATAAGCTTGGGGGTGAGCTTGACGTGTGTAAGGGACAGCGAGAAAGCGTGTGTGTCTGGAGCACAGCGAGCGGGAAGGAGAGTAGGAGATGGTAGCCAGGGGCCAGATAGCGAGGGCTTGTAGGGTGTGGTAAACTGATTGAATTTTATTCTGAATGTGGTATGAAGACACTGTAGGGTTCTAAACAGGGGAGTGATGTGATTTTATTTGGATTTGTAAAAGATTATTCTACCTGCAGTTTGAAGAATAAATTGTTAAGGGGGAAGAGTAGAAGCAAGGAGATGGGTTGGGGGCTATTGCCAGGGTTGGTGCTCAGCTTGATGGGGGCTTGGTCTAAGGTGGGAGTGGAGAAGTAAGGAGATCTGGTCAGATTCAGGATGGATTTTGGAGACTGTGCTAATGTGGTTCGCCTCTGCGCTGGATGTGTGGGAGGGAAAGATGAATCCAAGTTTAAGCCAGAGAAACTGCATAGATGGTTGCCCCGTATCCTGGGATGGGCAAGACTGGGGAAGAGCACTTTGTTGTGGAGGAAGCGAGTGGCGAGGACCAAGAGTACAATTTTTGACATGGTTAGTCCGAGACATTGATGTAGACCGACAAGGGGAGAGGTCCAGTAGGCAGTGGCACACACATATTTGGATTTCAGAGAATAGTCGAGGCAGGAGATTTGTCATCTCAGAGATGGTGTTTGGAGCCACTGGTCTGAGTGAGCACATCTAACGTGAATATAGATGGAGAATATAAAGAGAGGAAAGATGAAGAAAAGGAAAGCCTCAACAAAGGGAGTACCTATTTTATTGGGCCGGCCAAAAAGTTTGTTTGGGTTTTTCCGTAACATGAAAAACCTGAACGAACTTTTTGGCCAAACCGATATTAACTTTTGGATTCCTTTGTGCATATATGAGCATTTTAATCTCACTATATATGAATAAAAGGGATAACAACAAAGACAAAAATAATGAAAACAGCCAACTTTTACGTAGTCCTTACTATAACCGATACTTTTCCAAGTTCTTTCATATGTTAACTCAATTAATCTTTGCACAACTATATGATGAAGGAACAACTATTCCCATTTTACAGCCAAGGAAACTGAGGTGCAGAGAGTTCAAAGTCATTTGCTCAAGATTTATACAGCTTGTACATGGTAGAGCCAGGTTCAAACCCAGGCTGTCTCAGCTTCAGAACCCATATTCTCCTTTGTATTCTATATTTACATATACAAAGAATAGAAATTACCAACAATAATTTATCAATATAATTAGCGATTTTGTGAGTAACAATAATTTCAGAGCTCATTGTTCAAACAAATGTTTTTTCTAGAGGATGTACTAAATGGGAATATGTTTATATTTCTACAAGTTTATTTAATATAGTTTGCACTCTATATTCAAAACTAAATTCAGCAAATGCTTTCTGTACTAACATTTACTAATAATATAGTGTAGTAAAAGCATAGATTCTGAAGTCAGCCAACCTAGGCTCAAATCCCAGCTCTATAACTTTCCAGCTATGTTGGGCACTTGACTTTGTCTTTCTGCCTTAATTTTCTCATGTAAAATAGTTCATTTCTCATAGGGTTGCTATAAGGATTAAATAACTTAATGTTTGTAGAGCATTTAGAATATTATCTGGCACACAGGTACTATATATATATATATATATATATATATATATATATATATGTATATCTGTTACATGAAATATATCTGACATGTACATAATTCTGGGGACAGGAGGTGAGGCTTCAGAGAAAGCAAATCCTCTACTCTGTGCAGGTTAATTACTGATATTCAAAACTGTTTTAACCCCAGTTAATTCCCGGGTTACCCTCTCAGGAACCAGGAAGTAGGAACAGGGAAGTGGGAAGCAATAAGGGGAAGAATTCTAGGATCAATACTGCAAAGCCATAACATGGAAAAATCAACACTCCTAAGTTACAAGGTCAGGAAAGCACCAAGTATTTGGATGCAGGACCCAGAGAGAAATGCCTCTTAGGGTGCACATTATCTTAGGAATTGAAATAAGGCTAGAATGGGTGGGATGGAGTGAGAGAAGATATAGAAAAGTTTCCGGAGAATTAGAGATACTAGTAGAGTATTCATTACTAGTCTAAGATGATTGACTGCATATGGCCATTACTTGGTGTAATATCTTGTTTTATTTTTGTGCAGCTGTGTAATCTTGGGTGACTTGTCTAATGTGTCTGTGCCTCATCTGAAAAATGGAGATAATGGTTGTACTTCCCTTATAGAATTGTTGGGGATATCAAATGAGTTAATATACGCAAGTACCTAGAACAGTGCCCGCGACAGAGTAGGAAAAATATGTCTTCGCTCTTCTTATACATATGCTCATAGGTTGACTCTATTCCCTGGCCCCTGTGTAAGCCTATTCTTTTCTAACAAAGAAATGATATTTTAAACAATGAAATGCCTTGGATTCTTTATGTAATAGTTCACTTAATATAGAGTCAATTTTGAGCTCATTCAAGGAAATGAAAAACCAAAATAAAAGCAAGCCAGACTCTGATATTTCAATGGGCAGATAAAAGAATCTCACTTACCTGAGACCTTACAGTTTGTGATTTTGAAATTGCCTCTCAGGTACTTTATAAACTCACATTGATGAGTGCAATAAACTGATGGTAAATTAAATTCTCTAGGAGATTAATTACATTTTAGCAATAAGTTAATGGTCCAAAGTTGCCTCTTTTTTTTTAAGATCACACAATACCATTCAGTTCAAATAACAGATAAGAATAATAGTATCTTATCCTTAATAGTATCCCTGAAAATCACACTGTCCAACTCTGTAATACAGTTGATGACATAAGTCTATGTTCCAGAGAGGTTAAATGGCTTCCTCTAGGTACATACCTGAGGGGGCATGAGAGCCCAGGGCTCCTGACTCCTGGTTTGCTGATCTTTCATTGTATAACAGT
The DNA here is from genome assembly GCF_009873245.2 of Balaenoptera musculus. Lineage (NCBI taxonomy): Eukaryota > Metazoa > Chordata > Mammalia > Artiodactyla > Balaenopteridae > Balaenoptera > Balaenoptera musculus. The sequence continues at coordinate 21,968,836 of NC_045789.1, read as the reverse complement.
GAGCCAAATGAACTAAAATTTACATGATGTCTACTTACTAACTTAAAAAAACAAATAGCATTTATTGAAGACTTACTATATTACAGGGTCTGAATTAACTGGTTTTATTTCAATTCTTGTAAAAACTCTATGAAATAGGAGAATTAAATGAATTTAAAAAGGTGAAGTTCTTAGAAGAATCTTAACACATTGTGGGCATTCAATAAATGTTCGCTATTGTTACTAATATTCCTTGAAAATGTATTAAAATTCTTCAGAGTTCACTGAGAAGCAGAGAGAAAGGATTTTCTCTGAAACAGATCATTAGAGGGAGTCCTATGTGTATATGGAGAGGTCCAAGGAGTATTTTTTTTTTTTTTTCAAGGAGTATTTTTATACTACTTCATTCTTTGGTGCTCAGATTGAGTGGATGAATGAATCGTTTTTTCCTGAATAATGTGCTAACAATGCAAGAAGGGGAGACTATGCTGTGTGCCTGGAGCATGATGGTTCCCCCTCCCACAGTTCCCCAAGTGGTTCTGATGTGCACAATAATAGGAAGGAAGGTTAGAAATGTGGGACAAGCAAATGAGTTGGTATTTTTTTGACAGAGTTCTGGGCTGCACCTTGAAAATATGGCATTCATTCATTCATTCATTCATTCATTCATCAAGATATGTGTGCTATTTGCTGGGCAACATTCTAGGCTCTGAGGAAGAATAAAACATAGCCCCTGTCCTTGAAAATCTTATAATTTGTATCATGTAGACGAATATATGTGATAAAATGATGGTAGCACACAAGAAATGGTAAGTGGCCCAAATACCTTCAAAGAACTATAGGAAACTTGATGAGCAAGGGATTGCTGCCTGGAAAATCCAGGAAAGTTTCATGGAGGAGGTCTTTGCATTGGCTTGGAGAGCTGTGTGTGAGTTTGTCAGGCAATGAAGATAGAAAAGGTGTTTTCAGATAAAGAACCACAGTGCAAAGGTAATTCTATATTTGGAAAACATTGTGTCTGCATAAAGGCCATGTTGATAAGGGGGTAGATAACATTGGAGAGGTTGTGTGGCAGTCCGTTGATGAAGGGCAGTTGCAAATAGGGGCACGAGATGATCAGAATTGTGTTTTAGGATAATAAGATTAGTGGCCATGTCAAGTAGGGGGAGGAAGACCAGACAGAAAGCTGTCATAATGCACCAGATGAGGAGTGAGAGGTGATGGAATGGAGAACATGGAGTGAGATATCTCAAGGAAAATTCGTAGAGTTTGGTCACTAATTGTCTTTGGCATTGACTGTAGAGAGTGAGAAATTGAAATTGATCCTGATGTTTCTGCTATTTATGGAGACAGTGGACAAGGGTAGTGAAATAGGATTTCTCAGGGGAAGCTGATGAGTTTAATATGCGTAGTGGCTTTGCCTCTGTTTGGTACTCAAAAAGTTCTTTGCATTTTGATTTTAGTTTCCAACTTGTATATATCTTGTCTACTAATTAGATTATAAATATTTGTTGAATGAATGAACACATGTAGGCTAGTGATGGGATAGAAGGCTGTTTGTGTTAAGGGCAACTGCACATAGATTATACCATGGAGGAAGAGGTGGGATTGAGAACTTCTTCGAAGTGGAAATGCTGAGGGGAGTGGGTAGTATTGCTTTAGGTGATAAGGTAAGAAATGGGAAGGAGGTGGACCTTTGTGAGTCCGATGAGATGACTCTGGGGCATGGTTAGGAGTCTGGAACTGATAGGAAAGTATCTGCAGAAGATAAAGGCATGGTCAGTGCTGCGATGGTTCTTGTGGTAACATTGTAATGTTTATTATCTGTCCTTTTCATGTGGTACTCAGCACAAGCTACCTTGTTTTGCTTTGTGTATGTGTGTGCCCTCTAGCGTCCCCAAGCCAAAGGTCCAAGCTCCTTGTTGGCAGGAAGCACGGTTTGGTCTACAACATAGGCTCCATAAACGTTTGCTAAGATGGCTTATTTATAGTTAGAATCACTAGAATAATGGTGAGCAATCCTGTATTCATGAAGCACAATATAAGATGTTCACAGTTTTGTTGAGTCCCTTGAGCTTTTTAAAAATTAGATTACCTCTAAGGGGTAATGAAGCATATTGCTAATGAATGTGGGCCCTGGAGCCAGACTGGGTTCAAAATCTTGCATTCTATTCACATGACTCGGGCAGCTGATTTGAACTCCACGTACCTTGGTTTCCTCAACTGCATGAAGGAGGTGGTAGTCGTACTTGCTTCGCAGGGTTTTGTGAAGATCAAATGAATTAATACAGGTTAGTCACTTAGTGTGGTGCCCGGCACATGGCAAACACTCTCCAAGCATTTGGTGTTACTGCGTACGCCACTGAGTATGTCAATGAGGAAAGTGCCCCGACATTTAAAAATGTTTCCTGGGCATTTTAAAGAAGTGACAATGCAGAGGCAGCTTTCTAATCTTTCACAGTGTCCTTAGCGCACAGTCAGTGGGGCTGCAGGCAAAGCCAACGTCGCACAGTTCTGGGGGCAGTTTGTATCTCAGCCTGCACTGCCCCTGCCCCTGCACGGTTCACGCAGTCTGTTTCACTCGCATTCCCATGTTGTTTTTAAACCATCCCCTCTAGGATAACCGGGGAGATATTGACCTTAGGATGCCATCCGTTCATTTCATTTTAAGGAACATTTATTAAGCACCACTAGGGGGCCAGGCCCTAGGATGGAGACATGAAGAATGCTCCACGTCCCTTTTCACCACGGTCTCCACTCTGTGGGATATTGTTGCCTTTGTCCGAGCCCGGTAGGGTGAGTTGTGCAACGTATCCACTCTCTGCTGCTGCCATGTGCTCCCTTCTTGAGTGTTCACTGCACTGGGGCTCCCTGGAGGCCCAGGCAGGGGGCTGAGGTGCTGTCTTCCCCGAGGAGGTGCTGTCCACAGGGCCTGCAGACAAGTGATTATGACCAGCTCAGTGTCAGCAGCAACTATGGTCATCTTGAAGCTAACCACCCCACCCATCTCCTTGCCCTCGTCACCCCATACCTTCTCCCCGCAACCCACACTGCCTCTGTCAGTCCTCTGAAAGGCCGAGTTTTAAACTGGGCTTTGAGCCACAGATGCAGCTCGGTAGCTTGGAGCCTGTGGGCCTCGGATGGTCACTCTGCTAGATGTTCTTCAAATTCCCTGCAAGCTGTAAAAGTCTGTAATCCCATAATGATGACTTAGGACTGAGGAAAGCATAGGCAGTGTTACTATTAATATTTATATTCTCAGTAATTTTCTATATAATTTTCAGTGAGGAGTTTTCGTTGTTTTAAAGAAGATACCTGTTTCAAGCTTTTAAAGATGAAATGTGTTTCAGACTGAATGTACAGTAAGATGTCATTTGGCTCCTTTGCTCTAATTAATTTCTACTCTTTTCCCTCTGATCCACAGTTTGGGGATATGGCTTCCTGTCAGTGACAGTTATTAATCTGGCATCTCTCCTCGGACTGGTTTTGACTCCGTTGATAAAGAAATCTTATTTCCCTAAGATTTTGACCTATTTTGTGGGGCTGGCTATTGGGACTCTATTTTCAAATGCAATTTTCCAACTTATACCAGAGGTAAGGAGGTTGGCTGTTTGTGTCTGTGAATAATTGGTTCTTTTAAATGTTTCAGCACTTTGTACATTTTAAGCCTCCATAATTCTTGCAGCATTTTATGGTCTGGTTTATAGTGTTTTGGGTAAGAGAAAGCTGAATCACAGCAAATGAAAAAGCTTGTCCCAAGCTGCAGGGGAAGTCAGCGTCAGAGAGAAAATTAATATTCTGGGAGGCCAGGCACCAGGACGTGCTCAGACAGCTCTGGGACACCTCGGAAGGCCTTACAACTCTATTCTGTCTCACATTTGGCAAATTTAATTTTTCTACACTCTTTTTATTATTTACTTATTTATTTCTGAAGTGCACGCAGTGTCAAATTTACTAAGATATATAACAGAATTCCTCCATGGATCAGTTCGGTGTTTTGTGACCACCTAGAGGGGTGGGATAAGGAGGGTGGGAAGGAAACGCAAGAGGGAGGAGATATGGGGATATATGTATATGTATAGCTGATTCACTTTGCTATAAAGCAGAAACTAACCATTGTAAAGCAATTATTCTCCAATAAAGATGTTAAAATAAAATCCTCCATGTATTTACTACAGCTAAAGAAGACTAGAGGGTAAATTAGAACATGGTTGACAAACCTTTTCATTCTTTTTGACTGTGGATAAAAATCAATCGAGGGCCGATAAATAAACAGCAGCTTATTTTTTCCTTCGGTAAAACGTATTATTGATCTGCCATTGACTAGGGTGTGCTATTCAGTTCATCAGCACATGATATATATGTTTTATTTCAAATCTATAATGTGGCCGTATAAGGAAGAGAGATGGAGTGAGGAGAATAAGTGAGAGGAAAAGAGACAGGCAGGAGAAAGAGACATTAACAGGAGGGCGTCACAAAGGGCAACTGGAGAAATACATATACACGTGGACAGTATCTCCCCACTCATGCACACACAAAGATGGAGAGGCAAGCTCTGAACAAAAAGAAAATATACAGTATCACCTTCAGCTCATAAGTTTTAGAAAATTATAACTAAAGCTCCTTTTAGTTTTCGCAGCTATATATGAAAGTGGGGATGTAACTTCTTAAAGTCATAGTTTTTAAAATTATTATTATATCTAGAAAGGACCTAGGAGAACATCTACTTCAAAGCCTCAATTGTAGAGATGAAAAAATTAAAATCCAAGGGGATTAAATGACTTGATTACAGCCATATAATCAGCTAGTAACAAAGCTAGGATGACAAAACAGATTTTCTGATTTTAAAAATTATATGTAATATATTTGATATAGTATTATATATATTAACTCACCTGATTTGTGGTGAGTCAAATTAAATTAAACAAACTGACTTGTTATGTGGACTGAGGATTGTACATTTATGATTTTGAGGTTTCCTGTTTTATTGAAAATGTAATAGTACATTAAAATGTCTATTAGGGAAATAAGAAACTTCTTCAACAGCACTTATAGAGGTTCTTTTGCCTTTCTGTGATAATTAGGGAATTATGGATATGAGCAGAGAATTATGTAAACACTAGAGAATCTATCTTTTTAATAATACCCCCAATTTACATAGTTATTTCTTTAAAAAAATTTTTTTTAAAAAATTTATTTATTTTTTATTTTTGGCTGTGTTGGGTCTTCGCTGCTGTGCACGGGCTTTCTCTAGTTGCAGCAAGCGGGGGCCACTCTTCGTTGGGGTGCGCGGGCTTCTCACTGCGGTGACTTCTCTTGTTGCGGAGCACAGGCTCTAGGTGCGTGGGCTTCAGTAGTTGTGGCACATGGGCTCAGTAGTTGTGGTGCATGGGCTTAGTTGCTCCGCAGCATGTGGGATCTTCCTGGACCAGGGCTCAAACCCGCGTCCCCTGCATTGGTAGGCGGATTCTTAACCACTGCACCACCAGGGAAGTCCTGATAGTTATTTCTTTCGTGGCAAAATTATTTCCCCTTTGCTATTTTATTTTCATAACCACTGTGTTAGTTGTATAGAGTAGGTATTTTTATGCCATTTTTGCACTGTGTAAATAGGTCCGGAGAAGTCACTGAAAAGAAGATGTGGCATGGTCTCCCCAGAGACAGATGTAGAACAAGAACCCAGGCATTTTCTATACTAGACTGCTGTTCAGAGGGGAAATTTACAATGTGTGGAGTGGTATAAAGCTGTGGCCTTTCACATGTTATGCTCCCCTGCTATTTTACTTATTTTAAGTTTGTGTTTCTTGTCTGCCTAGAACATCTTGACTCTATAATTTCAAACTCCGGCTCTTGTCCTGTGTCCTTTAAACACTGAATTATTTCATTCTCATCATTTGTGAGTGTGTGTGTGTGAGTGCCTGGTATCTTATATCTTTTCTTCTTTATTCTGGGGCTCAGTCCTCGATTTATTTATCTCTTTAGGACTTATTAGGATCCTCTAAGTTCAAGGGGCTCTCTCTTGGGAAAACAGTAATCCAAGTGACCTGCCATATTTACTTTAAAAAGTTGACTCTGGATATTATGGGCAAATATATTACTTTTAGAAAAAGTGGATAATCAATGTCTCATTTGTCTTAATTACCCATGTCTAATATTATCTTATAAATGTAGGAATCAGTGCTGCTTTTTTACTGCTAAAAGTTTACTTTCTCAAGGCAAGTATCGCTGAAGGTGTTATAGCTAGGAAACTATAAGGTACTCTGGGGGCTTTATTTAATAGGACTTTCTCTGGTTATAAGACTTCAGTGCTATCTCTTACAGTTTGATTACTCAGGTTTCAGAGTTTTTGTTTTATGAGTTTGGCAGGTAAATTCCCAATAATACCTGGATGTGAAGGATGGACTTAGGACTGTGGTGAAAATTATTTACTGAATCAAATTAAATTACTTGGTCTTACCTGAATTGCCTTTTTTTCTCTCTTAGGCATTTGGATTCAATCCCAAAATTGACAACTATGTTGAGAAGGCAGTTGCTGTGTTTGGTGGGTTTTACATACTTTTCTTTTTTGAAAGAACACTTAAGATATTATTGAAGACGTATGGTCAGGTAAATGGACTTTATTTAAAATGTTTGATGTTTTACCCACTAAAGCTACTTTATATAGGCAAATAAAGGCAGGAATTTTATTCTTACAATTATGTGAACAGTTCAGTTATTAGACTTGTGAATGTGAGGAGAGAAAGGAAAGGATCAATATATTGATAAGTATAAGAGGAACACTTGATTCTTATTGTAGAATTTGGAATAAATACTAACAATTTAATGTCCAATAACAGATGCACATAATTTGTATTCCATTCATATCCATCAACATAAGAAGGTATATGCACCCTAACACGAAAAAACAAAAACAGGAGAATCTAATAAATAAAGATACATTTAAAGGAAAAGAAATTTTATAAATCTAAAAAGATTATACTACATACGGAATAGATATAAAATTTTTCTCTTATAAATAAAAACCATTAAATTCTCTATTTTCTTGCCCGTATGAGCCATCTTTGTTTCTTCTTATAACGTTTTCCTCCCTTATTTTTCTTGTAGGATGGTCACACTCATTTTGGAAATGATGACTTTGGTTCTTCTCAAGAAAAAGCTCATCAACCTAAAACGTTACCTGCCATCAATGGTGTGACATGTTATGCAAATCCAGCTGTCACAGAGCCTAATGGACACATTCATTTTGATAATGTCAGTGTGGTATCTCTACAGGTATTGTAATTCTCTTTACTGCATCCTTCATACTGTGTGAAGACTGCTGTGCATGCAGCCAGTCAGTATTTTGCACATTTAATTGTATCAGGCTTATTCCTGCATGTGTGGGTTAAGTGGAATGTAAGTTTGTTTCTTTTCCACTTTCCCTCTGTCAATTTACTGCAAATATGCGAGTTAAGCAGTAAATTGTAGGTTGCTGGGTTGGAGCCTTTAGTATTCTCTAAGATTGTTTAACTATGTAAGAGTTACTAAGATTTATACAATGATATGTTGCAAAATTAATTTAGAGCATTTCTCTTATTTTGCAATTCTTTCGAGATACAAAAACCAAAGAATCCCTTTGAGTGATTTTGAAACTGAAAGAAGACTTGTAAGCTTTCAGAGTTTTTGTTTTATGATTGTAAGCTATTAAAATTGTGTTCATTAATTAATTGATTTAGAATTTTCATTCCCATTTTCTAAATAATGTTAATAGGTATTATTTCTTGAGCAAGTATTATATGTCAGGTAATAAGCCAGCACTTATTTTATCTCATTTACTTTTTTAAAATTTTATTTATTTATTTATTTATTTTTGGCTGTGTTGTGTCTTCGTTTCTGTGCGAGGGCTTTCTCCAGTTGCAGCAAGTGGGGGCCACTCTTCATCGCGGTGCGCAGGCCTTTCACTATCGCAGCCTCTCTTGTTGCGGAGCACAGGCTCTAGACGTGCAGGCTCAGTAGTTGTGGCTCACGGGGCTAGTTGCTCCGCGGCATGTGGGATCTTCCCAGACCAGGGCTTGAACCCGTGTCCCCTGCATTGGCAGGCAGATTCTCAACCACTGCGCCACCAGGGAAACCCTCATTTACTTTTTATAACAACTATTAAAAGTAGGGATTCTTTTCTACATATTAGAACTACATATTAGAACTATTAGAACTAAAAGTAGGGATTGTTTTCTATGTATTAGAATTATTTGGAAATCAAACCCAAATTATGTATGCAAAAATGAGAATTTATTGGAAAGATAATGGCTATGTAATGGGATAGCCAAGCTATAGGAAGATCAACTACCCTGGAACCATTAGAATTATTAGGACTCCCACTCCCTTCTCCTCTCTGCATCTTAGAGTCATTCTCTTTTTTCACTGTGGACGGGCTCCTTCATAAATGGGAAACATAGCCACTAGCAACTCCTGGGATTTATGTTTTATAATTTCGGCTACTAGAAGGAAATCGACCTGCCTCTTTAAGTCCTAAATCCAAAATTTCTGGCGAGTGTCTTCTTGGTCCAGCTTGAATTAGATGTCCTCTTCTAGACTAATCTAAGTGCTTAGAGGGTTGGGCCCTTTGGATGGCCCCAAGGGAATATGGATGCGGTAGAAGAGTGGTTATTAAAAGGGAGCCTGGCATGCTAGTGTCATTGGTGTCCACACACGTCTCATTTGACAGATTAAGAAAGTGGAGCTTTCGATGCTAAATAACCTCTCCAGTGTCTCTCAGCTCATAAATGACAGACCCAAAAGCTACAAAGCTACAAATACAATATAAAAGATGATAATTAAAAATAGAATCAGAAGGAAGTCAGCTAAGAAAAAAAAAGCAGAAAAAAGATATTTGGAAGAGGTTATTAACGCAAATGATCTGAGTTTCCTTCTGGAAAGAAAATATGATTGGTCCTATACTTCTTCCCACCCGATTAAGGAAAATCTCAGGAGGGATTGAAAAGGCAGTTTTATGTGAGCACTAAGCTAAGAGAGGAAATTATTTCATGCAATATAATGAATGATGCTTTTAGGCAAGACTTTGCAAAGAATTTGTAAATGTTCAAATAGATAATTTCCTATAATGATTACAGCTAACCTTTATTAAATGTTCAAGGACTATGCCTAGAACTTTAGATGGATGATCTCATTTGATCCTCATAATAGCCTAGGAGACAAGCACTCTTGTAATTAGGAGATTGTGGCTTAGAGAGGTTAAATAAACCCAAGGACACACATCTCCTAAGGACGAAGCTTCTCTCAGGACTGAGGCCATCTGATGCGGAAGCCTGCACTCTTACACGCCTTGCTGGATTGCGTTCATCGTGTCAGTGCTCTGCTAGGATCAAGATGATAACATTAACTCTTAATAAATATTAAGTTTTGTAGAGGGAAGAAGATAATTTTGGCCCATGGTCAGTGCTTTCTGAGAACAAATAAAATTGATCTGCTCAACAGTTTGACTTCAGTTTTAAAGTTTTAGGACTCCTGGTTTCCGATTCACAGTGGCCAGAAGACATGTTTGCAGTAAACACAGACACCGTGGCAAAGATGGGGTCCTAGACATGATCCTGTTTTACATAATTTAGAAATATCAGTCAAACGGCCCTTCTTTCTCTGCTTCTGGTGGTAGTGCTAATATACAGGCTTTCATTCACTTATTTAATAAACATTTATTGAGTACCTGCTCACTGTCGTAGGCACTGGGGACTCAGAAGCAAACAAATTCTTGTGAAGCTTATAGTTTATTCAGCAGAAACAGACAATATAGAAAAGAGTAAAACAAGAAAATATCAGGTAGCATTAACTATTTTGACGAAAATAAAACATGGTGATGTGGCAGTGACATGTGGAGGCTTCTTTGATCTATCAAGAATGGTCCCTTAAGAGGTCAGCGGAGAATTGGCTAATGAGAAAGAAGAACCAGCCATGAAAATATCTGGGAAAATAATGTTCCAAAAGCTTTGAGAAGAATCAAGTGGGTCCCATACAAGGGAGCTGGAAGCTGAATGGCGTTGGATTTCCTGACATCAATGCTGGAGACCAGTGGCACAGTACCTTCAATATTCTGAACAGAGGCAACTGTGGAATTGTAAACCTGGGTAAACTACCAATCTAGTGAGAGAGCAGAATGAAGCTAGGAGTCTTGAAATCTACTTCTAGGAACGAGAAGTCCGCCTGAAGTAGAGAAGGTGTGTGCCAGGATGACAGCCATGAACCAGGCCTTGACATGAGCCACATAAAAAGTCCTGATGCTAATTTCCTCTGGGGACTATTTTCTGGCCGTTTTGGTTGTAGGTATAATCTCTAGTGAAGAGAGAGATTTAAACAAATTGAGCAACACACTGTTATTTTCAGTTTTCTCTTCACATCGCATTAAAAACAAAGGAAAGAAGAGACATTTAAGAAATACTATCAGGGTCCAGATAATTGCTTTAAGAGACAATAGGTAGAGAAATATGAGTGATACTGATTTTAATAATAAAATTAGAATATTTTCTAGTATTTTATATGATGAGAATATATTTAACCTGGGTGACCCCATTACAATGATTGAACATGACGTGTAAAATTCATGGTTTGTTTCGAAGCCCAAGCATTGCCCTGAGAATTTTGTTGATGATTCCTGTTTTTACTGTTTTGACACAGTGACGTTTTTCCAAATTGAAGATAATAAGAAACCATCTAAGAGTGAGTTAAGAAAAGTAGTTTAATTTGACATTGCTATCAAAAGAACACAAATTATATGACAATCTGGATTATAACAGCATGATTCTTGGTTTTTCTGGAATATAGGAAGAACAAAAGGAATGTTATAGAGTAATTAAAATGCGTGACTTAGGGATGTCTTTATCAATATTCATCCAGACAATTCTGGTTCATCACTGAATACTCAGAAATGCAATAATGTTTAAGTTTAGTTGCCTTTGGTATTTTGTCTATATTCACTCATATAAAAACTATAGTTTTACATGTATTTTTAAAAATTTTATTGCCATGGCAGCGAATTTATCACAGTATGAGGATAGAAGATATTTTATTTAACAGTTTGTTAGCTTGATAATAACTTTTAAATATTTAGACAAATAGTGTGAAACTTCCTTAGTACCCTTGTTCCGGTCTCAGTAAATGTTTGCACCGCAGCCTGTGTGGCACGTGTGTGCGCGTTGCTGTGGGCATGTAGGAGCATTCATGTTCTGGGGGAAAGGTAGCAGTGACAGAGGCATAATAAGGGAGCAGTTATGAGGGACAAACAGGAGCTCAGGATTCCATTTCTCCAGTTATCCCATTATTGCCTCTAAGTAACGTTTCACATCTCACCCTGTGACACTTGCTCTGTTCCTTTCTCTCTCTGACTACTACGCAAACACAGGGAGAAGTCATTGCAGTAACTCTGCAGCCAGGTGGGTCTTTTCCCCCTGAGTCTACAGCTTCAGAAAGACTGTGTTTAATAGACGTTGATTCCTCAGGAATGTCAGGTACTTCGGGGAGTGTTAGCTCTTCAAGGCCACTAGAGGGCCCATCTAGCTCATTCCTCCAGTAGTACAAAATCAGTATCTTTTTCTAAATGAAACCTCCTGTGCTTTCATTTAAGAATGAATGCTATTAAATATGAAGTGATATGAGCCACTTATTCTTCCTAACAGAAGAACAATTAATATCAGCCATTTTTAGAAACTGACTATTGTGAATTTTATGTTTAAAATCGAGGTGCAATGAAGTGGAATTTAACTGCAAAGTGTGGTGATGTTATTACTTTGTCAATAACTGAAAGGAAGTGATGCTCTACAGATATAAAGATAACATTTTTGAGGTGCTTGGGGTATCCATGAGAGTCCAAGAGATTTTAAAAACACTTCATTCATTCAAGTATTTATTGAGTACCTAATACGTACTTGGCATTATTCTGAGTACTGAGAATTCATCAGTGGGAGGGAACAAACTTTCTGCCCTTCAATAGCATAACTGAAGTATTGTATAATATACCGAAATATTATACATAAAAGTGGAGGGGGCTTCCCTGGTGGCTCAGTGGTTGAGAATCTGCCTGCCAATGCAGGGGACACGGGTTCGAGCCCTGGTCTGGGAAGATCCCACATGCCACGGAGCAACTGGGCCCGTGAGCCACAATTACTGAGCCTGCGCTTCTGGAGCCTGTGCTCCGCAACAAGAGAGGCCGCGATGGTGAGAGGCCCGCGCACCGCGATGAAGAGTGGCCCCCGCTCGCCGCAACTGGAGAAAGCCCTCGCACAGAAACGAAGACTCAACAGTCATAAATAAATAAATAAATAAATAAAAGAACGTGAATTTCTTTAAAAAAAAAAAAAAAAAAGTGGAAAGCATCTTTTTTTTAAGTCCAAAAAAACCAAATCAGAAGCTCTGTGTATATGTGTGGGGCTTGTCTACTGCTCTTTTCTCTTGCGTGATGGGTTTTTCTCCATTCTTGCCCAGAGGTGGGAAGGATGGTGTCCATTCCTGGCTGCCCATGTTGGGAAGGAGGGTGGGAGAGGAAGGGGTCGAAGCACTGTGAATATCTGACGTGATACCCTTGTCTTCGGTACTGTGTTTCACTCTATAGCCTTCAGTTCGCTTTGTGTCCTTGAATCGAGGGCCTCTTCTGGTTCAGTTTCCCCAGTGGGTAAATCTCTAGTCATCATTTGGAGTGGCTGGCTGCCTTGCTGAATTGGTTTGGGAGCAATAATCTGGGGTTTTTATTGCTCCCTAAATAAATTTACAACTGATTTCCTTTCTTTAGTTCCACTCTTTCTCTTCAGAGGCAGTTGGCGCCTCCATCCTCTAAACTTTTCTGACGTTCTGGGCCCTGCATCACTTTGTTTCTTTTGACTTTTTTCCTCTGTGGAGTCAGAACTCATCCTCCTCTTTTCATCCTCCAAAATAAATATCTCAGCGCTCTCATCTTCCATTCTTTCTGTCCTTGTGACTTATGTCATTTTTAGTCTTTAATTTTAGGAAGTCTCAGGAGGGACTAGAGAAAAATATGTATGTCTAGTGTGCCATATTTCACCAAAGACCTATTTACTACTTTAAATCATATAGTTTTTGTTTTTAATACATCTTTATTGGAGTATAATTGCTTCACAATACTGTGTTAGTTTCTGTTGTACAACGAAGTGAGTCAGCCATTTGCATACATATGTCCCCATATCTCCTCCCTCTTGCGTCTCCCTCCCACCCTTCCTGTCCCAGCCCTCTAGGTCATCGCAAAGCACCGAGCTGATCTCCCTGTGCTATGCGGCTGCTTCCCACTAGCTATCTGTTTTACATTTGGTAGTTTTTGAATATCACAAGATTTAAAAACAGAAATCAGTTACTTCCTTTTATGGGGTTATACTAACAATTAGTTAAAATTGAAAATGATACATGTAATAAATTATATAAGAAGTGGTTTTCATTGGTCTTGATTGACAGATGCTTACAAAAAAGCTGGTTGAATTAGAGGCAAACGCTGCCCCTACACAATCATGAGGAGGAATTCTGAGTACACCTTGGTTGTTGGTGGCCTTTGTTTTCTCACTGGATCCATCTCCATGCTTCCTTGCACCCCACAGACTATTTTATCAGGCTGCAGTCTGGGGGGTTTGAAAGTCATAAAAGTTTGTACTTGAATCTGCTCTGAGTTTAGCCCACGCTTTACTAAGTCCACTTTTATTCATTTTTAGTGAACACCTTTTCACATTTTCAAGAATAACTGTTCCAAAAAAATTTTCATTACTCCACAAAATTCTCACTACAACCTTTTCTTCCTTTAATGAGGAGACTGCGAAGATTATTTGGAATCTCTGTGAACTTTGCTGTCTCACCCCATCTGTTACTTCCTGAAAAGTGCTCTGTGCATCTGCTCTCTACCTTCCCTTTTGTGTCAGAACTTGTATCCTTTCTCTTTTTTTAAGGCCAGTTCCTCCACACCTGCTCATCTTTCCCATGGCCTCTTCCTGTTTCATTTATCTTTCCTGAATCTTTTCTTCTCCCCATGTCTACAAACATTGAAAGTCTGTTCTTCCTTAAACTATTCTTTTTTCCTGACTCTGCTCTCCCTAAGATTTCTCAAATCTTCTCTACACTGTCCAATTTCTTGAAACATCAGCTAATACTGAAATAAGAATATGTGTCAGACATTGTCTTAAGTGCTTTACGTATATTAACTCATTTACTGCTCGGAGTAACAACTGTATGAAGTGAGTACAGTAATTATCTCCATCTTAAGGATGTGAAACTGATATACAGAGAAGTTGAGTAACTTAGCCAAGGTCACATGGGTACCAAGTTAGGATTTAAGCCCAGGCTTCCTGGTTCCTGGGATGGTTAACCATTACCCTGACTGCACTGCCTATTATTTCCATTTGCTGACTAGTCTTCACGTGCTCCCTCCTCTTATTCATCATCTCCTCAAATGTTTAATTGTTGTAATTTAAAAATTCACTACCTATTCTCTGAAATTTCTCTCTGGAACGATACAAGTGATTTTTCTAGGCAGCAGGCTGTATTCTTAACACTCATTCTCATCCTTTCTGAAGCATTCCTGTAGTTTAGCATACATTTGAGTACCTATTATTGGCTAAATGCTAGGAATATAAAGGCAGATTTTTTTACTGGAACTTACTCCCTCCCACTTGGAATTACTCATTAGATAGTTTCTGTGACATGATACTATTTTTCTCCTGCCATTTTAGCTACCATTTTCTTGGTGCTTTCTCAGAATCTCCTTTTCTTTGCAGGACAACTGGGAGGAGGAAGCAAGGGTTTTGGAGTCACATGGGGCCAGTGTTAACGTCTCGGCAATAAAATATGTTGCGTGATTTAGGGAACATTAGTTAACACGTCTGAGTCTTTGTTCACTCATCTGTAAAATGAGGAGCAAAAATCCTTAAATTAATAAGTTTTTGTGAAAATTATTTACTAAGGGCCAACTATGTAACAATGTGTCTGACATTAAATGCATGCAATCAATATATATTTCCCTCCCTCTTCCGTTCACCAAATTTTTTTCTTCGCTTTCCTTCATTTTTAATCATAGTGATCTCATCAAATCCTATCGCTTCACTTTTCATTCCTGTGGGATTCACTTTTAAATCTATGTGCATAATTATTTACAGATCATCATTTAGAAGAGGGCTTCTTATACTAAGCCATAAAGGCTTTTGAATTGATTTGTGTTTTTTTCAGTGGGATACAGTACCACAATGAAAGGATAAAAACATATAGAATTCCATGCTTTCTCATCTTTATTATTTACCCTTTAAAACATTTGAGTGCCTTTCCTAGAAATTAGAGTTTGATTTTTAAAACTTGAAGGCTATTTGGTAGTAAAGACAACTTTCTGAATGCAAATGCCTGCAAGCCTGCCCTTGACTTCTGTCAGATAGACTAACAGAACTTGAAACATTTACTCACCCTGGAATAAAACTTTAAAGTCCAGCGTAACTTGCCACTTGAACGATATTATCAGTTTTTGCGTTGCAGATTCTCTATCCGAGTTGTTCAGCTACACACTCATCCATCCAGTTGTATCTGTCACACTCTGACACATTCAGTTCATTTGAAAGGACATGAAAATAATGGCACCTTAATTATGCAGGGAAGATATTTGATTGTCGTGTTATTGAAATAATTGGGCTGCATAAAACCTTTTAAAATTGAATTAAGAGTTGTAGTTAGTGCTGTTAACTTTTAAACTCTGGATACGGACATTTTATACAGATAAATTCTAAAGGTGAAAAATTTAGTGATACAAAATGTAAAAATGGTAATTTGAAAGATGAGATAGAGCACCAGTGAATCAAGTCACACGACTAGAGATAGTACCTGCAATCTAAATGAAATCAGAACTAAAGTGGAGAGGTTTGGAATGTCAACCAGAGCAACTTGCCAGAAAGGGGAACTATCCATTAAGTACCACGTTTGCTCTTCCAGATAAGACCATGTCCCAAATACGTAAATTTGGCAGAAACATTTTAGTTGATACCAAGTGTGAGGAGGGATTTAGGGTTATCTGTTGTTCCTTAAATTAGCCAGTCATTTTTCCAGCTAAGACATCCCTGTTTTCACACAGGGAGGCTGGTAGCGTCACCACTGACACAGAAAATTCATAAAGAAAGAGTTTGTAGTACCGACTCTTAGGTCAGCTGGGAGAATCGAATAAGGTAATGTACAGTATGTGAAAGTGCTTTGAAATGTACCCAAATCCGTACTATTTAATCTATTTGAAGGACAAACAGTTGCTTAAGGGTCTCAGTCAGGGACTGCTATGATATCCAAAAGAAAAGGAAATATTTTAGTTACTCATAAACATTTATACGGTTAATACTTTTTTGTAGAGTTTATAATTTTAATCCATTTGTATGCAGACATAATTAAAATGTTATGAAATTTTGAGTTCTGGGTATAACTTATAGAGTTTTAGGGTTTTCTTTTGCCTTTGTAAATAGACCACACACACAATTTAATTTCTGTTAAATAATGAATATCTTAAAGTAAAAAAAAGAAAAGAAAGAAAAGGCGTTCAAAAACGAGACTTTCCCAGAGAAGTCTTCTCAACCTCCCTAGAAATTGCCAGAGAAATCCTGACTGATTTCTGTCCCACATATTGTTTGCCAAAGAATCATTAAAAATTCACTCAAAAAGAGTACTACTCATAGTGGACGGAAACCTTTTGTGTTATCAGGATAAGATGCCAAAAACTGCTTAGTTTCCAACTTGATTTACAAAATGCAGCATAAGAGAGAAAACAGAAGATCTGTTTGATGTTGGTGGGGAAAAAAGAAAGACATATTTGATAAGAGTTCCAGATAGTATTGGCCTGTCTTGGCAAGAGTTGGTCTTCTGGGATGGAAAGACCAAAAATGAGTGCATGAGCCTGTGTTTCAGAAAAAATTATAGTGTGATTAACAGAAATGAAGCAGTTGGAAAGAGACCTCTGGAAGAAGGAGGGGAGGAGGAAAGATGATTACTTTTTCCCTAAATGAAAACATTTTTATGGAGGCAAAACATATGTATGGAAAAGTGCACAGAAAAGAAAATAATTTATTATATACTATGGATGCCTTAAGGCACTAGGGCTTAATTGTCTCGCAGAAACTCTGTGAGAAAGGTTGGGGTACATAGCTAGACTTGTAAGAAATGGGTCATACAGTACGCACATATGTAATTTTATTGAAGAACAACAAATTGCTCTCTAAACTGTTATGCTTTTTTACACTCTCAGCAGCAGCACAATTCACATTTTCTCCACATCTTTAGCAATTGTTGGAAATTTTAGACTTCAAAAAATCTATTGCTTATTTAATGAATTTGGAACGGTATCTTTCTGTGATTAACCTTTGTATGTTTCTGATTACTAGTGAAGTTGAGCATCTCTTCATATGCTTATTGGCCATTTTACTTCTGTGTTTCCTGTTCATCTATGTCACACATTTTTAGTTGAGTTGCTTATCTTTTTTCTTATTGATCTGAAAGAAAATTTATTTATTTATTGAAAGAAAATTTATTCTGAGTCTTGTTAAAATGGCAAGGAAGACTTTACTCAAGATTATAGAGATAGGGGTCAACTCTATTACAATAGAGTAGAGAGATGGGGCTCAACTCGGAATATAGCAAAGACAGCTGAGGATTTATGGCTAACAAGCAGAGTGAGGGTGTCAGTGGACAGAGAATTACTAAGAGGAGACATCAAGAGTAAGAGGGATCCTTGTTAAACCAACTTGACAGCATTCTTGCTAAAGGCAGGCCAAGATGATCAGATATCAAGAATATGGGGATTCTTACTAAATTGACTTAGCAGGATTCTTGCTACAACTGGACTCTGGAAGGAGGGGCAAAGAAGCCCATGAATGAGGTCTAGTTGAGAACAGGGCTCCGAGGATCCTGACTAAAGTTTAGTCAAGGATACTCTTTGTCATTTGTAGGAGTTTTGTATATATTCTGGATGCTAATCTTCATTGATTAAATGGATTACAAATATATTCTCAAAGTCTCTGACTTCTCTTTTCACTTTGTTTATATTTTATTTTTTAAAAGTTTTAATTGTAATGTAGTCAAATATATCAATAGTTTTATTCAAGCTTTCTACTTTCTGTGTTTTGTTTAAGATAGCTTCCCTTTGCCAAAGTAAAGAAGATATTCTTCTGTATTTTTTTCCAAAAGGTTTAATATTCCATGTGGAATTTATTTTTGTATATAAAAAAAGAGACACTTTTTGCTTTCTGTATAGATAAGCAGTTAACCTAGCTTCTTTTATTGAATAGATCATCTTATCTCTGCCATATGTCAAGTTTCTATATATCAGTATGTTTATATCTAGACTTTTTATTGTCTTTCATTTGTCTATTAAAAAATTTCTGCCTTATTACCACAGTACCTTAATTATTATAATTTGTAGTGAACATAGAATGCCCCAAGACAAGGCTCTTCACCTTGTTGTTTTCACTGAAAGTTATCTTTGTTCTTCCCTATCAATATTTTGGGGATTTTTATTGACATTGCATTGAACCTAGAGATCAGTTGAGGGGCAGCTAACATCTTTATGAGATTTCAGATTTTCTTTGTTTTGTAATTTTCTATAAAAATGTCTTTAGAGTGTTCTGTTAGATTTATTCCTAATTACTTTGTAGCTCTGCAAGTATTATACATGGTATTGTTTCCAATTCCATTTTCTAATTAGTTATTATATAGGAGTACATTGAATTCGGTATATTGATTTTAAACCTGCAGTATTGCTGAACTCTCCTGCAGTTCTTTGTATTTTATTTATTTACTCTTTGGGATTTTCTGCGTAGATGTCAATGAGCAAAGAAGCAAATTTTTTCTTCTTTTACAATTGTTATAACTCTTTTTTTCTTATTACGATGGCAAGGATTCACAGGGTAATGCTGAGTAGAAGTAGTGATAGCTGGTGTTTCGTCTTGTTCCTGACTTTGATGGGTACACTTCTAAGTTCAGTAGGTTGCTGGCTTTAGTTTGTTTTTTTTTCAATAGATACCATTAATTAGATCAAGAAAGTTCTCTCATATTCAGAATTTACTAAGAGTTTTTCTCAGTGTTGAATTTTATTGGAATTTTTTTCTTTTTCTGTACTATAAAGTATGGATAATCTATACTTAGTTAATTTTTTTTTTATTTTAAATTATTTATTTATTTTTTTATTTTTGGCTGTGCTGGGTCTTCGTTTCTGTGCGAGGGCTTTTCTTTCTAGGTGCGGCAAGCGGGGGCCACTCTTCATCGCGGTGCGCGGGCCTCTCACTATCGCGGCCTCTCTTGCTGCGCAGCACAGGCTCCAGACGCGCAGGCTCAGTAGTTGTGGCTCACGGGCCCAGTTGCTCCGCGGCATGTGGGATCCTCCCAGACCAGGGCTCGAACCCGTGTCCCCTGCATTGGCAGGCAGATTCTCAACCACTGCGCCACCAAGGAAGCCCCCTTAGTTAATTTTTTTACTTTAATTTTTTCATTTTATAAATTTTAATTAAAAACTTTAAAAAATGTTTGTTATTTAAAAATTTTAGAAATCCACGAAGAAAAATGTATCTCTATTAAGAATCTGCAATGCTTCTCTCTTTCTGAGAAGAATTTTTTTTTTACTTTTAGAATTGAGGACTCTTAAAGCAGAGTGAAAGACTAAATGAATAAATAAGAATATTTTCTGGCAAAATTGTGTCATTTCTGAACTACAGTATTATTCAGTAGGTGTTAATTGATTAGTAACATGAAAGTTAGAGCAACTTTGTTTTGTCAAAAGAACTTGAGCCAAAATAATGCCATTTGCAACAACATGGATGGACCTAGAGATTATCATACTAAGTGAAGTAAGTCAGACCGAGAACGACAAATATCATATATCGCTTATATGTGGAATCTAAAAAATGATACAAATGAACTTATTTACAAAACAGAAATAGACTCAGAAACATAGAAAACAAACTTATGGTTGCTAAGGGGGAGGGATAAATTGGGAGTTTGGGATTAACAGGCACAAACTACTATATATAAAATAGATAAGCAACAAGGGCCTACTGTATAGCATAGGGAACTATATTCAATATCTTGTAATAACCTATAATGGAAACGACTTTGAAAAAGAATATACATATATGTTTACACACACATATATCACTTTGCTGTACACCTGAAACTAACACATCATTGTAAATCAACTATACTTTACCACTAATCAGGTTACTTTACTTTTCTAAAACGATTTCTTTTCATCTTTAAATTGGCAAAAGTCTCTAGCAATCAGGATTATTACAAACGAAATGAAATATTTTAAAAGTAATGAAAGAGTACAGCTATGAAGTAAATATTAAATCTTATTACTACCACGTCCGTATTACCAAACATGACCATCTTCCTGAGAAGTTATGGGGATTAAGTGAGAGCAACAACAGCCAACCTTGTGTGTGGCCTCAAAGCCACAACGTTCTCTATTTCAATGGCAGAATATTGATTGGGCAGCTCTTGATTTCGAGTAGGGAGCTTGGTACAAAGTTGTGGGCTCATATGTCAGGTTTATAAGCACAAGTCAACTGGAAGGAGGAAAGCATTTTATGAATGGGTTTTCTGTGAAAATATGGTGGGGTACATTTTGAAGGTTCAAAAATAGATGGATTACTTCAGTGCAGGAGCAATTTATAGTCAAGAGTTATATTAATGAAGGTTTCCAGAAGAGTTGAGAACAGGGTTTTCATGGAAGTTTGCAGAGAATAAAACCAAATAGCAAGTTTGAATAAAGGATAGGAAGGCAGTTGAATTTTGAGGTTGATTTGCTTTCCCTTTAGACCAAAACTTCTCAGCGTCAAAGTTCATTAGAAGACACTTTGGTGCACAAAGTCCCATGAGGTAGGCAATGCTGTCCTCAGGACCATTGGAGAGGAATGTAGAAGAAAATGGCCAGGGGCTGGGGTGGGATGGAGTGGTGCTACGTTTCCAGCAGTAAAGAGAAGAAACCTCATAGACCTTCAGTATACTGCAGACTCTCCTTGATAATATGTCTTTGTTCGCATTGCCCCAGCGCAGAGTAATGATTGAGAATAATCAATCAGCTTCCATAATAATAAGTTTATCTGAAGATGGAGAACTGCTGTGTGTGTGGGGCGGGGGGAGAGAAAAATTTGGAAGAATTTTCAAGAAAGTAGAGATTGGAGGTTCTGCCCTGACAGCTGAAACTATGGCCAGGAAGAGAGGTCTGAAGGGTATTTAGAATGGTGCTGTGTGTACTGAATAAGTCTTTCCTCAGTGTTTTCAAAAAGTTCTTAGTAAAGAATTTATAAATTTTCAATGCTTCTGAAGTCAGATATAGCTGCTTTTTAGGGATTACTTTGCTGCAGTAGTCTATAAGGAGAGGAAATGCCGGATTTAATAAATGGATGCAGAAAAAGACTAGAGAAGTGAATTATTTCAAGGAGTCTGTCATTGAAGGGAAGAAGAATGAGGGAGAACAGCAGTTCAGGGGAGGATCCGGATTCAGGAGTTCGTTAATCTAAAGGAGATTGCAGACAGAGAGGAGAGGTTGGGAAGCAGAGAACAATCGAAGTCGTGGCCAGAAGGTCTGATGCAGCAGATTCTTAGAGAAGAAACTAAAAGGGAATTAGAACACGAGTGGAACTGCTGATCTTCAAAAGGAGAAGGGTTTTTATTCGGAGATCTAGTGGAAGGTGGAGATTGTGTTTGTGGGTGGAGGGGAGGGTGTGTGTCAGATGCCTCCATCTCAGGCAGGTGGGAAGTAGCAGTAAGGAGCGTGGGGTTGGCGAAGAGAGGAAAAGCTTGGAATAGGTTCTCTGTTAATGTAGTTAAGAGGTGATTAGAGATGATAACAGATTGCTGGGCAGAAAGGCAGATTTCTCAACCCTGAGCCTGTGTCCTTACTTTCAGGAGTGGAAATGTTGACCTTTACATCCTGGGCTCACAAACTCAAGCAATACTCTGCATGGGTGCAAGGCAGAGACGGTGATACTCCACCTGGGTAGACTCCCACACTGTTGCAGACCCCGAGAACAGCATGCCTGCAACCTTTGGAGGGTTCTGGGAACCAGGGGGTCACATATGAAAGTAGCCTGCTCCTGTGTACGAAGTTCCAGAAATATCGTTTTGCGCTCTGCCTCCTGAAAGCTGTCCCTGCACAGATTTTCTTTTCTCTGGTCTGTGAGCCATAGTCAGTGTCAGGTAGAGCAATCCATCAATAGGCATGTTAGATTTCTGTTACCTGTCACTCCTGAATAATTAACAGCAATAATTGTGATGGCGGTAGTTAGTGGTGTGATGTTGGTGGTATAGATCTTGTGCAGGGAATATACTCAGTACTAGACAAATGTTATTCATGTACACCCTCAATTGGTAGGTGTGATTATCTCCATTTCACAGATGAGGAAACTGAATTTCAGAGAGGTTAAGATTTATTTGAAATTAGATCTGTCAAACTCAAAGTTCTTTTACCAAAGCCAAGTTGCTTTCTGATGTGCATGTTTCTCATCAGTTAAAATGACTACTTTTTAAGATCAATTTTTTTGTTGAATGAAAGGTTCTTTAAATTCTATAGTGCTTTATAATTTTCAAAAGTTTCACACAGATGTCTTCATATAATCCCATAATAACCCTTTTTTTGGTCTCTTACCCCTATTATATTGCCCCTCTACCCATTCCCTCTCCCCACTGGTAACCGCTAGTTTGTTCTCTGTATCTGTGAGTCTGCTTCTTTTTTGTTATTTTCACTAGTTTGTTGTATTTTTTAGATTTCACATATAAGTGATCTCATACAGCATTTGTCTTTCTCTGTCTGACTTATTTCACTTAGCATAATGCCTTCCAAATCCTTCCATTTTGCTGCAAATGGCAAAATTTCATTATTTTTTATGGCTGAGTAATATTCCATCGTGTGTATGTATGTATGTATGTATGTATGTATGTATCTATCTGTCATCTATCTCACATATTCTTTATCCATTCATCTGTCGATAGACATTTAGGTTGCTTCCATGTCTTGGCTATTGTAAATAGTGCTGCTATGAACATTGTGGTACATTTATCTTTTTGAATTAGTGTTTTTGACTACTTTTAATGAAAACCAAATATAAATACATTTTTTGTGGGAAAAAATTCTATCCACTTATTAAGAATCTACCATGTACTTGGAATTCCTTAAAGGTACGTATATCCATGTAAAAATAGTTATAGCGTGGTGTGATGAGTACTTTAGTAGATTTATACACAAGTTGCTGTGCTGAGAAAGATGTGGCACATGTTGGGGTGAGAAGTGATGCAGATGAAGTGGTCCCAGATGCTTTCCTGAGAAGATGATGCTTGTACCAATCGTGAAGGATAGGTGTGAGGTTGCTAAGTAAATAAGATAGGATGAAATGGTAACCTAGGTGCAGAGGATACTTCCAATTATTATTTGTAAGCATTTGGCCATTTCTAATTTTTAAAAATTTAAGCAAGTACCCCTGTAGAGCAGGTCTTAAGAATCCCCCTTAGGAAGCTGTTTGATGAAATGCATGAACTTTTGCAACAGAAGAATATACAGACCCACCAATTGTTACATACAATTTAAAGTATGTACACCCCTACAACTGAAACACCCTTACAACCTCCCAGCTAATCGTCTCTGATGTAGAGAGATACTTGATAAAAGAAAATAAATGCCCAGGGGTGGGAGTAGAGAGCACTGTAGTAGGTGCCTTACAGATACTATGTTTAATTCCTACAAAAGTCCTGGAAAATAGGTATTAAGTCTATTTACAGATTTAATTAAGACTCAGTTAAGTTAAATAACTCACACAGGTTCACACAGATAATAAATGGCAAAGTTACGATGAGATCCCCTCCTGGGGTCTTGAGTTCCAACCCCATGTTCCTTCCGTATATAGGCATGACACGACCTTCCTAATGGGAACATTGCTCTAATCAGTTCTGATTTCTAACCATGAACTTACAAATGAACTTTTGCAATGCAACTTGAGGATTGCCTGCAGAGTGAAACCTCATTAAATTTGACTCTGCTAACCTGTCATAGCTAATAACGTATGATTTGTTACATTTTGCTTATAGACTGGGCTGTAGAGTACTTTGGCATCCTCTATAAAAATTGCTTTTGAAATAATTTGTTAGGAAGATGCACCTAAAGTTTTCAAGTTATCTCAAGAAACACCAAGTTGTTATTTGTAATTGAGATGCTACATTAATCTTATCCATACAACGTGGCAGATTTTCTGAAGGCCCTCTACTACACCCCGTGCTTGCTGTGGAAGCTATTTGTGGGTGTGAATTCTGGAAAGCTATAAAAGTGTATTTATCTAAACATGTTCTATACTAAATTGCTTTCACTAATCAAGCAGGACTTATCCCTATTTAGAATTAGTGAAGTTTTACTCAATTAGGCTTGATGTCAAGTTAATTTTTCCACCATTAGTATAATGAAGAATTGCTGTGTTGCTTTGTTGTGCATGCTGATTGATAAAAAAAAATTGAGGATGAATGCCAATACATTTTTCTTTTGAAAAATGAGGGAAAAAATTACGAGGTTCAAGTAAGTTATTCTGGGCATCAGAAAGAGTTGCTTAATTTTATTATGCAAACTAGCATAAACAATGGAAAAATGTAAATATATATTCTATTGCTGGTGTGTCTTTAACATCAGCTTTTTCAGGCTTTTTTAAAGGTTGACTTATAAAAGATGTCCATGTCATAAACACTGGGCTTGCCAAAATTGGTCTCTTTTTAGAAAAATTTTTGCTGTTTGCTCATTTGAAAATATTTATGTGGTGCTATATTTTTTACATGCTGCATCTTGCAGTTTGGGAATACTGGATCAAGACCTGGTGAGTAATTTTTACTCAGTGGATTGCATGATGGAAAATTTGCCAAAGCATGAGATGTTTTATTGTAATAAGTAAAATTCATGTCCCAAGGAGAGGCTATTGGGGAGGTAGAATTTATTCTATATTCTAGTATTCCGTGTTATATTTATTCTATATATTTCAAAAATAGGAATCCTAAATTAGAAAGATCACAAAGCTAAAGTATCTTGCAAATGAAGTGTGGTCTTGCCAAGATGTTTTTTGAGTTTAACACTACTACACCCTGTAGTAGAGCATTAGCAGATTGTCTCTCTCTCTCTCTCTCTCTCTCACACACACACACACACAGATGTTTATCTGCCTATATATTCCTATCTATTCAGTTTTATGTCTGAGGCAAATGTCCAGATCACACAAAGCACTTCTATAACTAGAAATACTTCACTGATTATCTTAGTGAATAAAAATAATTGAAGGTGTTTAAAGACCAAATTAGGTGTTCACTCTTAATAAATGTACCGTCAGGTTACAGTCAGATCACTGATTGGGTGGTGGAATTTGATTTTACCGTGTGCTTGCTTTTTAGATAGGGGATTTCAGTCCCTTTTTGAGGATCTCACTGCAATTAAGTTAATGACTCTTCCTTTTTATTAATTAAGTGGTGACTTTCTCCTGTCTTTAACTTTGCTCACCGTGTTGATCAATGGCCCAATTTATTCAGATCTATTGTAAGCTTGAGTTCTTATCAGTCAAAAGGAGAAACCTCAATGTGTGAGCCCCCATTTCTTTTAAAAGTGGTTCTTTTTGCTTCTTATTTCTGATATCAGGTATCAGAGCATTAAAAGTCAAAAAAAGAACAAACTTTATTGAATCTTCTTCTACTGAGAATTATCAGATTGCTTAATGAGCATGACTTTATTAAACCTTTATAGCAACTCAGTGAAGGCAGATTAAAGAAAAAAATGCAATGGCTGAGAAAGCACCAATAAAGATCACCTTTGAAGTTTCAGTAAACCGTGCATGTCTCTGGTTTGATGCTTTCTAGTTTATCTACTTTTATTACTAGGTTATAAAATACATATCAGAAAAACTGAAGTGAGGGATCATCAATAGTTTTCTAGGCTGCAAAACAAACAAATCTAGAGATTGTTTTACATTTGGAAAGTAAAATTGCAACGATCCTTTACTGGGAGGGCATCATTTTGCAGAAAATTTCTCTGGATTCTTTGTAGTTCTTCTGACTTGGACCAAAATTTCAGTCATGCAACTTATGTATTAAAACAATAAAGGCAATCTTAAACTGAGCCTTCTTTTGTGGTAACATTTCACATTCTGAATGACATCCTGGTCTGCAGGTCAAATCAGTAAAGCTGTATTAATGGGCAGAAGTATGGTATTTAGTTTTTCATTCTGTCATTCATTCAATTGTCATGTATCCTGTGATCACATGCCTAATGCCAGTCTCTCTTCCACCCCCTGGAGATATTGTGGCAAATTAGACAGAAAATGTCTCCGATCTCTGGCACTGTTTTTGTTCCCGTGGGTACATAGCCCAACATTATAGGGTTACAGATGCTGTGCAGGGAATTGAAATGTGGTGATGTGATGATGTCTGGGCAGCTAGTTTGGGTGGTCAGGAACATATTTAAGCTAAAATCTGAACTGAAGGAAGCAGCTCTCTGTGCAAAGATCAGGGAGAAGACGGTCATGGCTGTGGAAACAGCCAGCACAAAGTCTCCAGGGTGGGAAAGAGTTTGGTGGGTTTTAGGAATCGAAAGAAGATCAGAGTAGCGAAGGCACAAGGGATGCTGGCATGAAATGGCATTGGAGAAAATTTTAGATGGAACTCCTTCAAAGTAAGTGTTACTGTGTTTTAACGTTTAAGTAAGTATGGATAATCTCAAATAAGCCTCTGGTTCTAAAATTACATATTATTAAATTAAATGTAACAGACTCAGGAAGGGACAGTCAAAAAACAACTGTATATTTCCTATCCATATTGCAGTCTGTAAACAACAGATTATATGGAGTAGATTTGAAAGCCCGAGATGGTGTTTTATTCCCTCAGTGATTGGAGGTATTATTTTAAGTGTGTCTGAAGTGTTAGCAAACCCCAAAACATCAGCTTAGTGTATTCTACTCAAAACCAGAGGTACTTGAATTACTGGCACCTTCCATGATGGAGACTGGCAACAGCAATAAAATAACCCATTATCATGGGAATAAATTACTGAACGCAGAATTTCTTATCTGGAAAAACTCAGTCCTTTTGAGCAGTCTTCTGTGCCTTTTATTGCATGGGCTTAGGAGTCAAATCATCTGGGTTCAATGGCTTTTCCGTCTCTGGCTGTGTGGTTTGGGTCCAGCCCTTACCTCTAGTACCTGCATTACTGCATCTGCGATTGGATGTTAGAGGTGCTCAGCTCACGGCGTTTAGCAGAGTACCTTGCACATGGTAAGCACTCAACAGCGTTAGTCGCCTTTGTTGCTACTATGATTTTTTGCACCCTTCCTCCAACCATCTTCTGAAAAACGTGTAAGCATCCTCCAGTTAGATGCAAGGCGGCTGCTGGTAAAAGTCTTCTGCCCTTCGGAGGTCACCGGGACAGATGTGGAGGTACTGTTGTCTGCTGACTGGGGTGTGATTTGGCATTCCATTACTCCATCCAGTTCAGCAAAACAAGACCCCCCTCCCCTTGATTTATTTAAAAGAAAAATTTACTGAACACCTACTAATATTAAACTTTGGGCTGAAATGAAAAACAAAAAAATCCTTGTCCACAAGGAGCTTTTGATGTGGCTCCACGACGTTAAAGAATTGGTGACAAAACAAGAAAAGAACAACAAAAACACTTCTGCACTTTCAGAGTGTTTTTTTTTAATGTAGATGAACCAATTTGGAATTGATTAATGAGCATTTTTCTATGCACTCTTTACCCATGTTATGTCACTGCCCTTATGTTTGTTCTTTGGAAAGACTGGAATAGATGCTTCATGTGACAATGATTTGTGAACCTGTCATGAGAGAAAATGTACTTTTACTATTACTTGACCTTCATTTATTCAGACAACAGATGTTCAGGGTGCCTGCAGTGCTAGATACGGGATGAACAGGAGTGAATAAGAGAAAATAAAACCCCATATTTTCTGGAGATCACAGGCGTAGCTTGTTTGGCATAGAAGTTTAAATCCTGTCTCTGCGCCTTTCTAGAGGTGTGACTTTGGGCAAGTTACTTAATTAACCTCTTTATAACTCAATTTCCTCATCTATAAAATGGAACTCATAACCTCATGGGGTTATTGTGAAGATTAAATGACTTTACTACTAATGACTTGTGCTAGTACTATTATCATTTTACTGTTCTGAGCTCCCTGAGCACATCCTGTGTCTTTCATGCGCAATTCCTCACTATCAAATTTCTTTTCTTGAATATAAAAAAAGAATGTATATATATGTATAACTGAATCACTTTGCTGTACAGCAGAAATTAACACAATATTGTAAATCAACTATACCTCAATACAAATTTCTTTTCTTAAACTGGTGAGCAAATCTTCAGAGTATCTATTTGCATCTTTAAGAGGGAATGAGGTCCTGGTACCCTTATTCCCTGTGTAGTTCTCACCCCTCACTCTCCACATACTAAGTAGAGATGCTCTGTTTTTCTAAACTGTTGGAATATAGACCGGTTCCGGTTGCCTCCTCAGAGAACAGGGTTATTTCTAACCCTCTGTTGCTCACTTTCTTCTCTACTGGCAGACTGCCTGTTTCTTAGTGCCCCCCCTGTGGTCTCCATCGCCTCTTCTGTCGCGGTGACTGCGGTTGGCACTTGCTCTTGTCCCTCTTGTCACCTGTCACCCCTTGCCTCTCATTGCTTTCCCAAACTTCTTGCTCTGAGAGGCTTGCATTTCTAGATCTCTGCCAATCAGCCTGCCCTCATCTTTTGCAGGGCTCGATAGTCAATCACTTGTAGTACACTGGGTGGGATCTTCTTTATTTCAGTTCTTTTCACATAATTCATGTCAAATGGTAATTACAACACAGGCAGCTGCTGCATGGGGCCGGTTCCTCTACCACATCCCACCCTACTCCTGTTTCCTCCTCTGAATTATTCTGGAAGACTTGATGCTGAGCAATGTAGATATCCCTGCCTTTGGGGAACCCCATTTTTCAGGAGCCCCGCAACAAATTTCTCCAACTTAAATGAAAATGTAACCAATTTCCTGGTGCTCTGACTTCCTTTAAGGCTTCTCGGTAACAATGAGAGTTGCGTGGGCTGGGGAGTACATCATGCAAGCTTTTTCTAAGAAACGGTATCCTGCTTCTCGAATGTATCAGAGCATTAATGCCCTCCTCCATCTGTAGTAACAGTAGGCATCCTTTTAGAGAGGCGTAAGTAGTCCATTAGGGTAACTGTAAATACTTAATTAGTATATACTCTAAGTTCCATTGGCAAAATAGTAGCATAATTTCTTGCAAACCCCTCAGATTTCTCCTAAGTTATTTTTATCAGGAGAGTAAAATGATATGGTCCCAACTGCAAATGAAAGATAATTATTTGAACTCCTAAAGAGCTAAATAACTTCAATCACATCTCACAGAAAGGATGGAGGGAAAGGAAACAATTTTCAAGCTTTCGGGAAATTATTATTTTCTCGTTAATGGTTATTTTCATTGGCAAAGAGAGTTTTGAAAATAGTTATGAGGTTTGTCTTGAAACCAAATGACTAGACTAAGTGCATTTGAATTATATTTGGTTATATGCATTAAAGATAAAATTAATTTCTCTTTTCTCATATGAAGTTTGATTTTGGTTATAGTGAGCTGAGACTGACTCTTCAGGGCTAGAGGAAGGACAAAGGAACCATCAGCTATAAAGTCCATTGAAATCTCTTGAAAATATAGCCATAAAAGCAAAGCCCATCGAAATTTTATATTTGTATAGTGCCTTTAACTCTTTATATCTTTGTGTCTATTTAATCCTTTTCGTAAGTTTTTCTGTTCAAATATATATAATAGTATATAAAGAGTCTGTGAATGTTGTATGTGGAATGAGCATTTGACTTTGAATCAATCGTGTCCTTTCCAGAAAGAGATGGCACTTTCAAGTAAGGATAAATAAAAAATAGAAAAAGAGCAGTTTACAAAGCTCTGGGCAAGTTGTGGGTGAACCACAGGGGAGAGTGCAGTAAACCTGGGGCTTGAAATGGTGGAGCTGTTAGCAATCTTATGTCCAAAGGGAAAGGGGAAGGAAGAAGCTACTAGAACTGGGAGGGAACTAATCTTGTACAGAAAGCCACTGTTCGGTGGCGCAGTGATCTTTAATTAGGGACATAGCCAGCCTAGGTTGCCCCTCAAGGAGGGAGCCTGGGAGATAAATTAAGCAAACATTGGGATGGACAATGAAAGATACCAAGTGACATTTATAGTCAGGTCTTCTTGCTCACTTTATTACTGAGACCATCCTCAGTGATAGCCTCTTATGAGATTTAATGGAATAGAATTGTCTTCATATTCTGTGCCTTTTACAAGAGGTCCATCTATGTATTTTTTCCAGATCTCTGCCACCAGTTTCCAATTTTGTTTTTTGAAAGTCTCTGATCACTTGGCCAACTCTTTTAGCACCCACCCATGAGTTAGTGTAGATGTATATCTCAGGCCATTACTTCTACACGAAGTTCAACACAACACTCAAAAGTTCTGCCCACTTGGAGGATTTATCTTTATTGTTTTATTTTAAGTTCATTATGAGTAAGATTGTATAGCTGATTGGTGCTGAAACACTCACTATTCACAGTTAACTGGCTATAGGAAATGCCCCATGTAGCTTTATTGTTGTTAAGGGAAAAGAGATGAAGTATTAGGTTTAGATTATGAGAGTCTGAATCACAATGGCCATTGCCATCTGTGTCTTCAAGACTGGTGTGGGCTTGTACTTGTATATACAATTTAATGATGGAATGCTGGTGTGAACAGCTGATTTTATGGCTTGCTGGGAATGATCTCAGGGCCACTGGATGTTCCATGGGCACAAGGTAAGTCTCTAGAAGGACCTAGGAACAAACAAGGAACTGCTTTTGAGATAAAGAATAGTTAATGGCAAAAGAGGTCATGGCTTTAACCTAACATCTTAAGGGTCTGCACTGTGATTCTCTGATCAGGGATTGCCAGAAGGCTCCTTTCAGCATCTCTGTCTGCCACAGATTATTCCAATTCCACTGGCTCTGCTGGGTCCTAAGAACCAACTGGCAGGAAAGCTTGCAATAGAGCCTAGAGCTTGCAGAGTCCCTTCATGTTCTGGCCTTCATTGAAAATTGAAGCCCACCCATGGGTAATCAATGTCCCATTTCTCCATACTTTGAATATATGAAAAACCCAATTAAATTCCATTTTTGGGGGTCTGTTTTTTGTGGCCACTTCCAGTACCAGTGATTCTATCAGGATCCCAATGGGAAACAGATGGACTACTCAGATTAGAATAATTTGAGGAAGATTTATTCATAAGGTGTGAGTGGGTTATAAGAGTAGTGCATGAACCAGGCACCAGTAATGGTAAAGTTGTTACCATCCCTGGGCCCAAAGGATGGCGAAGAAGGAGCAGTTACTAGAACCTGGGAAGAGAGTCATGGCCATATTCAGGGTCATCTAGGTTTTCTCCTGTGTTATCTTCTAGGAGTTTTAGAGTTTTGCATTTGCATTTAGGTCTATGATCCATTTTGAGTTCATTTTTGTGAAGGGTGTCAAGCCTGTGTCTAGGTTCTTTTTTTTTTTTTTTTCATGTGGATGTCCACTTCTTCCAGTACTATTTGTTGAAAAGACTGTCTTTCTCCATTGTATTGCTTTTGCTTCTTTGTCAAAGATAAGTTGACCTTATTTATATGAGTCTACTTCTGGGCTCTCTATTCTGTTCCATTGATCTGTTTGTCTACTCTTTCATCAGTACCACACCACCTTGATTACTGTAGGTTTATAGTAAGTCTGGAAGTCAGATAGTGTCAGTTCTCCAAATTCGTTTCTTTCCTTCAATGTTGTGTTAGCTATTCTAGGTATTTTGTGTTTTCATGTAAACTTTAGAATCACAAAATATCCACAAAATAACTTGCTGGGATTTTGACTGGGATTGTACTGAATCTAGATCAAATTGGGAAGGACTGACATCTTGACAATTCTATGTTGAGTCCTCTAATGCATGAACAGAATAGTTTTTCTTTGGTTTCTTTCATTATAGTTTTGTGCTTTTCCTCATCTAGGTCTTCCACATATTTTGTTAGATTTATACCTAAGTATTTCATTTTTAGGGGGTGCTGATGTAAATGGTATTATGATTTTAATTTCAGATTCCACTTGTTCATTGCTGGTATATTGGAAAGCAACTATTATATATTAACCTGTGTCCTGCAACCTTGCTATACTTGCTTATTATATTCTAGAAGCTTTTTTTTTGATTCTTTTGCATTTTCTACATAGACATATGCCAACAAAAACAGTTTTATTTATTTCTTCCCTATGTGTGTATACCTTTTATTTCCTTTTCTTGTCTTATGTTAGCTAGGACCCAAGTAACTTTCCAAATGGCACAGAGCTGTTAAGTAGCAGAGCCATTACTTAATCTCACACCCATTTTGTGCCAAAGCCCATACCCTTTAATCATTAAGCTAGCTTGCATTCAGTGCCCCTTTATTTAACTCTCACCTCTCTTTATTTGCAGCCTCTTAAAATGATATTTTATTGTTTTTATTTATATTACATTAAATTCTCTTTTATGGGTATAGATTTTATGTTCCTTTGCATACAATTGTCAGCTTTTGTTTGTTTATTTATGCTTCCTTTTGCCATTTTTGTTATGTTTTTTGAAGTGTTTCTACTTTCCTTTTTGACTTTTTTTTTTTTTTAACCAGAGTTCTTGCTCTGCAAAATTCTTTCAGCATGGGATGTAGAATTTGAAATTTAACTTTCACCTGCAGTGGTTGCTCGCTTTTACCTTCTTATCAATAAAACATATAGACAGTAAACCACAAAAAAATTTTTATTAATCATGACTCACCTTGCCTCCTCCAATGCATAGTGAGGTCTGACAGTGCTCATGCCATTAACTTAACAAAAAAAGTCTCACTTAGTGGGACAATACACCCTCTTTTTAATGCAGACCAAACCTGCCAGGCAGCTTGCTTCTCCAGCTTTACCTGGTTCGCTGATGATAACTCCTGAGTCAACACAGGTTCACTTTTCCCTCTCGTGAGGTTCTCACCCCATGGCTTTAATGTTTTGTTTTCTGAGTATTGAAATAATATATAATAAGTGCAAAGAAAAAAAAATCCAGAACACCCATAAAAGATAAAAGAAAAAACCCAAGGATTATCCACAGTATTATCTCCTAGGGAGAACCATGACTAGCATTTTTTTTTTTTTTTAAACTTCAGATTATTTACTGTGCACATAATTCTTCCATTTAGTTTTTTTTTTTTGTTTTTTGTTTTTATTTTATTTTATTTTTGGCTGTGTTGGGTCTTCGTTTCTGTGCGAGGGCTTTCTCTAGTTGTGGCGAGCGGGGGCCATTCTTCATCGCAGTGCGCGGGCCTCTCACTGCCGCGGCCTCTCTTGTTGCGGAGCACAGGCTCCAGACGCGCAGGCTCAGTAGTTGTGGCTCATGGGCACAGTTGCTCCGCAGCATGTGGGATCTTCCCAGACCAGGGCTCGAACCCGTGTCCCCTGCATTGGCAGGCAGACTCTCAACCACTGCGCCACCAGGGAAGCCCCTGATTAGCATTTTTGTATATATCTTTCCAAGTATGTTTGCGCTTAGACCATCATGAAGTTATAATAATAATTTTTACAAAAAGGTGCCCACTAGACATGTTGTTTTATATATATATAAACTTCAATGCTATGTTTTGGACATCTTTACATGTGGAAAAATAAAATATTCATCATCTCCACTACTCTGCATAGTGTTTCACTGCAGGTGTAAGCCATATTTATATGACCTGTGGCCTATGCAGGATAGCTAAGTTCTTTCTTTTTCTTTCCTCATCTTCCTCCTCCTTGTTCTTCTTCACCTTCTCCTTTTCCTCATCCTTTTTATCTTCCTCTTTTGATTCCTCTTCCTTTTCCTCCCAACTCATGCCACTCCTCCTCTCCTTGTGTTCCTTTTCGGTCTTCTTCCTCCTTGCTTAAACTTAGACTGTTCTGCAATAAGCATACTTGCTTTCTTCATTTTGATTTCTTAGTACTTTTTTTTCTTTTACTTTCTGCTTCTTCCTCTCCATACTTACGTTGGGATTCTACTCAGTGTCCCCTCTCCTCTCATAACTTTGGTCCATGCTATTCTTTCTCCCCCTATTCTGATTAGTCTGCACTTTGCTTTGATTTTCATTTTCATTAATTATTAAGGTGAGCAATGTTAAGAGCCTTGCTGATGATTACACAGTAATTCTTGTCAGAGCCGAGCGAGAACTTGGTTCTCCTGGACCATCTAGTGATGGGCTTTTCACTAGATTGAGTTGCTTTATCATGGCTGAGGTTAGAAAGAGCCTCACATTTAGTATATAAGTCAAACAAGGAAGAAAGCAAGCAAGAAACAAGAGCAAAGAAAAATAAAAAATAAAGGGAAAGAGAAGAATACTCCCTGATTTAACTAAAGGGACTTGACTTAATTGTCTCTCTGCTCAGTGACTTTGTTCCAGGTGAGTTAAAAAAGTACTGTTTGTGAATGTTTGCCTCTTTCATTTGTTCTAAGACTATTAAAAATGTATAACTGTTAACCTACCCAACAGTGTCACTTGAGACCTAAGATTATAAGGCTAAAAGGAAGCATAATAAATAGAGTGAATAATATCTGTAATCAGAGGTAAGAGAACCATGCCTGATATATTAATTTAATTTCTTTTTCAGAATTAAAGGAGTTTGTATACAGACTCTGTACAAAATATCAGGTAGTCAAGACTTGGTCTTATAATCTTTCCCCTAAATCATCACAAGTAAATAAGGAAATTATAAATATGTGATTAGGTAAACCAAGTTGGAAGAGGAAAACAACTGGTCTTATTAAATGTATCTTGGCAGTAGGTTTTTGCAAAGCCAAGGTCACTTGCTCTGTGGGTTTTTCTCATGACTGCCTTTGTTTCTCTTTTGGCAGTAATTGCTTCCTGATCTGGAGCATTTCTTATCCGAGCTACCCATTTGACATGAACTAAGTCACTGTTGTTTATTATATTGTGCATTGAAGATATATCAATTATTAAATTAATTAAACAGGGAGGCAATTAGGCTGAGGTGGCTCTAATGTCATATGTAAACAATCCAAAATCTAAGCCTGTAAATGCCTCAGTGTTACAAAATCAAAACCTAAGGACAATCCATCGCAAACACCCATCTAGGCTTTAAGGTGTAGCCAGTCAATAATTTCCTTGCTCTGCTTCCGTCTTTTCTCGGTAAAAGTGTCTCCCTGCGCCTGTCCATGGAATGCTCCTAACCACTTCTGGTTTGACACTGCCAGATTGGAATCCATTCTTGCTCAAATAAGATCTTAAATTTTTTAATTTGCCTCAGTTTATGTTTTAACACTATACAGTAAAAAGACCACATTTTAAAACCAGATGGAATTCTTTTTATGCTGATGAGAATTGCCTTTTAAAGTAAAAGGAGATTAAATACTTATTCCAACGTTGCTTCAGGTGTTTTTGAGAGAAAGGGGTATTCTCCTTGCAAATTGCCTTCAGACTTTACCACAAACAAGAGGTGTTCCCTACCTCCCCACCATAAGTTTGGAGTAGTAGAACAGTTACTAGAAAAAGCACACTTCTTTCTTTTGTATCGCTAGTAAGTTCACCAGCCTTTCTTTGTTTTAGTGTCCTCAACCATAAAATGATGGATAATAGCAGTACTTAACTCATAGAATGGTTCTAAAGGAATTAAATATCTAAATCGCTTAGTACAGTGCCTGGCACATAATAAACACCATATGCCTTTGCTATTACTGTTTCTACCACTACTAACAGCTAGCAACTACTACTAACAATCCTCCCTCCTTTCATATTAATTTAAGAATTTATTGGCTCCAAATGACTTTTGGCTGTGTCTACAAACAAAAAACATCCCTCAAAGCTGAAGATTTGCCACTAATGAAACAGTGAAAAGATGTGTGGCAGGATCTACCTTCAATTCTGAAAGGAGGTCCCCAAAGTGTTTTGAGCAATGAAGTCACGTCAGAGTACACGCACAACCGCGCAGATGATTGCTCTGAAGGAAGCCCTTTTCAGCTGATATATGTTGCACATTTTTAAAAGAGTCAGTCGTATACTTTACATCTTGTTTCTCCAAGATAAATACGCTTCTCGAAGATAGAAGCTTTATTTCCCACTTCTGTGCACTTCCCATAGCGTCCATCACACTGTTGTACAGTTGCAGGTGTTCAATAAATATGTTGATTAGCTGCTGAGGTAGAGTTGCAGGAAGGAGAATTAGGAATAAAATGTTCTCCAGTTAATTGCAAATTGCTTCCCTGCTTAAAAATGAATTTGCCTTTTATTATCTTTTTCCACAGTTTCTGGAAAATGCTTCAGTTGGCATTTGTCATTTGATTTTATACAATTTTGTAAATTTGATGGAAATTTAAATTCTTGCAAAGGGTCTGTTGTAGGGTTTTCTATTTTTATTATTGTTTCAAAGTGGAAAGAAGTGTTGTGTAAAGGCAAGCCTGTTCCAATCACACTTCATGGAATTTGTTAAGAGAATCATTGAAATTTAGAGCTTGTAGGGACCACGTTGTTACAGCCTAAACATGCAGCACACTACCTGAATACCGTGGAAACTTAATAAGTCATTGAAAAATAAATGAGCCATTGAGTACACTCTCTTCACTTCACAATTGAAGAAACTGAGGCCCAGATTCCTTGCCCACAGTCACACAGTGGCATAAGATAGATTAAAATAAATGTTCCTTGATATCATCATGCTTTAAATGTGGATCTCACGTTTAAATTGTGACATGGAAGAGACTTTAAATTTAGTCTTTGACAAACTTCTTTAAAGACTGTGAATAAATCAAATTCTTGGTTAATATCAGTTACACTTTAGGAAGGCAGTAGTAAGAATCTGTTCATACAAGTCGAAAGGATTGTTTGAAGGTGAAACCAAAGCGAAATGTTTTTTAAGTGGTTTGTTCAAGGCCTGTCAATCTCTTCCTTTCTTTTCTCCCTCCCATACTTTTTTTTTCTCTGTTTTATATGATTAGGGGTTCCTATCTACTATGAAAGACTTTTCTGGTGGAAACATTTGTCTCTCTCAACACGTTAACACATCCACTTCTGCGTATCGTTTAGACTTTCAAGAAATATTGGTGGTATCCTGTTGACTGATTTTCTGTTCTTTTACAGGATGGAAACAAAGAGTCAAGCTCATGTACCTGTTTGAAGGGGCCGAAGCTCTCAGAAATAGGGACCATTGCTTGGATGATAACACTTAGTGATGCCCTGCACAATTTCATCGACGGCCTGGCCATCGGGGCCTCCTGCACCTTGTCTCTTCTGCAGGGACTCAGCACTTCCATCGCCATCCTGTGCGAGGAGTTCCCTCATGAGTTAGGCAAGGGACTCTGCTCTTGTTCTCCAAGTCCGGTGCTTCTTGGTTTCAGGGGAGGGAGACGTTTCAGGTGACACACTCTTAAAAATCCTGCGGATGCCTCAAAAAGACGGAGCCCTTTTTTAGACGATGATGATTTTCTTTTATTTCATCCCCAAGTAAGAAAGCAACCCTACTCACTTGATATGTCCTTCTTCTTTTAGGGGACTTTGTGATCCTACTCAATGCAGGAATGAGTACTCGACAAGCCTTGTTATTCAATTTCCTTTCTGCGTGTTCCTGCTACGTTGGGCTAGCTTTTGGCATCTTGGTGGGCAATAATTTTGCTCCAAATGTTATATTTGCCCTTGCTGGAGGCATGTTCCTCTATATATCTCTGGCGGATATGGTAAGAAGTTTTAAGAGTTTTATCTTGTTTCAACTTAAATTTGGAATGACACACCTGGGTTATGAATTGACTAAGGGTGACCTTTTGCTTTCCACAGTGTGGAAGGCCTTTCTGTTGTAGTTTAAAATAGTCCCGGTCCAACAGATAACTCTCTTTCAGTAGTTTGTACTAATAGTGATTTGCAAGTGATTCTCATGGATCGTTTGATCTAGGACCTCATTGACAGAGGATGAAATGACTTATTTTTGCTGAAGGAGAGATATCTTCCCAGGTGTTTTGCCTTGTGGGTAAAGCTTGTATTCTATAGTATGTCTCCATAGGACTTTTCTCTCTTCTTTTGCGAGGCTGTCACATTCAGAAGGGAATAACTTGTTAAAGTAAAGAGCATTTTGTTATTTCAAAGTTCTGAACAGTGAGAGTCTTTTGAGTTAAACTAAAACTGGTATTAAAATTAAAATTGAAATTAAATTTGAAATTAAATTTAAAATTAAATTTGAACGGTATTTACTTGGGACGGTATATATTTGTATCTATGTTTATGTCTATGCTGTGTCTGTCTTTATGTCTGTGTGTGTGTAAGAGAGAGAATACCAATGGTCTTGTGCATTTTCAAATAAATCATGGACAGCTTTCTAGAAAATGAAAATGTGCTAAGTGGATGCAACTCAAGGAATGTTTCTTTTGCATTTGGAACTGAGGATGTATTACATACATAATTTAATAATTTAATTTCCTTCATCTGCATTCTTAGTTCCAAATGATAACTGTCTAGCTCTGTTCATTGTTCTGTGCAGGCCCTTATAAGTGCAAGGATTTCATCTCTTAGAACGATCACTGCATTTATGTTTTTCTTCACAGAATTAATGCCTCATAGCATATTTTACGCTAGGTCATCACTTCTTCTTTCTGTAATGTAAGAACAGAATCTATTAGAGTTATTCAATTTAAAGAAATAATACTAATAAATGATGCTGTATATACTTACTTGCTTTTTTCAGAAAGCATACTTGCTTCTTTCAGAACGGTTTCATGAATTTCATCCATTTTATCTCAGTAAGTTTTCTCAAATCAGGCAGGTGGATTGACAGTGTTTTCTGGAGACCTCTTGGGTGCTTTGGTGCAATGCACCACTGTATGTATAGCAAATCACTTTGAAATATGTTTTGAAACGATGGCATTTACAGATCTCCTCATGAAGCCTCTTCAGTAGAAGTTATATGCTGAGAAAGGATAGCTTTTAAGTACAGAACTTGGGGTTTTAATCGCTTTCACTGCAATAAGATTGTTATAGTCTTCATTTCAAGAACAGAGCACAGTTTATTTAAAAACCTTATGATTTTGCGAGGGACAGAACAAGCAAAAGGAAACAAATTGAAGAGAACAGGAATTAAATATATAGTGATTTCTAAAAATGTATTGAATCAGCTACTATTGATTGATATTTTTGTATCAGGCTTGGAAATTGTGGACCCTGGAGGGAGCAAAAAGGCACAGTCCCCGTGTTCCTGGGGCTTCTGTCTACAAAGAGGGGAACCTGAAATTCAACAAACAAACAAAATCACACACATGATTACATAATTACAAATAAAAAACTGTGAAATGAAAGGAAAAACAATATATATGATGAAAGATGATAATAAGGGAACCTAAATTAGGAGGGCCTAAGAGAAGCCTTCCGAGGAAAGTATGATTTAAGCTGAAACCTCAAAGATTTAGCTCATTGAAAATGTTGAGGGAAAAGAGTTCAGATAGAGGTTTTAGTGGGTGTGAAGGTTTTGAGGATGGAAAGAGGCTGGATGCATTTGAGGTCCTAAAAGAATGGTGTGGATGGAGCAGAGAGAGCAAAGAAGAGAGCTGGGGGCGGGGGAGAGAGAGAGAGAGAGACATAAAATGAGGTAAATCCCATCCCACTATATTGACTCACTTGGGGAACACTATTTTCGTACTTTTCTTCTTGTTGATGTCTAGTAGGGCTGGATATCACTGTTACGCTCTTTATACTAAAACATTTAAACAACTCAGAGAAATGCTCGTCCCCTCCCACCTCCACAGGAATCTGTAAGTGACAGTTTTATGTTCTCCCACAAGATGGCAACAGTTATCTAACAATATATCTTTCCTCTAGTTTCCAGAGATGAATGATATGCTGAGAGAAAAGGTAACTGGAAGAAAAACCGATTTCACCTTCTTCATGATTCAGAATGCTGGAATGTTAACTGGATTCACAGCCATTCTGCTCATTACTATGTATGCAGGAGAAATTGAATTGGAGTAACTGGAAGTGAAAGATGGTGTTGTTAACGAAGGCATTTAATAAATAAAACAGCTCCTATTTAGTTAAAAGATAATTTTGTTTTCAGCTGTAGGTCAAGAAAACT
This sequence comes from Balaenoptera musculus, assembly GCF_009873245.2. NCBI lineage: Eukaryota > Metazoa > Chordata > Mammalia > Artiodactyla > Balaenopteridae > Balaenoptera > Balaenoptera musculus. The sequence continues at coordinate 21,928,693 of NC_045789.1, read as the reverse complement.
GACTGTTGGTTTTCTGATCTGTGAAATAGGCCATTATTTGTTGTTAAAAATCCTTCAAAAAGCTTTTCAGTTCCAGCCTGAGAAGCCTGATAACATGAGATATTTGTTAAATACTCACTTCTTTTATGTTTCATGCACACTAAAAATCATCACAGAGCAAGAACCAACTCATTCTATAATCATTTTGACACCAAGACTTGGAGAAAAATACAGACTAGGCCGTATAAGCCTTTGAACCTCTATGGTTGTATCAAATGTTCAAGTAGTTTCAGAGTGGTTTTCTTTGAATTAATTTGTTTTAGTGCTTTCACAAGCAAGTACACAGATACAAATGATTCCAAGGCCTTAGTGAACCCAGGAGAGAAAGATTGCTCATAGCTTTTGTTTTGTTTTCTATTTCAGTTAGGGACTTCTAGGATTGTTTTGAAAACCATCCTGAAATAGTATGAATTATGAAATCAGTAAAGTTTTGTTAGCCCTACTAAGTCCAGACTCAGTGTAAACTCCACCAGATTCCGTAAAAAGCCAGAATTGCTTTCTTATGACTTATGTTGTGGTTGTACCATGGCAAATGGCAGAATAGTACGTAAAGCTGGTGACAACAATGTTTCGGTATCCAGTGTGTTTGCTTGTGAAGGTGAAGAAAATGTTGGTTTATAGAAAGAAATTGAATGTAATTTTAACCAATTTACTTTTAAAGATGAACACAACTATTTAGCAGAGGATATTTTAAGTAAATGCAAAATAACAGCTGGACGGCTGTATGCCAAAGACTGATTGGCTAGGAAATATATGTTCCTTATGGGTGATTGAGAGACATTCAGAAAATACTTCTTTTGTGTTCAGCCTACATTTTTCCTATATTGTATACCTTGCAAAATAATTCCACACACCATGGTTATTTTTCTACCCTTTATAAAAGATAGAGCCTGTTTATTCATTTAGCAGATACAAAAAGTTGGTATATAAGTGAACATCCTAACCCCAATTCACACTCCCAAGTCGTTTAAGGAAAGATGATTTGTCAGTGAGGAAAATGATTGAAAGAAGCCAACAATGATCTCAGGAATTATATTTTTCTACAGACCATAAAATGGTGTCATATGGCAATAATGCAGATGGGATGAATATTTAACATGTATGTTAATGTACATTTCACTCTATGACTGACAATTAAAGAATATTGTTTGACCAAACAGTAAACACCTTTGAATCCATGTATTGTGTCATTCATTATTCATTTTAATATGTATTTTTTGTGTGACTTCCATGTACTCGGTATTATGAGGGAGAGAAATAGCTATGTTTATTTCAAAGATATTCAGCAAATAAATACTGTAAAGATTAATCATTGTTCATTAAAATCAGTAAACGGAGAATCTATTTTTATCATTTCACTTGTTTACATTCAATCTTAAGAGATAATCTTTACCTCTTTAAAGCACAGATTGTATGTCTGGGTTAAGAAGCTATTTACAACATGGTATTAAAACAAGATAGTTTAACAAACTCTCATTTGGTGGAGATCAGCGTGTATGTGGACTGTCTGGGTGTTTCATGTTACTCTGTCCATGTATTGATCTTTTGGCCATTTTCCTCAACTCTGAGGAGAACAGAGGCAATAGGGTATGAAGACCCAAAAAGCAAAACAGAAAATTGCTACTTATTAGAGGCTATGGTTCCAGGTAGAAGGTAGGATATGGGAAGCCATGCTTAAATTTAAATTATCCTAGATAACAAAATGTAAACCTATCAGTCAACATACCTTATCCTGAGACATTCATTATACCAGTTGAATATTCTATAATTTCAGGCTTTAAAGATGCTAGTATGGCAAACCAAAAATGATTTCAGTGCGTTATATGGGCGTGTATACTTTTATTTTTGCATTATTGAACTTTATAACAGTGATTACTAATTTGGCATTTTTTGAGTACTGAATCAGGCCCTGTCTTAGTCTGTTTAGGCTGCTATAGCAAAATACCACAGACCGAATAGGTTATAAACAACTGAAATATATTTCTTACAGTTCTGGAGGCTGGAAGTCTAAGCTCAAGGCACAGGCAGATTTGGTGTCTGGTTTGTAGGTGGCACCTTCTTGCTGTGTCCTCAGGTGGTAGAAGGGCAAGGGATCTCTCTGGAGCCTCTTTTATAAGAGCACTAATCCCATTCATGAGGGCGCCACCCTTTTGATCTAAGTATTTCCCAAAGCCCTTACCTCCTAATATCATCATCTTTTGGGGATTAGGATTTCAACATATGAATTTTGGGGGGACGTAAACATTCAGACCACAGGAGACCTCTGTTACCATACTCATGTGGAGTAACAACCAACCCGAAGAATCTGAAGACCCCAGGCTCACAGCGACAGGTTACTGTCATGCTCACGGGTCTGATGAGCAGATCCAGCCTGGGCTCTGCTGGGTCGCTCCACTTCAGGCTGTGGGTCATCTAGGTTGGGCCAGTGTAGTGTAGTAAGAGGTGCTGCAGAGTCAAGTGGCAAATAGACATGCAATTCTAATGCAGGAGGAGAGTGAAGAGTGCAAATGGGTTCAATCTACCCTATGTAGATTTATTATTTCATTTTCCTTAGAAAATATCTAATACAAATTCACCCAGAGTTTCCAGAACTACTTTCATGTTTGAACTTAGTATTTAATACCAATTCCTTTTTATGAGAATATTATTTTCTTTCCCTTACCAGTGTAAGTTATTGTGTGTAGATGTATGGATGTCACACTGGTTTGCTCTGTCAGGATAATCTGTGTTTCTTCAGTTTGCAAGTCTGACCCTGCGAGGTTCACTTCTATAGCAGTTGCTTAGCGGTGCCAACATGAGAGTCCAGTTGTATAATAGCCCCTGAATAGCATTTCATAATGACCTCTAGATGTTTATAGTATTTCCAACCTACCAACCCAACATCTAAGAGGATTTCTTTACCTAGGAGCTTAAATTTTTGAAAAATGAATTAATTGCGAAGAAGCAAAGAACACTCTGATTTACCAGGTAATTAGTGTAAGTGTATTAACAGAACTAATTATTGATGGTCTGTGCCAGGGGAACATTAACTACCAATCTGTCCTCCATGCTCTGATTGGCATTGTCTTCACTTTGGTTCTTAGCAGTAGGCTACCGTGATTTCCAGACTCCCTCTGTTTTATTTAAGGTCCATCACAGTACAAGAGGTTGACAATACAAGAGGTTCTAACTCTGTGATAAATAAATTCCTTAGCACTGATGTTGCTACATCTGCTTTCTCACTGACACTCTGCCTTCCCCCAACTGTGGGTTGAAATACCTGTGTAAGATTGCATTGCGCTTAACTTCCTTTCTGTGCTGAGTGTTCACAGAGCCTTCTCTCATGGTCATTTAACTCCTTATGCTGGAGGCTCCCAATCAGGGACTTTACTAGTAAAATTTCGGGTAAGCTAAGGCAGCGGGATAAACTGAAAACTCCAAATTCCTGTTCCATTAATTCTGAGACACTGTTGAGGAACTTATAGTTGTGTGAAAAGGAAAATCGTCTGTTGGAATCTGGTAAGGCCAAGAAAATGCCAACATCATTGCATTTAGGATTCGCTAGCATAGAATAACAGGCGTGTAAACATGTTAGGTTTACTTTCCTTCCTATAAAAGGAGTGTGGAAGAAGCAGTGCAGGGCTGGCATTGTGGGTCCCTGGTCATTGGGAATCCCGGCTCCTTTGACTTGTAACCTTTGGCTTCTGACTTTAAGATTACTTTATATGCTAAAATGTTTGCTAGAGAGATCCCACCTAAATTCCACATAGCAGGAAGGAGGAAGGGGTAGAAAGGCAAAAAATTCACACCTAGCTCTTCATCCCCCTTTAAGGAGCTTTCTCAGAAGTAATATACAACAATCTCTACTTATAGTCACGTATCAGATTTAGTCGCAGGCCACACCAACTTGCAGGGGAAGCTGGGAAATGGTGCTTTTAACTGGTTATACTACCACCAATAAAGTCAGGGTTCTGTTTCTAAGAAGAAGCAAAGAATGGGTATTGGGTAGTAGAGTGACTGTGTCAGGTAAAGACAGGCTTGCATCTGGTTCACTTGGGGAACTTATCATTCTAGGTGGTTCTGACACAGCCAGCTCAGGGACCTGCTTCTTTTAGGGATTCTCATGACTTCTTTCAGATTAATTCCTTGACACTTTGACCATTTTAATTATACTGGGCCACCTGACCAATCTTACCTTACAAACAGTATTGTTCATACACACTTGTACTTTCTAGTTTCTCTGTCTTAGCCTGTTGTATTATTTATTTACCTTGAAGACATCCTGTGTTTTTCACAGGACAGTCTACCTTCTAAGGAAACAAACAAATGGAAAACCAGAAACCCCAAAACAAAAAAGAAACCTCTCTTTTTCTATGGACGTTCATCTTTCTATTTGAAACTCTTCTGATTATGAGGCTCAAACCCAGAACTGTAAAACTAAGTACTGTCAGTAGAAATTGGAAAAAATAAATTTAAAAAATCATTTGTTTTTTTCCTCTCTCGTTATGGGTCATTACAGCTATGTAGCATAAGCTAAGTTGGATCAGAAATGTTATCTGATTTTTGTAGATAATTAAATGAACTACTGGTGGCACCAAATCTTATATCGCTTAGTTTGGATATATACAGCAAGATTACCAAAGAATATTTTTCATGGGTAGGGCTTGCATGTTTTAAACTTTATATAATGGTTTAATTCCTGTTGCAGTGGTTGTGCATGGGAGCCCAACAACTGTATACACCTATCTGTGGGAAAACCCCAATAGGGCAACGCGTGGATAATTTATGACCATGCTTGTGGTCACCAAAGGGATGTTTGATCAGGGGTCATGGAAGAGAAAAATAAAGATGAAATATTTTGAATTACAGGGGCGGGTCTCATAGGAAGAATTCAAATCAGAACTATTTCCCTCCCTCACAAAGCTGAGGAAGTTTACAAAACGTGTCTCATTCTGGATTTCGTGGCAACTCCACCAGAAGGCCCTGCAGACAGCCCAGTAGGGGCCACTGCAGTTATGGACGCAGTGGACTGGTGTCTGACTCCCTTCCTGGAAACAGAGAGACTGAGAGGAGGCTGGCAGGTGGCTTTGGAGGCCACTCTCTCAGGTGAGAAAGTTGTTGGTGCATTCAGCTTGAACTTCACCCCTAGAGTTTGTTGGGACAAAGGACGCATGAATATCCCCTTGGCCTAGTGTGATCTAATGCGGGATGAGAGATCTGGCCTGGAACAATTTAAAATCGTGTGTAAGAAGGGTGCCATGTTGAGGACAGAGAAGGTCGGTACTGAGTGGACTTCTGGAAAAGCCAAGGACTGAATTTCGTGGGACAACTGGAGAATTAGGATACATCATTGGGGAGGAGCCCCTCTGAAGAATCCTAAAAGTGCCAATAAGAAAAAGGGTTAGCTTTAAGTACTCAGACAGCTTTAAGTCAAACCAGATGGCACGGAGTCATATTTTGACTGTACCCATCAAATAAGAAATTTTCTGTGCCTCCTTTCCCCTCCTCCATCAAAGCACTTAACCCTTGTGGCGCTAGATGCCACGTTAGCAAACGGGGAGTAAGAGAGATGAAAGAAAAGTATTCCTTCTTAAAAGTCTTATCTTTGAATAAAGATTGAAGTACTGATTGGTATATCGGACTGGATACTTTCAATAATCGACCTGAGACTATATATGTTTTTTAATTAAAAATTTTTTATTGAACTATAATTGATTTACAGTGTTGTGTTAGTTTCAGGTGTACAGCAAAGTGGTTCAGTATATATATATACATACATACATTCTCCTCCATTATAGGTTATTACAAGATATTGGGTATAGTTCCCTGTGTTGTACTGTAGGTCTTTATTGGTTATCTATTTTATATAGAGTACTGTGTATATTTTATGATGAGACTATATTAAAGCGATTGTAGGACTTTATATTCCTCCAGAGTTTTGTGTCAGAACAGTCCTTGTTCCAGGTCAAGTTTCATTCAGGGGTAGAAGGGCTACCCGGTCCCATCCCCCAAGCAGGTGGGGAATAAAATCAAAGTTGTTTGTGGTTCACCCTGAGAGAACTGCAGGTCAATATACGGATTACACATGCACTTTTAAAATCAGTACTCACAACAACCCTGTGAAATCGGTTCTAGTTTTAATACCAGGCACGGCTGGGGCTGAGCGCTTGCAGAGGGACCACATGCTCTGGGTGTGTGGTTGGGGCAGAGTGTGACCAAAGTCCTCCCACTCTCACCGCTGACCCCATGCAGTGCCTGCCAACAAAAGGAGAGCCCCTTCCTTCTGCTATATTCCCCAGGGCTCTCTGGTGAGAAAGTTCGATGTGCTGCTCACTGTACAGGAGAGATGCTAAGAGAATTCTGTCTGTTAGGGCAGAGGATGTATTGAAGGGTGAATCTGGAGCTGAGAGGCAATACATTGATAAGTGGCACAGGGAGTGTGACCAAAATGGCATTCTCTGTGATGATGGGACTTTGTGCATTTGCTATGTTTGGGCCATAAACTTTTCAATTGCACAGAAAAGAGATTCACTCTCCGCCCTTCTGTATCCTGCTCTTTGTCCCAGAGGACTGACCTATATGGACCTCAAAGGGTTTAGACAATGGGGAGCTTAACAGGAGATTGGAGGGAGAGAGGAAAGTGAGGATAGGGCATCAATTTCCTTGACTATCTTTCCACTGGGTTCCCTTGGGCTGTCTATTGCTCAACTGAAGGGCAGCTCCTCTCCAGAAAGCCTTCTCCAGGACTATCTTTGGTTCTGGAGATCCAGATCTTCTACTCTCTGTGGTGAAAGGCCACTTTCTTATTTCCAATTTGCCACAGGTTGGTACTTTTGTAAATAGAATGCAAAGGAATTACTAGAAAAATGAAATAAAATTTAAAATAAAGACATAATCAAAACCATTTTTGGAAAATGGAAAGGACATACATCAGACATATTAGAAATAATCAGACATACAATTATTTTATTGAATTGCTAGTGAAAATTATAAATGCTTACTCAATTTCTATACCTAGCTCATCTAACCAATAGTTGCTGGACCAACACCAGCCTATGGCTCCTTTCCTTTGCTTCTGGCAATCATGCTCTCTCTGTCCCTTTGACCCAGGGGTAGTAACCGTTCTGCTGCAGTTTGCCCTAGTTTCATGCTGGGGTTTCCCCAAGTCCCACTTGAATTTTTTATAATTAGATCATTTGTAAGTAAATGGACCTGTCTCACCTTAGCCTAGTTTGAGTGGGCCATTTGTTTTTGTTGTGACTGATTGATCAGCAGTAGATGTCTTACTGTGAATTTGGGGGAGAAAGTAAGACACTAAAGTGGGTAAATGGAAGTAGAGTTAGTATGATTTGAGAGCAAACTGGAAATTTGTAGGAACTAAAGATGATTGGAAAATATGCATTAAATGCTCTTAGGTTAACTGGATGGAATTAGGTTAGATTAATTTGTATGAGTAACTATTCAAACAAAGAAACATATCTAGGATTTTTGAGAGACTAGCTATGAAGTAGATTTATACATCTGGCAGATACATATCTTTAAAATTGATAAAAGATTCCAACTATTTATGAGGCAACAATTCCTTAAATATCACTTCTTATAAAACAAAGACATAGATTCTAGGTGGGGAAGAGTGAATATATTTCTATAAATGCTTACTGAATAAACAGTTTGTGACTTATGAGATTTTTTCCCATGTAGATGTAACATATTCCTTCCCTTAAAATGTACTCTGAATTATTATGAGGCACATCTGAGTGATAAAAGCAGGGACCCAGCTTATAACCATAGAGCTGAGGGGAGGCCCCTCCTGTTTGCAGCAGACACCTCTGAATAATATTTTTCCTTTGGGAGTCATTTCTATTTGTTAGCCTTAATGTTCTTATCCTTATAATTAAATGTTGGATTGTTAATGAACTTAGAAACACTGATTTTGGAAATCTTAGAAATTGTTGGAAAGGTACGTCATATACATTTTTCTCCTTTCTCCACCTTTGCTTTTTGTCTTTCAATAAAAAGTCTTTTAATTTGCAAAAACTAAAGCTCAGAATTTTATGTAAGCACTTTATAGAAGGACACATGGGAGAACAATCATCTGTGCTATCATAACGATTCCTTGGTGTTTTAGGGTGAAAAATGTTCAAAACATTCTAGAATAGTGAATATTAGAGACAATATTTATAAAATAAGGGTTGAGTTGCCCTATACCCTTGCAGTGACAAAACTGGTGAAAGTGATATTAAATTACCAACATGTTTGGAGTAAGGGACTTCTGTTGATTTTCCTGCTCATGTTGACTCTGCCTTTCTTGTAATGGCTTCATTCTTCCTCACAGAATTTGGCTGCTCCATCCTCAGTGGTTCCAGAGGGCCTTCCAACCACTGTCCCCCCACCACTGCCGTGCCCCGCACGAGCTAGGAAGTCACCCAGGCTAGGTCAGTCATAATCTTTCCACAGAACTTCCCACATTGGAGGGGAACAGCCAAAGCTCTTGCCTTTGGATGTGGTTCCAGTGTTCCTTGGCATGAGGAGAAACCTGGGAAAATGAGACTGAAGCTCAGAGAGAAGATGACAGGGTAGAGACTGGGGTAGAGAGAGAGAGTTATCATTAAGTTGTCCATGGTTGTAGTCTCTGACATCCTCAGTATGTTTCGATTTTTCCTGCAGTTCCTTCAATTTTGTGAGTTATCCAAGTTATTTCAATATTAAGTCCTTTTTTCTTTTGGCTTTAGATAATTTGAGTTTGTGTTACTTGAAATGTAAACTTTCTTTTTTTATTGAAGCATACTTGATTTACAATGTTGTGTTAGTTTCTGGCATACAGCAAAGTGATTCGGTTATTGATATAGATTCTTTTTCATACTCTTTTCCATTATGGTTTATAACAGGATATTGAATGTAGTTCCTTGTGCTTTAGAAAACTTTCTAACTAATACAGCAGTTAAATACAGAGATATTTATTTTAAACACAGTTTCTAGCACTTAAATTTAGCACAGTCCCTAAGTACTTTTTGGACAACATCCCCCCCTTCCCGCTGCCGTCAAGATTTGGAGTCAACTTCCTATTTGGGGCAGAGTATAGCAAAATCTCCATTATGTTCTTCTAGTGGTGAACAAAAGTCCTTCAAAACTTGCAGATAACCTCCAGTTCATTATTATTTCACTTTAGAATACAGAAATATTGTAGATATTTTAATTTTTGTGTTTAGCACTGCTAGTCTGTCAGAAGCTGTGGTTGTTCCTCAGTGGTGACCAAAGGAGAGGGTAACATTTGATGCCACTGAAATGTTTGGAGCTGAAGAGGGCCTTAGTCTGTAATCTAAACAACCTGGAGTCCAGAACAGGTCATGGTGATGAAATAATATTCTATGTATAGAATCATGATTTTTAATAGCAGGAGCAGGACAGCAGAAAGAGCCACTTATATGCCTTGACAAGCCATGCAAAATCAGACTCTTTAGATAACTCCGAGGAAGATGTTTTATGTAGGATATGAATCTAGGCCACACTTCATACACCATGTGTTCGCAGAAAAATGCAGTTTCTTAGCAACCATCACCTGGTTGTCAAGTTATTACTTGATTTTTATAGACACCTGGCTTTTTTAGGCACATGCATCACTAATACTTAAGCATAATATCCAGGTTAGTGTTGGAATAATTACATTTCACTTTTTTCCAAATAAAACTTTAAAAGTTAACCGTTCAAACTTTAACTGTTTTTTAAAAATAAGGTAGACCATTGCAGGGAAGGAGAAAAAAATTTCTGAGCTTGTTCTGTGAATGAAAGAATTCGTTCATTTGTTCAATAAAACATACATTCGAGGCCCAGAGGATACAAAGATGAATCAGCTTATGTTTGCTCTCAGGAGGATCGTGAGGGAATAGTCACATAAAAACCAATGATACCACAACTCATAGGTGTTACGATAGAGGACACCAGCAATCAGACAGATAGACCTGCAGCAAATAGTAGTTGAGCACAAGTGGGAGAATTCTCTTTAGGTTGGAGTGGGAATCAGTCAGGCAATTCTTCACAGAGGAGGTTGTGTTTGACTATTTGACTTTGGTTTTAGTGAATAAGTCTAATTCCTTTTTACTAGACCTTTTTTCCCTTCCCATCACTAGAATCAAGAACTTCCCTCCGTGACTTAACTTGAGATGGAACACTTTTGCAATTAATGATACTAAATGATGCTTTTGGGATCACCAGAATGATACTTTTGATATCAATACACTGCTGTCATTTACACTGTATCTATTTAATGGATTTCCCTTGATCCCAGGTGCATATATTTTGGTATCATTTACACCACTGTAGAGTGTAAATATAATGGAGGTGGGGTGTTTCTAGATAATACGATTACTTCTAATACACTGAGAAAGGCAATGTAAACAATTTAATATTAACTGAAAAAAAGCAGCCTACTCAGCAGTATGCCCTCTGTAATCCCAATTTTTCTTTATATATGGATGTATGTATAGTATATACAGATGGGAAAGATATTTTCTAATGCATTAGTAGGGGGTATCTCTGTTTGTGGGATTATGAGCTATTTTAAATTGGTTCTTGGTAAAATATTAACATTTTCTCAATTTTCTTCAATAAACATGCGTGTATATATCAGTGTTTTAGAAGAAGAAATCTCAGCTGGTGGGATATGAATCATTAAAAACTTTTTTTTTAATACTTTCTCAATTTTCTTCAGTGAACATTTATTCTAAAAAAAGCCTAATAAATGCAATTACAAAAAAGGGAGAAAAGTTCACAACTTAGAGGACAGAAAAATTTAGGAGAACATAATAACTGACATGCTTAATATCTTGTGATGTTACTTCCCTTTGGCTATCAGTCAAAGTGGTCATTGTATTCTCTGGAGCAACCCACCTCCAAATCCCAGCAATTCCAACCACTTCACCAGTGACTGGTTAGGCATATGACACAGTTTCTGATCCCTGAGACAATACAGTGTGTGCTGGGAAGTTTCTTAAAAAGAAGAGATACCCTTTACTTCTTTGAGACATTGTGTGTAGATGTGATATCTGGAGCAGCTGTTTTACTACTGTTACAAGTTGAATCGTGTCCCCACAAAAAAAGATATGTTGGAGTCCTAATCCTCAGTGCCTCAGAATGTGATCTTATTTAAAAATAGGGTCATTGCATTTAATGACCTATGTAATTATTTAAAATGTGGTCATATGGGAGAAGCGTGTGTCCCTAATCCACTCTGACTAGTGTTCTTATGAAAAGGGGAAATTTGGGCACAGGTCCGCCCACAGGAAGAATGCCAAGAGAAGACGAAGGCAGAGATTGGGGTGATGCTTCTACAAGCCAAGGAATGCTAACAATTGCCATCAAACCACCAGAAGCTAGGAAAGAGATGTGAAACAGATTTTCCCTCACAGCCCTTAGAAAGAACTAACGCTATGCACACCTTGATCTTGGACTTCTAGCCTTAAGAACTGTGAGACCATACATTTCTGTTGTTGAAGCCCCCTAGTGGGTGGTACTTTGTTACGGCAGCCCCAGCAAATGAAAACAGTTACCTTGAGAGGTAATAACATGAGGACACAGGTGATGTGCTGAGGATGCAGGATAGAATATGGAACTCTGGTCTAGGACGACATCCTTAGCAGCTGAATTAACAGACCTCCTCCTTGGAGTCCCATTTCCTTGGGACTTCCTGACATGTGTAACAATCACTTTTCCTAGTCATGAAAACCCTTTTGAGTTGCTTTCGGCTACTAACAATTAAAACAAACGAACTGATTCAGCCCTCCTGTGTGTTCCCTTTTGTAATCCAAATTCTGATGTCCAACTCTGCTTGCCGGCCACCCTCCTTCATTAGTCCCCAGATGCCTCTCTATATGTCTAAACTCAAGAGGAATCGTGTAGCACTTGTCTTCTGTGACAGGATGATTTCACCAAGCATAGTGTCCTCCAGGTTCATCCATGTTGTCACAGATTGCAGAATTTCCTTCATTTTTCAAGGCTGAATAATATTTCATTGTATGTACATAGTGCATTTTCTTTATCCAGTCACCCATCAATGGACATTTACGTTGTTCTCATATCTTGGCTATTGTGAATAATGCTGCTATGAAAATGGCAGTGCTAATATCTCTTCAAGATCTTGATTTCAATTCTTTTTGATAAATACCTAGAAGTGGGATTGCTAGATCACAGTAGTTCTATTTAAAATTTGTTTTATACAACAGGTTCTTATTAGTTACCTATTTTATACGTATTAGTGTATATATGTCGATCCCAATATTTTTAATTTTTTGAAGAAGTTCCATACTGCTTTCCAAAATGGCCACACCATTTTGCATTCCCAACAACAGTGTACAAAGGCCCCAATTTCTCCACACGCTTGCCCACACTTGGTGTCTTTTGTTTCTGCATGATTCCATTTATCTAAAAGTATCTTATCTAGACGCATCTAAAATAGTCAAAATTGTAGAATCAAAGAGTGGAGTGGTGGTTGCCAGGGGCTAGGGGGCAGGGGAAATAGGGATTGTTTATCAATGGGCATAAAGTTTCAGTTAAGCAAGAGGAATAAGTTCAAGGGAACTGCCGTACAACATTGTACCTAGAGTTAACAATACTGTACAGTTAAAAATTTGTTGAGAGGGTAGATCTCATGTTCACGTTTCTTACCACACACACACACACACACACAAAAAGTCAAGAGGAAAAGAAGACTAACTCATTTTTTTTCTCCCAAGATTTCCTGTTTCTGTGAAAACCAGAAGGAAGTGTGTTATCCAACTCTTGTCACCCGTAGGAGCCCAGCCAGCCATGACCCCTGTCATGACATTTAAATAGCTAAATTTTATGAGAAAAGCCAAACAGACAGACCGGTCTGTTAGTTTTCATAGGTTTACGGTCTTTACTTAATGGTGCTTCAGGGATTGCCTGATTGTTGCAGGGTAGAAGAAGAAGAAGCAGTTTCTGGCCGATGCTCTGGCTCCTCACTTTTTGGAGTTGGCTTTTGGGACTGGAATCTGGAACCAAAGAAACATTGCCATTTCCAATCTCTGCTTTGGTGGGGAGAAGCTTCGGTGAGGTTGAGAGGTTGGAATCATCTCCAAGAGGAAGAGAGAAAAGGAAGATGCTTAACACCAGGAGGCCTGGGAAATCAACGAGGGTGGGACTTCCTGGACTTGGAGGTGGGCAGTGGGTGTGAAAGCTGGCCCTGTGGAACTTCCTGTCCTTGAACTGCCCCACTGCCCACAGAGCTGTCCCTGTGCAGGTGCTGCATCCTCCTGCCTTCTGCTGATGGGGTTAAGATTCCTAGGATTCCCTCATCTTCCTGGGGCTTCCCTGTGTCTTTAAGCTGTTAAACTAACTCACACCTCCACTGGGGAATGGGTTATGGACTTGGAGGGAGAGGATAATTCATTATACTCACATAAACTACCTAGCTCTTAATTTCCAGGTGGAAATCCCAATTGGCTGTCCTGCTTCCATTTGCATTGTGAGTCATGGGCTTGAATGATCTCCTGACAACACTTTGGAGTTTCCAACCTGGGCTGCTGGTATGGAATCTCATTTACTCATTCATTGAAGAAATGGTGGTGGATGGATATTCAGGGAAAGGTGTTTTTGCAGGTGGTATTTCTCTGCTGACAAATAAAGAATGGGAAGTGTCTTCCTTGAATGGTTTGTTTATCAAACTGAAATAAATGATTTGTGAGCTACCCTCACAGAACTAGTGAAGGTAAAAAACTTTCTTAAGAAGGACTCAGAGGGTGCAAAGAAACTAGATCATCCTTCAACCTGGTTTTAAAATACAGAACTTGCCATTGCTATTTCAAGATCTGTATAAAAATAGGTAATATTGAGCAGAGAACATTTTATTAAATATAACACTTGTATTTTTTTCAGTGCTGGTCTATTGCCAATCAATCAATAAATACTAGCCATTAAATGCTTCTGCTAGTTTAAATTATGTTATATTATTTCTTTCATTTACCACTTATACTGCCACTTACTAAGTGGTACTTCTGTCAAAAGTAATTTTCCTTTTGAAGTTTCTCCTATGGACGTAATTATAAAAATAACTTTCTGGGATAATTATAGAAATATTTCCTTATTAAAAATTTACTGTGAGCTTATTTCAGGTACTTAAGTTTTTAGATTTGATCTTATATCACTAAAAATATTTCTCTACAGTTGTTTTTTAGTTTATTAATTTTAATTATTTAGTTTTTAAAAAAATCATAGAAGGAACAGATGTGTTGAAGGGGAAAGGATTTTGGAATCCGAGAGATCGGACTTTTAATCTTACCCCTGATATCTGCTTGCTATGTGAGCTTGGTTATAGCTCTCTGAACTTCAGTTTCCTTATCTGAAAAACAGGGATAACAATTTCTGTCTTGCAGGGTTAAAAGTGACCATGCATGAAATATGTCTGGTAAGTGGTAAACACTCAACTTGTATTATTTTATCAGCTTCTTCATTTTCCGAATATCACCTAGAGATAACAAATAGTTTCTATTTCATGGTAACAAGACCATAGAGCTTATTATTGTTTACAAAGAATTTTAACTGAGGGTGTTTTTAAGGTTTAGCTATTACCCTAGATTTGCTTCCTTTGAAAGTATATATGTGTAGCAGGAATATTACTAATATTATTTTAGAAGATAAATACTTAAATGTTATTTTCACCGGGGCTTCCCTGGTGGCGCAGTGGTTGAGAGTCTGCCTGCCAAGGCAGGGCCGACGCGGGTTCGAGCCCTGGTCCGGGAAGATCCCACATGCCGCGGAGCAACTGGGCCCGTGAGCCACAACTACTGAGCCTGCGCGTCTGGAGCCTGTGCTCCGCAACAAGAGAGGCCGCGATAGTGAGAGGCCCGCGCACCGCGATGAAGAGTGGCCCCCCGCTTGCCGCAACTAGAGAAAGCCCTCGCACAGAAACGAAGACCCAACACAGCCATAAATAAATAAATAAATAAATAAATTTATTAAAAAAAAAAAAAAAAAAAAAAAAAAAGAAGAGATACCCTTTACTTCTTTGAGACATTGTGTGTAGATGTGATATCTGGAGCAGCTGTTTTACTACTGTTACAAGTTGAATCGTGTCCCCACAAAAAAAGATATGTTGGAGTCCTAATCCTCAGTACCTCAGAATGTGATCTTATTTAAAAATAGGGTCATTGCAGGTGTAATTATTTAAAATGTGGTCATATGGGAGAAGCGTGTGTCCCTAATCCACTCTGACTAGTGTTCTTATGAAAAGGGGAAATTTGGGCACAGGTCCGCCCACAGGAAGAATGCCAAGAGAAGATGAAGGCAGAGATTGGGGTGATGCTTCTACAAGCCAAGGAATGCTAACGATTGCCATCAAACCACCAGAAGCTACGAAAGAGACGTGAAACAGATGTTCCCTCACAGTCCTTAGAAAGAACTAACGTTATGCACACCTTGATCTTGGACTTCTAGCCTTAAGAACTGTGAGACCATACATTTCTGTTGTTGAAGCCCCCTAGTGGGTGGTACTTTGTTATGGCAGCCCCAGCAAATGAAAACAGTTACCTTGAGAGGTAATAACATGAGGACACAGGTGATGTGCTGAGGATGCAGGATAGAATATGGAACTCTGGTCTAGGACGACATCCTTAGCAGCTGAATTAACAGACCTCCTCCTTGGAGTCCCATTTCCTTGGGACTTCCTGACATGTGTAACAATCACTTTTCCTAGTCATGAAAACCCTTTTGAGTTGCTTTCGGCTACTAACAATTAAAACAAACGAACTGATTCAGCCCTCCTGCATGTTCCCTTATGTAATCCAAATTCTGATGTCCAACTCTGCTTGCCGGCCACCCTCCTTCATTAGTCCCCAGATGCCTCTCTATATGTCTAAACGCAAGAGGAATCGTGTAGCACTTGTCTTCTGTGACAGGACGATTTCACCGAGCATAGTGTCCTCCAGGTTCATCCATGTTGTCACAGATTGCAGAATTTCCTTCATTTTTCAAGGCTGAATAATATTTCATTGTATGTATATAGTGTATTTTCTTTATCCAGTCACCCATCAATGGACATTTACGTTGTTCTCATATCTTGGCTATTGTGAATAGTGCTGCTATGAAAATGGCAGTGCTAATATCTCTTCAAGATCTTGATTTCAATTCTTTTTGATAAATACCTAGAAGTGGGATTGCTAGATCACAGTAGTTCTATTTAAATTTTTTTTTATACAACAGGTTCTTATTAGTTACCTATTTTATATGTATTAGTGTATATATGTCGATCCCAATATTTTTAATTTTTTGAAGAAGTTCCATACTGCTTTCCAAAATGGCCACACCATTTTGCATTCCCAACAACAGTGTACAAAGGCCCCAATTTCTCCACATGCTTGCCAACACTTGGTGTCTTTTGTTTCTGCATGATTCCATTTATGTAAAAGTATCTTATCTAGAGGCATCTAAAATAGTCAAAATTGTAGAATCAAAGAGTGGAGTGGTGGTTGCCAGGGGCTAGGGGGCAGGGGAAATAGGGATTGTTTATCAATGGGCATAAAGTTTCAGTTAAGCAAGAGGAATAAGTTCAAGAGAACTGCCGTACAACATTGTACCTAGAGTTAACAATACTGTACACTTAAAAATTTGTTGAGAGGGTAGATCTCATGTTCACGGTTCTTACCACACACATAAAAAAAAATCAAGAGGAAAAGAAGGCTAACATTTTTTTTCTCCCAAGATTTCCTACTTCTGTGAAAACCAGAAGGAAGTGTGTCATCCAACTCTTGTCACCCGTAGGAGCCCAGCCAGCCATGACCCCTGTCATGACATTTAAATAGCTAAATTTTATGAGAAAAGCCAAACAGACAGACCGGTCTGTTAGTTTTCATAGGTTTATGGTCTTTACTTAATGGTGCTTCAGGGATTGCCTGATTGTTCCAGGGTAGAAGAAGAAGAAGAAGAAGCAGTTTCTGGCCGATGCTCTGGCTCCTCACTTTTTGGAGTTGGCTTTTGGGACTGGAATCTGGAACCAAAGAAACATTGCCATTTCCAATCTCTGCTTTGGTGGGGAGAAGCTTTGGTGAGGTTGAGAGGTTGGAATCATCTCCGAGAGGAAGAGAGAAAAGGAAGATGCTTAACACCAGGAGGCCTGGGAAATCAAAGAGGGTGGGACTTCCTGGACTTGGAGGTGGGCAGTGGGTGTGAAAGCTGGCCCTGTGGAACTTCCTGTCCTTGAACTGCCCCACTGCCCACGGAGCTGTCCCTGTGCAGGTGCTGCATCCCCCCGCCTTCTGCTGATGGGGTTAAGATTCCTAGGATTCCCTCCTCTTCATGGGGCTTCCCTGTGTCTTTAAGCTGTTAAACTAACTCACACCTCCACTGGGGAATGGGTTATGGACTTGGGGGGAGAGGATAATTCATTATACTCACATAAACTACCTAGCTCTTAATTTCCAGGTGGAAATCCCAATTGGCTGTCCTGCTTCCATTTGCATTGTGAGTCATGGGCTTGAATGATCTCCTGACAACACTTTGGAGTTTCCAACCTGGGCTGCTGGTATGGAATCTCATTTACTCATTCATTGAAGAAATGGTGGTGGATGGATATTCAGGGAAAGGTATTTTTGCAGGTGGTATTTCTCTGCTGACAAATAAAGAACGGGAAGTGTCTTCCTTGAATGGTTTGTTTATCAAACTGAAATAAATGATTTGTGAGCTACCCTCACAGAACTAGTGAAGGTAAAAAACTTTCTTAAGAAGGACTCAGAGGGTGCAAAGAAACTAGATCATCCTTCAACCTGGTTTTAAAATACAGAACTTGCCATTGCTATTTCAAGATCTGTATAAAAATAGGTAATATTGAGCAGAGAACATTTTATTAAATATAACACTTGTATTTTTTTCAGTGCTGGTCTATTGCCAATCAATCAATAAATACTAGCCATTAAGTGCTTCTGCTAGTTTAAATTATATTATTTCTTTCATTTACCACTTATACTGCCACTTACTAAGTGGTACTTCTGTCAAAAGTAATTTTCCTTTTGAAGTTTCTCCTATGGATGTAATTATAAAAATAACTTTCTGGGATAATTATAGAAATATTTCCTTATTAAAAATTTACTGTGAGCTTATTTCAGGTACTTAAGTTTTTAGATTTGATCTTATATCACTAAAAATATTTCTCTACAGTTGTTTTTTAGTTTATTAATTTTAATTATTTAGTTTTTAAAAAAATCATAGAAGGAACAGATGTGTTGAAGGGGAAAGGATTTTGGAATCCGAGAGATCGGACTTTTAATCTTACCCCTGATATCTGCTTGCTATGTGAGCTTGGTTATAGCTCTCTGAACTTCAGTTTCCTTATCTGAAAAACAGGGATAACAATTTCTGTCTTGCAGGGTTAGTGACCCTGCATGAAATATGTCTGGTAAGTGGTAAACACTCAACTTGTATTATTTTATCAGCTTCTTCATTTTCCGAATATCACCTAGAGATAACAAATAGTTTCTATTTCATGGTAACAAGACCATAGAGCTTATTATTGTTTACAAAGAATTTTAACTGAGGGTGTTTTTAAGGTTTAGCTATTACCCTAGATTTGCTTCCTTTGAAAGTATATATGTGTAGCAGGAATATTACTAATATTATTTTAGAAGATAAATACTTAAATGTTATTTTCACCGGGGCTTCCCTGGTGGCGCAGTGGTTGAGAATCTGCCTGCCAATGCAGGGGACACGGGTTCGAGCCCTGGTCTGGGAAGATCCCACATGGCACGGAGCAACTGGGCCCGTGAGCCACAACTACTGAGCCTGCGCGTCTGGAGCCTGTGCTCCGCAACAAGAGAGGCCGCGAGGGTGAGAGGCCCGCGCACCGCGATGAAGAGTGGCCCCCACTTGCCGCAATTAGAGAAAGCCCTCGCACAGAAACGAAGACTCAACACAGTCATAAATAAATAAATAAATAAATAAAGAAAGAAAGAAAGAAAGAACGTGAATTTCTTAAAAAAAAAAAAAGTTATTTTCACTTAAAACGTTGGTGTTTTGTAATAGGTACTTAAGATCAGTGGAATTCCTGCCTGGATTCAGATGGATTCATGAAATGACTTAATTGTCATGTTGACCTTGCCTGACAGAGAACTTTGCTTTGGTTTTAATTCTTCTCTGATAATTTCCTATTTCTTTGTAGTTTGCGGTGGTTTTCAGACGCACATTACTCAAAATGCTACAGATTGTTTTCCTTTCCTATACTGCCTCTGATAGAGGAAATATGATTCAATGTTACAATAATAATAATAATAATAATAAGCACTTTACGCTCATCAAAGTTTGAAACATATTCCTGTGTCTTCTCATTTTGTTTAACTTTCTCCGTCTCTATGAAATTACCTGAAACAGTTTCCTATCCCAGTCTTGACGCTGTGTCCTTGCGTGGGAGTGTCCCTATGCAGTCTGTGTGCGCCCAGCGACTGTGGTGGGCGAGCTGGATGTGAAGTGGGCATGGGCTGTGTCTTCCCCTGGGGTGCGCTGGCAGCTACCGCCTTGGTGGAAGTCACGGGTGGAACTGGAGGGGCTGAGGCCAGAGCCAGGTGTAAGCCAGGGCTTCTCCCATGCTCAGTGGTTGTCTCAGCCCTACTGGGGAAGAGATCGGGGCCTGAGGGGCTGGCCTAGGAGCACTGAGGGAGTTGGGTTTCTCCTGGGTGGGACGGCAGTCTCTGCCTTGGTTTGGGGCCATTGCCAGGGCCTGAGGTTTTGGGGCTGCACTTCTGCGCAGGTTTCACTTTCCCCGCAGTGTGCGTGCCTTAGTTAGAGGCGGGGTTGCAGTCAGAGGGGTTGTCTTCACTTCCTCCCAAATGTGCACGGGAAGGCACTCACCTGCGATGGTAGTCTCCGCCCCGGAGCTAATTCTGCTCCTCCCCATTGTGCGCAGTGACGTGCACGCTGACAATGGCTGCCTCTACCGTGATCAGAGGCAGGGCTGGGGTCTGAGCCGGCTCTGTTCTCTGCAAGCGTGCGCAGTGTCTTTGGCAATGGCGGTCCCAGCCTCCGTGGGGTGCAGTGCCGGTGCTACAGGGGCTGGAGCAGGAGCCCTGTGTGGGCTGGGGGCGGGGCACACTGTGGCAGTCCTGACAAGCCAGCAGAGCCCCAGGTAGTCTTTTATCTTCTGCTTCTATGTTGTGATTGGGAGGAAGCAAGTCTACGTGTGCACGCTTTAAGAGCCGCGTCTTGGGTACTTACGGCTCTCTAGTAAGCCCCACTGGGTTTCAAACCAGCTGAGGGCACTCGTCTTCCCAGTGTTGGACCCCAGGGCTGGGATGCCTAACAAGTGGCATTCGAGTGGGATGCTCGAACCCCTTGCTCCCCAGAGAGGATGCCCAAGCCTATGGTATCCCCCGTCTCTTCTGGGTCCCCTGGTAGGGGTGTGGGTTTGGCCAGATTGCTTCTCCTCCATGACTATCTGACTCCATATGGGTCTTTCTTTACCGCCTTGGTAGTCCCCAAGTTGATTTTAGTGGGAGTTGCTAGATATGCAAGTTGTGGTTTTTCATGTTTGTGAGGGGAGGTGAGGCCAGTGTCCTCCTGCTCCGCCATCTTGATTTCCGCCCTCCTGGGATTCAGTGTTAATATCACCTTTGCAAAGATTATTTTTACTGTGTAAAGTACGGTTGGTTCTTAAACTTTCTTGGATCCTGGAATTCTCTGAATTTCTGATGAACGTGAGGGTACCACTCTCCATATACAGCAGAAATAATACGTACACACATTGTCTACAGTTAATCTCCCCTTCCCAACTCAGCTAGTTAAGAGAACCTCTAGTTTCAACAGTACTGTTTATGGACCACATTGCAGTGCACCTGATAAGGCAGCCTGGTTTTGCTGATTTATAACACTAATTTACATGTCAAGGGTGTGTGGATGTGAACACCTGGGACACACAGCACAAAGCCTTCCCCCAGCAATGCACTCTGATAATTCCACCACAGAGAAAGAATAAAGGTTGATTAATCATTCAAACTGTGTTCCATGGAGAAAAGGGTAAGCTACAAAATGTTAACATCTTTTTCTAAGAAGAAAGAATTCTGTGTTCAAAAGGTTTAAGAAATGTTGCATATTGTAGTCATCCCATGGAGCTTCACTTGAGTATATCAAAGACTCTAGAAGTCCTGCAGTAAAGGAGCCAGTGTAACTCTTTCTGACCCAGCATCTCCCCATATTATCAAACCACATAGCCTTTTTTTTTCCCCCCATATTTGGATAATTCTTATTAGGATCACTTAGAATACACTTTTGGAAATGGTGACTACTTTCATTCAATTTTTTGTGATTCTTATAACATCTGCCACTTATCCCGGTGCCAATTGACAATGCTGTGGTTACATCAGCATTTGGGAGGAACTGCTAGGTCCTTAGCAGTTGCCCTTCTTGTGGTCATCCCTTCCATGTAGGCCAGATCTGAGGACTCTTGCCCTCTTCATCTACTGGTCCAATGTATTGAGACTGATATCGAGCTCAGCTTTCTGGTTTTTATTCTAGAAGCTTTTGAAGATACTAGGCAGAGGTTAAATGCACCCTTTGTAGTAGTTACCTCCTATTTCATTCTCAGCAGTTTCTATTTCATTTTTTTTTTAGCTGTTCTTTTCAGTATTTCAGTGACAGCTAAGACTAGAGCTTATCTTACTATAATCTCACCTTCCATCATCAGGCAGGTTTGAGAGGCAAAAGAATGTCATGGATGAGCACCCTTGTGGATGGCTCTGGGATTAAGAGGCCCAGGCTCAAAGCCAGGTCCACCGTGACTAGCTCCATAAGCATGGCGATCTGCTAAACCGCATCTGTAAAATGGTGATAATAATGGCGCCTACCTCACTGGTGCCATTACCTTGAAGCAGTTAATACACACAGTGGAGTTAGAACAGGGCATGGTTATAACAAGTGAGTGTTATTATTATTGAAAGTCAGTCGAATCTGGTTCTCATGACCTGTTCATGGCCTGCTATACAGTAAGCACCCAAACATTAGTTATTATTGCCATTATCATGTTACTCTTTTGACAGTTTTATTGATTATATTCTCATTGTCTTGATTTACCTGATTCCAGAATGAAGATATTTGATATAAACTGATTACAGAAATTTAAATTCTAGTACCCAGAGTTCCTGTTATGGAACTGATACGCGATTTTGTTGTTGACTTTCAATAGCGTGAACCCAGTAAAGAACAGACTATTTTCTTTCTTGCTTAGTTGAAAGAATTTCTCTGCCAAACTGAACCCAGAGGGTAGAAGAGCTATGCGTGTGGGAATGTGTCAGGATGTATCTAAAAGAGCTTCAGGAAGGGAGAAGAGGCAATTATGTTAAACCTTCTGGAAATGCACAATCATCAAGAAAGTCACAGTTAATGGAAAAACAAGCCAGTCCTTATTCCTGTGTTTATTTTTTCTCTCCTAACCATTGCATTACATTTTGCCACAGAGAGGAGGAACAGCGTCAGTGTAAGTTTATTCTCACAGCCTAAATAAATGGCTCAGAAAACTGAAAGAAAGTTAGGCTTATGTTTTCTGTTCTGTGCTTATTCGCTCCTTGTACATTCTATCTTGCCTCCCTTGCTGTGGGAATAGTTGCTTAACAGTTTTAAGTGTGAAATAGTTTGCATGAATCAAGATTAATTTCCTCCTGAAAGGAGAAAATGTGACTAGTACTAATTTAGATTTATTTGCATTGATCATTAGTTATTTTCATCAATCAGAAATATAACCTCTTAAGAAGTGGAGCAGTTTGATCTGAAAGCAGGTGGGCTGGGCCTGCTGGGAACTGTCTCCTGTCAACAGGCCCTAGATGAGAATATACAGAAGCAGCCTGTGGCTTAAGCAAAGCCCTGTTCTGTATTTGGAAGCAGCTTTCAGACTCTTTTTTTAAATAGTGAGATTAATTTTTACATGAAATGTTATTTGGGACCCAGATGTGAAAGAAAAGGCAATAGAAATGGTTCAAGTATGGGGACTTGGCTTCTCTTGCCCTCATTTTCCTCCTGAGATCGTCTCTGGGACACCTGAGAACTGCAGGTTTGGAAAGTACTGACATGCAGAATAAACAAATGCCCTTGTTAAATTTGTCACTCTAGTATATTAGGTGAAATACTTAAAAATATATTTAAACTTTTGTATTTTTAATGAACACTCTAGACGAGGGGTTGACAAATTTTTCTGTAAACAGCCAGAGAGTAAATATTTTGCACTTTGTGGGCCAAGATACAAAATTGAGACTATTACATACTTATATAACATGAGAGAAAACAAATCTCCACAAAATATCTTTTTTTTTTTTTACAAAATTCAAAATATAATGATAAGGGTTATTGAGTACATACAAGGTTTTGTAATACAGGTTGGCTAATGAGAAGAACTGAATTTTTTTCAGTAACATTTTGCTTAATTGGAGTTCAAGGTAGCATTTCCTGTCATCAAATCAATTGTAAATGCTCATCTGTAAAAACAGGTCTCAGCTTGTGGGATGTACAAAAATAGATTGTGGGTTAGATTTGGTCTGTGGGCCATAGTTTGTCGATTCCTCCTCTAGAATAAACTTCAATTGGAAAATAGTAATTAGGAGATTTCAATTAATATTTAAAGAGCTTTTGTTTTTTAGTGACAGCAATGAACCACTTTCTCATTGCTACAATATTGGCAGTGCTTTTTCTCTTTGAAAGTAAAATTACAATACCCAGTGCTGTGGACAGTTTCAGAAAAAGTGAATTTCATGTATTCTCAGTGAGAGGCTTTTCTGGGAGAGAATTTGTCAAAATGTGTCAAAAAATCTGAAACAGTGCACGTACACTTTGTTTGACCCAGTGATTTCACTTCTAGGAATTTAACCCAGTGAGGATTATATTGAGGTATTTATGAGCAACAATCATGGGATTGTTTATCATGGCAAAAATTTGGGTGCATACTAAATGCTTAGCATTAAGGGGATCAGTGAAATAAATGATTGCAGATACACAAAAGAGATTATTATGAAGCCACTGGAAACTGTATTGTGAAACTTTATTGACATGGAAAGATTGTTTTAAAAAAGCAAGCTGCAGACATTAAGCATATATGATCTCCATTACTGAATAAAAAATATGGGGAGCTTACACATAGAAAACTAAATGAAAGACTACATGCTAAAATGTTGACAGTGCTTCTTTGTGAGATGGGAATATAGGTCATTATTGGTAGTAGCATAATCGTAAGTACTATTTCTTGACTGCTTACCTACTGCAGGCACTCTGGGAATGCTTTACGTACATAATCTCATGTGATCTTTAAATCAATGCTGTGAAATAGGAACGCTTATCTCCGCTAACATACAGGGAGCGCTGAGGCTTGGAGAACATTAAGTAGCTTCCCCAGGAGACACAGCAAAAATGGGGAGCCTGGGTTTTGTACTCAAATGGGTCTCATTTCAGAATTTGCACTGCTGTCTCGCATGCCATACTGACTCTCTTCTTTTCTCCGT